>NC_141080.1:46515058-47125058 GCF_041138505.1 Cibotium barometz | reverse complement strand
CAAAAGCAGCTGCACCGCCGAGGCGAGTTACTTCTCCTCCTCCTCCTCCTCCTCCTCCTCCTCCTCCTGGTACAACCAGAGATGGGGCTACTACAGCAGCTGCACCGAATTCCGCCCACCTGGTACTGTTAACATGCTGCTGCTGACCTTGACTTATTGTGGTCGAGGGTTCGCTTCTCTCCTCCATGAGAGTGGATGCTGTTGGTGGCGAGCTAGAGGTAGCTTCGACTAGCTGATGAGAACCATATAGATATGTGGGTTGTAATAATATTGGTGTAGTGGTGGTGGCAAGAGGACTGGTAGAAGTACAGCCAGACACATGGGAGAGAGCAGATATAATCATGGACATCTCTTCTTGGTTGGACCTATATTGCTTCAACCCAGCTATCTCCACGTAGGGATCAAGGTTTGTGTATTGATGGTGGCGAAGATCTGTATGTTGGATTGAGTTACTCCTCCCTCCTCCTCCTCCTCCGCCGCCACCTCCTCCTCCTCCTCCTCCTCCTCCTCCTGCATGCGAGGGCTCTCCGCCTCCTCCCTCTTCCCCTTGCTTGCACATAAAGTTCTCTCTCTAGGATTCGATTGCTTCAATACTATCTACACCACCACTATGAGCATAACATCATCATCAACGCCACCACCTTGCATACCCTCCATCCCCTCAAGTGAACTCTGCTTAGCTATCTTTCTGCTATTGGCTTGCCTAAAGGTGTTATGAAAATGTTGACAGGCCGCGCTGAAGCAATTTCGCGTGCTGAAGAGACTTTGATGATTGACACCCAAGACTTTTGTGCGTGCACAAAACTCAAAGGTTGGAATTCTATTTAACCCGAGCAATTCCACACACACTAGAGGTATAGGATACATGCATTATTAAACTCCATAGCTGTTGACATTATATTGCTTGATGGGCGGCTCAAAAGCGCGTGTTGTACAGCATTACGAATACCATCGCCGGTGATATATACTGGTAAGCAGACCATGCGTAATTAGCACGTGTGCCAAAGTGGAGCACTGAGAGCAGCATGCAAGACAAAAAAGAGAGAAGAAGATCACATCACAGATGATTAGATTCAATTGCAAATAAATTCACACAATAAATTACTACTGTACGCGCCTAACCACACAGTAATCTATGTGCTAGGATTAGAGATGTGAAATAACGTCGCATTTGCATGATCGGGGTCCAGGATCTTTTGCAATTGCATGCATGGGCGGCAAGCGTAGGTGATTACGTTGTTAACACGGAGTTAAGCTAGCAGTTACTCTAACAGAAGGCGGCGGCGCGGCATGTATAAACAATTTTGGCCGGCGTGGCCTCTAGCGCACGTCTCTCTATAGGATTCTCACTTTCTCTCCCTTTCTTCTCTCTCTTCTCTCTCATTCCAAGTGTGAAAATCCCATTGGGTGCCACACTTTTCCAATCCCATTGGTCGCGTTCTTCATCCAGTCAAATCCCCACGTGTTCCTACCACCGCACGCCACGCGTACTCGAGCCCAACCCCATCTATAGACGCAAGTACTCGAGCCCAACCCCACCCACCAAACACACAGCTGGCAACGTTCAAGGCAAAATACATAAGGAAACCACATTCCTCCTCTACGGAAAACCTTTATCGCCTTTTGGTGGGTGTGTGTGTTGGGGGGAATTTGGGATAAAAAATCAAACCCACCGAGCTAGCACTATAGCAACTTGCAAGCCTAGTTCAAATGATGTAGTCAATGATGTTTTTGGTTGTGCCTTAGCACAACTATAGGGATACATATGATGAAGAACACTTTTGGTACATGATAGTCAAAATAGCCAGTGGCCTTGTACTAGAAAAAATGTCCCTTTTCTTGTCCATGAATTTTTTGTGTGTGAATGCTTTCTTTGGGTTCACTTAGCCTTGAATCCGGTAAAGAATTATAAATGGAGATGCATACCTTTTTCCTTACACCTCCACATGTTGTCTAATAATATTCTTGTCTTGAATTAAACTATAAATTTACTGCTTTTATTGCCTTCAAATTCATAGCCAAAGGGATGTCTTTTAAATGTTAAAATTCATGGATAAAGAGTTTGCAAAACTCTTGAACACATCATAAACAAAGTTTTTCTTTAGTGACTTGCCTAAACAAAAACCCCTCTCTTTTCATATTTGTCAAATCACATGAAAACAATGTCTTGATTCCCCTTGTGGTAATTTTTGGAATCAGTCCAACACTTGTGAAGTGTCCAAACTTGTGTTGAGTCTAGTGACACATGCCTAAGTGCACGTTTAAACTTAGCATATCCATAAGTTATCCAAGAGTTATCATCTAAGAGTTGTCCCCAAAAAATTATGTAATTAGTTACACCTTTGTCATTTAAGTCACATTAATGCTTTAATCTCTCAAAATCTAACTTTCACTTTCTAGCACATGAGTATCTATTCACATGGTAGAGTCGCTCTCCTCAGAACGAGAAACTTCATAGCACAAATACCTTCACCTTTTTAGAGCCTCTAGAACTCCTCTTTCTAAAGCTAAATATATTAAGAAATATTTTTGGAAAATGTTAATGTCTTGTGGTTTCATAAAAATAAGCTTTTAATTTTAAGTAAATTTATATGATCACATGTGAAGAGTTAAAAGTAAAAATTTTAAAAAGAAGAGATAAACTTACGCATAAGGTTACACACACACACACGCACGCACACACGCACACACATGCGTGCGCATGCAAACACATACACGAGAGAGAGAGAGAGAGAGAGAGAGAGAGAGAGAGAGAGAGAGAGAGAGAGAGAGAGAGAGAGAGAGAGAGAGAGAGAGAGAGAGGATTACTCCTTTGACATGAGTTTTAGCATTCGGAACTAGTGCTAAAAAAAAGGCAATGTATCTTGAATCCATTGAGACTTAAAAAAACATGGTAGTGTACCTTGAACCATTGAGACTCTAAGACAATATTGAAATTAGGTCTTGTCCTGAGAAAAAATGTACATTTTTGTTAATAGGATTTTTTGTTATAAGAGTAATAGGATTTCAAGAGAATCGATTACACTCCCACTTTGTCATTTTGTCTCATTAGGATAGGAAAGAAACATTTGAGCATTGTTGGAGACCTTGTTTTGGTACCTACATTAGAAACATTTAGGATATTAAGAGAATTGATTACACTCCAACTTTTTCATTTGTCATGTTGGTAGCTAGGAAAGAAAAATTTGAGCATTGTTCGAGACCTTGTTTGGTACCTATATTAGATATAATTTAGGATCATTTATTCATGTGCATAATTAGGTTTTATAGCTTATACTTGTAGAGACTTTGAATCTCTAACTTTTGGTCTATTGCATGCCAAGTCATATGCTCATCATTTGATAAATGAGGCTTTTGTAATAATTTTATATCATACTTTGAATTACAACTTGATACATGTTTGGTAAAAGTAACGAGGAATAAATTCTTTACTTTGTCCATGTAAAACTTTAGTAGTTTGTAATTAAAATTTCAACTCCCTTAGTGACTTTGACATATCTAACATGCTCGTTAAAGTATTTTTTTAAAACCATGAAAAGTCTATAATCCTTGGAAAGAATGTTCCTAGTCTAAGGTTTTTTCAATTGTGGTGAGACACCTTTTTGGGACTTGTAATTTGAGTGAGATTTGACATGTATAGAAAGAATTCTTCAAGAGTGGTGAAAAACGTTTCTTAAATAATAAGAGTCAAAGAGTATAGATTTTATTCCTAGTTAGGTATATACATTTGACTTTATGGTTAAGTTAGGTTCATTATCAAAGAAGGTGTGTTAGCCTTAAATGTTTAACTTTACAAATTTTCTCATTAGTTCAATAAAAATTCACAATAGCCTCAATAGCCTTTTTTTTGGTTTTGTTTACCACTTAGAAATACTATTACTTTTATTCCTAAGAAATCCTTATGAATTAAATTCGAAAATATCATTTTCCCTGTTTTCTATTTAGATGGCATAAAGATGGATGTATGGCATTAGAAACATTATAATATTATAAAACAAAAGACTTTTGGTTGAAAAATATAACATAAAACTATGTGTAATTCAAAGTAAATAAATTATCATATCCTTTTTCTGACAAAATATAATTTCAAACATGATAAACTTGTCTTTTTATTCATCATAGTACACCCTTGTTGAAAAGTATTTATGAAATCTTTGGTAGATAAGTCCTCACTTTTGGAAATACATTTATCGTAAATATGTGTATCATGATTTTTCTAGCATCAGTTTTCAATCCTTAACTTAGACTCTAAGGTAGTGTCCACATAGTGAAGCACAAAACTTTGAATTAAATCAAAATAAATGAACTATGTGGACGTTAGATATCTTTCAAGTTCAGTCCACTTTATATCTTTTTTAAGTTTAACATGTTTTCTACTTTAGTATCTTCCTGTTGACAATGTTATAGTGTGGGCCATGGCTCTTTAAAAATGCTAACCTATTATTCTACATGTAGTTAGTGGGAATAGTTCTTGAAGGATATCCTAAATATTTCTTATTTTCACATCATATGAGGAAGAGTTATCCTTTACAAAAGTTTTTTCTTTGGAAACTCATATAACTAAACTATATGATTATATATTTATAAATTGCTCATGTTTTTCACTTGGTTATTTTCTTGTAATAAACATTAAAAGGTTTCATTTGAGCATATCATATCACAAAAAGCTACTTCAAAAGGACATTTTTCTAGTGACTCTCTTTCCTGTTGAGGTACTCTTTGGAGTATCATGGACCAACCCATGTTCCTTATACAACAAAAAGTGCTTTAGGAGAGTTTATTGTGATGTGTAACATGCATAACATATGGTTACAATTGATCCTTCAACAATATCGCAAACACAAATCACAATTTGAGGAAAATTAAAAACCTTTAAATAGTTATATAAATATGCCCCAAAAAGTTGTATACATTTCAAATTTGTAATATGGCATGTGCTAATGTGTGTTTATGGTCTTCTATAGTATTTGGGTGGTAGCACCGACTAATGTTTGGACACAAACTTACCCCAAAAAGTTGTATGAATTTTAAATGTGTAATATGGCATGTGCTAATGTGTGTATATGGTCTTCTATAGTATTTGGGTGGTAAGATCGACTAATAATTATGAAGGATTCTTTAGGGTATTGCAGGCCTATCCATACAAACAATAGAAATTTAATGCTTAAAAGGATTTAATACCATGAAATTTAACCATTCTACTCATGATCTTATATGCGATATCATAAATTCACACATATAAATATCCATTCTATTTCATGATCTTGTATGTGATATCAATATTGGGTGGATGCATGATGGCAAGGTGGACTTGAAACCTATGTCCCGTACATGGCTTTTTAAATTGGGTTTTAGACATTTGAAAATGTCATTTCCCCTAATTTTCTCCCACATTTTGTACATTTAAAAATCCAGAAAACAAAAAAACATAGTTACAAGCAGCTTGTGGTGCACTCATTTCACCACCTCTCTCTCTCTCTCTCTCTTTCACTTACCCACTCTGTCTCTTTCCATCTCCTTTGTACCCTTAACCTGCATCATCACTGTCTCCCTAAACTTGCATCACTACCAACCTATGCATCACTATCGCCTTGTTGTTCACCCCCCCGTCCCCCTCTCTCTTGCTCTCTGTCCCCATTGAAGGCCCCATATTGTTGTTTCACCCGACACACACACATACGCTGCATGGACCTTTCACCCATCATAATTCCCAAGCATTTAGAGGCAGATGTAGAAGTTTAGGCTGCTTAGATGGTTGTGAGTCATGTGTAAAGTTTTCTACCAATGTAGTCAAGGATGATCATAAGCAAGAGCAACATGCACAGGAATGAAGTCTAAGAAGAACAGGAGCACTATGCAAGTCATGGTGCAAATGAGCAGAATCGTCAATAAATATGCAACGACGTTGTTCAGTACTTTAATCAGCGGCCCAAGGGTCTAGACGAGAAGAAGAGATTTGATATATTATCTCAGGTCCATGAAGAAAATTTCTAGAAGTTTTCCACTATGGAACCAAACAAGTCTAATAGAGGGCATACGAAATAGACTTGAAGTAGTGAAAGTCCCTAGAAACTATGAGGAGATATTTCTTAAAAGGTCTATTCCAATGATTCTTATGAATGACGCCGACACAAATACATCCTCTCTTAACATTGCAGATGCTTCAAGGTAGTTTAACATACACACATGCATAATTTCTATGCAGCTAGAGAGTGTTTGTAAACCTCTATTGATGGTATTTTGCAATTATCTTCATGCCATCGACAAGCTCGTGCAGTAGGCATAATAGTGATGAGGTGAAAGAGCTTGTTTTTAATTTTTGGTTAAGCCATACTCGTGTTTCACCCAACAAAAAGCATGTATGTCGCAAGTACCTTGGTAGAAAATCTTATGTTAAGTATCTGATACACCTTCTTGATCAATCTCAGGTAACAACAACAATGTTGAAAGAACGGTAGAGAGAGAGGAGACACACACACACAGGAGCAAACCCTAATGTATATTGCAAACCCTAATCATAGAGGGAAGCCATGTCCACTCTCACACAAAGCATAATGCACTAATCCATAATCCACACAACACACAATGAGTTGTGTCCACACTCTACTAACCCTAGCTAATGTCCACACACTATGACCAGCTGGACACGCGGTCATTTATGTCTCACACATGTTCCTACCTAATCTGCCAGCACATAGCATAGCTGGCTCACACTGACACATCGAGCTTGAATCTCAACAGCCCCTCTCAAGCTCATGATGTACTGCTGATGAAGATGTAGATGAGCTTGGAATATCAAGACTCTCAACACTCCCCCTCAAGCTCATCCCATGTACTCCCAACATAGTCCGGAAGTACTCAAACTTCTCCCTACTAAGTGGCTTCGTAAAGATGTCTGCAACCTGCTCATCAGTCTTCACATAGTGAAGATCAACTGTACCATCTAGCACCTTCTCTCTGACAAAGTGATAATGGACCTCTATGTGTTTGGTCCTCGCATGAAACACTGGATTCTTGGCCAACTGTATATTGCTCATGTTGTCACAATGAATGACAACTTTGCCATCAAGAGGCTCACATAAATCTGCCAAGAGACCCTTTAACCATACTGCCTCACAAGTAGCAATGGCTGCACCCCTGTACTCAGCCTCTGTACTGGATAAAGCAACTGTAGGTTGCTTTTTGCTACTCCAGCTCACCACAGCACTTCCAAGTGTAAAAGCATATCCACTAGTAGACCTCCTGTCTCATATGCGCTACCTGCCCAATTAGCATCTGTGTAGCCATGTATGTCCAAGCTTTTACCACTCTCATATAATAAACCATAATGTGCTGTGGTCTTCACATATCTCATGATGCGTCTCACTGCATCCAAATGTGGTTTCCTGGGGCTCTGCATAAACTGGCTAACTAGCCCCACAGCATAACTCAAATCCGGGCGTGTGATAGTCATATATATGAGACTACCAACCATCTTCCTGTACATAGAAGGATCATCCAATTCCTCGCCATAATCAGCCTGCAACTTCACATTTTGCTCCAATGGTGTACTCATAGGCTTACACCCTGTCATGCCATACTTTGCCAACATATCCAATGCATATTGGCGCTGTACTAACCAAGTACCTGCATGATCTTTCACCACTTCAATGCCAAGGAAATATCTCAACTCACCAAGATCTTTCATGTCAAATTGCCCACTCAAAGCTTTCTTGACATGCATCACATCTGCACCATGATCACTTGTGATAATCAAGTCATCCACATAGATGACTAGTAAAACAATCCCATGTTCTGTCTTCTTCACATAGAGTGAAGAATCTGCTGTAGAAATCTGAAAACCAAGTGAGATAAGATATCTGCTCATCTTATCACTCCAAGCACGAGGTGCTTGCTTTAGACCATACAATGCCTTTTTCAACCTGCATACGTGAGTGGGATATCTAGGGTGTACATACCCTTCTGGCTGTGCCATGTACACTTCCTCTTGTAGATCTCCATTTAGAAATGCATTCTTGACATCCATTTGATGCATTTCCCAGCCATTAGCTGCAGCCATAGCAATGACTGCTCTCACTGTGCCCATCTTAGCCACTGGACTAAACGTCTCATCATAATCCAATCCTTGGGTCTGTGCATAACCCTTTGCTACCAATCTTGCTTTATGTCTCTCAATAGAACCATCAGATTTGCACTTCACTTTGTAAACCCATTTACATCCAATAACATTCTTGTTATTTGGTAATGCAACCAAGTCCCATGTATCATTATGGACCAATGCATCCATCTCAACATCCATTGCTTTCTCCCATACATGCTCTCCAATAGCCTCTGTATAGCATGTAGGTTCCACATGCTTCACCATAGATGTCATATATGCATAGTGCATAGCAAAATCTTGATATGTCAATCTGTCAACAGGATATCTGACTCTCTGGGATCTCCGCAATGCCTGCGGGTCACTCTGTACACCTGTAACTCTAGCATGTGGTGGCACATATCTGTCCTGCCTAGCACCAGGTGTGCGTAAAACAGGTATGCCAAGCTCCTCATCCAAACTCTCAGAACTAGATGACTCATAACCTGTGATTCCAATTCCTTCGACTTTCTTCTTTCCTTTATCCATAGCACTACTCCCAGTGCTCACACTCTCATGCCTCAAATGTCCTGACCATGGACGTACACTGCTACTCTCAGCTTCTGCTGCTGCTGGCCCAGACATAGTAGTAGAGCTAGAACTTGCTTGTGGTGGCAAGTTCACATGAACATCAGCCTTAAGTGACTCAATAACACCCTCATCTTTTGCTTTGTACCAACTAGCAAGCTCATCAAACACCACATCACGTGAGATGACCACTTGTCTAGTTTGTGGATTATAACATTTGTATGCCTTTCGATCCTGTGCATATCCAACAAATACACATTTCTCTGCTTTAGGATCCAACTTCCTTCTTCTTTCATCAGGCACATGTACATAAGCTATGCATCCAAAAACTTTAAGATGTCCAATGTCTGGCCTGTAACCTGTAAGCCGCATCTCTGGCGTGCTTCCATGAATGGCTGTTGTAGGTGTTTTGTTCAATATATACACT
Organism: Cibotium barometz; assembly: GCF_041138505.1. Taxonomy (NCBI): domain Eukaryota; kingdom Viridiplantae; phylum Streptophyta; class Polypodiopsida; order Cyatheales; family Cibotiaceae; genus Cibotium; species Cibotium barometz. Next base: position 47,115,966 of record NC_141080.1, on the reverse strand, counting down.
ACAGTAGCACATGCTTCTGCCCAATAGTAATCTGGCATGCTCTTTTCATTAAGCATTGCCCTAGCCACTTCACATATGACTCTATTCTTTCTCTCAGCCACACCATTCTGTTGAGGTGTATACCTGCAAGTCAATTGTCTTCTTATTCCATGCTTCCTCAAGAAATGCTCAAAAGCTTTTGAGGTGTATTCACCACCTCCATCTATCCTCAGACATTTAATCCAACAGCCATATTGCTTTTCTGCAAAAACTTTGAAATCCATGAACTTTTCCAACACTTCACTCTTCTCTTTGAGAAAGTATATCCATGTCATCCTGCTGAAATCATCTATAAATGTCACATAGTATAGACTGCCTTTGATAGATGGGTTTTGTGCAGTACCCCATACATCACTGTGTACTATCTCAAGTGGCCTGTTACTCATATTTCCTTCTCTAGGAAACCTCAACCTTGCCTGCTTCCCAAACTGACAGGCTTCACAAACATGCATATGTCCATCATATTTGAACCAAGGCAAACCATTGACAATGCCTCTTGTTTGCATGTTCTTTAATCTCTGTATATTGACATGTCCAATCCTCTTATGCCACATATCAATGTCCTGTACCACATTTCTGCTCTTTGAGAACATGGCTGATTTTAGCTCAGGAATTCCAACATCCAGCTTAAACAATCTTCCTTCTTTCTTGTCTTTAGCAATCACTCTACATCCATGTTTGAAATCTTCAACGAAGCATCCATGCTCGTTGAAACGAACCTGTAATCCCTGTTCCACCATTTGACCAACTGAGGCAGAGCTTTTAGTGATCGAAGGCACATACAGCACATCTGACATAGACTTTGTCTGACCATTGTGCATGACCAATGGTACACTTCCAACATGTGTAATGACATGCTCGGTATCATCACCTGTTTCCACATAGCCTTTTACATCCATAGACTTCATATGCTCAAACCATTCACCATGACATGTCATATGGTTTGATGCTCCTGAGTCCATATACCATGTGTCATCATTCTCAGCATTTGTTGTCATAGAACCCACAACATGCTTCATGGCAAACAAATGATTTGCAGTTCCATCATTGCTACTTGATGCATAGTTACCACCATGTTGTGCATAGTTTCCACCATAATGACCACCACGTTGTGCTCTTCCCCCTCTCAAATCATTCTGTTTGCGGAAACAATCTCTCGCCATATGACCATATTTGCCACAATAATGGCATTCCACATCTTGCATAGAATTTTGTTGGCCTTGCCAACGTCCTCGACCACGGGGGGTACCTCTACCTCGCTGAGGTGCATATCCACGACCACCTCGAGCACCATATGAAGGTTGAAAATTTTGTTGTGGAGGCCTGTCCTGCTATCCACGACCATTACCACCACGTCCACGTGATGCAAATCTCCCCCTGCCTCTAAAGCCTCTCTGCGAGTAGAAAGCCTGATTTCTGCCATCATCATGGCTAGTAGATGCATCCAGAAATGAATCACTGAGCTTGATTTCCTCAACCAACAAGAGTGAAACCAACTCATCGAAGTCGGGTAGACCTGTACTCCTCACTGAGATAGATGTATTAAAAGATTTGTATTCCTTGCCAAGACCACGCAAGGTAATATCCACCAAATCATCATCAGGCATGGGGGCATTTATTGTGGCCAATGCATCTGCAAACTTCTTGATTTCTTGCACATAATCATGTATGCTCCTTTTATTCCTTTTCACATTATGTATCTGCTGTCGCAAACTGAGACTTGCGAGCACTCGTATCTGTATCAAACATCTTGACCAAAGTATCCCATGCATCTTTGGGATTCTCAGCATCCTGTATGTGTATGAGCATAGCATCAGAAATACATATAGACAAATAATGCAGCACTTTGAATGCTCTCTCTGACCATTCCTTATGAGCAATAAGCTGCTGCTGTGTAGGTTGTCGAGGTAGCTCAGTCTCTAGCTCAGCACCTGTAATGAGATTCCAAAATCCTTTCCCTTTCAAGAAACTCTTTATCCTGTACTTCCATGCCTGGAAGTTCTTCCTATCCAGCTTTTCACCAACAATCTGTACTGGATTATCCGACATGTTGCTCAATGCGTACACCTTCCGCACACTTCAAATCTGTAAATGAGCCTTCCTCAGCTCAACCACACTCCAATGAATGTTCCAGATACTCCAAGGTAGCCAACAAACTCCAAATTTGATGTAGAAAATCAACCTGTAATCATCCAAGATGAACTGACTCACTCAGTGCGGGATACCCTGAATTAACACGCCTTCCAAGGCTCCAAATCACAATGTAATGGTGCAATCAAGGTAGCCAACAAACTCCAAATTTGATGTAGAAAATCAACCTGTAATCATCCAAGATGAACTGACTCACTCAGTGCGGGATACCCTGAATTAACACGCCTTCCAAGGCTCCAAATCACAATGTAATGGTGCAATCAAGTATGGGCAACTTGCATTGACACCTAATCAATCTCAATGTTGAGTATCAACACCATCTGACATGTGTACATATCAATTTTTGAAAACCTCTTTCTCTGTTTTTGGAAAAACCAGAAAAACCAGAAAAACCAGTAGAAAATTTGCTCTAATTCCTTCAATATTTGTCCAAATTGAGCAACCAGGCATTCATTAGCTTAGCATTAGTGTCCATCAACTCCATGTAAGAGGAATTTGTCCAATTGTAAAAGACCAAGGATTAATTGCTCGATTAAAATGCTCTGTTTCTCTGCAACCAGTGGACAGCCTGTTTTAATCAGCTCATTCCCAGCTCAATTAAGCATCATTGACCAAACAAAGCACATAGCCCTCTTCTCCAAAGTGTAAAGCATCCAATTGCTAAAGAAATTGTGGAATATATCAAGCACCAAGTTGAAATTTGATCTCCTCGTAGTCAAAAAACCAGAAAACTGCCCTGTTTTCACTGTTTGAGCTGCGCCCTGCAATTAGGGGATTTGGGAGTGATTATAATGTTGTTTGATGAGGTATTCAAGTCCCCAACACTCCTAGGTACATGTGCAATCCACCAATGGTTGGATTTTAGCCAAAATCACACTCCAAATGCTTCAATTTTGGGCTTCTTTTTCACTGTTTTGTGAGAGCTCAAAAACCAGAGATTTTCACACTTTGAAATGCATTCAAATTGCTCCAAAAATAACAATAGGGCTTGCATAAGAGTTGCCATTACATCCCTCATTGTCAAATACATATGTCTTTTGCCAGAATCACACGTATTTCCACCATACATCAATGTTCCCAAGCTTTAATGGAAAGCTTCAAAAACCAGAATTTTTCTTTGCTTTGATTTGCTTTGATTTGCTTTGTTTTTGCCTGTATCACCTGCAATCCGCTCAAGGATGTCTAGAAGACCTTACCCGGTAGGCCAAGCTTTCAGATCTGATAGTATTTGGTGTGCTCCAAGCTTCACAGCTCCAATGGCAAGCTTCACAGCTTCTTTTCACAGCTTCTTCTCCCTCTTCACTCACTCACTCATAAACCCTAATAAACAGCACAAGGCTCTGATACCATGTTGAAAGAACGGTAGAGAGAGAGGAGACACACACACAGGAGCAAACCCTAATGTATATTGCAAACCCTAATCATAGAGGGAAGCCATGTCCACTCTCACACAAAGCATAATGCACTAATCCATAATCCACACAACACACAATGAGTTGTGTCCACACTCTACTAACCCTAGCTAATGTCCACACATTATGACCAGCTGGACACGCGGTCATTTATGTCTCACACATGTTCCTACCTAATCTGCCAGCACATAGCATAGCTGGCTCACACTGACACATCGAGCTTGAATCTCAACAAACAACCCATGCTCCAACACCTCTGTTGATTTGGTGTGCTTTTATACATTACATATTTCTTTAGTATAGATTCAAATGCTTTGTCATGATGCCAAATACTAGATTAGATGTTTCCAACCCCGGTATACAAACAAATGCCAAATTCTCTACTCTTCTCTATGATTCTAGCATCCTTGTCTGTGCGTTGTTTTCTTCTTTTATCCATGTCTATGTGCATTGTGTCTTTTTCAGTTAGTTAATCAGCAGTAGTCAAGTTTGCAGAATTGAAGGGAAAAGTGTTCCAGAGTCAGCTTTTGTCAGCTGTGTGTTTGGTTTAGTCAGCTGATGTTGTAAAAGAGTGTCGTTTTCTCTCTAGATTTGAGTGGTTGTTGTTACCATGTCAATGCTGTAGAGAATCTAGCATAAGTCAACCTATAGCTGCTAGACTACTTGGGGAAGTTTAGGACTAAAAAATCTTGCACATAAAAAGAAACCATACTCCCTCACAAGGTAAGGAATGGTTTTAAACAGTTTTTAACTTGGGGAGGCAATAAACAAAACCAAGAAAATTGGTGTAAAACTAGTAAGAGATTGGTGTTAAACTAGTAAGATACCTGATGGAAAACAAGATGTATACACTTAGCTATAGCAAAAACAAGCTTAACAAACTTTTCAGCAGTATCATACCGGTCCCAAACCAATATGATATCGGTATACAGACTGCTTTTGCTGGTTAAACATTGTTATCATACTGGCTTAAGAGCAAGGTATCCTCTAATGTATTCTGTATTTAGCAATTTTTCTAACCAGTATTATATTGGTTGAACATTGGTATGATACCGAGTAAAGACCAAAAGGAGAACTTGGGGTGGCCATATGATACCAGAGTTTTGTACCGATATGATACCGTCTAGCCATTAGCTCTATGCAACATGCATTCAATATAACGTAAAGATCAGCTTTGCTTTAGACAACACCAATTTTGAAACAATATGATACCGATGTTAAACCAATAAGATACTTGTTGGTAAACCAGCTGCATATACCTAGGAACCTATATTATAAACTAGTTTCAAACTAACTGTTTAACTTGCTATGATGGTTTTGTATTGCAGATTGAACTATATTTGTTGTGTAAGGAGATGCATCCATAGGCACCATTCATCAACGAGCTTTCGAGAAATTAAAGCCATACTCTATGCGCAAGCTTAAGGATTGAAACACTCGTTGTTACATAACACATGTTCAGATGTCATTCTTAAAAGATAACTTGAACCAGATTAGAGGATCTACTTTTGGGTTACATGGCAAAGCATGTCAATGTGATTGTGTCATTTGTAATGTGGGTTCTCAGCTAGGTGGGTTAAAGGCTACAGACAAGTCCTACAAGAGCATCACAAGCACATGGGAGTCAATCTTATGTCCCAAATTTAAAGGTACTATGTTCCATGCTTTGAAGTGTCTGATGGGGAATTGCACTGTCTGTGGTCCTCGTCGAAACATAGCAATTTATCCACTTGAATCTACATATGTTGGTTGGCTTGTCACCGTTAGGACATAGAATGTGGAACCATAGATGATGGCAAGAAAAAGAAGACAAAAGAGTTAATACACAAGGAAATGTGATGCAAGGCACTGAATCAAATGTTCAACGATCAGCTCAGAAAGTTTATCGAACATAATTTTGTGTACAGGTGGCAAGCTGAGCAATACTATAAAGAATGCTTGTCCAATTTTCGTGAAGATGTGATAATATTTGTTGTAGACTTTGCTGAGAATTACTCTTTCAAGGAGAAAAATGAGATACAGTCAATGCACTGGTATTCAAGCCAAGTGTCCATATTTGTGCATATTACATACTTTCACATTATAGGTGACATCCACAAAATGATACACTTTTATATCTCTGATGATAAGATGCATGATACCCATTTTGTGCAACATTGTTTCATGCTACATTATAATTGGATATTACCCTTTGGCAGTCCCGTACAACGTCATTGGGTTTGGTGTGATGGTGCTTCATCTCAATTCAAAGCAAAAAGGCCTTTCTACTTTGTTTCTAGGTACATTGCCATCACAGGTTGCAAATGACATGGGATTTCTTTGGGGAGAGCACGACGGTGTAGGGATTATAGTGAAGAGAGCATTAACACATGAACAAATCAAGCCAAATGGTTCTAAGCTCCAATGTGCATATGATGTCATAAAGTTTTTTCAAGAAACGCTCACCAATTGGAGCTGAGTCCACATATCCATCACAAGCTTGGTACGTTATTAGTAGAGTCTTTTGGGAGATAACATTGGGTGATATAGATAGAGATGAGGCATGGGATGTCAAGGCTATAACAAACACACGATCCTTGCATTCAATCTCTACATACTCTCAGCACGATCCAATAGCATTGAGAGTGCGTCGGTTATCATGTAATTTTATTAATTGTATGGGACACTTATGGCGTAGATGCAACAAAATCAGTCTCATATTCATAGCTAGGACTACATTGCCCTTGAACCATTGGTAGATGGCATTGAAGAAGATAATGTTGACATTGATGCTAATATCATAAACATTGAGTAGGCCACCTATGAAGGGCACCATGATACCCTTAGTGATGTCCTTCTTGTAGGAGACAATTTTGCGGTGACAGCAGCAGCTGAAAAAGGAAATCCAGAGAATGCGGACTTCTCATCTTGAAATGCACAAAGGAGAAAGAGCTCTGTAAGAGACCTACAAAGGACGGATGGGGGAATGCCATTACACGAGGTTGTTTTATTGTGAAAGGGTTCTTCTATGCACCTAAAGACGAGAAAACCTAGGAGTTATTGGATGACAAGTCGGAGGCCTTGAGAGCGATGCATCTTGTACAATCAATCAAATTTCCGATGGACCCACACCTAGTTAACAAAAATCTGTTTGTCTTATCCCCTGAGGTACATGAAGCTGTGTATAATAGTATGCCATTCAATTTTTAGCATACTTGTTAGATACAAACCTATGTAAAGCAATATGCCATCTGATTGTTAGCATACTTGACATGTTTCTAATGAAAAAAAGAGATAAAAATATTCAATATCTTGTGAATTTTAGTTGATGTATTCATATATTTCAGAAAATATACATGTATATTGCTCTATGTATACATGTGAGAATTTTAGGGGCTGAATGTAAACATTGATATCCATAGGAGGACACCTCAAAACCCCTCAAACAAATTTAGTTGACTCCTCCACAAACAAGAAGAAGATTAAAGGGGACGGAGGAAAGGTTTTTGTGATTGAAAACGCAAATGTGACTATGACTGGAGTGGCCTTGGATTAAGGCTCTCTTCCGCTCTTTTCATGTATCCACAATCTTTCCTATGCTTGCCTCTAGGCCTCCATCTCAACCTGCCTCCTAGATTCCATCCATTCCTCCATCTCAAATGTGCACCTTTGATATTCTTCGATATAGCACCTTGGTGCGCTTCAACATTCCTTTGGTGATGTTCCTCTTGCTGAAGTAGTCGCTCTTTGGCTTCCCTTGTGAATTCACCTACCCATCTGATCTCTTCTTCTTCACAGTCATGGACAACAAAAATAATTTTTTGTACAGCTTTGTTCTTGAATTGTTTTATGTGCAACAGATTATATTTGTGCAAATAAAATTTGTGTACGCTGCTAGCAGTTCAAAATCAAAAGGTCAGGATGCTGATGATTTGCTAAAGAGAGCAGGAGGGTCAAGATCATCTGGTGCTAGCAGTTCAAAATCAAAAGGTCATTGAAAGGATGCTGGTCTCGCTGAACATATAAGACATTTGAATCATTAAAAGGTACATACAATCTATGACACTTGCTTATAATTGACAGCAACTTGTCTTGAATCATGATGATTACAATTTTGATGCACAAATCATTATATTTCATAAAGATTTCTCAAAAGACAATGTAAAATTTCCTTTATTCGCATTAAAAGTACTCTCCACGTTTTGTGGTGATATGATGTGCCTTTGAATGCTGAGAAAGTAGTGCTGGTGGAGAAGCAGTTTGCATTGTAGGTATTTGGTCAAGGGCATGGCCCCTACTACCTGTCATACTACACAGCTCAAGCTCTTGCAACAGGAATTAATGAACCAGACACATTGCCTCCTTATGGGAAAACATATCTAATGAGGACAAGAAAGAGCCGGTGTGTTTCTCCAGAATTGTTGCCTCTAGAAGTGCAACTGCCAAGAATAGATCTCCTGGTATATGAATTTGAAGAAGAAGACAAAGAAGAAGGAAGACCACTAAAGAAGATCAAGCCCACCTCCTCCCAACCCCGAGTCTTGAGACTACAATCAATGATAGAACAAAATCAGATGTATGTATAAATTAGACTCGAAGTATTGAGATCCTTTTAAGTCTTCTTCTTCTTCTTTGCGTGCCATTTCTACTACTATTACTGAGTACTTGAGTGTCTCCATGTGTCGATGTTGGATTAATTAGAATCCCCAATTTAGAATTAATGTCCTCATTTGCAAAGCTAGTGTTCTTTGTTGTCATTTTTAATATTAGCGACTTGAAAAGGGGACGTTTTTTGAACAAACCCCCATGGGCACGAAATTCTTTTTTGGCAGATGAATTTTTGAAGCTTCCATACATAACTACCTCAAATCTATGAAATCTTCATTCTAACATGTTGAGATATCGAGCTCATCTAGTGAGGCGGTGGACACTGATGACCCACCTGGGGGATAGACCCCACACTTACATCACTGGCATGGTTGGTGAGATCATGGGTGATATGCAGCCACAGTGGGATGATAGGCTGTGTGACATTCATTCTAGAGACTGGCATAGTTATAGCGCCAGCTCATTTAGTTGGGTTCACACTATCGAGAACCCTAGTATGTATTTGGTTGAGTACCTTTTCATATTGTGTGTACTCTTATCTTTGCATATGGTGTGTTGAGTGTTGTGTGAAGAAGAAGAAGATTTTCAGCCTCTCACCTTGTGTGTTCTCTTTTAGGGTTTTGTGAGTGTGTGTGTGCTTGAAAGAGCTCAAGCTCTCTTCTCCCCTGCATCTTTTCATGGTATCAGAGCATGGTTCATGCTAAGGGCTGAGCTACAAGCAAGAGAAGCACAAGAAGTGGTACAAGGGTAAGAGCTTCATCTACTCTTCCCTATTTGTGTTGGCGACTACACCCTTGTGTCGGGAGCTCTACGGGAGGCACCGGCAAACGATCTCTGATTGAGGAGCTTTCTTCGTGGGAGTAAAGCTATAGAGCAACTATCGGACCAAATTTTTGGGCCAAAAATACGTTTCGGGCGCGTTAGGACCTTCGTTTTTTTGGAAAGCAGGCGATTTTGAGCAGTGCGAGTAAGTTATTGATTCTTTGCAGTCGGGCCACAATACAAGGCATTCAAGACATCTATTCAGGACTCGGAAAAACATTTCCAATTTCACAGATTTGGTGTCTATGTTGATTATAGAAGAGAAGAGTTTGGGTGAAGACCAACAGTCTTCCACAAAACAAAAACAGTTCAGAGCAACAGGCCTTCTACACAAGTTCAGGAGAGGAAGAGAACGAGGTAGAGGAGGCCGTTGGACATAGCCCGTTGGACGTAGCCAATGTTGAGAGATGTAATCATGGTGTATATGGGAAAGCACCCTAGAGGAGGTGCAAGATATTGTGGTGAGATAGGAATGCCACATGTAATATTGTATGGTGTGTGAGTGTTGACCAAAAGAGTGGAAAAGGAGTTGCCACATGGATGACGATGTGTAAAGTGGGATAAGGCTAGAAATCCTATATCATTGTATGGTTCATTTTGTGATATGGAAGGGAATAGAATTGAGTGTTGAGTATGCAATCTCTCTCTCTCTCTCTCATGTAGTTTTTAGTGTGGTTTAATCCACCTTAATTATGTTGCTTAATCATTGTCCTTCACCATGATCAATCCCATTTTAGGATTGTTAACAGCCAAGGAGGTGGCCAAACAAGTAATTAGAATTATGGCTAGCAACAGCAACAACAACAGTTCCAGAATTCACAACAACAACAACACGCAGGTGGAAGAGGCCAATTCAGAGGCAGGGGGAGTCAAAGAGGTTGTGGAAATTGGCAAAGGCAGTATAATGATACACGTGGATGCTTTTATTGTGGTAAGCTTGGACATGTGTAGGCAGATTGTTATAAGAAGCAGGCTGACATGCAAAATGGAAAATTACAGCAAAATAACTATGCATCCTCGAGCAGAAACAATGAGGATAATGAAAGGTTGTTTGTTATGCAGCATGTCGTTAATGCCATGTCTGAAAATGTTGAAGCAGCACATAAAGATGATGTATGGTATGTTGATTCAGGTACTTTGAACCACATGACAAGTCATGGGGAGTGGTTCAAGGAGATGAAAAACCTTGAAAGACCAGGTTTTGTGGAAACAGGGGATGACACTGCTCATCCAATTGCCTATGTTAGAGATGTGCCATTGTCTATGCAGGATGGCAAAGTGAAGTACCTTGAACATATACTTCATGTTCTGAATATAACAAAGAATCTAGTTTTAGTTGGCCAGATGATTGAGTAGGGTTTGCAGGTTCGGTTTAACCCTGATGGTTGTTATGTTGAAAACTTTAAAGACAAGTGTAGGTTGGTTGCAAAAGGTAACAGAGTGGGCAGAATGTTTACATTGAATGTAAACATGCCTGAAGTGAGTGGTGCTGTGATGTTTGCAAATGGTTCAGGAATTGTTGCAGGCACAGACATTTGGCATAAAAGAATTGGATATGTGAATGTGCAGAGAATGAAGTCTATGTAGACTAAAGGAATTGTGACAGGGCTACCAAAGTTTAAAGTTGAAGGTATGCAGAAAATATGTGAAGCATGCCAATTTGGAAAGCAAACAAAGCATGTATTTCCACGTTATAGAAATGTGAGCAGAAATGCACTAGATGTTGTGCATTCAGATGTATGGGGTCCTATGAAGACCATGTCTATGGGAGGCTGCAGGTATTATATGACATTTATTGATGACCACACAAGAAAAGTATGGGTATACTTCTTGAAGGAGAAGGGTGAGGTGTTCACTCATTTTTAAAATTTCAGAGTTATGGTTGAAAAGCAAACAGGAAAATATGTAAAGTGCCTCTAAGATCAGATGGAGGGGGAGAGTACTTCTCCAACGAGTTCTCTGAATTTTTGAAGAAGAATGGTATTCGGAGACAGTTTATATGCAGATACACTCCGCAGCAAAATGGAGTTACAGAGCGAAAAAATAGGCACATTGCTGAGATTGCGCGAGCATTGATGGGAGAGAAGAATATGCCGCATAGCTATTGGGCTGAGGCTGTTTCTACAACAGTTTACATCATGAACAAGACTCCAACTGTAGCCATACATGATGTAACTCTAGAGGAGAGGTTTACTGGCAAAAAACTTGATTTGTCTCATCTGAAAGTCTTTGGATGCATTGCATATGTGCATGTGCTAGATGAGATGAGAACTAAGTTGGATCCAAAAGCTGAAAAATGTGTGTTTATTGGATATTCCCTTGAGCAAAAGGGATACAGGTATTATAACCCTGCTATACGTGAGTTGAGGGTAAGTAGGGATGTTGTTTTTGATAAGATGAGCAGCTGGTATGCTGCTGAAAAAGAAGCTCTTGGGGCTGATGTGAGTGGAAATGTGGTTGCACAAAATGCAAGTCAGCAAAAATCACAGTCTTTGAGTGGACTATGAGAGTTCTCATCTAGTGGTTCATATAGACCATGGAGTGGCAGGCTACGTCATAATACCAGTCCTGCAAAATGTGATTAGTACATCACATAAAGGCAAAGAGAAAGTGGTTGAGCCCCTTAGTATGCCTGACATTTTTGCAAGGCATTCTCATGTTGATGGAGAGTCTAATGGCTCAGAGATGAGCCTTGATGAGGATCTTGGGATACCAGCTACTATGAGAACACCTGGTGTAAAGAAGGCTATGGAAGCCATGAATGCAAAGTTGCAAAGATATGGGAGAGTGAACAATCCTGTGCAGAGGTTTATCTATGATGGTTATGTGGCACATCACTATGCATACATGGCAAAAGTTGTACAAGTTGTAGAGCCCACATGCATTGATGAGGCTGTTGGAAATGTGTGTTGGGAGAAAGCTATGGATGAGGAGATGGATGCACTATATGGAAATGAGACTTGGGATTTAGTGTAATTGCGTGGAAGGCAAGGAAGCCATTGGATGCAAGTGGGTGTACAAAGTAAAACATAACAGTGATGGAAGCATAACTAGGTACAAGGCTAGATTGGTAGCCAAAGGATATGTGCAGACATATGGCATTGATTATGAGGAAACTTTCAGCCCAATTGCCAAGATGTCAACAGTGAGAATTGTGATAGCAGTGGCTCATCAAAGCAATGGTCTTTACATCAGATGGATGTAAAGAATGCATTCTTGCATGGGGATTTGCAGGAAGAGGTGTATATGTTGTAGCCACCTGGTTATGAGGATGTGAGTCACCTCGAGCATGTTTGCAGGTTGAAGAAAGCCTTGTATGGCTTAAAACAAGCACCAAGAGCATGGTATGACAAGATTTCTGAATATCTTGTCACTATTGGCTTTCACGTAGCCAATGCAGATTTCTCACTGTATATGAGACACAGTGATAGAGGGGTTGTACTTGTTGTCATCTATGTAGATGACTTGATCATTACGGGGGACCATGATGCAGAGATCTTTGATGTAAAGATCTTGCTTAGACAAAAGTTTGAGATGAAGGATCTGGGGGAGCTCAGATAGTTCTTAGGCATTGAGGTGATTAGGTCACCACATGGTATTGGATTACTGCAGAGACAGTATGGCTTGGACATGTTGTCCAAGTATGGTATGATAGGCTATAAGCCTATCTCAGTGCCATTGGATTAGAATGGCAAGTTGAGTGCAGATTCAGGAGAGATTTTGGAGGATCCTACTATGTATAGGTGCATAGTAGGAAGCTTGATCTACATGATGATCACCAGGACAGATTTGAGCTATCCTATTGGGTTGGTGAGTCAGTTTATGTAGGTTCCTCAGAAGCCGCATTTGGATGCATTGAGACGCATACTGAGGTATGTGAGGTCTACTTTGCATTGTGGACTATTTTATAAAACTGGGACAGAGATATGTGTACATGGGTACATAGATGCTGATTAGGCTGGTAGTATCTCAGATAGAAGATCTACTAGTGGCTTTATGTTTTCTTTAGGGAGTGCTGCTGTGACTTGGAGCAGTAAGAAGCAGCTTACGGTTGCTCTATCTAGTACTACAAAGGCCGAGTACAGAGGTGCTGTTATGGCAGCATGTGAGGTAGCTTGGTTGAGAAAGCTACTTTGCAGATTTGGGTCTATTAGTGGATAAACAAGTTGTCATTTTTTGTGATAACATTAGCAATATACAGTTGTCCAGGAACCTAGTTTTTCATGCTTGCACGAAGAATATAGAGGTCCACTACCATTTTGTCAAAGAGAAGGTTTTGGCAGGAGACGTTGACCTTGTTTATGTCAGCACACAGGATCAGGTTGCTGACATCACCAAAGCATTGGGTCCAGAGAAGCTCTGTAGATTCAGGGCTTCGCTTGGTGTACATGAGATGGAGTTGAGCTCGAGGGGAAGTGTTGGGATATTGAGCTCATCTAGTGAGGCGGTGGACACTGATGACTCGCCTAGGGGATAGGCCCCACACTTACACCACTGGCATGGTTGGTGAGATCATGGGTGATATGCGGCCAGTGGGATGACAGGCTGTGTGACAGCCATTCTAGAGATTGACATAGTTATAGCGCCAGCTCATTTAGTTGGGTTCACACTATATAGAACCCTAGTATGTATTTGGTTGAGTACCTTTTCATATTGTGTGTACTATTATCTTTGTATATGGTGTGTTGACTGTTGTGTGAAGAAGAAGAAGATTTTCAGCCTCTCACCTTGTGTGTTCTCTTTTAGGGGTTTTGTGAGTGTGTGTGTGCTTGCAAGAGCTCAAGCTCTCTTCTTCCTTGCATCTTTTCATAAACAAGGTTTACGTGCATCCAATAAAATATTCAAGAGAATTGAATCATCAAAGCTACCTAATACATAGTTCTCGAGCACTAAATTTCATGCGTAACATAATACACATAGACATGGATAAAACAAGGAAACAACACACATATAGAATCATAGAAGAGTAGAGACGACAACATAAAGAGGGCTGTGGAGGAATACTAGTGAAATGAAACTTGAAATATATTAATCGGTTGTAGGAGATCAAGGAGCAAAAAAAAGGAGTGTTTTGTTACGTCCCTTAGGTTTGAGGTTCAACCAACTAAATTGTTGGCTTTTTTTAGCCCCCCAACAGTACCTTCATTCTCATTCTCACATGATGCTTGCTCATCTCTAACTCTAGACTCTCTGTTCTCACCCTCTACAAAAGCAGATGCTGCAGTTGTTTCTCGAGCGCACTATTTTATTTCTCTTGTACATCCCTTAAGGGCTGGAGAACATTAGTCTTTCTCTTCTTCTTCTTCCTCTTTGCTAGTTGGTGCAAGGTCACATCCAGTGATGTTTCTTCAACTATAAGAACAAGAAAATGTAAGTGGCCAGCACTAGGGATAGTGGTTAGGGTCTTTTCAGATGTCTCATAAATAATGCTCACCTTGATCATCAGAACTCTTCCTTTTGGCGTCCTAGAACATGTCACATGGTTAGGACAAGCTTTCCCGTTTGAAGAGATTCCTTCTTGTCTCACGAGTGACAGTTGAACATTTAGCTCACCCTGATCATCGCAACCTTTCCTTTTTGGTATCCTAGAACGAGTCACACGATTAGTACATGCTTGCCCTCGTTCCACACTTGTAGTGTGATTATGCCCACTTAGAGAGCTTCCATCATGCCTCATGGGTGACAACTCTCTTGCACTCAACTTAGTTCTCGGAGTGGTACTCTTCGATTCCTTATTGACATCGTCATCCCCTTCTTCCAAGCCAACAATGATAACACTTATTTAATCAATAGAGTGGTCTCATCATGTGAAAGAATGATGATGGAGATCGAAACACACTCACCACATGCGTTCTTCCCACATGAGACATTTGCTCTAGGGTTTCCTCTACATCCAAAAAATGAAGCCTATCCTCCACAACCTCACTTAGATCAACATGTTTATGTCTTACTTATGCCCCTCCTTACCTACTAAGAGACAGTACTGAAGTGTAGCTTGCACATTTTGAAATCCATTCATAGCAGCACATCTTTCAAATGATTAGAAGAAGACATACACAAATTGCTTCAACACGGTAATTCATCAATCAATTTCCAACCACTGGTTTGACCCGATAATTAGCCTATTTCGAGACTGGGAAGCAAAGCAGGTGATTTTCAACAGAGAGCTTGATGGTTTGTCTAACTGGTTGAAAACTAGTTTGTAAGTTGGGGCACCTTTAAGGGTTTGTTACCACAAGTTTCTAACATGTTGATAACCATATAATAGGTTGTAGGGTTTATAACCCATTGGTTAAAACCAGTTTATAAGTTGACAACTAGTTATATAAACACTGGTTGTTAACTTATAAACTGGTTTAAATCCAGTGTATAGATTGGGCCACTATAATGGGTTTTAATCCTCATTTTCCAACCCCTTTGAGACCAATTTACAGGTTGGAGGGGTTTATAACCATTGGTTGACAACCAATTTATAAATTGAGAGCATGACAAATGGTAAATGGCTTCCAACTCATTAACAACTAGTTTATAGATTGAAAGTATGAAAAATGGCAAAACAACAAGTTTATAAGAGAAGGGGAACTTGAAAGGGTTTTGGACTATTGGTTTCAGTTTGTTGACAGCCAGTTTATATGTTTTGAACTATTGGTTTCAGTTTGTTGACAGCCAGTTTATATGTTTTGAACTATTGGTTTCAGTTTGCTGACAGCCAGTTTATATGTTTTGGACTATTGGTTTCAGTTTGCTGACAGCCAGTTTATATGTTTGGAGCATAACAAATGGTTTTCAATCACTATAGATTGACACCCATTGTAATAGCTTGGGAGCACTGCAAATGCGTTTCAACCGGTTTCTAATGGGCTGGCATATGGTAAGTGCTTAAAGGTGGTATTAACAAATGAAAAGCAGTGCTAATCAAATAAAACCAGTTTAAGAGTATAGGTTGCTACCTTTCTATGTTCAAGCATGGTATGACCAAGTGGTTTTCTTATCACCATTTTTTTTGCTTCTTCGGATATGGCCTGGCTACAACCTACAACCAACTGCAATGCACTTACCTTTGACACATACATAAGAATAGAAAAACACATGGTACACATGTTTAAAAGGTAATATAAACAGACCAACAATAGACTGGTCCACTTCAAATCCAAGGCCACACCTCGGAAACTTTCTGTCACAATCAACATACCATCCTCATGTAGATGAATCTTTGGTAGTTTTGTGAAACAATTATCGTGCTAGAGTTCTCTAACTTTACACCATCAAGAAAGCTCTACTAGCACATGCTTTCTCCATAGCCTCGTTCTTGTGGTCCAAATCGGCCTACAAACATAGACAGAGGCAATGAACATGGTATGGAGTTTCTTCATATGTAGAAAACACATGTACATACCTTTGCTTTTTCAAGTGCTTCTCAGTGACACAAAGTTTGAAGCTACCGATCTGCTTGTTCTTGTGCATCAGGGACTGTGTTATTTGCTAGATGCATCATGGTGTGGTATTCAATTGCACCTCAATGCGATGCAAGATGCACTTTTTCTCCTTTACCTTTGTTGTCGTTGTACGAAGAGCCAGCAATGCAACTTCTTTGATGCACTCAAACTTTAGTAGAATGCCATCCAGCAATGTCTCACCTGGCCTGATACCTCCACCTCGGTCTCATATAGGCTACCTTGTGCCAACGGAGTGCATGTGTCCCAAGATAGTGTTACACCATAGCTCATTAGATGACATCGATTGTACATCTACCTTGCACATCTACTGAGTTCTTTTTTTTGTGCAATCACCATCGACACTTGTCTTCTTAACAACCGGCTCAGCAAATACGGCCCACTTCATAGGACCGAGGCAAACCTGGTAGATTTACCCTCGGGAAAATTGAAGACCCACATAATAGTTTGAGGGCGTATTTTTGTAAACCTATTTATATAATGTATACAAGGAGTGTCGCTGCAAGAGAGAGCTCTTCATTGACGGCGGATGCCCAAAAAGTTTTGAACTTCCATGTTGGGGCGAGAGATACCCAAGAGATGTTGCAGCAAAATAATATCCATATCCATGATCATCAATGTATAATGCTCAGCGTGTATCAATGTGAGAGGAGAGGGTGTGAAGGGTAGTTGTAACCAACAAGGCACAACTAACTACCACACCCTTTGGCATCACCTCAATGTGAGGGTGCCCTTATTGTGCACACCTACATGCCTACGATGTGGGAACGGTTAACACTTGGCACACTCGATGGATGGATTAGTAAAATCCATGACTCGAACCCACACGACGTGCCAAATGAGATTGCCTTATTACAGTGCAGAAAGTAAACTTCAACCAACACATTACAATGTATCATCATAGTGTATATGTGTAAAAAACATCCACCAATTTTTTGGCACCATGCCAGGGCAAGGAACCCATCAAATATAATGTCATCCATACATAATCATATAAAATGAAAACATAAAACCATGTATCAAGTAGCATATCTACACTCCACTGGCATGGAATGGACATAGCATAGGCCTTGCACTGCTTATTCGGGAAAATATATGTCGAGGAAGCTCCAACATCTACTGCATGCTCATGTACCATAAATGGCACCACTCCTTGACCTTGAATCGATGAAGAACATGGCACATTATCACTAAAGAAAGCAGCCAAGAAGCACAAGAGAGTGTGCTCAAGGAACAAATACACCAATGCATCCACAGCATAGTCCTGCAAAGGTAGAATAGGAGCCATATGCACGTGAAAAGCACAAGAATCACGAGTTGGCTCAATGAGAGTCCAATCTACATCATAAGATAGCTCTGTCTCCCTCGTGCACTGCCACCACCACAGACAAGAGAGGCCTTCATAATCTATGTGTATTGTGATTGACACATGGGTAAGTGACTGAAAGGATAAGAAAGGCACTCGGTGATGAGGTAAGTATCCACCATCATGAAGATGAATCCGCACCAAGGCCACATAAAGCTCATAATATATCAGAAGGCCTTGCTTCCATAGAAGGAACAAGCATAACTTGCATGTGTAAATCACTGGTAGCCATAATCGTAGGCTGCATCTCCGTGTGATTCAATAGATGCTACATCCATGGGCCCATCATTGGCATCAAGAGCATGAGAAATAACACTAGATTCCTTCTCGAAGGAAGAACTTTTTACATTCAGCATCATAGAAATCCATTAGGGTTGTATCCTCTTCCTTATAGTATGGTATTGTCAACTTTGTGCCGTTAACCATCATGATGACCCTGTTGCTAGCAAAGCACAGTGGTACTTGGATAGCAATAGTCCATTTATTCCCCAAGACCAAATCTTTTTCTAACACATACTCAAACAGAAAAAACTTGCAAGTAAGGGGGTTAGTTTCAATATACATTTTATGTTCAAAGTACCCCAAACATGGCATTTTCAAGTCTTGTGTGGTAAAGAGAATTCTTTCAAGATGAGCCGTAAGTGTTGGTTGACCTAATAAATCCCATAACTCGACAATCATGAGATTGTGCTCTCGTGTTGGATAAAGTTGTGCTTGAACTCTAGTGATTTTCTTGGAAAGTTCTAATCCAATCAGAATCCTAGGAATCTTTTCAGTAAGATATGTTGGAAGTTCCAGCTCCTCCAAGGTCTCTTCCTCCCATAATAGCAATTGTACAATGCCTACAGGAGTGTTCAAGGTGACTATTTGCATGGATTCATCATATGAATACAAAGAGTCACATATCTAAGTTCCACCAAGGACGACATCATACTCGCAAGAATCTGGGTAGCATGGAATGTAAATTCCACATCTTCACCGATTGTTTAAGTAGAAAAGCTAGAGTAACCGAGAACTTCAATGTTTTGTCCATTGGCCCCTCTAGATCATTGTTTGTAGGGAGGAGTTTAGGTTGTCCCAATGACACCCAAGTGTCTATTGTCATGATGTTATGTCTATTGTCATGATGTTATTTCCTAGATCTTCTCACGCTATTTTTATGCACCACTAGGGGAGAGATGTTATGGAGCCACCTTTGTGGACCTGTTCTACCTACTACAATTCCATCCCCGTATGCCATGACTTACCTGTAGAGGCATTGCATTGCTGTACATAGCATCCTACTTATGTTGGCATTGTAGAACTTATTTTAGGCACTATGGGATAGGACTATCACAGTCCATGGTAGGAGAGACACCGCAACAACATGATCACATGAGTGTATGTTACCTAGTGTGAGGACCCTATTAAGATAGAACTGCATAGGAACAGCTTGTAGAGCAGGGAAGGAGGGTAATAACTTATGGACTTACACTGTCATTTATTGTAGTAATGTTTTCGCTTCCTTGTCTCTTATGGAGCATGGTGGGTGATGTCCTAGCAGATTAGCTCATGGTAGCTACTTATCTCACTTACCTACAGTACCCATGCCATATCATAGTGAGGATGCACTCAGACTGTTGCCTAGTATACTAGAGGACAAATATATATATGAAGTAAACCCAAGTGGGGGAAAATCAACCTAGTTGAAGAAGAATCAAAGCATGCTTATGAACTAAGGTTATCTAATGATGAGCTTGCTAGATGAGTTTGATTTACAGGTTATTGAGGTACAGTCATGTCTAGACCAGATCTAGATTTACAACATACAATGTTAGAATAGAGCCTTCGAGATGAATTGTGAAAGTGAAACTAGTTTAAACAAAAAAATAAAAAAACAAACAACAAAAAACAAAAAACAAAGCAAAAACTTAAAAAAACCCACAAGATGATAACTATCACCATGTGCGATCTAGGTAGGACTTTTGGCTCTTAGTGATGGAGTCTTAGGACCATAGCCTTGATCTCCATGGGATGGGACCTTGTGGCTAAAAACTATCAATAAAGGGCTTAATTTAAAAAAAAAAACCATCGTTGTGTAGAGGTGCTTAGTTATTTTTAGATACTCTTGTATGAGGTCTCTGTAGGGTGGCAATCTACTTTTATATTTTTGGAATAAAAACGAACTCTTATAATAATCACTTAGCAATTTCATTTATGAGGTGAGATAATAGCTAGAGATGGTTTCACCAAAGTGATAGTGTGTCGCGAGACTAAGGTCATAACCTAAGGCACGCTTTTTGCTCCATCTTAGTTTTAGAGTGAATTTTTACTAACCTTAATATTAGCCTTGTCTTAATTAGAAAATTTGACCTATCACAAAATACTTTTCTCAGTGCTTGATTGATGTTTGCATTATGCTTAAATTCAATTATTTTTCACACAAGAGCACCTTATTTACTGGACCATGTTGCCTTACAGACCTTCCAAGACCTCCGACATTTACAATGCGAACATGCATCCAATAATAGCCTCGAAAAATATTCATCAACATATTTTGAGGATAGAATCTACATAAAAAAGGGGGGCACGTTAACCCTCATTGGCTCCAGTGTCGACGCCATCCATTAGCAACCGTCACTTCATTTGGCCGTTGACATTAAAAATGCTGACATTATATATTTTACGTATGTGATCATCGCTCGTCTATGAAAGGCGTGCCACAGGATTAATTATAGATATTTCATTCTTAGATTAAGTGTTTGCACAAGCTTAGGAGGCCTTAAATAGCCATGGATCTATATTTTAAGTATGGCCGCCCAAGGTGTGAAAGGCTAGGAGCTAAGATAAGGGTCAATTTGTATTCTCACCATTCATTCTCTTATGCAACTAATAGAGTTCTCTTCTTATCTACTCTCTTTCTCTGTTGTGTGTCTTTCTTTCTTGCCTAATTTATTAGAGCTACTATGCTCATCACTACGTATGTGTGAGTGCATGTGAGAGAGAGAGATTGAGTGAGAGGAGGGTCGAGCTTCCATTATTGGAGTGCGGTAGCACATTGGAGTGGAGATTTGGAGTGTGGTTGCATGACAACATCGCCTCCTACGAGAATTCGAGCACAAGCGTTCGTGAGGTGAGTGACACACCTTGCCCATGTAATTGTGAGCTAGGTTATGGAAGATTAGCTTCTCAATTGAGCACTTTTAGGGTCCTAAGTGCAATTGAGCAAAGCCCCATGACCTACTGAGATATCGAGCTCAACAAGTGCTATGACGGACATTGATGACCTACCTGGGTGATAGCTTCCGCACTTATGTCACTGGCACAGTTGGTGCGATTATGTTTGATATGCCGCCAGTGGATGGCAGGCTATGTGATAGCCACTTTGGAGTACTAGAGTTATGGCATAGTTATAGCACCAGCTCATATAGTCGGGTTCACACTATAGACCACCTACTTTGTATGTTGTTTGTAGGAGAGTACTTTCCCTTTATGTATGTACCCTTATCTTTGAGGTATATGGTTTTAGATAAGAGAAGAAGATAGAAGAAAATTTAGCAATCCATCTCTCTCTTGTGTCTTGCACTCTCTTGTGTATGTGTGTGTTTTGCTTGCAAGAAACTCAAGCTCTCTCTCTCTCTCTCTCTCTCCCCACATTATCTTTATGGTATTAGAGCTCCGGTTTATGTGAGAGCTAAGGAGGTAAGAAAGAGGAAAAAACAAGCAAAAGTAAGGAAGCTATACACGGGTAAGAGTATCACCATCTCTTTTCCTTCTTGGTTTTAGGTACAACACCCCTCAGTAGCTCTGGGAGCTACACATCTCTGATTATTGAGGAGCTGTCCTCATAAGCTTTGGGATGCTTATGTGGTATGGAGTACTTTGTACTAAAATTTTATGGCCAAAATCGCGTTTCGAGCACATCTCGATCTCCGTTCTATCACTACAAGGTATTTTCAACACTTTCGAGAAGTTCTGGGTTAAGAACTATCTTTGGTTGAAATCTGGTTATTGCAGTGCAGTAATGCATTTTGGGAGTGTAGACAGTGTTTGTACATGTATTGTTAACATTGGGTGCTTGTACATGTATTGTTAACATTGGGTGCTTGTACATGTATTGTTAACATTGGGTGTATGTACATGTACTTTGGTCAGATCTAGTGACTTATAGATTGTGCTGAAGTACAACTGCTAGTCACAGAAGATACTGTTACATTACAGGTTGCATACATAAATTATCTATTGTGCAGTTTTTTAATTGTTGTAGGAAAACATGTCTACTGGTGGAATCAATTAGATTGTCAGTGAGAAGCTGGGCAAGAACAATTTCCATGCTTGGAAGTTTAAAATGACCAATTTCCTTATGGATAAAGGATTTTGGGACTATGTCAAAGGAGATAATGAGGAGTCTATTGAGTCACCTGAAGAAGAGAATGCCACTCCACAGCAGACATAAAGGCATTCAAGGATTGGAACCAGGGTGCAAGGAAAGTCATGTATTGGCTTTCAATTATAGTGTCACAAAAAGAACCTGGTGTAGATGTTTCAGACCAACACAAAGACAAGGAAACTATAGCTAAAACAAGAGTTGCATAATGTAGAAAAGAAAAGCATGTCTATCAACAAGTATGCTTTAAAGATCAAGGGCATTGTTGAATCCCTTGGGTCTATCAATGTATCGGTGGAAGATGATGACTTGGTAAGTGTCTATTTGAATGGGCTTGGCAAAGAGTCCAAGCCATTTAAGACCTCCATTTGTAGTCAAGGAGAATATTCCTAAATTTTGAGACTAGATGTTTATGCTGATCATAGAAGAAAAGTCTTTAGGTGATGACTCTTCTTCACAAAGCAAGAATACATCAGAACATGCCTTGTACTCCAATTCAGGTAGAGGTCGTGGTCGAGGTGGCCAAGGTGGTGTGGCCGACAAGGAAATCAGAATTCTGGACAACAACATTCCAATGATTCGCAGGAGCAGCAATCATACACAGGTGGAAGAGGCCAGTCTAGAGGTAGGGGGAGCCCAAGGTGGTTGGCAAAGAAATCAAAATGCTAGATTTTGGGTGCAGGCTATGCAAAGCCTTGTATGGCTTGAAGCAGACACCCAGAGCATGGTCAAACAAGATCGGGGAGTATCTTGTTACCATTGGATTTTAGATATCCAATGTAGATTTTTCACTTTATGTGAAAAAGACAGATAGAGGGATCATGCTATTAGTCATCTATGTGGATGACTTGATTATCATCAGTAATAGTGATCGGTAATAGTGATGTTGACATACATGATGTTAGGAAGCTTTTGAAGCAAAAGTTTGAGATGAAGGATTTGGGTGAGAGCTGTGGTATTTTTTAGGCATAGAGGTGGTGAGATCACCTCATGTCATTTTGTTTTACAGAGGCAATATGGCTTGGACATGTTGTCTAAGTATGGTATGATAGGTTGTAAGCCTATTTCTGTGCCATTGGAGCATAATGCAAAGCTTTTCACAGATACAGGTGAGCTTTTGGAGGACCCCACTACATACATGCGCATAGTGTGTAGCTTGATCTATGTGACCATTACTCGGCCAGACTTGAGTTATGCTGTTGGACTTGTGAGTGAGTTTATGCAGGCCCCTACGAAGCCACACTTGGATGCAGCTAGACAGATTCTTAGGTACATAAAGTCCACAGTTGATTATGGACTTTTTTATGAGGCTAGTATAGAGATACAACTACATGGGTATACAGATGCTGATTGGGCTGATATTGTTGCAGACACGAGATCTACCAGCGGTTTTATGTTCTGATTTAGGAGTGATGTTGTGAGTTGGAGTAGTAAGAAGCAGCCAACAACTACCTTGTCAAGTAGAGAGGTAGAGTACTAAAGAGAATGTAGGGGAGAGGGAGAGCTTCAAACCCTAGCAAGCAAACACACACACACAAGAGAGAGCAAGACACAAGAGAGATGGATAACTAGATTTTCTTCTATCTTCTTCTTCTCTACTCAACCACCATAACATAAAGATAAGAGTACACACTATATGGGTTAGAACTCAACTACTACAACATACAAGGGTCGATCCATAATGTAAACCCGACTAAATGAGCTGGCGCTATAACTATGCCACCAGTCTCTAGTAATCCAAAATGGTTGTCACACAGCCTATCATCCCACTGGCCGCATGTCACCCATAATCTCACCAACCATGCAAGTGGTGTAGATGCGGAACCTATCACCCAGGCGGGTCATTAATGTCTACGTAGCACTAGTTGTGCTCGATATCTCAAAACTCCCCCTCAAGCTCAACTCCACACAAACACTGCACTCCAAGTAAGTTCCTAAACATGTGGAGCTTCTCTGTCCCCAATGCCTTCATGATGAAGATGCCAGCTACCTGATCCTCTGTGCTGACATATACCACATCTACATGTCCTGTTAGAATCTTCTCCCTTACAAAGTGATAATGCACCTCAATGTGCTTCATTCTAGCATGATATACTGGGTTATTGGCCAAGTGTATGTTGCTCATGTTGTCACAATATATGACAAACTGCCCTATCCACGGGCTCTACCATGTCACTAAGTAGCTTCTAAAACCAAGCTACCTCACAAGCTGCCATTGCAGCACCCCTGTACTCTGCCGCCTCAGTACTCGACAAGCCAACTGTTGCCTGCTTCTTACTGCTCCAACTCATAGCAACACTCCTAAATGAGAACATAAAATCGCTGGTAGATCTCGTGTCTGCAACAATATCAGCCCAATCAGCATCTATATACCCATGTAGTTGTATCTCTATACTAACCTCATAAAAAAGTCCATAATTAACTGTGGACTTTATGTACCTGAGAATCTGTCTAGCTGCATCCAAGTGTGGCTTCCTAGGGGCGTGCATAAACTCACTCACAAGTCCAATAGCATAACTCAAGTCTGGCGGCCGAGTAATGGTCACATAGATCAAGCTACACACTATGCGCATGTATGTAGTGGGATCCTCCAAAAGCTCACCTGTATGTGTGAAAAGCTTTGTGTTCCGCTTCAATGGCATTGAAATAGGCTTATAGCCTGTCATACCATGTAAGATTCCTCCCCAGCCTCTCAAGATGTCCAGCATCTTCCCTTGTAATCGAATCCCTCTTCAGAAATATAAAAGATCTTGTTTTTACCAGTTTTGGCCTAGAGAGAGAAAATCTTCTAGAGAGTGGTAATTCAGTTTTTAAATATTTTTGGATGAAAAATATCTCTTCTTATTAAAATAAGTTCCCCTGAAACAGAAGTTCAAAAAGATTTTCAGAAGGTGCATTAGAAATTAAGTATAATCTATTCAAGAGACTTATCCTAGGGGTCAAGATTTTTTTGAAATTTTAAATTAAGGTTCCTATGGACCAATAAGATTAATCCAAATGTAGGGAGGAGATAAATAGAAGAATAAAAGGAAAATCCTCCAAAAATGAGTAAATACTCACATAAGATGAAGAGTTGACTAAGGACAAGGTTAATAGTTAAAAAAGAGAGATATTTAGAAGAAATGATGCATTTTTGACACCTCAGTATGGGGGAATTCCCCTCATGAAGAAGGCACCTATTTCACATGTGTGGGGGAGTTTTAAACTTCCAAATAATGAGATATTTTTATCTCTCCTCTCTCCTGTTTCAACTAGATCCAAAAAGTGGACTAAACTGACCCAAAAATGATCAAAAATTGACCAAATTGATCTGGAAAATTCTAGAATCAGTTGGCTTGGTTAGAAGCTCACTTTTTCCTATAAATGGAAGCCTTTCCCTTTGTTGAAGCTCAATAGTGTTTTTGCACTATTATCCTACTTCTCCCAAGAGCCAAAAACTGTGAATTTACTCATAATTCATTAGTTTTTGACCTTCCCTCTTCTAAAGATTGGTGGCCACTCTTGTTTCAAACAAGAGTAGATCCCTCAAACCATCAAGCCAAAGGAAAGCTCTCAAATTCTCCTTGTAAGTTGGAGATTCTTCTCTTTTCTATTTCATTTTATGGTTTTTTAAGATTTTTGTCTTCTCTAATATGAATATGATGTTATGCCTCATTGAAAAAAGGCATTCCCCTCTCTTCTTTCATAAATCCAACCATTCTTTATCCTAGATGAATGATTATTGGATAAAATCAAATTTTTCATAATGTTTCTCTTTGATAAGTAGAAAATGTTTACATTAAAATGATTTGAATACTCTTGGTGAACTTCTAATTAATTTTAGAGAGTTAAAATTTGAAAAATGGTGAGCCATACAAAGGAGGTTATGGCGAAATTTTCTAAAATTGTGAAAAATAAGTTTTACTTTTTTTAATTCAAAAAGAGTAATTCCCCTCGTATATGTATTCTTAAAGTGTTATTTTTTATCCTAGGTATAGAAAAATGCTTACTAAAAATATTTTATAAAAAAAAGTGTTACTTTCTTTAGAATTAAATTCTATGTATAGAAGGAAGCTTATTGAAATTTTATTTTGATTGTAAAAGAGTGATTTTCATCATAAATGAATTGTATGCATAAACATATGCATAAAAGATATTTTTATATTAAAAGTGTGATTTTCATCATAAATGATTTTTATGCATAAATGGATGCATAAAAGAAATTCTTTTATATTAAAAGAGTGATTTCGTCACATAAATGATTTGTATGCATAAACATATGCATAAAAGATATTTTTTATATTAAAAGAGTGATTTTCATCATGAATGATTTGTATGCATAAACATATGCATAAAAGAAATTCTTTCATGTTAAAAGAGTGATTTTCATCATAAATGATTTTTATGATGATAAAAGTGTGACTTTCATCAGAATTGGATTTTATGCATAATTAGATGCATATAGAATTTTTATAATTCAATAAGGGTTCTCTTTAATCCTCTATTAATTTTTGTAAAAATTAGAAAAATGAATAATTAGATAATATGTGAGAGGAAATTCTACCGTTTCATATTCATTAAGATGGGAATAAGAAAATTCAAATAAACTATCGAAGTCGGAGATCGAGATAAATGATTATTTTATTCTTTCTAGGAATTCATGTTTAGTTTAGAAATCTATAAGCAAATATTCAATGAACGAATTTTAGAAAAAGAAAAATTAAAATATTACCTTTCGAGAAAGATAGTTTAGGAAGAACCTTTCCAGACTCAAACTCTGATTCAGACTTTTGACCAAGACCTAATTCCTTCGTTAGTTTTGATCAATGACGATGTGCCCAGTTCAAGAAAAATGCACTCAAATCACCCACCGAATTTGAAACTAAGTTGAGACCTTTGATTTTGATCTGAGGATCAAGATTACAGAATTCAAAGAATTCTGCTTGGAAATCCAGACCTGTGATCTAGAAGTATTGGGATACGGAATTCAGATATAACCATTGTATTCAAAAACAAAATCAAAACTGAAAACTTGCATAGAAACCCTATTTTCTTAAAGGGCTATCTTACACCAGAATGCTGGAGCGAGCATTTGGCATATGTGTTTATCTAAGGAAAGTTCGGTTGCAACAACTGGCGGGGAGTGTTCAAGGGGGGACAGCTCACGCGGCAAAAACCTGCCCAGGTATTGACTAGCCTGGGTATGGTGAAAAATGGTGTGCTTCCGGTACGATGGGCGAGGGCCGATGAAGTGGTCCTTGAGTGAAGTACCAGGACACCTAAGGAGGATCTTGGGGAGGGTTCTGACCAGGCGATGCACGGGCTCGCGATGCTTAGGACACCTATGCATATGTCGTGGAAGATATATATGAATGTTGACAAAATGATTATTGTAATCTGTTACTAGATCTCGTTGCTGACCAGCTGGTCCCAACGGAGAGTCCAGAGTGGTACTCTTTTTGTGAAACAAGGGATTGAATCGAAATTTTGAGTTATGAAATCTGTGACCGTATCTGTTTTATCAATGGATTATTTTTATATTAAAGTTTTAAAGAGGAGTGTGTGCATACCTGTTTTCTAAAGCTAAAGTTAAGAAAGGCATTCAATTATGGGTGGGTGAGTACTTGTTTGGTTCTACCGATTCCAGTGGTAGGGTGGTGGCTAGCCCATGGACCAGATGGGGTTAGGCTGGAATCAGTGGAGTTTTAATAATCAAACTAAAAAATCTTAGGATTACGCTAGGATTCAAGTAGTTAGTTAATTCCCTGATAAATTTCTCAATTGAGTGGATCAACGGGGCTGTGCCTGATCTTGATTAGGAAAAAAGTGTTGAATTGCTCAGATGATCAAATTATATCAGTGATAGTTTCCTTCTATCTAGTTTATTCAGGTGAAGGATAGTTTAGGTTTTGATCTCGTTAGAAAAATTTGTTAAGAAAATGAAAAAAGGTGGAATCGTCCGTGCTTTTCGGGCGGGCATTGAAAATTTTCCCGATTTCGGTTTTCGGAGTGACCACCAGCCTAGTCTCGTACCTCGAACATTCGTGGGTCTCGAGTGAGAAACCTTGCCCCACTCATGAGGGGGCTGCTTCCGCTGTCAACTACCAGGAGTCCGGCGCACAGAGGGGGTAGAGGGACCTCACAGCTGGTATCAGAGCGTTGTTGAAAGCTAATACGGATAAACAAATTCTTATCAAAAATTGATAATAAAAACTCAGAAAAAGCATTTTTCATAATGTATTTTCATTTTGTAAGCTTCTTTAATGAAGAATTTTTAATCAAAGAATTTATTTTTATAGATGGAAGTTTCCTATTTATCTAGTTTTCTCGACCTCACCCAGTCTCAAGATATGACTGCGTTCGCCTTCGAGCATCTCATCTCTTCCACTTCAACTTGAACAAGCCGAGCAAGACTCGCATGCCATTTTGAGATTTATATTTTCCTGACCCAGCGGAGAGACAACAGCATGAGTGGTTTGCAGGGCGGTATGTCCACGCCTCTTACGACCGCCGTCGTGCAATGCTGTGGCAGAACCTCTCATTGGCAATGATTCTGTTAAAGCTGAAAATGGTGCGTGGCATCATTCTATATCATTCGACGCCTCAGAATTTCAGACTTTCATGCCAAGTCTACAGACTCCTTAGTTGTTTTATTCCTAAGGAGAAAATAATAGCTCCCTTGTCAGTGAGTGAACGTTTGTATCAAGGCATGGCTATGGCCCAGTACCGTCGTCTTATTTGACTCCTGAGGAGATTTTGAATTCTAGAGCCGAGCTGCTCTATGTACATATTGCAACTTTTATATAAATAAAGAAATGTTTTTCGGAGAAAAATTCCCAGTTGTATAAGTGATTGTTTATGGACGATCTGATAAAGAAAAATCTGTTATCGGACATATGTCATAGATCTCCAATAAGATCATTGTCTTGTTTAAGAAATTATTTTCCAAACCTCATAAGTCTTAGGATCTCATGGATGATATCAAAATAAAAATTCAATAATATATAATTTTTTGGCAGAATCATGAGACGAGGAAACAGTGGCCGTTAGCCAGACCCTCTCTCTGAAGATGACGAGCTTGACCCTAATGTTTGCAAGGCTCTTCATAGGACTCAGCCAGGACCCTTCAAAGGAGAAGGGGAGAACCTGGGCGAGGCTGTGGAGAAATGGGTGGAAGCCATTTCAAAGGAGAAGGGGAGAACCTGGGCGAGGCTGTGGAGAAATGGGTGGAAGCCATGGAAGAATATTTTGACGTCACAGGCTACAATGAGCGGAGCAAAATGGCTCTTGCCAGGCTGAAAATAGTGAAAACAACCAGGGTAGCATGGAGTAACCACTGTGACACCAACCGTCTGGACAAAAATACTCAGTTTTGTAAGACCCAGTGTTTCACCTTGGGGTGCGCCAGTTCTCTTTCAGAAAAAGAAAGATGGAACACTTAGACCTCTGTGTGGACTACAGAGGTCTAAATCAGCTGACAGTTAAGAATAAGTATCCTATTCCCAGAATTGATGAGCTTCTGGATAGGCTAAGTGGAGTCCAGATCTTCACAAAGATAGATCTCAAATCAGGGTATTACCAGATCAGGATTAATGAGCAAGATATCCCGAAGACAACCACCATCAATACTCGGTATGGGCATTATCAATTCACTGTCATGCCGTTTGGATTGACAAATGCCCCAGCTACATTCAATCGCTTAATGCAAGACATTCTCAGAGAATACTTGGATGATTTTGTTCTTGTTTTCTTTGATGATATTCTGATTTACTCAAAGAATGCAGCTGACCATGAAGCTCATGTCAGAAAAGTTCTTGAGATCCTAAGGAAGCACCAACTCTTTGCAAAAAAGAGCAAATGCACTTTCTCTGCCGACCATGTTGAATACTTGGGCTTTCTGGTATCCAAAGATGGAATTTTTCCAAATTCTGCAAAAGTCCAGGCAGTCATAGATTGGCCTGAACCAAAGACAATCAAAGAAGTCAGAGGATTCTTGGGATTGAATAGTTGGTATAGAA
This sequence comes from Cibotium barometz, assembly GCF_041138505.1. Taxonomy (NCBI): domain Eukaryota; kingdom Viridiplantae; phylum Streptophyta; class Polypodiopsida; order Cyatheales; family Cibotiaceae; genus Cibotium; species Cibotium barometz. Next base: position 47,085,772 of record NC_141080.1, on the reverse strand, counting down.
TTTTTATACCAAAGTATGCTCTCATAGCTTCCCCCCTAACTAATCTTCTCAAAAAGAATATCACGTTTCAATGGTTTGTCTCATGTGCCAGAGTGCTTTTGATAAGCTGAAGACCGCCTTGGTAACCAATCTCGTTCTGAAGAAGCTGCTAGATTTCTCTCTACCCTTTGAGGTAGTAACTGATATGCCAGTGGTTTTGCCCTGGGAGGTGCACTTATGCAGGAAGGTTATGCAGTGGCCTATGAATCCCAAAAACTCACAACGCATGAGAGGAATTATGCTGTCCAGGACCGCGAACTACTTTCAGTAGTATAGGCCCTAAAGTTGGAGACATTACCTACTGGGACAAAGATTCGCTTTGATGACAGATCATTAGAGCTTAAAGTGGATCTTCACTCAGAAGGATCTCAACATGCACCAAAGAAGATGGATGCAGACCCTATAGGAATTTGATTTTGAAATCAAGTACCGCCCAGGCAAAGAAAATGTGGTAGCAGATGCCCTCAACAAAAAAGCCTCCTTGCTTGCAATTACTATAGTATCTAATCCTTTGATTATTGAAGCAAGAGAGAAGATCATGCAGGATAGATTCTTTGGCCCTATTGCTACCCTACTTATGCAGGAAAGCAAAACTCCACAGGAGTTGAACAGAGTTCAAGGGTACAGCTTGGATGATGGCATTATGTATTATAATCGCACACTATGAATTCCCAATGATGAGGGAATAAAGGGTCAAATTTTGAATGAAGCCCATGACAACCTTATAGCAAGACATCCAGGTTTCATCAAAACCTACATGTCTGTAAAGAAAAGCTTCTTTTGGCCTGGTCCAAAAAAGGATGTACTGAATCATGTACCCAATGTCTGACATGCCAGAAAGTCAAAGCTAAAAGAGTAAAAATGCCTAGAAAGTTACATCCATTGGACATCCCCCAGACGAAGTGGGAATGTATCAGTATGGATTTTATTACTGGATTACCTTCAGTGCAATTAGGTTACAACTCCATTTTCGTGGTAGTTGACAGACTAACCAAAGTTGCCCATTTGATTCCAGTAAAAGAAACCTATACTGCAGTGGATGTGGCCAGAGTGTTCCTCAAAGAAATCTTCAGATTGCATGGCCTACCTAGGAGAATAGTAAGTGATCGAGATCCCAAGTTTACTTCAAGGTTCTGGACTGCATTTTTCAAAGAAGTGGGAACTTTCTTGGATCTCAGCACAGCTTACCACCCTAAGACCGATGGTCAAACTGAAAGGGTAAACCAAGTAATCTCGAAGATATACTTTGGTCATGCTATGGCAGGGAACCCAAGAAGTGGCTAAGCTATCTGCACCTAGTCGAGTTCGCCTACAATGCTTCTTATCACAGAAGTATTGGGATGAGCCCTTTTAAAGCTCTGTATGGACAAGATTGCTTAACTCCATTAACTTGGTCAGACCCATTGATTAGGGTTGAGATGTCTAGACAGATGCTTGACGACATGGAGCAGCAGATGCAGTCAATTCGTAAAGATATTAAAGCTGCCCAGGATTGACAGAAGCAGTATGCAAATAAGAAGAGGACAGACCGAAAGTTTGAAGAAGCAGATATGGTCTTCATTAGAGTACGGCACAAAAGAAGTTCTCTATCTCTTGGGAAGTACAAGAAGTTATCCCCTAGATATTGTGGGCCATATCTGATTACAAAGAAAGTAGGTGACTTAGTCTACGAGCTTCTTCTGCCTCCTCATCTCAAAGTTCATAATGTATTTTATGTAAGCCTTCTAAAGAAATATGTGCCAAGCCCAAATCATGTGCTTGATGATGAAATCCTAACCTCTTCAACCCAAGGGCAGATGGAACTCCAACCTGAAGAAATTCTTGATATTCGAGAAAAGATTCTCAGGAACAGAATTCTTAGAGAATTATTGGTAAAATGGAAGTTCTATCCTTTTGAAGATGCCACCTTGGATAATGAAGCCGATCTGTTATTACGAGATTACTCCCAGTTTGTGAGATGAGGGCATCTCGCATTTTTCAAGTGGGAGAGAATGTAAGATTCCTCCCCAGCCTCTCAAGATGTCCAGCATCTTCCCCTGTAATCAAATCCCTCTTCAGAAATATAAAAGATCTTGTTTTTACCAGTTTTGGCCTAGAGAGAGAAAATCTTCTAGAGAGTGGTAATTCAGTTTTTAAATATTTTTGGATGGAAAAATATATCTTCTTATTAAAATAAGTTCCCCCGAAACAGAAGTTCAAAAAAATTTTCAGAAGGTGCATTAGAAATTAAGTATAATCTGTTCAAGAGGCCTTATCCTAGGGGGAGTCAAGATTTTTTTGAAATTTTAAATTAAGGTTCCTATGGACCAATAAGATTCATCCAAATGTAGGGAGGAGATAAATAGAAGAATAAAAGGAAAATCCCCCAAAAATGAGTAAATACTCACATAAGATGAAGAGTTGACTAAGGACAAGGTTAATAGTTAAAAAAGAGAGATATTTAGAAGAAATGATGCATTTTTGACACCTCAGTATGGGGGAATTCCTCTCATGAAGGAGGCGCCTATTTCACATGTGTGGGAGAGTTTTAAACTCCCAAATAATGAGATATTTTTATCTCTGCTCTCTCCTATTTCAACTAGATCCAAAAAGTGGACTAAACTGACCCAAAAATGGTCAAAAATTGACCAAACTGATCTGGAAAATTCTAGAATCAGTTGGCTTGGTTAGAAGCTCACTTTTTCCTATAAATAGAAGCCTTTCCCTTTGTTGAAGCTCAAAAGTGTTTTTGCACTATTATCCTACTTCTCCCAAGAACCAAAAACTATGAATTTACTCATAATTCATTAGTTTTTGACCTTCCCTCTTCTAAAGATTGGTGGCCACTCTTGTTTCAAACAAGAGTAGATCCCTCAAACCATCAAGCCAAAGGAAAGCTCTCAAATTCTCCTTGTAAGTTGGAGATTCTTCTCTTTTCTATTTCATTTTATGGTTTTTAATGATTTTTGTCTTCTCTAATATGAATATGATGTTATGCCTCATTGAAAAAAGGCATTCCCCTCTCTTCTTTAGTAAATCCAACCATTCTTTATCCTAGATGAATGATTATTGGATAAAATCAAATTTTTCATAATGTTTCTCTTTGATAAGTAGAAAATGTTTACATTAAAATGATTTAAATACTCTTGGTGAACTTTTAATTAATTTTAGAGAGTTAAAAATTGAAAAATGGTGAGCCATACAAAGGAGGTTATGGTGAAATTTTCTAAAATTGTGAAAAATAAGTTTTACTTTTTTTATTCAAAAAGAGTAATTTCCATCGTATATGTATTCTTAAAGTGTTATTTTTCATAGAAAAATGCTTACTAAAAATATTTTATAAAAAAAAGTGTTACATTCTTTAGAATTATATTCTATGTATAGAAGGAAGCTTATTGAAATTTTATTTTGATCATAAAAGAGTGATTTTCATCATAAATGAATTGTATGCATAAAAGATATTTTTATATTAAAAGTGTGATTTTTATCATAAATGATTTTTATGCATAAATAGATGCATAAAAGAAATTCTTTTATATTAAAAGAGGAATTTCGTCATAAATGATTTGTATGCATAAACATATGCATAAAAGATATTTTTTATATTAAAAGAGTGATTTTCATCATAAATGATTTGTATGCATAAACATATGCATAAAAGAAATTCTTTCATGTTAAAAGAGTGTTTTTCATCATAAATGATTTTTATGATGATAAAAGTGTGACTTTCATTAGAATTGGATTTTATGCATAATTAGATGCATATAGAATTTTTATAATTAAATAAGGGTTCTCTTTAATCCTTTGTTAATTTTCACAAAAATTAGAAAAATGAATAATTAGATAATATGTAAGGAAATTCTACCGTTTCATATTCATTAAGATGGGAATGAGAAAATTCAAATAAACTATCGAAGTCGGAGATCGAGATAAATGATTATTTTATTCTTCCTAGGAATTCATGTTTAGTTTAGAAATCTATAAGCAAATATTCAATGAACGAATTTTAAAAAAAGAGAAATTGAAATATTACCTTTCGAGAAAGATAGTTTAGGAAGAACCTTTCCAGACTCAAACTCTGATTCAGACTTTTGACCAAGACCTAATTCCTTCGTCAGTTTCGATCAATGACGATGTGCCCAGTTCAAGAAAAATGCACTCAAATCACCCACCAAATCTGAAACTAAGTTGAGACCTTTGATTTTGATCTGAGGATCAAGATTATAGAATTCGAAGAATTCTGCTTGGGAATCCAGACCTGTGATCTAGAAGTATCGGGATACGAAATTAAGATATAACCATTGTATTCAAAAACAAAATCAAAACTGAAAACTTGCATAGAAACCCTATTTTCTTAAAGGATTGTCTTACGCCAAAATGCTGGAGGGAGCATTTGGCATATGTGTTTATCTAAGGGAAGTTCGGTTGCGACAGCTGGCGGGGAGTGTTCAAGGGGGGACAGCTCACGCTGCAAAAACCTGCCCAGGTATTGATCAGCCTGGGTATCTAACTCTCATAGACCTGCGTACACCTCGATCACTACCAGGAGTCCTCAAAATAGCCTTGGTTCTCCTTACACCAACAGACGGAATGCCAAGCTCCTCATCAAGGCTCTGCTCAGAGACACTAGAGTCTCCATCCACATATAAGTGACCTGCTGTGACAGATCAGGCACAAAAGGTTGATCTACATTTTCCTTCCCTTTTCGTGATACATGTGTACTTGCATCATCATTCGTCAACCTGCCTGACCATGGGCTAACATTGGATCCAATGCTCGAGGACTCCCCAGGTCCACTCAGCACTTGTGATTATTGCTCTCACATGTGGTGTAACATCAGCACTTCTTACATTTGCATCTCCTATTGCCTTCACTACTGGTGCATACACTCATCTCATCGAAGACAACATCTCTGCTTACTCGCATCTCACGAGTGGTAGGGTTATAGCATCTATAACCTTTTTTCTCCATAGAATAACCAATGAAGATGCATTTGTCTGCCTTTGGATCCAACTTTGTTCTCACTTCATCAAGAACATGTACATATGCAATACACCCAAACACTTTCAAGTGAGACACATCCAGTCTTATTCCTATAAGCTTATGTTCAAAAGTCATACCATGAACAGCTGCACTGAGTGTGCTGTTCATAATGTGCTGTTCATAATGTACACAACAGTTTCTACTACTTCTGCCCAAAAGTAATGTTGCATATTCTTTTCAGCCATCAAGGCACGTGCCACTTCTGCAATGTGACTGTTTTTCCTTTCTGCAACACCATTCTGTTGCGGAGTGTACCTACACATAAATTGCCTCTTGTTTCCTTGCTTTTTTAGGGATTCATTGAACTCATTGGAGAAATATTCTCCCCCACCATCTGATTTTAGGAATTTTATTTGCATGCCTTTTGCCTTCTCGACTAAGGCTTTAAATCTCTAAAAGTGAGCAAACACCTCACTTTTCTCCTTCATGAAATAAACCCACACTTTCCCATCAATGAATGTAATATAGTCCCTGCAACCTGCAATTGATGTAGTCTTGGTTGGTCCCCATACATCTGAATGTATGACATCAAATGGCCTTGCAAGCACTGACATGCTTTTCATGTGCGAAAGCATATTTGTCCTACTTACCAAGTTGGCATGCTTCACATACCTTATGCATAGCGTCAACCTTAAACTTTGGCAAACCTGCAACAATATTTTGGGCCTACATAGACTTCAATTGGCTATACATTCAAATGACCAATGAGCCTTGTGCCATATGTCAATATCTGCAATGACACCTATTCCATGCGCAAACAGAGCTGCCTTTATCTCAGGCATGTTTACATCCAAAGCAAACATCCTACCATTTCTGTTACCCTTTGCAAGCAGCACTTATTTTTGAAGTCTTCCACACAAAACATCCTTGAGGATTAAACCTCACTTTTACAAACCCTGCTCAACCATCTGTCCAATAGAAACGAGGTTCTTTGTAATATTCATAACATGAAGTACATCAGCCAAGTACTTCATTTTGCCATCTTGCATAGACAATGGCACTTTACCAACATGAGCAATGGGATGCGCAGTATCATCACCCGTTTCTACAGAACCTAGTTTTTCCATTTTTTGCATATCTCTAAACCACTCAGTATGATTGGTCATGTGGTTAGAGGTGCCAAAATCCACATACCATATATCTTGAGATCCTAACACATCCCCTGTTATGGAACTAAGCATGTGCTGCATCACAAAACAGCTGCTCACTTCTGTCATCACCTCCATGCTTGCTAGATGATGCATAGTTGTCTTGCTACAACTTCCCACTTTTAATGTCATTCTGCTTTTTGTAGCAGTCCTTTGCCATGTGTCCTAGTTTGCCAGTAGTAATATCAATCTATGCTATTTGCATTTTGATTACTTTGCCAACCACCTCCTTTGGCTCCCCCTGCCTCTAGACTAGCCTCTTCCACTTGTGTATGATTGCTATTGTGAATCATTGGACTGTTATCCAGAATTTTGATCTCATTGTTGTCAGCCACCACCTTGGCCTCGGACCACGGCCTCTACCTCTGCCTCTACTTGAATTAGAGTAGAAGGCCTGTTCCGATGTGTTCTTGCTTTGTGAAGAAGAATCCTCACCTAAAGCCTTTTCTTCTATGATCAGCATAGATGTGAAGTCCCGAAAGTTGGGAATATTCTCCCTAACTGCAATGGAGGTCTTGAATGGCTTGTACTCTTTACCAAGCCCATTGAGACAGACACTCACCAAATCATTATCCTCCGTTGACACATTGGTAGACCTAAGGGATTCAATAATTCCCTTGATCTTTTAGGCATATTCATTGATGGACATGCTTTTCTTTTCCACAGTATGCAACTCTTGCTTTAACTGCAACTTCCTTGCCTTTGTGCTAGTCTGGAACATTTAAACCAGATTCTGCCATGCAACTACTGGAGTGTTTGCATCCTATATGTGTCTTATCATAGTGTCTGTGACACTAATTGAAAGCTAGTACATGACTTTTCTTGCACCCTAATTCCAATCCTTGAATGCCTTTATATCTGCAGGAGTGGCATTCTCCTCAGATAACTCTAGAGGCTCCTCATTGTCTCCTCCTACATAAGCCTAACATCCTTTACCCACATTAGGAAATTGGTCATTCTAAACTTCCAGGCATGGAAGTTATTCTTTTCCAGCTTCTCACTAACAATCTGATTAATTCTGTTAGGCATGTTTTCCTGCAATAATCAAATAACCTACAAACAGACAACTTCTGTATGCAACTTGTAATACATCAAGATCTTCTGTGTTAACTGTTGCACAGCGGTACTTCAGCACAGTGTGTGTGTCACCAAATGTGACCAGAGTGCATGACATACATGTAGTATCAACAATACATGTGCAAACCCTATCTGCACTTCCAAAATGCACTGCTGCACTGCTGCACTGCAATAAACAGATTTCGAGTAGAACCAATTCTCTCCAGAACTTTTAAAATACCCTGTAGTGATGAAGCGGGGCAAGTAATGCACCTGAAACGCGAATCTGGCTGAAAAAACTTTGTCCAATAAGATACTATACCTGCCTTGTAGCTCCGCTCCTATGAAGACAGCTCCTCAATCGGAGATGTGTAGCTCCCAGAGCTACTGAGGGGGTGTTGTACCTAAACCAAGAAGGAGAAAGAGATGATGGTGCTCTTACACCTGTGTAGTACCGCTTCCTTCCTTGCTTGTTCTTGCCTCCTTAGCTCTCACACAATCCAGGCTCTGATACCATAAAGAGAATGTGGGGGAGAGGGAGAGCTTCAAACCCTAGCAAGCAAACACACACACACAAGAGAGAGCAAGACACAAGAGAGAGATGGATAGCTGAATTTTCTTCTATCTTCTTCTTCTTTACTCAACCAACATAACATAAAGATAAGATTACACACTATATGGGTTAGTACTCACTACTACAACATACAAGGGTCGGGTCCATAATGTGAACCAGACTAAATGAGCTAGCGCTGTAACTATGCCAGTATTATAGACTGACTACTTTTTATGTTGTTATAGGAGAGTACTTTTCCTTTATGTATGTACTCTTATCTTTGAGTTATATGGTTGTAGAGAAGAGAAGAAGATAGAAGAAAATTCAACCATCCATTGCTCTTGTGTCTTACACTCTCTTGTGTGTGTGTGTTTTTCTTGCAAGAAACTCAAGCTCTCTCTCTCTCCCCCACATTCTCTTTACGACCTTGGTTAGTTCTTGCACTCTTTCTATGGTGCAAGGGCCTCCCAATTATTTATTTCTTTCATAATCACAAAAATAATAAAAAAAAGTAAGAGAAGAGAGCACTAAGTGACAAAGAGGCATATACTTCATAGTCTTGGCTAATCAACATGTGCAGAGCTTTTCCTGAGGATTTTTATAGGTTTATTGTGATTCAACAACAGAGTCTTCTCTACAACAACAGACACCTACATAAAAATCTTCATTCTTAACAAATAGCTACAAAGTCTTTCACTAAGATCACAAGCAAAAGGATAATAAATGACTTCATGGGCTTCAAATTAAACATGTGTATTCAAAATTGGCTCTTCATACATCTCTCTTGGCAATTCTATACTTTAATTGTTCCCTTGGAGAGCATATTTGCATTGCACTTAACTGGTTTGTGTTTCTCTTTACGGAGTCTCCTAGAAGTTCTTAATATCCTTGGCGGAGTCCATGCGGTGGTAGCTTATAACTCTTCATTTCAAAAAAGAAGCAAAAAAAAAAGCTTTAAAAAAAACACAAATAGAATACACACTTTTGTTATGTAAGTAATCGTCTAATAACATGCAGTTTTACTTCTAGAGCTAATAGATGGTTTGTATGTGCATCATTTTGTTTGAGACTGTGGTCATAACCATAGGCATATTTTTTGAACTCAGTTCATGAATCATAGACTTGTACGTATTTCTAAGTTATATCCGCATTAATCTTCATCTTTGTAGAATCTTTGGGAAGCTTAAATGGTCTTATCTCCCTGATTTCATGACTTCTTGTTTTGCTATTTCCTTGTTAACTTCTTCTTGTTGCTCCAAGAATATATTCCTTGTTATTATTGTTTCTATGCAGATCATCCCAAGCGGAAGACAACATCTTCCACAGACAAAATCTGCATCAGAAAGGGAGGCATGTTAAGTGCTATCGCAAGACTTATATGGCACTGGTGGTTGGCCACCACATATTTTTTACATTCATTGGCCTAGGCACTAGAGAATTCATATTTTTCTTGTAATGGATTATTTTACATGTGCAAGATTATTGCTTGTATATGAAAGGTGTGCCATGAGATAATAAAGATAGAGTTACTATCTAGGAAAAGGTATTTGCACTAGCGTAGGTAGTCTTGGATGCACTAGGACCTCATTTTTAACATTGGCTAGCCAAGTGTGAACACTATGAGACAATTATAAAGGTCAAATTGTAACTCTAAATCCTAATTCTTGCATGCACTCTATTGGTGTCTGCGGCACTTGCATGGTTCCAAACCACCTAGTCGGCGCTCCGGAGGAGAAGCGACTAATACAACTATGCTCAACATGATAATCTAACGCTAGCGCATTACACCATCGATCTACCTACGCGAAGGGAGTTAGTCACGATAGCAGAAAGGTTAGCTCCTGCATCTTATGAGATTCCTAACGTGGCTCCTAATAATTATATTTCTAGATAGGTATCACGTCTGGACATGAATGATAGTGGAGATGAAGTTTATGGATGATTACACTTTGCATCTACATGATTTCTTGAGACCATTCCATTGAATCTACTCAAGATTCATGCCATTTGATGGGATTACATGCTTCAATCAATGGAATGGAAGAGGTTGAATGCATTATGTGGTGTCCTTCAAGATTATGATGCAATGAGGACATATCTTATGGTTGTTTTCCTTGAATACTAATCACTTGGAGTGACACCTTATGAGCCTCTTCACCGGAATTAAACTCTTGTTACGAATGGCTATGGCATGCAACTATAAGTGCCAATTGTAAGTCAATTCACATACACTTTCAAGTTCATGCTATACAACTCACACACACTTGTATTCACATTTCAATTCCTAGTAATCAAGTGACGTGTGAGGGTACCTCGGCATTTGAAGGAGAGGTCGGGGGAGTATTTCTTGAATCCACCTTGCCGTGAGTGCCTTGGAAAAGTGGTAAGGTGGAGGATTAGGTACCGGTGCTGAAGACATGGCCCCAACTTATGCCTAGTTTTGACCTAGGTACAAGGGTGGGAAGAGCTTGGTTGGCCAGGAGATCAGCAAGATTCAATGCTCTACATTAACTTCCAAGTGCCTATAAAGGATGCATTTTCTTGGGCAAGGATTTGGCAAGCATGGGATACAGTGTTGCAATTGGTTTTCAATCGAGTTTATATTGAGATTTGGTTGTAAAACAAAGGAGGTGTTGTCGAAATTTGGTCAAAATCCATGCATAAGTGCAACTTGAAACCCTAATTCAGTCCACAATCAACGGAGCTGATTTAAAGGGTTATACATAGCTTGAAAGCTTATACTAAGGGCTACAAATTCAAGCTATCAAGCACTCAATTCTGACAACGATTGCTTGTTTAATCGTAAGATTCTGTAGAAAGATTGAAGTGGGGCCTGGTAAAAAATGTGAGCATAGGGTTAGGTTCCCCATACCCTAAGTTTCTCATCTAGCCTTAAACCTCACCAAAATCGAACACCCAAGCTATCCGCTACACCCATTTTTTCACTGGATACCCTATTTCTACAGAAATTAAGATTTCTAGACCGAACCAATTTTGACATCATAGCTGGATAGTGGCTGGATAGTATGTTCTTCTCTCCTTTTGGCAAGCTATAGACTTTAAGAATCGAACTCCGTTTGCTTGGTCAAAGTGGCAAATTACTCATCGGTTGACTTTTCAAAGAAGTCAAAACATAGAGTACTTGTGCATTGACCTTGTCAAAGTGATCATACACGGGGGGTTCTACACGTCATTGCCTCTCTATAGAGTTGAAGAGCTTATAAATCAGAGTTCGGGAACATATCCAACTTGAATTTGGTCGTTTTTCAATGGCATCCAAGTCAAAGACCAAGGCTACTTTCAAGGAAGTAGTTGAGCATGAGGGTGGTGTTCCGGAAGCAAGGCAAGATGCAAGACAAGATGCTCAAGAGCATGTGTAAAGTAATGTTGACTTGCATCAAGGGTCACACATACCACAAGGTTCCATTGAGAATCAAGGGATTGTGCAATTGAGGGAGAAGATGTATCATTGATCAACAGAACACTATGAGAAAATCGCTAAAGTTTATGGAGATCTTAGGCCAAAAATCTCAAGATAATGTGAGGAAAATTTCTTTAACTGCTTGGATCAAAGATTTGTAGCCATGAATCAACAATTCCAAAGAGCTAGTGACACTTTGCATGTGGGTTTGTGGAGATTAAGGAAGGGTTCACTAGCTTAAGGCAAGAATTGAGCAAGGGGAAAGAAGTTTACAATGATCCAATGGTATCTCAAGCATTGGGACCCCAACCTCTTAGATCTACCGTGGGCACTTCGAATGCAAATGCTACACATAAACCTCAAGTTAGTCCTCACCAACTTAAATCAGGTCATGGGTCTCCTAAGATGCACCAAGGTGGAACAAGCACATTTGGAATGTCGATGCAACAAGGTGGTTATGGGGTGTAACAAGGTAGTTATAAGATGCCTATGCATGGTCCTATGAATGGGGTTTCTTCAATATGCAAGGGAGAAATGTGGATAAAAGTAAAGGCATTGTTTTGGAAGAATCAAGAGTGAATGGAAGTTGGAATCATCCACACATGAGTGGAAAACACTTTGATGAGCTGGGTCATCATAATGAGTGGACAATACTTTGATGAGATGGGTCATCATCCACACATGAGTGGACATCACTTTGATGAGATGGGTCATCATCCTTCACACATGAGTGGACAACACTTTGATGAGATGGGTCATCATTTTAATGGGATGGAACCTAATCATGGTAGACCTCATCACTTCAATGAGTTTGGGGGAAATCATGTTAGACCAAGGGAGCATAGACCGCATGCTCACCATTAAGGTGGTGATGAAGATGAGTTTAAGGGAGTGAAGGACAAGTTGAATTTTACCAAGTTCAAAGGTGAAGGCTCAACCAATGTGAGGAGTTTGAAGAATGGATGGAGCTTTACTTTAAACTTAGTCCTCGTAGTGTAAGGTTTTGTTTGCTACTTTTCATCTAGAAGGTTATATCATGCATGGTGGTGGCACTTAAATGCTCATGGATATTTGATCACTACTTGGTATGATTTCAAGAATGAGATGAGGAGAACCTTTGTTTCAGCCCTCAATAGATCAAGGATGGTGGAGAAATGGGATGATCTCACTCAAACGGGCAATGTCAAGGACTATGTACACAAGTTTATGAAGTTTTCACTTCATGTGGAAGCATTGAGTGAGGAGTACAAATTTAGGAAGTTTATCAAAGGGCTGCAAATCAACATCAAAGTTGATGTGGATGCTTAGAGGCCCGACACCATCAAGGAGGTCATGTCATGCTTCTTGCGGAGATCTATACACATGCTAGTGGATAAAGGCATGGATTTAGGGCTAATATTGGCACTTCAACTTTGGGCAGATCTTCAAGTGGAGTTGCTTATCACACGGGTCCTCCTAGATTATCAACCGTCTATGGAAGAGGTGGAAGAGGAAATTTCACCTCCAAATGGTGATGGGAAGCAAGTTGATGCAAAAGCATCTAACAAGAGCAAGGTTTTGGGACAAGATTGTATTAATGACTTGAAGGAAAAGGGGGTGTGCTTCAAGTGTGGTGACAAATGGAACAAGGATCATTGGAAAGTTTGCAAGGCCAAGAAGATCACCCTAGGCATGATTCTCACTGAACCTTGCCATGAAGACATTAAGGAGGATGTGGATGAGCATGAGGATTACTTTGAAGATGCCAACAATGAAGTTGAGGATGTAGAGAAGAATAGTGAATTTCCCTTTGATCTGGGTGGATTAAAGAAGAATAGTGAATTTCCCTTTGATCTGGGTGGATTAAAGAAGGATATGCTGACTATGATGATGGATTACCAATGCCTATATGTGCTTATCATGACAAAGATAATATGGCTACCCTATGCAATATTTCAAGTGATGCCTATGTTGGTTGAAAAGGTGCCAATACATTAAGGTTGAAGGAATGCATTAATGAAATGGTGGCACATGTTTTGATTGATAATGGAAGCACACAGTTTTATCAACACCAAATCCATGTGCAGTCTCAAATTACAACCTATAGCTTTATCTTTGTGGCATGAGGTTCAAGTGGCTAATGGGGCAAAGATGGATTGCACAATTGAGATTGATTCTCACAAATGATCATACTTGAAAGTTAATTTGTTTGTATTGGATATGGGTCCCATTGACATTGTTTTGGGATGCGATTGGTTGGCAAATCTTGGGTTGTTTCACATGAATTTACAGCAAGGGTATATGAGTTTTATGCATGGAAACCATGAGGTTACATTGATCGGAACTCATGTGTCAAGTATCAAGATGATCAATGCAACACAACTCAAGAGGAAGCTAAAGAAAATGGGATGCATATATGTTTTACAGCTTTGCAAAGAAGAAAGCAATGAACAAAAGGTTGAGGTTATGCATAAAGGTATGAAGGAATTATTGAAGGAGTATGAGGATGTGTTCCAAATGCCAAAGTTATTGTCGCCAAAAAGGGAGGTGGATCATGGGATAGAGCTTGAGCCACATACTAAGCCTGTTCAACAAGCCACCTTATAGATTGTCAAAAGTGGAGAAGGATAAAGTGGCAAAGCAAGTGCAAGAGCTTATGGACATGGGATGGGTTACTCCTAGCCAATCACCTTTTGCATCACCTGTACTCTTGGTCAAGAAGAAGGATGGCACTTTTCGCATGTCCGTGGATTATAGGGACTTGAATAAATCTACAATCAAGATTAGATTCACTATTCCACGAATTGATGATTTGCTTGATGAGTTGAAAGGTGCATGTTTCTTCACCGTGATGAGTACAAAAATGGCATTTCGAACCGAGAGAGGTCTCTACGATTATTTGGTTATGCCATTTGCGTTGTGCAATGTGCCGGCAACATTTCAAGCTCTAATGAACAAGGTGCTTGGACCTTTCCTCTACAAATGGGTGCTTGTATTCTTTGATGATATCTTGATATATAGCAAAGGGGAGAAGGAGAACTTGATGCACGTAAGGGTTGTTTTGGATGCTTTAAGAGCCAACAACTTAAGGGCTGTTTTGGATGCTTTAAGAGCCAATAACTTATATGTAAAGGAGAGCAAATGCACATTTATGGCATAAAAGGTTGAGTATCTTGCACATATAGTGAGAAAAGAAGGCATTTTGATGGATCCTAAGAAGGTTGATTGTATTAAGAATTGAACCACACCTACAAATACCACTCAATTAAGGGGATTCTTGGGCTTGTCATCATTTTATAGGAGGTTCATTTTAAGAGGTATGCTCATATTGCCACACCTCTTACCGACAAGCTTAAGAAAGAGACTTTCTTTTGGGATGCTATAGCTGATAAGATCTTCCAAGAGGTCAAGGAGATGCTCACATCAACCCCTATACTTGTATGCTCGGACTTCTCGAAGCCATTTGTGGTTCAAGCAGATGCATGTGGAAGAGGCATTGGGAATGTTTTGTTCCAGGAACATGGAGTGATCGTTTTTTAGAGTCGAAAGCTTGATGAGAAGGAAATGGTTATGCATGTCTATGATCAAGAGATGTTGGCAATACTTCATGCAATAAAGAAGTGGTATCGTTACTTATATAGGAGTCATTTCTTTGTAAAGAGTGATCATAAGGTGCTTCAATGCTTTTTGTCTCAACCTACACTCTCTCCCAAGTAAAGAAGGTAGGTGGCTACATTACAAAATTATGACTTTGAGATCTCTTACATGAAAGGGAAAGAGAATGTTGTGGTGGATGCATTGTCACGCATATGGGCATGTAGATGCATGGCAATATCGGAGGTTCATAAAGATTGGATTTTGGATTATCTAACAAGAGTACCTATTGGATGAGGAAGTGGCACCAATATGGCAAAATTTACAAAAAGGATCCCATGATGATTTGCTACATTTTGAGCTTCGTAATGGACTCATCTACTACAAAGGCAAAGTCTACCTTGTACCTATATCAAGCTACAAGAAGAGGGTGTTAGAAGAGATGCATTCTTCTCCATTCTCGGGGCACATGGGATTGTTTAGGACCTTTGATAAGGTGTGGAAGAGTTTTTATTGGAAAGGAATGTGGAAAGATGTGTATACTTTTGTGACAAGTTGCTTGCCTTGTCAACAAAACAAGGATCCCACGCATAAGCTCGGTGGTTTGCTTCAGCCTTTGCCTATTCCCGATGGCAAATGGACACACATCTCCATGGATTTCATCATGGGGCTTCCTCATACAAGGAGAGGATGGAATAATATATATGTGGTGGTAGATCGCTTGACGAAAGTGGCACATTTTATTCCTTCCAAGGTCAATTTTTTAACATCTATGGTTGGAAAACAGTTTGTGGATCATGTGTTCAAGTTGCATTGAGTGCCACAACAAATTGTTAGTGACCAAGATGTGAAGTTTATGAGTTCATTTTGGAAGACATTGTTTGAGATCATTGGGACTGTTTTGACAACTAGCACCATCTATCACCTCCAAAACTGATGGACAAACTAAGAGGATGAACAAAAACTTACTTAAGGCACTATTGACATGATATGCAAGGTGTTTGGGATGAGTGGTTACCGCTTTGCCGAGTTTGCTCATAATAGCACGCATCATGAAAGCATTGTTATGTCACCTTTTGAGGCACTCTATGGGTACAAAATGAATATGCCAATGATGGTAAATTACTGTAAATTCACTGTGGACAACTCCATACCATTGAAAATTGGATGCATAATGATTGAAAGCTACTCAAGGTTCTTATGCCATTATGGGAAAGAAGTTATGGCTTGTTTGGAGGATATATTAAGCACTTTACAACTAAATATATATGATTTTGGTCTCCCATATATAGTGTAAGCATGATCTTCAAGTTGACATATACTCTATCCATGAGAATTATAATTATACACATCAATGGTTTCGAAGACAAAACCTTTTGGGTGGGGATAGTTTGTAAACAAAGTAGAATGGTCTCATATGAATAATGGACCCAAGTCCAATTGACCATGCTCATAGACAACACTTACGATAGTGTGAAAGGGGTGTTATGTATATAGGCCACATACACCATATTTTTGGTACTTTTTAGATAATCATGAATACACAAGTCTCTTACTTTCTCTTCTTGCTCTAAATCTATCCTAATCTAGACTAATCCAAGCTAAATCTAGTTACCACTTTCTTTCAAGAATACCTTTAGGGTTCACCCACAATGAGCCTTAAACCAAGCTCTACATGGGTACCCGCAAACATCAGCCAATAAATTTATTAATTTCCCTATTTATGCATGGACTCAAAGCATTCCTCTAGTTTTCAAACTAACTTTTTAGATTCTAAAATGAGGGATTAACACATATTGAAGTAATAGTAAGCTCATAGGCTCGTGTAGTGTTTCATAAATGCATACCCCATCTTGAATGTACTTTCTAGTTTAGCAATAGAATTACTTTCAAAATTTCGATTTAAAGAATCATGAAAGGAGTACCTTTGATTAGCAGTTTTGCTTCTGTACCCAGTCCTCATGTGGTATCTCCTCTTTCTTGTTTGATTGCTACTTTTTTTTAAAAAAATATTGTGGTATGCTCACCACCATGGGAAACAAATAGGTTTGCTGGTGAAAGTGTCCTCTTCTGACTCACATGACCTTTGATTTAGCAATGGGCTCAACATAAGCTGTTGTATGAGCTAAAATCCATAGCTAAACTTAAACAAAGGTAGAGGCATATACACCATCTGGGTATGAATCTAATTTGTCTGTCTCGGTGGCATCTGCAGATTCAAAATATTTTGTCTGTCTTGTCATATTCATATACATGTTTCTATAAGGCCAAGTGTTGAATGGTTTAGAGACCTAACACGAACAAACCTTCGCGTTGTATACAAGCTCCCTAGGATCACGATGCCTGCTCTATGCCAGTATCAGGTGACTAACTACGGGACATGAAGATTGACCCATACTAGAGTAACCTTTACTATATATAACAATGGCACACGGCACACAGGAGAGAGATTGAGGGTTAAAGGAAATACTGAATTCCAATGGCCTGCTGGACCCCCACCGGCGGTTCCCTCTCTTGTGGACTGCTTGCTTTATTGGTAAAGCACAGTGTTAATGCACCTCATGAGTCATACGAGGCTAAATACTGGAGTAAGGTCTGATTCAGCTGCACACTTGTAACTTGCTGATGTCTGAGGAACGTACAAAGCCCGAAATGCTGGCCTGCCATTGAACAGTGCTGGAGAGTGGGGAGGTGATGGAAGGATAGCAGAAGGCACTTTTCTTGTACGGATTCCACTTGCAGAGCTTACATTCACAAATTCTCATTTTCATTGCAGGCTACGCTGCTTCTCTTTGCAAGGGTTGGCTGCTCCAGTTTGTCTACTTGACCAGCTCCTATGGCTTGCCTGTGGTACATCCCCTTCCTTGGTGTGCAACAGTACTGTTCTACTCAGAGCTCACAGTTTCACCCAATGGCCACCTGGTCATGTTTCTCTAGTCTAACCTCACACAGCATGCTTGCTTAAGGGCATCTACGAAACGTGTCATGCATGTGATGTACTTTAGATGTAGAACCTGTTCAATGTGCATGAATCAGGCCAACATGCAGACAGCTTCATGTAACCCATGTGGCATCTCAACATTTGCAGCATTAAAAACATTCAACGATGGGTCCAAAGCTAGCCAAAAATGACATCAAATATCATGCACTACCACCAAATCCGAGCCTAACATGGCTCCTTTCATGCTCATAGGTTTGCACTCAGCACCTTGTCATCCCCTTTTTGAGCATCTGCATACATGTTCGACATCAAGACGAATGCTGCTGAATGTTTCTCCTCCAATCCCACAGCATACTCAAAGGCTTGTCTTCCGAGCTCCGCTTTGCCCCACTTTTGGCAAGCACTCAGCACCGCATTCCACACCACAAGACTAGGTTGTAATGGCATTGTCTCTGCCATTGCCACAGCCTCATCCAGTTGGCCTGCACGACCTAGGAGATCTATCATGCAACAGAGGTGCTTCATCGTTAACCCAATGCTGCAATCTTCTCTAATAGCCTCAAAGTAATACTGGGCTTCATCTAAGAGACCTGCATGATTGCATGCAGTAAGAACACTGAGAAACGTGACCTCATCCGCCTGCACACCTTCCTCCCTCATTATCGTGTACAAATTCAAGACAGCTCCATCCTCTCCTTGGCGAGCATACCCCATAATCAATGCATTCCAAGGCACAAGAAGCTTTGTAGGCATTGCATCAAAAACCTTCTGTGCATCAACCATACTCCCGCATTTACCATACATGTCAATAAGAGCAGTTGCTAGAATAGCTTCAACATTGGCCTCGAGTTTGCCAGCTCTCTGAAACTGTGTGTGGAACCTCTTTCCTGTTTTTAAGGACCCTGCACTACCACATGCTTTCAAAACGCTCATTACGATCATGCTGTCGGGTGCAAGGCCCTGTTCCTGCATCTGTGCATAGAGATGACAAGCCTTCTCACTTTCTCCTTGCTCAGCATAAGCTGAAATCACTGCGTTCCAAGAGACCGTGTCTGGAGATGAACCCTCCAGCTGCATCTGTTGAAGACATTGTAGCCCATTCTCTGCAAGCCCATGTTCAGCATATCCTGCAAGTAGTGTGTTCCACAACGTCACACCCCGAACAGGCAACTCACTAAAGACATCATGTGAATCTGCAAGTAGACCATACCGGATGTACATTTCCATTAAGCTGCTACAGACAAAAGCGTCCCTTTCCTTCCCATTCTTGACTATATCAGTGTGTACTTGTTGGCCCACTCCTATGCTGCCACAAGCTTTCAAGATGCACACGTATGTGTTTGTATCCAGAGACAAACCCTCCAGCTGCATCTCTTTCAGGCAGTTGATTGCCTCCTCAAGAAACCCCCGGACAGCATATCCTGTAATGAGACCCGTCCATGATATCACATCTCGAACTAGTAGATTGTCAAACAGCTCATGTGCTTCTGCAAGTGAGCCACATTTAGCATACATATTTACTAAAGCATTACTGATAAAAGAGTCCCCCTCATAGCCCTTCTCTGCAATCTCACTGAATAGTTGTCTGCCCCTATTCAAGTATCGTGAGCTACCGCAAGCTTTCAAGATGCACACATAGCTTACAGCATCAGGAGACACACCCTCCAGTTGCATGATTAGGAAGTGATCTAGAGCTTCCTCACACAACTCCTGCTCAGCACATACTGTAATCAAAGTGTTCCACAGAGCAGCATCTCGAACCTGCAACTTGTGAAACACTTCTTGTGCTTCTAAAAGTGAGCCACACTTGCCATACATGTCCACCAAAGCGCTAGCAATAAAAGAATCTCTTTCATAGTTATGTTTAATAAGCTCAGCATGTAATTCTCGGCCCTTGTCTAGAGCTCTGAGTTTTCCACAAGCTTTCAAGCTGGACACGAACATGACCGCATCTGGGGACACCTTTTCCACTTGCATCCGTTTGAAATGATCCAATGCTTCCTCAGCAAGCCCCTGCTCGGCACACGCCACCATTACTGCTGTCCATGAGACTGCATCTTGGGTTGGCAGCTCATCAAAAACTTCAAATGCTTCTGCAAGTAAGCCACATCTTGCATACATATCCACCAAGATGTTACCCACAATACAATCAATTTCAAGGCCTTGTTTGATGATCTTCAAATGCAGTTCCTGGCCTCTTTCTTTAGCAGCTAACCTACCACATATTTTCAAGCTGCAAACAAACGTGCCTGGATCCAGCTGCACACCATCCATTTGCATCCGTTCCAAAAAAATCAAGGCTTCTTCATCAAGCCCATGCTCAGCATAACTTGCTATCAATGTGTTCCACAAGACGACATCTCGAATCGGCATCTTGTCAAATACATCCCATGCTTCTGCAAGTGCACCACATTTGGCATACATATCAATCAAGCTGCTACCCACAAAAGGATCTACTTCAAATCCCTCTTTGACAATCTGTGCATGTATTTCATGGCCCCTATTTACGGCACCCATACCACCACAAGCTTTCAAACAGCAAATAAATGTGAAAGCATTGGGCAACACACCCTTCACTATCATCTCTTGATAACAGTCCAGTCCTGCCTTACCGAGCCCAAGATCAGCATATCCTGCAATCAATGCAGTCCATGAGACTACATCTGGATGTGTCAGCTCATCAAAAACATCACGTGCTTCCACAAGTGAGCCACATTTAGCATACATATCCACTAAAGTACTTCCAACAAAAACATATGATTCATATCCCTCTTTTGCAATGTCTATATGTATTTCTTGGCCCCTTGCCATGCTTTTGAGCCTTGCACACGCTTTGAGCAGGGCCGTAAATGTGTATTCACTAGGTTGCACACCTTCATCTTGCATTTTGTGGTACAGGTTGAAGGCATGTTGGGCATCCCCATATTCAATATGCCCTTGTATGAGAGAAGTCCATGCATGTTCATTCAGATGGGACGACCCGTCGAAGGCCTGCTGGGCATAGGACATGCTTCCACATTCAACATAAGTTGGAATGAGGTGGTTAACAAGTGCGCCAAAGCTTTCAAGCCCATGCATGCACATGCACACATGCACATCTTGGGCATGTGCTTGACTCCTCTTTTCTCTGCACTTCTGCAAAATGTAGACTAAATCATCTACAGGGGGGAGCTCAACGGCATGTTGCAAACACGCCAGAGCCTCTCCTATCCTGAGCATCTCTGAAGCAGAGGTTTACTTAAGTGCAGGGTTTTCTTCGTACAAACTGTTTCCTCCCTGGTATTGGTTGCAGCCTCTTCTTCCTGTTGTTGGGCATTAAATGCATCAATCTATGCTCCAAACAAATGGTTAGCCTTGCAATTGGAAACATACCCTCCGTTACTTTGCAGCTAAACTCCTGTTAAGCATGTGTTTACAATAACAAGGACTGTTTGATTCATTCTTAAGAGCTTAGAGCCTAGTATTTATTGGTAATAAATGTCGACAGAAAGATCAGAGATTACTGCTAATCTTATTTGTCTGAAGAACACCGCCACACGTTGCAACAATCGCCTTGATTGGAACTTGAGCATCGCCTGTTGCAACACAGACAATCGTTGCCATCCACACCGCCCATCGAACGGAGCCCATGAACGACGGAGTCCGGAAAGCTTGGCAACTTTCCAAGCTTATCGTCAATTAGTTGAACCGAAATATTTGATCCAACAAAAAAAAGGGTATCAAAGGTTTGATAAGACTCTCTCTTTCACCCCTTCTAGGCTCTCTCCTCTCTCTCTCCCTGCTCACCAGGTTCTCCTTTGATGCATAGAAATCATGTTGCATATCAGCAGGGTTTCTCTCTCTTACATATTCTCTCTCTCTCTCTCTCTCTCTCTCTCTCTCTCCACATTTATGAGGATCAACTCTCCCGCCCTTGACCCTTCCTTGGGGTCAGAAACGAGCAAGCTCGTTCTGAGACTCGAATATCCACAGGCACATACCAGCTTTCATCCATCATTCCCTTAGTCCATGCCAACTTTCCCTAGTTTACCGTGATCGGCTCTCAACCTCAAAATGGGTTGTTTGATGAGGAATACAAAGCCACAAGGCTCGAAGAGAGAATTGATTGATCTCGGATGCAAAAAATCTTCCATCAACTCACTTGCAAGATAAAGGGTGTGTAGACTAGAACAAGAGTTATACCAACTCTTCTTGAATGAGGATAACTCAGATGCATGGTGCATTCACGAGGAAAAATGAACCCCCACTCACTAATCCTAGCCTTTGGAAGGCCTATGCACAACACGTCAGCTTTATGATGTGTCGAACCAGTATATACCCCACATAACATACATCCCGCGACCCACATTGTCTTTTCTCTTCAATGCTACCAACGTCACATAGCCCCCACATGATACACATCCCATACATTATCTTTCCTCTTCAATGCCACAAATGTCACTCGAGCACTAAAAATTTGCATAATGGGAGAGCAAAAGATCATCAAGATTTGAGTGCCCATGGACAACATGTGCTTGCTCCCATCCTTGCAAATCTCTCTAACGAAGCGCTTTCCACTATCCTGATCGACAAACGCCATTGTGCCTATCCACAAAGCAAGAGACTCCATGGATCCGAATAACTATAGGACTACCTTGGTTGGTCACATAATGGCCAAGATCTATGGAGTGATGCTAGAGGCATAGATCAGCTTTATGGGCTGAGAGGCTGGGGTACAAAGCATAAGGTTAAGCAAGCTTAAGGAGGAATTTCTCCAACCTAGATCATATCTACACACTATGAGCTATCATAGACGATTATTTCCCCACTCGCCACCCATAGATGCCCTCTTTCAAACCATCACCTACATCCAACATGATGGGGATTGCCTTCTGAGATGACATGGTGTATTAGCTACCACATCTTGAAGCCCCTATCAAATTGTTGGAAGGTCATGGCATAGCCGCCTACAGACCACATGCATAGTGCCACGGATAACGAGGTCATACATAAATAACAAAATACTAGGGCCATTATCATCCCTCATCCACTAATTTTCTTGGCTTGGAAGGGATTAGAGTGGTGGAGGTTAAGCGCATAATTGTGTGAACACTATTGGGATGGGTGACCTCCCGGGAAGTGGCCCCCAATTTCCAACATGGTATCGAAGCCAAGGAGGGCATGTTGGGATATTGTTAGCGGAGCTAGTTGGCTTGCCATTTCCTCTCGGTGGAGTTAAGGCCGAACTAAGGCCGAATGCGCTTACGGCTAAGAAGGCTACATCATGCTTGTACGCCTAGAGTAATCACTTAGCAGGCACACATATGCTGGAATAGCCAGGTGACATCTCTATGAGAGCAGGCAAACCTCTAAGCCAAGTGTCCTTAGAGCCTTTGGGTAGCCTACGTCCTGGCCATTGAGGGAGGGTGTTGGAAGGTCATAGCCTGGCCACCTACATAGAGCATGCATATAACCAGGGAGATTATACATAAATAATAGAAGACTAGGGCCATGGTGGTTAAGTGCGTAGTGGCGTGAACACTACTGGGATGGGTGACCTCCCGGGAAGTGGCCCCCAATTTCTAACACAAACATGTTTGTGAGGGCTATAATCTTGGAACAATGTAGCGTGCACCATTTCCCAAAGATGGTTCAAGTAGAGTTGTCCAGAAACTACAGCTTATACACAGTGATGTACGTGGTCCTATAAGGACACCATCTATTGGGGGCTACCTCGATTTTATCACATTCATTGATGATTATTCCAGACACACCTGAATATATCCATTGAAATAGAAATTAGAGGTTCTTATATACTTTAAGCACTTTGTTGCTATGGTTGAAAATGTTTCTACATGTAAGATTGGTATCATGCGTACTGATCAAGAGAGGGGGAGTATATGTCTAAGGAGTTTCACGCATCCATGGTTGATCATAGGATAAAACACAAATGTATTGTGCCCTATACACCTTAGCAAAACAATGTAGCTGAATGCAAAAATAGGTCTCTCATGAATATGGCATGTTGTATGGTCAAAAGTTAGGAGTTACCTTAGTCATGAACAGGTGTCCTACAAAGGCTTTGCATACAATTGCACCTTTTGAAACTTGGAATGGTGGAAAGCCCTCTGTGGCTCACTTACGCATTTTTGGTTGTCTTGATTATGTACTTGTGCCTAAGCAAATTTATAACATGCTTGACAGTAAGGTTGTTGAATGTATTTTTGTGGAGTATATCTTAGAAAGTAAATGTTATCATCTCTATCATCCTACTACCAAGCGGACTCTTGCGAGTAGAGATACTATATTGATGTAGAGCATTTGAATACACAAAAGAATCCTGAAAATCAGCCCATACAGCTTCAAAATCAGCATGTTTTTTGGCCCACAGATCAACCTATTAATGAGGCAAATGTGGATGATGCAGTTGATGAGGAAAGAAGGGAAATTGAAGAGCCAAAAGTATGCCAAAATGGCTGGTGCACACACTGCGTAATATCAAATTGGCCACTCCTTTGCCTAACAGAACACGTGCAGGTTCTCATCACATATCTCATGTTGACACAAGTCATGCTCTTATTGCCAGTGTATGTAATGAAGTGGAACCTATCTCCTTTGATGAAGCAAAGGAATCAGAAGAACAGTGGATGAGTGTTATGCAGTATGAATATCATGCCTTACTCAAAAATGGTACTTTTTTGGGAGTTGTCTGATTCGCCTCATGCAAGAAGACCATTGGCATGAAATGGGTTTACAAGCTTAAACGTAAAGCTGATTGACAGTGTCCGACGAGCGACAAAAAATAAGGCTTGTTGTAAAGGGTTATGCATAGGAAAAAAGGCATTGACTATGGTGAGACCTTTGCACACATGTCATATGACTATCATGTGGAGCATCATTGCATTAGCAGCATATAAAGGTTGGAATGTACATAAATTGGACATCAAAATTGCTTTTTTGAATGGAGATTTGCATGAGGAGGTCTATGTATCTTAACTTTGTGGTTTTGTTCAGAAAGGTTTTTGCAACAGTACTGACAGTACCCTCTACATCAAGAGGACTAAAGATAAATTTTTGGTCATCGTGTTATACGTTGATGAAATGCTACTCACAAGCCCTCATGATGATCATATTTCAACTTTTAAAGTAGCTAAAATATGATCAATACCCTCTACATTAAGAGGACTAAAGATAAATTTTGGTCATCGTGTTATATGTTGATGACATGCTGCTCACAGGCCCTGCTAATGATCATATTTCAGCTTTTATAGTAGCTGACTTACAAAGGTCTTTTGAATGTCAAATCTTGGCCCATTGCACCATTATTTGGGCATTGAGTTTTGGTAGCATGATGATGGCATTGTTATGTTGCAAACACAATACATAGAGGCATTACTCAAGAGATTCAATCTTGAAGACTGCAAACCTATTGTTGCTACACCTATGGAACCTAGTTACTCAAGAGATTCAATCTTGAAGACTGCAAACCTATTGTTGCTACACCTATGGAACCTAGTTTGCGACTTAACCTTGAAGATGCAGGTGACCCTTCTGATACTGGCCTATATTAAGAAGCTCTTGGATGCCTTATCTTCTTATGTAACCACTTCTAGTTGTGTAAAGCTAAGTACATGGCAACGTTTTACAGCTATAGTCGAGTGTGTTAGCCTTAGATGACTTATTATTTATTTGGGTATTGGCGAGTCCTTGGCCATTACCATCTTTACCAATAGTCAAAACGTTATTGCAGTTGTGAGGAATCCAATTTTTCATGTTGGCATAAAGCACATTGAGGTGCATTATCATTATGTCAAGGAGAGATGCTTCGTAGGGGAAATTATCTTGGCTAATGTGCCCATAGGATAACATGGTATACTTATTCACAAAGGCTATCTCACGAGAGAAGTTTAAAGATTTTTGTCGCAAAGCTTTGAACTTATGTCCCTTTGGGTCTCGGCTCCCTCTCATAGTCCAAAGAGCTTGGTACATCTTTGTACTTTTAGTGCCAGCTCACTTCTTGTTCACATCATCCACTCCCATGGGGATTTGTAGCAATATTTAGTAGTGATGTGTGTGAGCATACGAGGACCAACCAGGGAGCTTTTTCCCTCTTTGGGAGGTTTTTTTTCCCATGCTAGTATACACCCATCTTGGGGCATACTTGTCATCTTGGTATAATGCACATTCAATATCTATCTATCATCTCAATGTGTGCTCCCTTGAGCTTCTCCACTATGTGTGTGTGCATTTCTACAACCCTGTTTTGAACAAATAAATAGCCACATAAGCAAGTATGAAATATCTCACATGCACTAACGAAGCCAAGTTGTACTCACTTCATATGAAAGGGGATCATTTCAAGCAACGAGTATGAAGAAACACATCTTAAGTCTTTTCATGAGTACAAGTCTCAATCTTGTAACCTAACTGAACTTGAGTTTAAAGCTTCATTAGCACACACACACACATTTATGAAGAGTTCCTTTCACTTCTATCCACCTTAGCTCATATTCTTCAGCATCATCTCCATGGCTATGGAGAGCTCTAGATCCATGTCTTTTAACCAGGGGCCATGCCAATGGGAACTTTTAAGTGTAATGTGAAAGAGTGGTCATGTATATAAGTGAAAATAAGACTAATTAAGAGACTAATCAATATACTAATCATAATTACAATTTTCTCTCTAATCTTGGCTATGGTGGCTTCGCCTACTTGAGAAAAAGAGTGTTCTATTGAGTGCAACCATGCAAAATTTTGTTCATGAGTGTTCTAGTCTCTTTCATAATATATGGCCTTTTTGGTGATGTAGCAATGTCATGGCATCGAAGAACCTCCTAGATCCTCATGTGTCTAATGGGGGTGATGGTTGTGATGCTTTGGGTCTATAGGGATGTCTAGCTCGCAAAATAGATTGAGCTCTATCATTGAGGACCCTCTAGGGTAGAGGACCATGGGTGGTGGGGGATGTGATTGAAGAAACTTGTAATAACCCTCTAAAAAGTATCATGACAAGTCTGCCTCTTGGTATGATGTTACCTCAGTAATAATACGGCACGGGATGTCTAGCCTATAAATAGATCGACTCTATCACTAAGAAACCCTCTAGGGTAGAGGCTAGCAAGTGTAGTGGGGGATGCGATAGAATAAATTGGTATGTTGTTACCCCTCAGTATGTAATGCAATTCGTAGTGATCCTCTAAGAAGTATCATGCTGGATCTACCTGTTGGTACGTTGGATCGTTATAGTAGTAATGCAATGTCTAAGCTCCAGTAAGTACATGCCATGGCATCTCTGATCATCAAATTGCAGCGTCTATATGACTATATCAAACCTCTCACGGAAGAGGCAATGGACTCTGATAGTAGGTCAATCAGCATATAGTGTGCCTCATCTTCCACTTGTTTTTACTCTACATGTTCGTCAATGATTCTTATGTGGGTATCATTATCTCTGTCAGTCTCGACTCTGAGAGGTAGTGAGAAGACACCCTAAATTAGGTAATCATGATACACATGGCATGTGACATATGCATCGGTATATGTCACATTCGCGGAGATGCCACCATAGACGAGAGGGATCCAAGCTCTAGTCAACGACCCAACCATAGAGGATAATGATGAGTGTATGCACTCATCATTATCTAACTATAGAGGATAATGAGATGAGTGCACACACTCACCCAACCAGTATAGGTTCTGTCGTCCACACTAGTCCGATGGTCCGACTGCCAGATCATCTGATCGCTTAGCTCTACGGCCAGCCGGTGCTCTGACGTTTGAGCTCCACATCGGTCAAGCTCTCATGTGCCATTACAAGCTACGTGACAGTATATGTCTCAGGATCATAATAAAATCATCCTTGGATACTCTCAAGAACTAGATTTTCATGCCAAGCTCGCAGAATCTCACAGTAGGTTAGGTGCAAAGCATGTAGTGTGCCTCATCTTGTGTATACTCTACGTGTTCGGTGATCCTTGTGTGGGTATTAATAGGTCTGCCAATCTTGACTCTGAGAGGCAGTGTGAGAAGACACCTTAACATGGGTAATCAGGATACACATGGCATGAGACATATGGGTCAGTATGTGTCTCAAGATTATAATAAAACCATCCTTGGAGACGAAGGAAGGAGACACACATGTCTGATGTATGTAAAGGTGTAGTAGATCCTAATAAAACCATCCTTGGAGACGAAGGAAGGAGACACCCATGTCTGATGTATGTAAAGGTGTAGTAGATCCTAATAAAACATTCTCAGAGACTCTTAAGAAGTGGTCCCTATAAAACTAGGTTTTTGTGCCAAGCTCGGAGGAAGGAGACTCCCATATCTGATGTATGCAAAGTTGTAGTAGATCCAACTAAATAATTTTGGTTGATCTCTTATCGTAAGAGGTCCAAGAATGGAGAGTCCAGACTATACTGAAAAGGGGGGAGACAGTCCATATAGAGATCGTGTGCATCAAACTAGTAGTCAACTACCTCCGAGTACTATGCTAGGCAAGGAAAATGATGGTGATGGTCAGGATGAGGCGGATGCCAATCCAAACCATCCTACGCCATCTCCTTGTCCTGATGTAATTTCATAGATGTAAGATTCCTCCCTCCAGCTTTTGAGGTGTAAATGTGTAAGAACCTCCCTTTCTATTCTTGAAATTATTCCCCTCTCCGAAACAGAAGAAAGATCTTGTTTTACCCTATTTTGGCCTAGAGAGAAAATTTCTAGAGAGAGATAGTCCTAAATTAGGATATCTTTGGATATAAAAATCCTCCTAGTGTCTAAAATAGATTCCCTTGAAACAGAAATTCAAAAAGAACTTTCCAATGTGCATTTGGAATTAATTGAAAATGTGTATAAAGGACCTTAGCCTAAGGGTCTACATTTTCAGAAATTTTTGGATTATGGTCCAATTAAGGTTCCAATGGGCCAATTGGAATAATCCAAGTGTTGGGATGAGATAAATCCAAAGAATAAAAGAAACCCAAAAATGAGTAAATGCTCACATAAGATGAAGAGTTGACTGAGTACAAGGTTTATTAGTTAAAAACTATGAGATATTACTAAAAAATGAGATATTTTGGAAGAATGATGCATTTTTGACACCTTGGTAAGGAGAGGGGGACTCTTGAGGTAGGCGCCTAATGCACACATGTGGATGAGTTTTTAATTCAAAATAATTGTGATATTTTTATCTCTCCCCTCTCCTTGATCAAACCAAATCAATAGGGAGCCAAACTGATCCAAATCTTGTCCAATTTGAGCCAAACTGAACCTGGAAAATTTTAGAACCAACTAAACCTGGAAAATTTTAGAACCTAGTTGGACTTGGTTAGTGGCCTCCCTCACCTATAAATAGATCCTTAGTCTTATGTAAAAAAATCTGTGAACTATACCATGCCAGTATTACATTAAAATAATGATATTTTCTATTATCCCTTAAAAATCCTCTACTTTTGGAGAGCTTGGAGCTTCTCTCCCTCTCTCTCTCTCCCTCTCTCTCTCTTCAACAATCCTTGGAGCGTTCTTCTCAACATACTAAACCAATTGATTGGTTGGGGGCTTCCTTCTAAGATAAAGAAGCAATCCAAACCTAAGGATAAGAAGAATTTCATGGTTTTTTATTATATTCGCAATGATTTCACTTCTCAACCCCTCTCCTCTCAAGCTTGAGAAGTTTCTATTTAGTTGTTTTTAATGCAAATCAAGCTTTCTCTAAGAGTTTTGATGATTAATCACAAAAAAGTTAATCTTTGTGCTTAATTAGAATGCTTTTTATGTATATCTCTCTCTCCCAAAAAGAATAGTCATTCCTATGACTAATTCTTAAGCAAACGAATGCATCTCATTGATAAATTCTTAATTCAAAATCAATCTCTAAGCTTGTTAAACTAGAGGTTAAAAAAATGGCTTTTTATGCTTTTATGTTACTAAAATTATGGTAAATTTATGATTTAATTCCATAATTTGGATTTAAGATTAAGGATAGTTCTTCTATCCTAGTTGTATTACAAAGTCTTAATCTTTTTTAGAAAAAGTAAAAATTAGCAGTAATAGCAGTAAAGCTATGGGTAAATTTTTTAGAAAATAATACATATCTTATTTTTATGCATAATGCTAAAAGAGGACTTCCTACCATATTCTAGGATTGTTCATCCTATGCTAAAAGAATGATTTTCATCACATTCATGGAAAACTAATTTTTAGTGTTTATGCATAAATAATTAATTAAAGAAAAGAGTTTTTGGTAATTTTATTTTTATGCAAAAAGAGGAATTCCCATGATAATGGATATCAGTGTAATTAAATGGAAAAGGAGAAATTTTGGTATATTAAAATAATGAATATTTTTATTTAAAGAGAAATTTTAGATAAATTTATTTTATGTATGAGGAAATATAAATGAAAAAGAGGAATCCCATGACATTTGGAATTCAATTATTTAAATGCAAAAAGAGGAATTCCCATGATATTTGAGATCCAAGAAATTAAATGGAAAAAGAGAAATTTTTAGCATAATTCAAATTATGAGTATTTATCAAAAGTGAAATTTTGAGCATTATTGGGAAATATGGGTAGAATTGATTTTTGTAAATCCCATGAATCTTTTACTCAAAAGAAGAATATTGAATATATTTCACTTCAAAAATTATAGAATGAATATGAAAATATCCATCGAGAGAAAAAGTACCTTTAACTAGGCCAAGCAATTGGCAAAAATTTAGAAAAGTCCAATCCGTATCGAAAATAGAAAATGTTACTAAATGTGAATAAGATGTGAATGCGATGTGACAAGATGTGAGTGGATGTGATAAGATGTGGTGTGATGTAAATGGATGTGGATGTGAATGAAGAGATGAGAACGAGATGTGAGGATATGTGAAAGGATGTGATGTGATGTAAATGGATGTGGATGTGGATGTGATAAGATGTGATGTGATGTAAATGGATGTGGATGTGAATGAAGAGATGAGAATGAGATGTGAGGATATGTGAAAGGATGTGATGTGATGTAAATGGATGTGGATGTGGATGTGATAAGATGTGATGTGATGTAAATGGATCTGGATGTGGATGAGATGTGATGTGATGTAAAGGGACGTGGATGTGAATGCGATGAGATGTGGATGAAATGTGATGTGATGTGAATATATGTGGATGTGAATGTGAATAGATGTGAATGAGATGCGATGATATGTATGGGTGTCATGTGATGTAAATGGTTGGGAATAAGATGTGAAGTGATAGATGTGAATGTGAATGAATGGATGGATGTGGATAGACGTGCATGTGAATGACTAGATGGATGTGGATGAATGAGATGGGATGTGTATGGATGTGATGAGATATGGATAGATGTGGATGTGATGTAATGTGGATGGAATGAATGAGATATGATGTGGATAGATGTGTATGTGATGTAATGTGGATGGAATGAATGAGATATGATGTGGATAGATGTGGATGTGATGTAATGTGGATGTGGATGGAATGAATGAGATATGATGTGGATAGATGTGGATGTGATGTAATGTGGATGGAATGAATGAGATATGATGTGGATAGATGTGGATGTGATGTAATGTAGATAGAATATATGTGATAGGATGGGGATGCAATGAATGTGATGGATGTGAATGGAATGAATGAGATATGATGTGGATAGATGTGCATGTGATGTAATGTAGATAGAATATATGTGATAGGATGGGGATGCAATGAATGTGATGGATGTGAATAGATGCGATGAGATGTGAATGGATGTGAATGTGACATGATGTAAATAGATGTGAATAGATGAGATGTGATGAGAATGGATTTGATGGGGATCGGGTAGATGTGAATGGGTGAGATATGATGTGAATGGATGTGATGTGATGTGATATAGATCGGGGTAGATGTGAATGGATGAGATGTGATGTGAATGGATGTGATGTGATGTGAATTGGGATAGATGTGAATGGATGAGATGTGATGTAATGGATGTGATGTGATGTGAATCGGGATAGATGTGAATGGATGAGATGTGATGAGAATGGATGTGATGGGGATCGGGTAGATGTGAATGGATGAGATGTGATGTGAATGGATGTGATGTGATGTGATATAGATCGGGGTAGATGTGAATGGATGAGATGTGATGTGAATGGATGTGATGTGATGTGAATCGGGATAGATGTGAATGGATGAGATGTGATGTGAATGGATGTGATGTCATGTGAATCGGGATAGATGTGAATGGATGTGATGTGGATCGGGGTAGATGTGAATGGATGTGATGTGGATCGGGGTAGATGTGAATGGATGAGATGAGATGTGAATGGATGTGATGTGATGTGATGTGGACAAATAAGGATGGATGTAATGAGATGTAATATGATGTGATTGGATGAGAATGGATGTAATATGATGTGATTGGATGAGAATGGATGAAGGACGATGGGAATACATATGATTGGATGTAATATGATGTGATTGGATGAGAATGGATGAAGGACGATGGGAATACATATGATTGGATGTGGATTAAGCAAAGTGAATTGATTTAGAAGAATGTGGAGTAACAAGAAATGATGTGGAACAACGATGTGGAAAGATATGGAACGATGTGGAAAGATGAGAGTTCATTAGAAATAGTATTTATGAAACCTGTTTTCAAATCACTATTTTATGTCAAGAATGTTGGGAAAGCATTTTGACCATCTTGTGAATGAGATCGTGGAGACCTATGTGATAAAGTTGCAACAGATGGTGATGGAGAGTCAATGGAGGACGTCTCGCGTAGCAAGGTCGACCGAGGTCTTGACTAGCCTCGGTTCGATTTAAATGGTGAGCTTCTGGTATGGTGGATGAGGGACCAAGGAAGCGGCCTATGAGTGAAGCGCTAGGTGACCTGCAAAGGATCCTAGAGAGTGTTGACCATACGGTGCTCGGGTTCTCGGTCGTTGAAGACACCCAAGCGTGCATCGGAAGAAAATGGAACAAGGTGTTAGAGTTGTTTTCTGAACTTGGGCATGGATTTGGTTGATTAACCTTGCTAGTCCTCAAGGGATGAGTCCATGGCTCTTTTATGTGGATTTGTTGGTTGATCTTGCTGATCTTCAATGGAGAGTCCATCTGGATTGTTATAAGTGAATATATTTCCAGATATTATGAGCTAGGAAAAATTGAAAAGGCCCCTGAGTGGACGGGTGGTGAGCGTTCTGGTTTCCAATGATGCAAGAGGTACACCGATGAAGGAATGATTGAAAATTAGAATTCAACCAGATATTTTGGAGGATTATGATCAGTGATACTATGGTTTCATTAAAAGATTGTTTTAAAGACAGCTGAATCTATGAAACAGGCAATTTCATATTGGGTGTGAGTGGTGTGACTATCTTGAAGTTTGCTTGAAGCACCAGCTAGGGGGCCTGGGAACTCTTTTCCCTGGTACCCGGGACAAAACATGACTAAATTCCTAAATGGATCCTATCACTACAGTGGTTGGGCGGTCTAACCCATGGGACTGGATGGGGTTAGGCTAGACTGATGGATCCCTAAAATGAGACTCAATTCTATTATAGTACGATAGATGAAGTAAATCCCGGATAGTCCTGTTCTATGGAAAAGAATCAACGGTTGTGCCTCTCAATGAGGAGAAAAGCGTTGGTCTCTATGATCCAAGTGCAAGTCTTTTTCTTGATCTGATCATGTGACTTACGGGTTTGGTCGGATCAGTTTGGTTAGTTAAGGCGCTTGACTATGTTAGAATAAAAATATCGTGGAGAAATCTCATGTGCTTTCTGGGCGAGGGAAGTTTTTCCGGGTTCGATTTTGGAAGAACTGAGGGATTAGTCTCTTGTCTGGATATCCGTGGTGGGCGGGCCCCGAGTGAGAGGCTCTGCCCTATGCAAGAAGTGCTACTTCCGCTGCTAGCACCCTCGAATTCGTTGCGCAAAGGGGACAAGGATATTTCAGCTGGTATCAGAGCGAATTGGCTAAAGTGAATAAACCGAGAGCAAGAAATGTCAAAAATTTATGAAGTACCAGTAAAAGATTGTAATTGTGTGTGTGTGAAATTCATACAAATTGATATTCAAAAGATTGTAATTGTGTGTGTGTGAAATTCATACAAATTGATATTCAAAATAAAGATTCATAAATTGGTAATTGGGTCTTCAGATGGAAGTACCACAATTGTATTATGAAATCCCTGACTTGCTTGAGGCCTAGATATGATGGTATTTACCTTATAACTCCAAGGACCGTGACTACCCGTATATACCGTGAGTATATATGTAGCTCTTTATTGATAATATATACAAGTAAATCTAAGACCTTGAAAATATAAGCAAAAATGCTATCCAGATGATGATTTAGAATGTTGGTTGATATGATTTTAGAATTCTGGTTGAGAATTGATGAGTTGATTTGGATTCTGATTGAAAGATGATGATACTTGAATTCTGGTTGAGAGAAGATAAGTTGAACAAAACCACAATGAGGATGAATGGGACGAATCCCAGTAATGATGTTAATAACCGGAATGGAAATAATAATGACTTCAAAATGAGATTAGTGGATTGTGGTGACAGATTGCTGCTGTTTGACCTTTGACCCAATGGATCTAATTAAGGGATGACAAATTGAGAACCTGCATAATTGAAATTCCCGTGAAGGAATGTTCAGATGGAATTTTCGGTCTGATGGACCATTATTGTGTTAAGGATATGAATGATATGTTCTGAATGAATTGTTATCTGATAATGAGTTCTATATGTTCTTCTTGTAGAAGAGGGATCTTTATTCCAAGATTTTGTTTGGGTTGACCAGACTATAAGGAACCCCAGAATCAGTTGGATCTTAAGGGAAAGAGTTTGTCCTCTCCAAGATGAGGACATAAGTGGGGTAGGATGTAAGATTCCTCCCTCTAGCTTTTGAGGTGTAAAGGTGTAAGAACCTCCCCTTTTGTTCTTGAAATTATTCCCCTCTCTGAAACAGAAGAAAGATCTTGTTTTACCCTGTTTTGGCCTAGAGAGAGAAAAAGTCTAGAGAGAGATAGTCTTAAATTAAGATATATTTGGATATAAAAATCCTCCTAATGTCTAAAATGGATTCCCTTGAAACAAAAATTCAAAAAAAACTTTCCAATGTGCATTTGGAATTAATTGAAAATGTGTATAAAGGACCTTAGCCTAAGAGTCTACATTTTCAGAAATTTTTGGATTATGGTCCAATTAAGGTTTCAATGGGCCAATTGGATTAATCCAAGTGTTGGGATGAGATAAATCATAAATCCAAAGAATAAAAGAAAATACCAAAAATGAGTAAATGCTCAGATAAGATGAAGAGTTGATTGAGTACAA
The DNA here is from genome assembly GCF_041138505.1 of Cibotium barometz. Classification (NCBI taxonomy): domain Eukaryota; kingdom Viridiplantae; phylum Streptophyta; class Polypodiopsida; order Cyatheales; family Cibotiaceae; genus Cibotium; species Cibotium barometz. Next base: position 47,050,698 of record NC_141080.1, on the reverse strand, counting down.
GGTTTATCAGTTAAAAACTATGAAATATTACTAAAAAATGAGATATTTTGGAATAATGATGCATTTTTGACACCTTGGTAAAGGAGAGGGGGACTCTTGAGGTAGGCGCCTAATTCACACATGTGGATGAGTTTTTAATTCAAAACAATTGTGATTTTTTTATCTCTCCTCTCTCCTAGATCAAACCAAATAAAAAAGGGAGCCAAACTGATCCAAATCTTGTCCAAATTGAGCCAAACTGAACCTGGAAAATTCTAGAACCTAGTTGGACTTGGTTAGTGGCCTCCCTCGCCTATAAATAGATCCTTAGTCTTTTGTAAAGATATCTGTGAACTATACCATGTGTGAGATCTATGTTCCCACCGTGCAACGAATTTAGGGGTGCTAGCAGCGGAAGTAGCACTTCTTTCGTGGGGCAGGGTCCCACACTCGGGGCCTCGTCCACGGATATCCGGACAGAGACTAATCCATCTGTTCTTCCAAAACCGAATCCGTAAAAACTTTCCTTGCCCGGAAAGCATGGGCGATTCCTCCAGGATAACTTGTCTCTAACGTAGTCAAAAGCCTTAACTAACATAACTGATCTGACCGAACTTTTAAGTCCCATAGTCAGATCAGGGAAAAGATTGCACTCGGATCATAGAGACCATCGCTTTTTTCCTCACTAAGAGACACAGCCGTTGGTTCTTTTCCATAGAACAATTTTTGTCTAGGATTTACTTCATCTATCGTACCATAACAGAATTGAGTCTCAATTTAGGGATCCATCAGTCTAGCCTAACCCCATCCAGTCCCATGGGTTAGCCAACCGCCCAACCACTGTAGTGATGGGATCCAATTAGGAATTTGGTTAGGTTTTGTCCCGGGTACCAGGGAAAAGAGTTCCCAGGTTTCCTAACCGGATATTCATGCAAACTTAAAACTAGTCACACCACTTACACACCCAATATGAAATTGCCTTTTTCACAGAATCAGCTATCTTTAAAAACAATCATTTAATGAAACCATTGAGTCACTGATCATAATCCTCAAAATCTCCAGTTAAATCCTTATTTCCAATCATTCCTTCATCGGTGTCCCTATGGCATCATTGGCAACCAGAACGCTCACCACCTGTCCACTCAGTGGCCTTTTTGATAGTTTCTAGCTCATAGTAACCGGCAATATATTCACATATCAAAATAGAAACTCCATTGAAGATCAGCAAGATCAACCAACGGATCCATATAAAAGGGCCATGGACTCATCCGTTGAGGACCAGCAAGGTCAATCAACCAGATCCATACCCGAATTCTGAAAACAACTCTTACTCCTTGTTCCAATATCTTCCACGACGCACGTGTGGCTATCGTCAGTGACCCAGAGCCCGAGCACCGTATGGTCAGCACCCTCTAGGATCCTTCGCAGGTGACCTAGCACTTCACTCATAGGCCGCTTCCTTGGTCCCTCATCCACCGTACCGGAAGCTCACCATTTTAATCGAACCGAGGCTGGTCAAGACCTTGGCCGACCTTGCTATGCGAGACATCCTCCATTGACTCTCCGTCAGCTGTTGTAACTTAATTGATTAGGTCTCCACGACCTCATTCACAAGACGGTCAAAATGCTTCCCCAGCATTCTTGACATAAAACATTCATTTAAAAACAGGTCATAAATACAGTTTCTATAATGAACTCTCATCTTTCCACATTGTTCCACATCAACCACATTATTTAATTCCACAACCATTTCACAAGTATTCCTATTCTCATCCAATCACATCATTTTCATCTCATCACATCTTTCCTCAATTTATCCTCATCAGATCTCATCCACGCATCTACCCATATCCACTCGCATCTACCCATATCCACATCTCATCACATCTTTCCTCAATTTATCCTCATTAGATCTCATCCAGTCGCATCTACCCATATCCACATCACATTCATTCATATCTCATCCATTCAGACCACATCACATTTACTCACAACTCATCCATTCATTTTACCTCACTTCTCATTCATTCACATTTATCCCGATTCACATCCCATCACATCACATTCATTCATATCCATCACATTCGTTCTCATCACCATTATATCACATCACTTCTATCCACATCATATCTCATTCATACACATCTCATCTCATTCATCCACATCCATCCAATCATTCACATGTACGACTACTCATATCTATCCATACATTCATATCTATCACTTCACATCCACACATATTCATGTCACATCACATCACATTCTTTCACATACACATCTATATCCGTTCTTTCACATACATCCACATCCATTCTTTCACATACTCATTCACATCCATTCTTCACATACACATTCACATCCATTCTTCTCATACACATCCTTATCCATTCTTACACATACTCATTCACATCCATTCCTCACATACATTCACTCACATCCCATATCATTAATTTATATTGTGATTCACATGACATCACATCTCATCCATTCATTCACATTTATCTGATTCACATTGCATCTCATCACATCTATCCACCTCACATTCTCATCACCTCTATTCACATCACATCCATCCATCCATCCATTCCCATCTATCTGATTCACATCACATCTCATCACATCTATCCACATCACATTCTCATCACTTCTATTCATATCACATCCATCCATCCATTCATTCACATCTATCTGATTCTCATCACATCTCCTATTCTCATCACATTCATTTAAACATAGAATTTAAGAGAATTCTAATTTTTGATATAAAGATTCTTTACGCATCTATTTATGCATAAAATCTGAAATGAATGAGATATGATGTGGATAGATGTGGATGTGATGTAATGTGGATGGAATGAATGAGATATGATGTGGATAGATGTGGATGGAATGAATGAGATATGATGTGGATAGATGTGGATGTGATGTAATGTAGATAGAAAGTATGTGATGGGATGGGGATAAAATGAATGTGATGGATGTGAATAGATGCCATGAGATGTGAATGGATGTGAATGTGATGTGATGTAATGTGATGAGAATGTGGATGTGATGTGGATCGGGTAGATGTGAATGGATGACATGTGATGTGAATGGATGTGATGTGATGTGATGTAGATCGGGGTAGATGTGAATGGATGAGATGTGATGTGAATAGATGTGAATGGATGAGATGTGATGTGAATGGATGTGATGTGATGTGAATCGGGATAGATGTGAATGGATGAGATCTGATGTGAATGGATGTGATGTGATGTGAATCGGGATAGATGTGAATGGATGAGATCTGATGTGAATGGATGTGATGTGAATCGGGATAGATGTGAATGGATGAGATGTGATGAGAATGGATGTGATGTGGATCGGGGTAGATGTGAGTGGATGAGATGAGATGTAAATGGATATGATGTGATATGATGTGATGAGGATAGATGTGGATAGATGTGAATGGATATGATGTGATATGATGTGATGAGGATAGATGTGGATAGATGTAATGAGATTGAATATGATGTGATTGGATGAGAATGGATGAAGGATGATGGGAATACATATGATTGGATGTGGATTATGCAAAGTGAATTGATTTAGAAGAATGTGAGAAATGATGTGGAACGATGAGAGTTCATTAGAACTTGTATTTATGAAACCTGTTTTTAAATGACTGTTTTATGTCAAGAATGTTGGGAAAGCATTTTGACCATCTTGTTAAGGAGGTCGTGGAAACCTATGTGATAAAATTGCAACAGCTAACGGAGAGTCAATGGATGACGTCTCGCGTAGCAAGGTCGACCGAGGTCTTGAGTAGCCTTGGTTCGATTTAAATGGTGAGCTTCCGGTACGGTGGATGAGGGACCAAGGAAGCGGCCTATGAGTGAAGTGCTAGGTGACTTGCAAAGGATCCTAGAGGGTGTTGGCCATACGGTGCTCGGGCTCTGGGTCGACGATACCCACGTGTGTGTCGAGGGAAGAAAATGGAACAAGGAGTTGTTTTCTGAACTAGGGCATGGATTTGGTTGATTGACCTTGCTGGTCCTCAAGGGATGAGTCCATGGCTCTTTTATATGGATCTATCGGTTGATATTGCTGATCTTCAATGGAGAGTCCATCTGGATTGTTGTAAGTGAATATATTTCCGAGTATTATGAGCTAGGAACTATTGAAAAGGCCCCTGAGTGGACAAGTGGTGAGCGTTCTGGGGTTGCCAATGATGCCATAGGTACATCGATGAAGGAATGATTGTTTGGAAATTAGAATTCAACTAGATATTTTGGAGGATTATAATCAGTGATACTACGGTTTCATTAAAAGATTATTTTAAAGACAGCTGAATCTGTGAAATAGGCAATTTCATATTGGGTGTGTAAGTGGTGTGACTATCTTGAAGTTTGCTTGAAGTGCCGGCTAGGGGACGTGGGAACTCTTTTCCCTGGTACCCGGGACAAAACATAACTAAATTCCTAAATGGATCCTATCACTATAGTGGTTGGGCGGTTGGCTAACTCATGGGACTAGGCTGGACTGATGGATCCCTAAAATGAGACTCAATTCTATTATGGTAGGATAGATTAAGTAAATCTCGGATAGTCTTATTCTATGGAAAAGAATCAACGGTTGTGCCTCTCGATGAGGAAAAAAGTGTTGGTCTCTATGATCCAAGTGTAAGTCTTTTCCTTGATCTGATCATATGACTTACGGGTTCAGTCGGATCAGTTTGGTTAGTTAAGGCTCTTGTCTATGTTGTGCTTTCTGGGCGAGGGAAGTTTTTCCGGGTTCGATTTTGGAAGAACCGAGGGATTAGTCTCTTGTCTGGATATCCGTGGGGGAGGCCCCGCGTGAGAGGCTCTGCCCGATGCAAGAAGTGCTACTTCCACTGTGCTAGCACCCCGAATTCATTGCGTGGAGGGGAGAGGGATCTTTCATCTGGTATCAGAGTGAATTGGCTAAAGTGGATCAACTGAGAAGCAAGAAATGTTAAAAATTTATGAAGCACCAGTAAAAGATTGTAATTGTGTGATGAAATTCATACAAGCTGATATTCAAAATAAAGATTCATAAATTGGTAATTGGGTGTTCAGATGGAAGTACCACAATTGTATTATGGAATCCCTGACTTGCTTGAGGCCTAGATATGATGGTATTTACCTTATAACTCCAAGGACCGTGACTACCCGTATATACCGTGAGTATATCTGCAGCTCTTTATTGACAATATATACGAGTAAATCTAAGACCTTGAAATTATAAGCAAAATTGCTATCCAGATGATGATTTTGAATGTTGGTTGATATGATTTTAGAATTCTGGTTGAGAATTGATGAGTTGATTTGGATTCTGATTGAAAGATGATGATACTTGAATTCTGGTTGAAAGAAGATAAGTTGAACAAAACCACAATGAGGATGAATGGGACGAATCCTAGTAATGATGTTTATAACCGGAATGGCGATAATGACCTCAGAAAATCACTATGAGATTAGTGGATTGTGATGACAAATTACTGCTGTTTGTGACCTTTGACCAAATGGATATAATTAAGGGATGACAAATTGAGAACTTGCATAACTGAAATTCTCGTGGAGGAATGTTCAGATGGAATTTTCGGTCTGATGGACCATTATTGTGTTAAGGATATGAATGATATGTTCTAAATGAATTGTTATCTGATAATGAGTTCTATATGTTCTTCTTGTAGAAGGGATCTTTATCCCAGGATTTTGTTTGGGTTGAGCAGACTAGAAGGAACCCTAGAATCAGTTGGATCTTAAGAGAAAGAGTTTGTCCTCTAGCTGCGAGATGAGGAGATCTCGCTTTTTTTAAGTGGGGTAGAATGTAAGATTCCTCCCTCCAGCTTTTGAGGTGTAAAGGTGTAAGAACCTCCCCTTCTGTTCTTGAAATTATTCCCCTCTCTGAAACAGAAGAAAGATCTTGTTTTACCGTGTTTTGGCCTAGAGAGAGAAAAAGTCTAGAGAGAGATAGTCCTAAATTAAGATATCTTTGGATATAAAAATCCTCCTAGTTTCTAAAATGGATTCCCTTGAAACAAAAATTCAAAAATAACTTTCCAATGTGCATTTGGAATTAATTGAAAATGTGTATAAAGGACCTTAGCCTAAGGGTCTACATTTGCAAAAAAATTTGGATTATGGTCCAATTGAGGTTCCAATGGGCCAATTGGATTAATCCAAGTGTTGGAATAAGATAAATCCAAAGAATAAAAGAAAATACCCAAAAATGAGTAAATGCTCACATAAGATAAAGAGTAGACTGAGTAGAAGGTTTATTAGTTAAAAACTATAAGATATTACTAAAAAATAAGATATTTTGGAATAATGATGCATTTTGGACACCTTGGTAAAGAGACGGGGACTTGAGGTAGGCGCCTAATTCACACATGTGAATGAGTTTTTAATTCAAAACAATTGTGATATTTTTATCTCTCCTCTCTCCTGGATCAAACCAAATAAAAAAGGGAGCCAAACTGATCCAAATCTTGTCCAAATTGAGCCAAACTGAACTTGGAAAATTTTAGAACCTAGTTGGACTTGGTTAATGGCCTCCCTCACCTATAAATAGATCCTAAGTCTTTTATAAAAAAATCTGTGAACTATACCATGCCACTATTACATTAAAATAATGATATTTTCTATTATCCTTTAAAAATCCTCTACTTTTGGAGAGCTTGGAGCTTCTCTCTCTCTTTTCAACAATCCTTGGAGCTTTCTTCTCAACATACTAATCCAATTGATTGGTTGGGGCTTCCTTCTAAGATAAAGAAGCAAGCCAACCCTAAGGGTAAGAATAATTTCATGGTTTTTGATTATATTCTCAATGATTTCACTTCTCAAGCTTGAGAAGTTTCTATTTAGTTGTTTTTAATGCTAATCAAGCTTTCTCTAAGAGTTTTAATGATTAATCACAAAAAGTTAATCTTTATGCTTAATTAGAATGCTTTTTATGTATATCTCTCTCTTAAAAGAATAGTCATTCCTATGACTAATTCTTAATTAAACGAATGCTTCTCATTGATAAATTCTTAATTCAAAATCAATCTCTAAGCTTGTTAAGCTAGAGGTTAAGAAAATGGCTTTTTATGCTTTTATGTTACTAAAATTATGGATTTAATTCCATAATTTGGAATTCAGAAGAATGTGGAGTAACGAGAAATGATGTGGAGCGATATGGAACGATGACAGTTCATTAGAAACTGTATTTATGAAACCTGTTTTTAAATGATTGTTTTATGTCAAGAATGTTGGCCATCTTGTGAATGAGGTCGTGGAGACCTATGTGATAAAGTTGCAACAACTGACGGAGAGTCAATGGAAGACGTCTCGCGTAGCAAGGTCGATTGAGGTCTTGAGTAGCCTTGGTTCGATTTAAATGGTGAATTTTCGGTACGGTGGATGAGGGACCAAGGAAGCGGCCTATGAGTGAAGTGCTAGGTGACCTGCAAAAGGATCCTAGAGGGTGTTGACCATACGGTGCTCGGGCTCTGGGTCGTCAAAGATACCCACGCGTGCATTGAGGAAGAAAATGGAACAAGGTGTTAGAGTTGTTTTCTGAATTCGGGCATGGATTTGGTTGAACTTGCTAGTCCTCAACGGATGAGTCCATGGCTCTTTTATATGGATCTTCAACGAAAAGTCCATCTGGATTGTTATAAGTGAATATATTTCTGGGTATTATGAGCTAGGAACTATTGAAAAGGCCCCTGAGTGGACAAGTGGTGAGTGTTCTGGTTGCCAATGATGCCATAGGTACATCGATGAAGGAATGATTGTGGAAATTAGAATTCAAACAGATATTTTGGACGATTATGATCAGTGATACTATGGTTTCATTAAAATATTGTTTTAAAGACAACTGAATCTGTGAAATAGGCAATTTCATATTGGGTGTGTAAGTGGTGTGACTATCTTGAAGTTTTCTTCAAGCGCCAGCTACCTAGGGGGCCTGGGATCTCTTTTCCCTAGTACCCAGGACAAAACATAACTAAATTCCTAAATGGATCCTATCACTACAGTGGTTGACTAACCCATGGGACTGTAGGCTGGACTGATGGATCCCTAAAATGAGACTCAATTCTTTTATGGTACGATAGATGAAGTATATCTCGGATAGTCTTATTTTATGGAAAAGAATCAATGGTTGTGCCTCTCGATGAGGAAAAAAGCACTGGTCTCTATGATCCAAGTGCAAGTCTTTTCCTTGATCAGATCATGTGACTTACGGGTTCGGTCGTCAGATCAGTTTGGCTAGTTAAGCTCTTGACTACGTTAGAATAAAAATATCCTAGAGGAATCACTCATGCTTTCTGGGCGAGGGAAGTTTTTCCGGGTTTAATTTTGGAAGAACCGAGGGATTAGTCTCTTGTTCGGATATCCGTGTGGGCGAGGCCTCAACGAGTAAGAGGCTTGAGTAAGAGGCTCCAAGAAGTGCTACTTCCGCTGTGCTAACACCCCCGAATTCGTTGTGCGGAGGGGACAGGGATCTTTCATCTGGTATCAGAGCAACTTGGCTAAAGTGGATCAACCGAGAAGCAAGAAATGTCAAAAATTTATGAAGTACCAGTAAAAGATTGTAATTGTGTGATGAAATTCATACAAATTGATATTCAAAATAAAGATTCATAAATTGGTAATTGGGTCTTCAGATGAAAGTACCATAATTGTATTATGGAATCCCTGACTTGCTTGAGGCCTAGGTATGATGGTATTTACCTTATAACTCCAAGGACCGTGACTACCCGTATATACCGTGAGTATATCTGCAGCTCTTTATTACTGACAATATATACGAGTAATTGAAGACCTTGAAATTATAAGCAAAAATGCTATCCAGATGATGAGTTTGAATGTTGGTTGATAAGATTTTAGAATTCTAGTTGTGAATTGATGAGTTGATTTGGATTTTGATTGAAAGATGATGATTCTTGAATTCCGGTTGAAAGATGATAAGTTGATTTGGATTTTGATTGAAAGATGATGATTCTTGAATTCTGGTTGAAAGATGATAAGTTGAACAAAACCACAATGAGGATGAATGGGACGAATCCCTGTAATGATATTCATAACCGGAATGGTGATAATGACTTCAAAAAACCACTATGAGATTAGTGGATTGTGCTGATAGATTGCTGCTATTTGACCTTTGACCCAGTGGGATGACAAATTGTGAACCTGCATAACTGGAATTCCCATGGAGGAATGTTCAGATAGAATTTTTGGTCTAATGGACCATTATTGTGTTAAGCATATGAATGATATGTTCTGAATGAATTGTTATCTGATAATGAGTTCTATATGTTCTTCTTGTAGAAGGGATCTTTATCCCAGGATTCTTTTTGGGTTGAGTAGACTATAAGGAATCCCAAAATCAGTTGGATCTAAGGGAAAGAGTTTGTCCTCCAGTTGTGCGAGATGAGGACATCTCGTGTTTTTTAAGTGGGGTAGGATGTAAGATTCCTCCCTCCAGCTTTTGAGGTGTAAAGGTGTAAGAACCTCCCCTTCTGTTCTTGAAATTATTCCCCTCTAAAACAGAATAAAGATCTTGTTTTACCCTATTTTGGTCTAGAGAGAGAAAAAGTGTAGAGAGAGATAGTCCTAAATTAAGATATCTTTGGATATAAAAATCCTCCTAGTGTCTAAAAGAACTTTCCAACTTGAAACAGAAATTCAAAAAGAACTTTCCAATGTGCTTTTGGAATTAATTGAAAATGTGTATAAAGGACCTTAGCCTAAGGGTCTACATTTTCAGAAATTTTTGGATTATGGGATCCAATTGAGGTTCCAATGGGCCCAATGGGCCAATTGGATTAATCCAAGTGTTGGGATGAGATAAATCCAAAGAACAAAAGAAAATACCCAAAAATGAGTAAATTCTCACATTAGATGAAGAGTTGATTGAGTACAAGGTTTATTAGTTAAAAACTATGAGATATTACTAAAAAAAGAGATATTTTGGAATAATGATGCATTTTTGACACCTTAGTAAGGAGACGGGGACTCTTGAGGTAGGTGCCTAATTCACACATGTGAATGAGTTTTTAATTCAAAAAAATTGTGATATGTTTATCTCTCCTCTCTCTTGGATCAAACCAAGAGAGAGGGGGACTCTTGAGGTAGGTGCCTAATTCACACATGTGGATGAGTTTTTAATTCAAAAAAAATGTGATATGTTTATCTCTCCTCTCTCTTGATCAAACCAAATAAAAAAGGGAGCCAAACCGATCCAAATCTTGTCCAAATTGAGCCAAACTGAACCTGGAAAATTCTAGAACCCAGTTGGACCTGGCTAGTGGCCTCCCTCACCTATAAATAGATCCTTAGTCTTTTGTAAAAAAATTTGTGAACTATACCATGCCACTATTACATTAAAATAATGATATTTTCTATTATCCCTTAAAAATCCTCTACTTTTGGAGAGCTTGGAGTTTCTCTCTCTCTCTCTCTCTCTCTCTCTCTCTCTCTCTCTCTCTCTCTCTCTCTCTCTCACAATCCTTGGAGCTTTCTTCTCAACATACTTAACCAATTGATTGGTTGGGGGCCAAACCTAAGGGTAAGAAGAATTTCATGGTTTTTGATTATATTCTCAATGATTTCACTTCTCAACCCCTCTCAAGCTTGAGAAGTTTCTATTTAGTTGTTTTTAATGCAAGCCAAACCTAAGGGTAAGAAGCAAGCCAAACCTAAGGGTAAGAAGAATTTCATGGTTTTTTGATTATATTCTCAATGATTTCACTTCTCAGCCCCTCTCAAGCTTGAGAAGTTTCTATTTAGTTGTTTTTAATGCAAATCAAGCTTTCTCTAAGAGTTTTAATGATTAATCACAAAAAGTCAATCTTTATGCTTAATTAGAATGCTTTTTATGTATATCTCTCTCTAGTCATTCCTATGACTAATTCTTAAGCAAACGAATTCTTAATAATTAAAAATCAATCTCTAAGCTTGTTAAGCTAGAGGTTAAGAAAATGGCTTTTTATGCATTTATGTTACTAAAATTACGATAAATTTATGATTTAATTCCATAATTTGGATTTAAGATTAAGGATAGTTCTTCTATCCTAATTGTATTACAAAGTCTTCATCTTTTTAGAAAAAGTGAAAATTATCAGTAATAGAACGAAGCTATGGTAAAATTTTTAGAACATAATACAGATCTTATTTTTATGCATAATGCTAAAAGAGGACTTCGTACCATATTCTAGGATTATTCATCCTATGCTAAAAGAATGATTTTCATCACATTCATGGAAAACTAATTTTTAGTGTTTATGCATAAATAATTAGTTGAAGAAGAGAGAAATTTTTGGTAATTTTATTTTTATGCAAAAAGAGGAATTCCCATGATAATGGATATCTGTGTAATTAAATGAAAGAAGAGAAATTTTGGTAAATAAAAATATGGATTTTTTTAATTAAAGAGGAATTTTAGATAAATTTATTTTATGTATGAGAAAATTTAAATGATAAAATAGGAATTTCCATGACATTTGGAATTCAATCATTTAAATGCAAAAAGAGGAATTCCCATGATATTTAAGATCCAAGAAATTAATGAAAAAAGAGGAATTTTTAGCATAATTCAAATTATGAGTATTTATCTCGGAAGTGGAATTTTGAGCATTATTGGGAAATATGGGTAGAATTGATTTTTGTAAATCCCACGAATCTTTTACTCAAAAGAAGAATATTGAATATATTTTACTTGAGAAATTTTAGAATGAATATGAAAATATCCATCGAGAAAAAAGTACCTTTAACTAGGCCAAGTAATTGGCAAAAATTTAGAAAAGTCCCATCGGTATCGAAAATAGAAAATGTTACTAAATGTGAATAGATGTGAATAAGATATGAATGCGATGATGTGAATACGATGTGAATGCAATGTGATAAGATGTGAGCGGATGTGATAAGATGTGGTGTGATGTAAATGGATGTGGATGTGAATGAAGAGATGAGAACGAGATGTGAGGATATGTGAAAGAATGTGATGTGATGTAAATGGATGTGGATGTGGATGTGGATGTGATAAGATGTGATGTGATGTAAATGGATGTGGATGTGGATATGATAAGATGTAAATGGATGTGGATGTGGATGTGATAAGATGTAAATGGATGTGGATGTGAATGAAGAGATGAGAATGAGATGTGAGGATATGTGAAAGGATGTGATGTGATGTAAATGGATGTGGATGTGGATGTGATGTAAATGGATGTGGATGTGGATGTGATAAGATGTGATGTGATGTAAATGGATGTGGATGTGGAAGACATGTGATGTGATGTAAAGGGATGTGGATGTGAATGCGATGAGATGTGGATGAAATGTGATGTGATGTGAATATATATGGATGTGAATGTAAATATATGTGATGATATGTATGGGTGATAGATGTGAATGTGAATGAATGGATGGATGTGGATAGACGTGCATGTGAATGACTAAATGGATGTGGATGAATGAGATGGGATGTGATGAGATATGGATAGATGTGGATGTGATGTAATGTGGATGGAATGAATGAGATATGATGTAGATAGATGTGGATGTGATGTAATGTGGAAGGAATGAATGAGATATGATGTGGATAGATGTGGATGTGATGTAATGTGGATGGAATGAATGAGATATGATGTGGATAGATGTGGATGTGATGTAATGTGGATGGAATGAATGAGATATGATGTGGATAGAATGTATGTGATGGGATGGGGATGCAATGAATGTGATGGATGTGAATAGATGCGATGAGATGTGAATGGATGTGAATGTGACGTGATGTAAATAGATGTGAATGGATGAGATGTGATGAGAATGGATGTGATGTGGATCGGGTAGATGTGAATGGATGAGATGTGATGTGAGTGGATGTGATGTGATGTGAATCCGAATAGATGTGAATGGATGAGATGTGATGTGAATGGATGTGCTGTGATGTGAATCGGGTAAGATGTGAATGGATGAGATGTGATGTGAATGGATGTGATGTGAATAGGGATAGATGTGAATGGATGAGATGTGATGAGAATGGATGTGACGTGGATCGGGGTAGATGTGAATGGATGAGATGAGATGTGAATGGATGTGATGTGATGTGATGTGATGAGGATAGATCTGGATAGATGTAATGAGATTGAATATGATGTGATTGGATGAGAATGGATGAAGAACGATGGGAATACATATGATTGGATGTGGATTAAGCAAAATGAATTGATTTAGAAGATTGGATGTGATATGATATAATGTGATGTGATGTGATATGATGTGATGTGATGTGATTGGATGTGATGTGATGTGATTGGATGAGAATGGATGAAGGACGATGGGACTACATATGATTGGATATGGATTAAGCAAAGTGAATTGATTTAGAAGAATGTGAAGTAACGAGAAATGATGTGGAACGATGTGGAAAGATGAGAGTTCATTAGAAGCTGTATTTATGAAACCTGTTTTTAAATGACTGTTTTATGTCAAGAATGTTGGAAAAGCATTTTGACCATCTTGTGAATGAGGTCGTGGAGACCTATGTGATAAAGTTGCAACAGCTATGTGACGGAGAGTCAATGGAGGATGTCTCGCACATAGCAAGGTCGACCGAGGTCTTGAGTAGCCTTGGTTTGATTTAAATGGTGAGCTTCCGGTACGGTGGATGAGGGACCAAGGAAGCGGCCTATGAGTGAAGCGCTAGGTGACCTGCGAAGGATTCTAGAGGGTGCTGACCATACGGTGCTCGGGCTTTGAGTCGTCGAAGATACCCACGCGTGCGTCAAGGAAGAAAATGGAACAAGGTGTTAGAGTTATTTTCTGAACCTAGGCATGGATTTGGTTGATTGACCTTGCTGGTCCTCAAGGGATGAGTCCATGGCTCTTTTATATGGATCTGTTGGTTGACCTTGCTGATCTTCAATGGAGAGTCCATCTGGATTGTTATAAGTAAATATATTTCCAAGTATTATGAGCTAGGAACTATTGAAAATGCCCTTGAGTGGACAGGTGGTGAGTGTTCTGGTTGCCAGTGATGCCATAGGTACATCGATGAAGGAATGATTGGAAATTAGAATTCAACCGGATATTTTGGACGATTATGAGCAGTGATACTATGGTTTTATTAAAAGATTGTTTTAAAGACAGCTCAATCTGTAAAACAGGCAATTTCATATTGGGTGTGTAAGTGGTGTGACTATCTTGAAGTTTGCTTGAAGCGCCGGCTAGGGGGCCTGGGAACTCTTTTGCCTGGTACCCAGGACAAAACATAACTAAATTCCTAAATGGATCCTATCACTACAGTGGTTGGGTGGTTGGCTAACCCATGGGACTGTAGGCTGGACTGATGGATCCCTAAAATGAGACTCAATTCTATTATGGTACGATAGATGAAGTAAATCTCGATAGTCTTGTTCTATGGAAAAGAATCAACGGTTGTGCCTCTCGATGAGGTAAAAAACATTGGTCTCTATGATCCAAGTGCAATCTTTTCCTTGATCAAATCATGTGACTTACGAGTTCGGTCGGATGAGTTTGTTTAGTTAAGGCTCTTGAATGACTACGTTAGAATAAAAATATCTTGGAGGAATCGCTCGTGCTTTTGGGCGAGGGAAGTTTTTCCAGGTTCGATTTTGGAAGAACCAAGAGATTAGTCTCTTGTCTGGATATCCGTGGGCGAGGCCTCGAGTGAGAGGCTCTGCCCTGTGCAAGAAGTGCTACTTCCACTGCTAGCACCCCCGAATTCGTTGTGCGGAGGGGGCAGGGATCTTTCATCTGGTATCAGAGCGACTTGGCTAAAGTGGATCAACCGAGAAAAAAGAAATGTCAAAAATTTATGAAGTACCAATAAAAGATTATAATTGTGTGATGAAATTCATACAAATTGATATTCAAAATAAAGATGAAAGTATTACAATTGTATTATGGAATCCCTGACTTGCTTGAGGCCTAGATATGATGGTATTTACCTTATAACTCCAAGGACCGTGACTACCCGTATATACCGTGAGTATATACGAGTAAATGTAAGACCTTGAAATTATAAGCAAAAATGCTATCCAGATGATGAGTTTGAATGTTGGTTGATATGATTTTAGAATTCTGGTTGAGAATTGATGAGTTGATTTGGATTCTGATTGAAAGATGATGATTCTTGAATTATGGTTGAAAGAAGATAAGTTGAACAAAACCACAATGAGGATGAATAGGATGAATCCTTGTAATGATGTTTATAACCGGAATGGCGATAATAACTTCAAAAAATCACTATGAGATTAGTGGATTGTGCTGCTGACAGATTGTTGGACCTTTGTTCCAGTGGGATGACAAATTGTGAACCTGCATAACTGGAGGAATGTTCAGATGGAATTTTTGGTCTGATGGACCATTATTGTGTTAAGCATATGAATGATATGTTTTGAATGAATTGTTATCTGATAATGAGTTCTATATGTTCTTCTTATAGAAGGGATCTTTATCCCAGGATTCTGTTTGGGTTGAGTAGACTATAAGGAAGCCCAAAATCAGTTGGATCTTAACGGAAAGAGTTTGTCCTCCAGCTGCGAGATGAGGACATCTCGTGTTTTTTAAGTGGGGTAGGATGTAAGATTCCTCCCTTCAGCTTTTGAGGTGTAAAGGTGTAAGAACCTCCCCTTCTGTTGTTGAAATTATTCCCCTCTCTGAAACAGAAGAAAGATCTTGTTTTACCTTGTTTTAGCCTAGAGAGAGAAAAAGTCTAGAGAGAGATAGTCCTAAATTAAGATATCTTTGGATATAAAAATCCTCCTAGTGTCTAAAATGGATTCCCCTGAAATAGAAATTCAAAAAGAACTTTTCAATGTGCATTTGGAATTAATTGAAAATGTGTATAAAGGACCTTAGCCTAAGGGTCTACA
Source organism: Cibotium barometz (assembly GCF_041138505.1). NCBI lineage: Eukaryota > Viridiplantae > Streptophyta > Polypodiopsida > Cyatheales > Cibotiaceae > Cibotium > Cibotium barometz. Next base: position 47,034,827 of record NC_141080.1, on the reverse strand, counting down.
TTTAAAAAAAAAAGGATTATGGTCCAATTGAGGTTCCAATGGGCCAATTGGATTAATCCAAGTGTTGGGATGAGATAAATCCAAAGAACAAAAGAAAATACCCAAAAATGAGTAAATTCTCACATTAGATGAAGAGTTGCTTGAGTACAAGATTAATAATGATGCATTTTTGACACCTTGGTAAGGAGAGGGGGACTCTTGAGGTAGGTGCCTAATTCACACATGTGGATAAGTTTTTAATTCAAAAATGTGATGTGTTTATCTCTCCTCTCTCTTGGATCAAACCAAATAAAAAAGGGAGCTAAACTGATCCAAATCTTGTCCAAATTGAGCCAAACTGAACCTGGAAAACTCTAGAACCCGGTTGGGGACTTGGCTAGTGGCCTCCCTTACCTATAAATAGATCCTGTCTTTTGTAAAAAAAATTGTGAACTATACCATGCCACTATTACATTAAAATAATGATATTTTCTATTATCCCTTAAAAATCCTCTACTTTTGGAGAGCTTGGAGCTTCTCTCCCTTGTATGGCCCATAATATTGATGAGCTAACTTGGTGTTTGTATTTCCCTTAAGAGCGACATATCTAATCTTGGAAATTATTAAGAAGACCCAACCCCCTTCGCTGAATTCCAATGGCCTCCTATGAACATTTTCATAGGAGACCCAACCCCCTTCTCTGAATTCCAATGGCCTCCTATGAACATTTTCATAGTTTCTTATCCTATCTTGAGCTTGCTTCATATTAGTTTTGTGTTGTTGTAAGAGTACCACCATCCTTTCCATTTCCTCTTTTGCATTAGGATTCAGTCCCTCTTGCTTTTGGAACCATCATCATTAGCATATTCACTTTATACCCATAGAGTTCTTCATAAGGTGACATGCCACCAATACTCTCATGATGTGTACTATTATGAGAAAACTCAACAAGCGGGAACAAGTGCCTCAAGTAAGTTTCCACCCACTTATTCACCCTCTCGATTTTCCCATCAATCGCATGGTGAAGCAGTGCTAGGTGTCAAAATAGTCCCCCATGTTCTCAAACAATGTCCTCCAAAATGACCTCATAAAATTCACATCATGGTCACTTTTAATTTCCATGCAACTTGAACACATGATCCATAAACTATTTTGCAGCCATGGATGCCGAATACATGACTTTGGAAGGAATAAAGTGTGTCACCTTTGTCATGTGTGGTCCACATTCACATATATGCTATCCCGTCCCCTCTTTGTGTGAAGTAGGTCGGTGATAAAATCCATGGAAATATAATTCCACTTGCCTTCAAGAATAAGCAAAGGTTGAAGTAATCCACTGAGCTTATGTGTGAGATCCTTTTTTTGTTGGCATGGTAGACCACTTTTGCCTTCAATAATATGCAAAGGTTGAAGTAATCCACTGAGCTTATGTGTGGGATCCTTGTTTTGTTGTCATGGGATACAAATTTTCACAAAAGCATGCACATCTTTCCACATTCCCTTCCAATAGAAACTTTTTGCTTTGGCAAAGGTCTTGAATAGCCCTATGTGCCCCAACAATGGAGAAGAATGCATTTCCTCCAATACCCTCTTGTAGTAGCTTGAGCCTTTGTAGTAAATGAGACCATTATGAACCTTATAATGTGGTAAATCATCATGGGAACCTTGTTGTAATTTACGCCAAATTAGTGCCACTTCGTCATCCAAAATGTACTCTTCTTGAGTATCCATAATCCAATCCTTGTGTACCTTTGATATTGCCATGCATGAATATTAGTACCACTTCCAAAAGGTACTCTTCTTGAATATCCATAATCAAATCCTTGTGTACAAACATGCACAAATATTAGTACCACTTCCTCATCCAAAATGTACTCTTCTTGAATATCCATAATCCAATCCTTGTGTACCTCCAATATTTCCATTCATGAACATGCCCACATATGTGACAATGCATCCCGCCACTACATTCTCCTTCCCTTTCATGTAAAAGATCTCGAAATCATAAATTTGTAGAGTGGCCACCCATCTTCTTTACCTCGTACAAATAATGATGAAGTACTCCAAATAATTTTGTAGAGTGGTCACCCATCTTCGTTGCTTAGGAGAAAGCATTGGAGTACTCTGATCACTTTTCCACAAAGAAATGAATCCCATACAAATAATGGTGCCATTTCTTTATTGCATGAAGTATTGCTAATATTTCTTGATCATAAACATGCATAGCCATATCTTTCTCATTTAGCTTCCGACTCTCAAATGCTATGACTCCATGTTCTTGAAACAAAACACTCCCAATGCCTCTTCTTCATCAGCTTATACCATGAATGGCTTTGTAAAATCCAGATATACATGTATAGGGACTGATGTGAGCATTCCCTTAAGCTCCTAAAAACTTTTATTGGCAATGGCATCCCAAAAGAAAGTCTCTTTCTTACGCTTGTCAGTACGAGGAGAAATAATATGAGCATATCACTTGATAAACCTCCTATAAGATGAAGACAAGCCCAAGAAACTCCTCAATTGAGTAGTGTTTATAGGTTTATGCAAATTCTTGCACACTTAACCTTCTTAGGATCCATTGCAATACCTTCTTGCTCACTATGTGTCCAAGATACTCAACCTTTTATGCCGTAAAAGTGCTTTGCATACAATTTGTTGACCCTTAAAGCATTCAAAGAAGCCATTAGATGTATTAAGTGCTCTTGGTCACTCTTGCTATAAATCAAGATGTTGTTAAAGAATACAAGCACCCATTTGTAAAGGAAAGTTTGAAGCACTTTGTTCATTAAGGGTTGAAAAGTGGCCGGTGCATTGCACAACCCAAATGGCTTAACCAAGTAGTGATAAAGCCCTCTCCTGGTTTGGAAATCCATTTTATACTCATCACTCTCTTTAATCCTTAGTTGGTGATATCTCGATCTCAAGCCAATCTTTCCAAGATAACATGCATTTCTCCCTTCAACTCATCAAGTAAGTCATTAATTCATGGAAGAGGGAATCTATCCTTAATTTGTTGACTTGTTTAAATCCCTATAGACCACACAAAAATTAAAAGTGTTCTCCTTCTTCTTGACCAGGAGTATGGGTGATTGGCTACTAGGAGTAACCCATCCCATATCCATAAGCTCTTGTATGTGCTTTTCATCATTTTCTAACTTTGACAACCTATAAGGCAGTTTGTTGACGGGCTTCGTATGTGGCTCAAGCTCTATTCCATGATCCACATCCCTCTTTGGTGGCAAGCACTTTGGAATTTGAATCACACTCATACTCCTTTAACAACTTCTTCATACCTTTATGCATAACTTCAACCTTGTCATTATTGTCTTCTCCTTTGACAATCTATAGCATATATATGCATCCCATATCATTGAGCTGCCAATTAAGTTATGTGGCATTAATCATTTTGATCCTTGGCATATGAGTCTCGGGAAATGTAACCTCTTCATCATCACCATGCATAAAACTCATATACCCATGCTATAAATTCATTGTAAAAAACCCAAGAGTAGCTAACCAATCACATCCTAATACAAAGTAAATGGGACCCATATCTAATACAAGCAAATCAAATTTAACTTCCTCAATTCGTATTCTTCACTCAAGCCTTCCATGTAGAATGATCATGTAATCATGAGCATTCAAGTGTCTCCACCACACATGGGCATAACGTCCAAAAATGTAGCAAAAACACCATGTCCCTATCACTACGAGGACTAAGCTCAAAGTAAAGCTCCATATTATCAATCCACTCTTCAAAGGTCTCATTAGAAGGAGCCTTTTTTCCTTCACTCCTTTAAACTCATCTTCATCATTCTATGATGCTCATTTGGTCTAGCATGAATAGCATCCCTCCCATTGAAGTGAGGACCTTCCATAGGTGATGCATCCAAAGTTCCATTTACAACAGGTTCATCTACCTAAACCTTTGCCTTTGTCAAGGTTTCTTCCTTGCATTGAATAATCCCCATGTATCATAGCTTGTACATTCCCGACATATGTGACCCACCATGATGCATAGATGATGCATAGATTGTAGAGGTAAGTTCTCTTTTCCATGCATAAAACCATACCTATGATCAACATGGTGCAAAATAGCTTGAGAAGTATTTGATACATTTTCATGCTTTATACCCAAAAAAGATACATGAGCTTGTGGTCCACTAACTTGAGGTTTTCTTGGAGAATAAGCATGCATTGTTGGCCCACTATAGACCTCTTTACCTTTGTCCCGCTCTTGCTTAAAACTAGAAATGGATCTCTTTGCCTAAAGTATCAAACTTTTCAACCATGAATTGGAACCTTTGATCCATGTTTTCAAGCAAGTTGTCATGTCTTTCCATGGGGATGTTATCATTGTGATCATCCTATCGCATAATTTGCGCATGTACAAAATCGGTACCTATCTCTTTCCTAGGCACTTTCAATGTATTAGCATTCTCTTGTGTCTCTTCATTGGCATTGCCTTCTTCATGCACCAATTCATGTAGCTCATAATTTTCTTGTGGCTCTTCTCCATTGGCTCTGTAGCACTTGCTTTTGCTTTAAGCTCAAGGACTTCCCTCCTATAAGTACTCTTCACCTTGGAATTTTGGCATTGCCTTCTTCATGCACCAATTCATGTAGCTCATAATTTTCTTGTGGCTCTTCTCCATTGGCTCTGTAGCACTTGCTTTAAGCCCAAGGACTTCCCTCCTTTAAGTACTCTTCACCTTGGAATTTTGTCCTCTTCCCATATTCCCTTGTGTCACTCTATTTTGGAAAGTGGTTCTATGTTGTTTAGGGAACCTCCACTTGTCAAATTTGGATGAATTTTAGCTTGATGAGAAAAGGTTTTTGGATGTAGAACACACCTATATAATCAAATTGACCAAACCTTAACACCTCTCTGTTTTGACTGGGCTAAAAGTTAACTTTAAAATTTTGACCAACTAAATGGTATCCAAATGAGGTGATCAAGGACTTGTCTTGAAGCTTTCAATATGCATAATTCGACCCACCAAGCCAATTCAATTCAGTCCGGACTATTTTTGACTGAATCGTCGGTCCTCCCCATATGGTCAACTATGCCAATTTTGACTTGGAAAATCAACTCCAATACGAGAAATCTTTGGCTTATTGTAAAGCTTATAATGTGTTCTTTTAAGATATACAACCACTTTTCCATCAGCCCTAAGCATTTTTGATTGGGCCAACATTTTCAACTTGATGTCCTAGAAAAATAATGCAGTAGAAGATCTCCAAATTGACCACCCTTCCAATGTCCAATTTAAGGGTTCAATAGCTTGATAGAAAGCCCTAAATAGAGGCTATAAACACCCCAGATAACTTGAAATCATAACAAAATATTTATGATTGAATTTCACTTTTATTTTTCTCAGCTTGTATGTAGTCAAATTTTCTAGACAAGCCTCAAGTGTGCATACCTTTTGTACAAAAGATTTAGGATTGAATTTCACTTTTGTCCTCAGTCTATATGTAGTCAAATTTTCTTGACAAGACTCAAGTGTGCATACATTTTTCCCAAAATATTTAGGATTGAATTTCACTTTTGTGCTTAGCTTTTGAACGTAGTCAAGTTTTCCTAAAAAGCCTCAAGTTTGCATACCTTAACCCAATGTTGCATCCTCCAAATCAATAAGCATTTATTGCATCAAGAGTGGCACTTGGCATGAAATTTTAGAAAATTTTTGGCATAACATATGCACATTTCTACCCAAATATTAATCCCAAAGTGACTCACTACTATGAGTGGCAAGCCATGTAGAACCTTTGCTAAATGAAACCAATTGTCAATCTTTGACTCAATGTATTCCAGTGATCAATGTGGTTTTCGACCTCGGGGGGTCTCTCATAAATATGTAAAAGTAGCACGTGGGTTCAACAGAAAGGGTTTTTAAAATCTATTTTTTACACATTTTTTACATATAGAAGGGTACCATTTAAAGGGGGTATTTGCACATTGAATAGAAAAAGGGTGTGTTTTATTCATGAAAAAATTATAGATAAGGGGTTTTTAAAATAGGCCTTGAACGCACGTGATATAGAGAGTTTACATATAGTGAACCCCCCGAGTTATCGACAAAGAACTTTTGCTTATTGATCTCCTGGCCAAGCCTTCCCACCACTTTACCAAGTTTAAAAGTCCAAGGCAAAGGGTTGGGTCCATTTCTTCACCCAACAAGTGTACCTTACAAATTTAAGCATGGACTCGTAATTATGGAATCACATTTCCCGTATTCCATCATACTCTCCAATAGCTTGTTTTTTCATAAGCATGTGGTATGCTTCCATTTGCATATGCCGCTCACCATAGGCTCAAATCAACCAACAAGAGACTATTCTAAAAGTATCACATGCATTCCTAATGCTTCCATTGCTTGATGTTATTTCACAAATGATTGCAACACTTCAATGAGGCATGAGAGAAAGTCAAAATTACTTTCAAAAGTATGCAATGCTTCATATAGGCCATCAATGGTGCATAATGTTGTTCTAATCAAGCATTAACATCACCAAATCTTGAGTCAAGGATCAATTAATAGGTGAAGCCACAAAACATCATAGGCTTGCTTGATGGTTCCATAGCTTGGAAAGCTTCAAGAATCATCAAGAAAATAGCAAGAAGTTACAACGATTTCATTCTTGATCAAGAATGATATAAAATGATCCAATACTTGCTCATAAGATAAAGCCCCATGGTCATGGCCATGTAGAGAAGCATTTTCTTGATTTCTTCACATATATTTAAGAAAACAAAATTAAAATCAACCCATAATCCTCAATAAGACTCACCATATCATCTAAGCTTGTGAGAAGGGTAAAGATCAAGTAGTTATAGACTTTATTACCCCTTTTTCAAGCTTGGCATTCAAGCTTGGCAATACTCTCTATTGACTCCCATTATATTTTTAATCTTGAGGAAATCACCATGAATGCTTGCTTCATTCTGCCGCTAGCTCCACAGGGAGGTAGAAGCTTCATAATGCTTGCTCTTGGTGATTGTAGATAAAGGCTCACAAATGACACCTTAAGTCCCTAAGTTATAGATTTATCTCTTGATATTAAGGTCTGTAAAAAAATTGGCTCAAAAGTGATGCATGAAAAATTATAAAAGTTAGCACAGATTTTGGAAAAATTCGGAATCATATCTCCAAGGCTTGATTTGCTCAAGGATTGATCAAGAATGGCTCAAGATTGGTAAAGAAAAATCTTGGAAAAACATGCTCTAGCTAGGTTTCAAAAAATCTCAAGAAATTTTCAAAACATTTTAGGAAAAAGATGATCAAAGCAAAGCTTTAATACCACTGAAAGAGACTAGAACAACAAGCTAGAAGCCCAAAGATGATCTAAATTCCATACACATGATGGCCACAATTGATAACTAGGGAACACAAGGGTCTACATGGGTTACACTTGATAGTAAAGAACTCCCAAAGGTTGTACCATTATGAATGATTCGTGCCTTACACTCTGATATTGAAGGGATTAGATATAGTGAGCTTTAATCCACATGTGATGACTTTAACACAAGCATTGGTGGTGGCAAGTCTAAAATGGAAACCAAAAGTGACACCAACTCTATAGAAACCAATGAACAAAACACAACTAACAATATGGAAAGAAACGAAAGAGAAACTGAAACACAGACTCGTACCTATGAAACTGACTCTAAGTACCAATGAGCATTCTCTAAAAACCAAGGAATATGTCAAAAAATGGTAGAGACGTAAGCGTTATGCAATCAATCATCATAAAAGGCTTCAAAAAAGAAAGACTGCTCACCAATGGTTGCAATATGTTTTTTCATTTGATCCACATTGAAAGTTTATTAACAATTAGGGAGAGGAATTACAAAAAGTTATGTATTGCCACCCTCCTTCCACTAAGTAAACATCTCTAAAAATGGATACCACTTGCAAATCAAAGCTTAGTCATTCAGCTAAGCACATTTAGCCAGGTGAAAGAAAAGTAGAGAGATGACCCTAAAGGAGAAGGAAGCAATTGTAGCTAAAGCAACCCAAATAAGATCATGAACTAACACCTGCTGACTTGTGCCTTGTGCCAGAGCACTATAAATATTTTATAATTTGGGATTTTAAGTTGGTGTTTAATAATGCCACACAAAATCCAACAAGTGATGTAGGAGGAGTCTAAGATGGCCCAGCTAAAGAAAAATAAGTAAACTTGGTTGAACCTTGGGAGAAGACCCTAAACTAGTCTTTATTAGCAACAACGACCTCACCTAGAGTCAAGAAGCAGAACTCATTGCTCTCCTCAAGAAATATGAGGATTGCTTTGCATGGACTTACTATGATATGAATGGAGTACCCATTGAGGTTGTGTAACACGCAATCTCCATGGTACCAAATGGTAGACTTGTCCACAACAAATGAACCTATTCTATGAATCCTAGGTATGCTAAAAGTGTTAAGGAATAGATTAACAAGCTTATTGAATGTGGATTCATCTATGAGATTAAACACTAAGATTGGGTTTTACCAATTATGGATGTATCCAAAAAGAATGAAAATTGAGAGTATGTGTCGATCTCAAGAAGAAGGTAAATATGGTTACAAGAAGAGACCATTACCTCCATGCGATATTCAAAACATGTTCTCAAACATGTAGTTTTCAAGAAAGCATACACCCATCTCTCTTATTATAGGAGCTCTGCATGGAGACACACTAGGGCATACAAATCCTTGGTCTATAAGTTGCTTCAGCTGATCCTTTAATTCTATTGCTTCAGGCACAAAAACTTTAGCTCTCATTGCCATTGGCCTTGCAACACTATATTCGTGAGTTTGGGAATTTCCAACTCCCATTTTTTGAATACTAAAAAGGTGGGACCTGGATAACATGCCTATAAGTTTTTCAAAACCATATCATGTCACCTATTGTTGGAAAGCGCTTGGAAAATGGAATCTAGTGAGCTATAGAGCGCTCAATTTGGAGTAACGGTGTTCAAGTTATGATTAATCCAAAGATTTGATCACATGTCCCAAACTTATGGAAAATTCCCATATTCCCCAATATGGTGTTTTGCCATTGGACTAGCACTTGGTTCAAGCTTAGTCTCATGGTCTACTTCTCACCAAAGGCGGTGATTGGGTAAGCTGAACTCGAAACACATTGGCATACTCATGATGAAAGCCATTCTGGTTTGTATCCCTCTAAGTGAGTTTTGGTTTTGTTAAGTTTGACTAAGTAAATATTTAGCTCTTTTCTCAAACCCTTAATTAGCATGGTAATATTCACTACTTGCAAATGTGAGTGAACCTATTTTTCTCGAAGTAGAACCTTGATAAATGAATCATCCCAAAAAGTTACAATTCCCTATATGCATATGATATCAATCTGCTTTATTGCAAGCCAATCCATTTCCAATATTCTATCATAAATTCCTAAGGGTTTTTCTCTCATAGAGGAAAGGGTAAAGTTAAGATGAAATGTTTTCACATGGGTTTTATCTTCTCTTCCACACAAGCAAATTTCACTCGAAGCTCACACACATATTTTACTCTTTTGAGATTTTTCACACATGACAAATACAGAAATGAATGGGTACTCTTGAAATCGATGAGAAGGTTAAATGGGGTATCTTACTAAGATCCCTTAGCTCTTCGATCACATAACTTTTCTTGTTTGGCCCTCTAGCTTCAATAGCATCATGAATCTAGCCTTATTCATCTTCTTCCTCATCCATGAGTGTAACTTCATGGGTAGCATTGGCAGCTAGCTTGGGTATTTTCATTGTATTTGAATTCCTACAAGGATTGGGTCTAGTGATGGCATTGGTGGAGACAACTAGTACATTTGCCCCATATTTAGAAGCCATATGTCCTCCTTTATAAAAACATTTGAAACATCTCCCTTCAGCTCGAGCTCTTTCACCAAGTTCTAGAGATAGGTAAGATCCCTTGATCATTGCTAAAACTTTCTTCTTGGAAATGTCCTCAGTGGATCAATTTTTTTCTCCAAATGGTCAGTTATTAGGGCCTTGGCCTCTAGCATTGGGACATAAAAATCTGTTTTTACCTTTAAAAGGAGGTAAAGGGGGTTACCTTATCCAAAGGTTCTTGAGTTTAGCCTTAGCCCAAATGATAGCTTTCATTATTGATGGCGGGCCTTAAGAATTATAGCTCACCTAACAGAGGGGGTTATAAGCTAATTTATAAACCTAATTAGAAGTTTCTCTTCCAACATGTTAGGGGCATACTTGGATAAATGGATGAATTCCTCATGATAGGTTGGCGCTTTGTCCATGTACACTTATTCACATCGTTGTATGGCTATGGATGGGAAGGAGGAGATAGCATATCCTTAATCTGATTCCAAAAGAGGCCACCTTATTTAAACCCTCGTTAGCATGGAAATTTCCACTAATTTTTGGCTAGTGCATTTAGCTCTCATCTAGCTTAAGATGTGCCATGATAGCTCTATTGGCCTCAATCTAACTTGCAAGATCAAAATACTCTTCCATTAAGACTAAATTACGTCTATCCCCTAAGAAAGATCAAAGTACTCTTCCATTAAGGTTATCCATTCTTTCAAGATTTCCTTGGCATTAAATCTATCTCCCTAAGAAAGATCTTGGCTGGGATGTATGGAGAAGATCTCTCAAATCATCATCCATAGCTGCACCACATTGTCCCACCAGGATAGGGCAACTCATTTGGGGTGGCATGATTTTGAAAGATAAAAGAAATATTTTTAGACTTGCACTTCTTTGTAAGCTATGATCTACTTGAATCAAATGAAAATTTCTTTTTCCAAACTTATATAAAGAAAAAACTACAACTTTATTTCTAGGAGGTAAGGACTTTCCATTTTTTATTATATATACAAGGATGTTCCATCCTCTCTTTCTCCTACATATTTTCTCCATGAAGGCCTCATCTAAACTAGGTATCCAACTTGTCTAGAACAGGTATCCAATGGTACTATCACTCTATGTCTCACAACTTGTGCTAGAAGGAGATTAAGTTTATGATGATACTCATTATCTAACAAATCATCCATGAAGGCCTCATCTAAACTAGGTATCCAACTTGTCTAGAGAAGGTATCCAATGGTACTATCACTCTATGTCTCACAACTTGTGCTAGAAGGAGATTAAGTTTATGATGATACTCATTATCTAACAAATCATCTAGCACATTGAAGATCACTCATTAAGTTTATGATGATACTCATTATCTAACAAATTATCTAGTACATTGTAGATCACATCAACATCTCGGTCTTCTATCTTTTTATATATTACATAGGACCATTACAAGCACCCATCCAAGTTGTAGATTTGGACACCATTGCTTCATATCTTGAATGTATGACCTTTTTGGTGGATCTACCTTAACTCCTTGATATAAGATATTGGTAGTAGCTCTTTTTAACCCTAAGAATGGGTTAACACTAGCCAAAGCTAGATATACCCAAGGGTCACTCTCTCTTGTGAGCCCTATGGCTAAGGACACCCCCTCCCATGTGAATAGACTTAAAGATGAGCATAAGCCTTCTCTCTTTAGGATTTCAAACAAGGTTTGGAAGACTAAACGATGTTTGTTTTCAGATCTGTTTGATCCGTTAGAATCCTCTCTCTCTCTCTCTCTCTCTCTCTCTTCGTCCCTTCCATAATTAACGAATCCTCATGCAAATGACAACCAGGTTGGCCATATTTTTAATTCTCTTAAATATGAGAAACTTCTTCCTTTAGGTCATAAAGTTAAGATTAGGCTTAGTAAGATTACGTCCCATTCGGTAAACCTACGACTAGTATTGTAGAAGCATCACATCTCTCTTTTAAGCTAAGTAGCCAAAATGATTAAGGGTCCAACATGGAGAATTGCCACTTTTATCCTCGTATATTCCCTTAAGTTTCCTTAAGTAAGATCTTACTCCAGAATCCTTTATGGTACTTTTTTCTTGTTGACAAGGATTTTAGCTAAGAAGATCATCGTTGTGTTCGATATTGTTTTCTTATTGCTCAATGAATTATTGAAAGAAAAGAATGTTTTTCAGATTTCAATGGATATGTTTGTTGGTTTCGATGGATATGTTTGTTGGTTTCATTGCTAATCTGTAGGTAGTACATCTTCTTCTAACTCCGCTCTTGCTTGCATAGTCGATAGGCAAGCCCAAAAGTCGGCCTAGGGTAATCCCCTCCAATGCTATTGGGAATCGAATTTCCACCCCGTGAGGGTGGACATGTGATTATGGATGCTGCTTAGTTCCACAGGCCCAGGCTAGTGTGGTGAATTAGACCACCTCATGAGTAGACATCCCCTATGAAGAGCAGGAGGGTTTGGCATAAGCGGCAAGACCTAAGGGGGTGATGGTTGACTTGGCCCTTACTGACTAGTCGACGACCGACGAGGGAGTATGGTCCGTCAGGTATGCCCAACTAGTTTAGGCTGGAAGACCAAATTCTAGATCATCAGTGGTTTGGTTTTGGTTTGGATATGTCTACGGATATGGATATGGAAGCCTAGATTTGGTTACTGACTCGGTTTCAGGGTCTCTTTTGTGAACATTTTGCTGTAAAGAATGTATTTTTATATGTTTCACAGTGTGGTAGGACCTAATTAGACAAAAAAAATGAATGGGTGAGTAGTAGAAAGTGGGTGGATGGATGCCCTGATGGTGCCATCCTTGGATGGGTGGACCCAATGAATCTAGTAACTTTTTAGGGGAACGAGCCACCTGATTATGCCTTGTAAAGAAAAGAGGAAAAAGGCATTGGCTTCTATGAACCTAGTATGGACTTGGTCCATCCTCACAATCACATACATTGAGTGACGTTCAATAGAAGGAATAGATTCCTATTAGAATGACTATGTTTCCCCCCCTGCGAGATAGAGTTAGGTCCCTCTGTTTGCTCGTTTCCTCGTAATTCTAAGAGATCAAGGTGTCTTCAATCAGAGACAAGGAGACTTAGCTACCTATCAAAAGGACCCCTTTGGCCTAGCTAGGGCAGGGACCTTACACATGGTATCAGAGCATCGTTTAGGTTTAGGAAATTTTATGTTATTGTATTTTTTGATCGCCAGGATTTCTTGTTAGAATCTAGCTATGGCTAGATGTAGGACAGGATGGATCCCTATTCCCAATTCTTGGTGTTCCAGTACATGTTCATGGTGGCTCCTTGTCGCTCCCCAAACTTTGAGTTCTGTGATTCTATGAATCAGCACGTCATAGACAAGCTAACCCTTCCTCACTACACTCGTATTGAGAGGGGATGGAGTAGGGATGAATACTAGAGCCATGGATCATCCTATTTCATCATTCGGGAAGATCTGGTTTTTGGAACTCTTTCCATTGACCAAAGGTGAATCCGTTATATTGAGATGGTGCGAATGGTTTGCTTGTTTTGGTTCTTCGTCAGTCCTCACCCATGTAACCATCAATGGAACTCTTATACTACAGAATTGATGGGTCTATGACAAAATGACCAAGATTTTGCCTCCCAATAGAGTAGTTGTCTAGTGGAGCTTAGCTCATGGATTGCCTCCCTTGCCAGTGACTTCCCTTGCTAGTGACTTATTGAGTTTTAGAAACCTTTGCAGATACCCCTTACTTTTTTAATACTGATGTCTCTCAATTTTACTAAAAGCTTACCATGTAAATAAATAAGAATTGAGTTGTATACCTTAATCCTTGTAATCTATTAGTTTACTTGCAAATATTAAAGCTTGGAATAAAGGATTTTGAATTCTCGCACTTATTGTTCTTGTGATTTTTATAAGACTAGGTAGCCTAAGCGTTATAATTCTAAACTTAATCTCACATTGATACCAGGGTCATGAGCTTCTTGATCCCAATGCATTATACAAAGATACGTAGGAGAAGAAGCTTATGCTTAAACAAATGGAGCCTCCCTCATTCAATGAGGCAAGTTCAAAAATTGAAAGGGATGCGAAAGTTTGGATTGAGGCTATGGACGAAAATTTCTTAGTTATACTAACACAGGAGCCAGAAATCAATCCATGCTTGCAGGTTTCATCTCATTGAAGATGCTAAACTCTGGTGGTGGAAACAATGGTGTCGCAACAAGGGTACATTGAATGTTCCAGTCACATTAAGTAAGCTGTGAAGGACCGCTACCTTCCCTCATCTCATGAATCCATTATGATGAATGAGTTCTTTTAGCTTCAAGCAGTTCAGCTTAACTCTAGAGAAATACTACTCAAAATTTTTCACACTTCACAAGTATGCTCCGCCTATGACAACCACCCAATAGGTGGCCCATTTTTGCCAAGGATTGAATGAGCCCCTAGACTCTCACCTTGAAGCAATGAGACCGACCACTTTGTAAGATGCCCTTACCAGAGCCAAGCCATTGGTGAAAGAAGTAAAGAGTGGTTAAGTCAAGAATAGATTACATCCTTCGTCTAACCCAAGGGAATGCTTCCAAAGGAATTTCTAGCCAAATCCTCACAAGAACACTCCTAATCAGCAGCCCGACCACTTTGTCCCTCACACATGATATTTCTACCATGGAGCCTATGGGAACCAATGGTGTTTTTATTGTAATGAAGCTAGCCACTTTAGAGTTGAATGCCCTTAACTTGCAAGACCCTCTTTTAACCCTAGTGCTATTCTACAAGGTGGTAAACAAGGGCGGTGGGGCCCCCAACCACCAAGCTAGACGAAGTGGTGGACTGTGGATTGCCGGTTGCTGAAACTTGTGCCATGATTTGTGAACCGAGTTTAGAGATGGAAGAAGAAGAGCAAGCCACCTTCCACACAGCTCTGTGTAACATCAGCGCTCATAAAAGATTACCTAGAGTTTATATTGAGAGATGGGGACATCTCAATTTTTTTAAGGAGGGAAGGATGTAACATACCCATTATAAATATAACACATTTAGCACAATATGGCATATCCTTTGTAAGTATGGTTCAACTAGTTCATTGTGGTTGCATTTAGTTGTTATTTTTTATCCCCTTGAGAAGCTTATATTTTGAGGCAATTGTAAATAAGCACTTTTTTCTACTCAGGAAATGAGAAAATTGAATTTAAAATTGAAATCTTAAGCACAACAATACCTTGGGTAGGGCTTTTTTTGGGGCTAAAATGAGTAACTGAAGTGGACTGAATCAACTCGTGAAGTTTTGAAATTTGGCGGCTTCAAACCAAATTTAGCTGCATTTTGAATGTCCAAATGAAATGTAAGCAAAGAATTGAGGGGAAGAAAAAAAACTATGGGAGCTGTGGTGAGAGGGACTAATGGAAGCTTGACCTCGTCCCACACCCAGTGTGCCAAATTTTTCTACATGTGTAGTAGGTTTGATTTCCTAAGGTCTAACAGAATGAACTGAAAGAGAACAAGCTAAATGAATAACACTTACGTACACAAGAACTCCATTGCATCAAAACCAAGTGATGATGTTTCCATTGGAAAAAGCCTCTTTTATACAACTTTTGGACCCATTCACACCCCTTCGCATATGGGATAACTCACAACACGACAACCTGCTTTCATACAACCACTCCATTACAATGGACATCCAACCCCTCTACAGCCTCGTAAAGAAAAGAGGAAAAAGGTGTTGGGATTCTATGAACCAAGTATGGACTTGTTCCATCCTCATAACAATCACGCACATTGAGTGTTGTTTGATCGAAGGAATAGATTCTTGTTTGAATGACTATGTTTTCCCTGTTGAGATAGAGTGAGGTCCCTCCGTTTGCTCATATCCTCGTATTTCTAAGAGATCAAGGTTTCATCAATCGAAGATAAGGGGACTTATCTGCCTATCAAAAGGATCCCCTTAGCCCAGCTAGGGCTGGTGTTGAGATATCGATCTCAAATAGTGCTACAATGGACATTGATGACCTGCATGGGTGATAGCTTCCACACTTATGCCATTGACATGGTTGGTGAGATTATGATTGATATGCCGCTGGATGACATGCTATGTGACAGCCACTTTGGAGTACTAGAGTTATGGCATAGTTATAGCGCTAGCTCATATAGTAAAGTTCACACTATATATCAACCATTGTATGTTGTCATAGGAGAGTACTTCCCTTTATGTATGTACTGTTAGGTTTTAGTTATATGGTTATAGAGAAGAGAAGAAGATAGAAGAAAATACAGCCACCCATCTTTTTCTTGTGTCTTGCACTCTCTTGTGTGTGTGTGTGTGTGTTTTCTTGCAAGAAACTCAAGCTCTCCCTCTCCCCTACATTCTCTTAAATGGTATTAGAGATCTGGTTCATGTGAGAGCTAAGGAGGCAAGCAAGAGGCAAGAACAAGCAAGCAAAGAAGCGGTACATTGGGTAAGAGCATCATCATCTCTTCCCCTTCTTGGTTTAGGTACAACACCCCCCTCAGTAGCTCCGAGAGCTACACATCTCTGATTGAGGAGCTATATTTGCAGGCTTGGAGGTGTGTGGTACATAGTACTTTGTACTTAAGTTTTGTGGCTAGAATCACATTTTGGGCATTCTCGATTTCTTCGTGCTACAAGGAATTTTTGACAGTTTTGGAAAATTCTGGTGGAGAACTATCTCTGGTTGAAAACTTATTACAATGCAGGATTGCATTTTG
Organism: Cibotium barometz; assembly: GCF_041138505.1. Taxonomy (NCBI): domain Eukaryota; kingdom Viridiplantae; phylum Streptophyta; class Polypodiopsida; order Cyatheales; family Cibotiaceae; genus Cibotium; species Cibotium barometz. The sequence goes on along the minus strand of NC_141080.1, from coordinate 47,018,286 downwards.
GGAGTGCAGACAGTGTTTGCACATGCATTTTTGATATTGGGTGTATGTACATGTACTCTGGCTAGATTTGATGAGATACAGGTTGTGCTGAAGTACCACTATGCAGAAGTCATAGAAGATACTGTTGTGTTATAAGTTGTATATAGAAATTGTATGTTTGTAGGTTTCTGATTGTTGCAAGCTAATATGTCTGATAGAATCAATCAGATTGTTAGTGAGAAGATGGACAAGAATAACTTCCATGCTTGGAAGTTAAAAAGGACCAATTTCTGATGGGTAAAGGGTTTGGGGACTATGTTGAAGGAGACAATGAGAAACCTTCAGAGTTGTCTAAGAGAATGCCACTCCAATAGATATAAAGGCATTTAATAATTGGAATCAGAGTGCAAGGAAAGTCATGTTTTGGCTTTCAATCAGTGTCACAGACATGATGATAGGATGCCAACACTCCAAGAGTTACATGGCAGAACTTGGTGTAGATGTTCTAAACTAATACAAAGGCAAGGAAACTGTAGCTAAAACAATAGATGCATACAGTGGAAAAGAAAAGCATGTCTATCAATGAGTATGCTTTAAAGAGAAAGAGTAATTTTGAATCCCTTAGGTCTATCAATATATCAGTGGGGGTGGATGATGATGATTTAGTGAGTGTTTGTCTGAATGGGCTTGGAATACAGGCCATTCAAAACCTCCATATTATAGTTAGAGAGAATATTCCCAACTCTCAGGACTTGTTGTTTATGCTGATCATAGAAGAAAAGTCTCCAGGTGAGGACTCTTCTTCACAAAGCAAGAACACATAAGAACATGCTTTCTACTCTAATTCAGGTAGTAGAGGCAGAGGCAGAGGTCATGGTTGGGGCCAAGGTATAAAGATGTTTGTGGAAGACTTCAAAAATCTGTGTCACTTGGTTGTAAAGGGTAACAGAAATGGCAGGATGTTTACTTTGGATGTGAACATGCCTAAGGTAAATGTGGCCATGTTTGCGCATGGAACATGTGTCATTGTAGATATTGACATATGACACAAGCACATTGATCATGTGTCTACTTGAGCAATGGAAAAATAATTTAAAAAATGTTGTCACATGGCTAGGGGGTGCTGGTAAAGGTGATGCTGCCCCAACTCTCTTCTTGGCCTAGCTTGAAGTAGAAGCCTGGGTGTGAAACTCTGTGGGTCCCTGCATAAACAAGATAAAATATAGGTGGATAACTCCTCAACATAGAAATACACATCATAATTGAATTACTCTAGAAGGGTTTAGGAGATTTCCAAAATATTATTGTGCAGGTTTACCAAAGTTTAAGATTGATGGTATGCATAAAGTATGTGAAGCATGCAAGCTTAGTAAGAAAGCCAAACATGCTTTCTCACATAAAAATCATGTCAATGCAAGGTCATTATATGTTATACATTTAGATGTCTGGGGACCAGCCCCAAGACTGCAATAATTGCTAGCTGTCGGTATTATGCTACGTTCATTGATGATGACCACACTAGGAAAGTGTGGGTTTAATTCATGAAGGAGAAAAGTGAGGTGTCGTCTCACTTTCAGAGATTTAAAGCCTTGGTCAAGAAGGAAAAAGACATGTAAATAAAATTCCTGAGATCAGATAGTGGGGGAGAATATTTCTCCAATGAGTAGGCCCTTCCACCGCAACTTTAATTTACCTGTATGTGGACCCATCCTAGAATTAAACAATAAAATCATATCATTAACATCAAAAAATTGTAAACAATCCACATCTTCCTCCAGCATTGGATGACATCAGATGTCCAGACACTTTGCAACTGCTTTTCTTCCAAGGCCAATAACTATTCCAATTGGTGTGCTTCGGATTCATTGGAGGATAATCTGGCAGACACCGCCATTTTTAAGCTAGGTACCATAAATTCCATTGGAACTACCGCCTCCAGTCCGTAGACCATGGAAAATGGCGTTTGTCCTGTTTTTGACTTGTAGCCTATCTGAAATGCTCAAAGTGTGGAATTCAGCTTTTGATCCCAATTTGACCGGTACTGACCACCTTCTTCAAGATTCTCAATAAGATTTTGCTGGAAGATTTAGCTTGACCATTAGCTTGTGGATAATATACCATGAATTTTTTATGAATAATCATGTGGTATTAAGTTAATCTTTTAATTACTCTATTCAAAAAATGTCCTCCTTGTTCACTGATTAACTCAATTGGGCATCTGAATCTGGTCATAATCATTTCATAAATAAATTTTTCAATAGAATTGGATTTATTATCTTTTAATGCTTTGGCTTCCACCCATTTGGTATAATAATATGTGGCTACCAGAATTTATTTTTTACCACTTCTTTGAGCTGGCGGTTTAAATGGTCTGACAAAATCCAGACCCTATTTCTGAAAAGGCTCCATTGGAAGCACTGGATTGTGGGGAATTCGGTCTAATGCACTTGGCTGACCTAATCATTGGCAAACATCACATTCTCGAGCAAACTTCCATGCATCTTTAATCATTGTAGGTCACCACAATCCATCTTGAAAATTTTTCTAGCCTATTACTTCTCTAGAAAAATGGCTGCCACTTGATCCTTGGTGTGCCTCCATCAATACTGGTTGTTACTCATGTGCTTGGACACACTGGTGGATTATTTGATCAATGCCCATTTGATAAAATTGTCCTGCAATTACGAAAAAGGTTTTACTTCAGAGAGCTAAACACTTTTGAAGATCTCTAGTCATACCATCTGGAAAATTTCCTTCTATTAAAAACATAAGAATTTCATCATACCAATCTGGAGCTATAGTAATCCCAAACAAATACGCATCTAGTAAAACTGATCTGATACACCTTCCGAAGCTTCTCCAGTGTCTATTTGGGATAGAAAATCTATGACTGCATGTTGATTTCTCGGTGTATGACGAACAGTAAATTCAAATTCTTGTAGTATCAGCATCCACCTTGCTAATTTTCATGATAAATTGGGCTTGTTGACCAAAAATACCAAAGCTTGACGAGCTACACGAAATGTAAATTTATTGCCCAAAAGATAATGCTGAAATTTCTTCACAGAATCAATCATTCCAAGTGCTTCTTGATCTCTGGTAGAATAATTCTTTTTAGCTCTTGACAACATTCGGTTGGCATAATAAACCAGCCGGAACCATCCATCCTTAGATTCTTGCATAGTACACTTCCAATTGCTACATCAGAGGCATCAACAAAGACATGGAATGGTCTGGACCAATCTGGCGCGGTTGAATAATCGATGTGACTGCTAGCGTCAATTGTAAATACCCAAAAGATTGCTGGCAGGCCTATGTCCACATATAATAGCTCAAATCTACAACCTTAAGCAAGAGGAAGGTGAGACCATGCGAGACTGCATTGTTAAGGCCATGTATCTGCAGCCTCAAAGAAAGGCTAGATGACTTTTCTCTCATTGATTAACTCCTGATCTCAAGAGAAAGGTGAGACCATCATGTGAGACTGCATTGTTAGAGCCAAATATCTTCATATGAGATGCATTCGAAGTGTCCTGCGCTTCTTGGTCATCATCCGAGGAATCCGAGTTGTACTTATGCTTTCCCTTATTAGACGTGTGGACTCAAATTTGGATTCACATGTAGATTCCAAGCACCAAAATCGGAAGCAACGGAGCTAGAGCTAGATAAGGAAGTCGATGAACGATTGTTGGCTATATTGGTGAAGCTTACCGGAGGAACTATGGGTGGAACTGGATCTGGATTTCATCCGGGAGTTTGGTGTACCAAGTGATCCAATGAAGGTCATACCAAGGAGGAGTATAAGTTGATCCCATATTATGTAATCTACGTGACCAACACACATAGCACAGAAGCTTGCTGTTATAATAGTCATGTTTACCCTCCCCCCAAAGCCACAAAACTAGGGCAACCTGGTGTTTTCATCCAGCAAGTGGTGTTTGTTGTTAATCCAGCAAATGCTAATGCATCGCTGTATCATTCTTATGGGCACGAAAGATCTGCCAGAGGTAATTTTCATTGTTATTATTGTAAAGCTCTAGGTCACTCTGCAAGTTTGAATGTCCAGTTTAGAAGTGCCATCAAGGGGAGTTACAACAAAATCAGGTGGAGGGATCTACTTCTCAGGCTCTGACAATTAATATGGTACAGATTGATCCTATTTCGGTGGAAGATAATCCACCAATGGCTATATCGGCGGTGACATGTTCACAAGAGTCAGATGATGAAAGAAAAGAGTGCTTTGACACGGGCAAAGAACAAACCCGCCAGGTCCAATCTTAGATTCCAGTGGTACGCCTAACTTTGCCATCAAAGAAGCACAAAAAGGAAAGTACCATATTTTGCACACCTCCTTGCATAAGACCTTCCATTATTGAGGATCTTTATTATGCAATTCCTCGCCCACTCATCATAAAAAAGTGTGTGTGGTGGGTTTGGGAACTGCTCATGCATGCACTGTACCACATACATGAAATCTCTATCCTTCTTCTTTCCCCATGGTTTGAAGGCATATTTATAGGCTTGGTTGACTAATTGATGGAAGGTGTAATAAGACCTTTGCTCTGTGTCATCCATAAAAGGTCCTCTCTCCTCATCAAGGGTATAGTAAAGCATACGGCCACCCTCCTTGGGCACGTCGTTTGTCACCATAGGTGAATGTGACCATGCACCTCCCCCAAAGCATCCGCCGTACCCACCTCCCCCCACTACTAGATCATTAATGGATCTGAGAAGCCCTTAAGCTATCACTACCTGAGTGATGTTATGAGGATGTCACATTATAGGGAGATGGCACCATAGATGTGAGCGAGGTGTGTAGAGCACTAGGAGGAGGTGAAGGATGAGGACTAGGGAAAGTGGAAGAGTGAGGGGTAGGAAAAGTAGAACTGAGAGGGGTAAGGAAGGTGGCGGGATGCATGGAAATGGGTGACTATGGGATAGTTGCAATGTCTGGAAAATAGAAGGCAAGGGATAAATCCGAGCAACTTAATTGCTCCACCCCATACCTAGAGTTCAGCCGATTCCAAGCCGCCTATGCCTCTGAGTTAAAAACACTATGCAAATTAGGGTCATCTATGGGTATGGGAGATGTACTAGAGGATTCCCCTCCATATATAATTTCTTGATCCATTGGTGATCCCCACCATGATGGCCAAATCTATAAGAATTAATATTGTTACTATTAAGCGTAATGTACTAATAATAATGCATTAAACTTTAAGCTCTATGCATGATCTATATCATGCATACATAGAGCCTATGTATTCTCTAATACGTGAGAGGATCCCACTTCACAACACTTGCATTAAGCTTATGTATTAAAGCATTAATGCATGATCTATATCATGCATACATAGAGCCTATGTATTCTCTAATACGTGAGAGGATCCCACTTCACAACACTTGCATTAAGCTTATGTATTAAAGCATTAATGCATGATGCATGATGCATAATGCATAATGCATAAAGCTTTTGTTGTGCTTAGAAATTATTGTGCCTAGGAAATGGTTTTTAGTTCACTCTAGAAGTGTTTTATCATGGGGTAAACACTTTCACATTCGACATGAAAACTTCTTCTTCATTTTGGTGCTCCATTTTCTAGTTGGCAATGCACTATAGTTTATGTGGTTTGTGCTTCCATTTTTTGAAGCTTTTTTGTTACAAGCATGATTATTTAAAGTAAGTGCCTTTTTTGCAACATGCGAAACTTGTTCATATTGAACTTCTACTTGCTATAGTTGACACATCAAGATCAATGGTTGTAAGAAACTTCTACGTACTATGGTTAATACATCAAGATCAATGGTTGTAAGAAGATTTCATTATGTATGCATTAACACCATGATTAGTTTTCTTGTATTCTTAAAGAAGTTTTTGTCTTTATGTTTCTCTATGGTGGCACGTGTACTATTAAATTTTGGGTTTTTTTTTATTTTGTGTATAGAAAAACTTGTGAAATTTATCATATTTCCAAAATACAATCTTAAACCAAAACATTTAGAGAGCTGATTTTACTTTGTGTATTTTACTTTGTGTGTACACATTTCAAAAAACATCCGCTTCTCAAAACCTTAAGCAAATGTGGATGACCTTTTACAAATGTGTACTCATCACTCATGACTCGGGTACATTTTTTATGACTCACTGTTATTGTGAATTTTATTGATAAAATTGGAGATTTTTAACCTTATTTGCATAATACAAGTCATAATAAGATTGATTAAAATAATGCCGCATGTGCCGTATGTAGGTAGGGGTTCACCTTGCTTTGTATAAGCCAAAGAAGAAAGATAATACCGCCACAACCAAGTTACTTTGGTGTGTTGCTTGACCACCACAAAATAAAGATTTGTAGGCATTTTAGAGGATGCACAAGGGTTCACTGGATCATATCGGAATCGATAATGGAGAGGTAGACACTCACAAGAACACTGATCTTGTAAATAATTTTGCACATGAGTTGAGCTCAAAATTGATGGAGAGGCTTTTTTTTAAAGATTTTATGGAAATTGTTTGGATTTTCTTGGGAGTTTTAGGGATTTTTCTTGGGAGTTTTAGGGATTTTTAATATTTTTTGAGGGGTTTTCAAGCTAACATGATTTCTAGAAAATAAATAATAAGGTTGAAACAATTCTAAAAAATGTGGGTAGAAATTTAGAACTATCAAGGAAGGTACATAATTTTTCAGCATGCGATTTGGGAAAAAAAACTAAAAAAGAATATTTTTATGGGCTTTTTAAAGCTTAGAAGCTTGTACGCTTGTATTTTGCAAGCTTCAAAACCATGGTTTTTCACAAAAACAAATTCATGGAAAAGAAGCGATTCTATTTGGAGCCACCCACAGGTATTGATTGTTGGAGAGGACGAAATTGAAGCTTTTGTGATCATGTTTGAGCAGATTTGAAGCCTCCTATGCTTGTAACATCTATGGTGCCCGATTAAGAAGAGGATTAGTAAAAGATGGTTTTGGATTTTTGAGTTGATTTTTGTGAAATCATAAATGGTTTCCCACCTTCTATGGATCTTTGGATAATAACCAATGTATAAAATTATCTTTAGCTTTCAAGGCTTGATTAATACCTTTGATTTGGCCTTTCTCCCTTTAATTTTTTCACCTCCTTGTCCACTAGTTCACCACTTCAAGATTTGGACTTGTCCTTGGCTTTCATTATTACCACTATTGAAAGAGGGTGATGGTTCTCTTACACAAAAGTAATTAAAATAATCCCCATCTCTCTCTCTCTCTCTCTCTCTCTCTCTCTCTCTCTCTCTCTCTCTCTCTCTCTCTCTCTAATTGCTTGTTCAAAACCATAGCATAAAAATGTATCCAACTTGCTAGAATAAATAAAGAAGAAGAACATGCACGTCACCAAAATGGGTTAAATCTCTCCCACTTACTTGACGGCTCATGCTTTCAAGAAAGTGTATTTAGATATCTTTTTGCATTACTTGTGAGCTAAGAATAGTTTTTACACTCCACTTTCGGTCTTTCTCTTGAAAATACAAAAGTCTAAGCTTTTATACATGAACCTTGCTATAGCTTTAAATAAATTGGTCCATGAACCTACTAAGGGTAAATAATCCATATGAACAAATGTGCTTGGTTTCCATTTGGCTATAAAATCATGAGGCCATAAATCCAAAATAATAACGGCCATAAATCTTCTACATAAATATAATGTTGCTAAAAATGTGCACACAAGTGAAACCCTCATCGAGTCACCCACACTAAACACGTGCTAAATATTATATCTAGTGACTATCTATCCAACATGGTGTAACCAATACCTTGTACGGTAAGTCACTAATCATGTGACAAATAATCAAAAATAAATATCCACAATAAATGAAACACATCACAAAAATACCATTTTAATAACTTGAATATTGTCCATTTTCCATTTTCATAACAGCTACATAAAGGGCTGAGACGCAGTCCTAAATGCATGTGAAATCTCCTTGTTATTAAGAGAAGTGCAATATCATTAGGTCCTTATACATTTATGTCTTCACATTATATAGCATTTCATCTTTTTCTTAGGAAGGGGTTAGAGCATGTGAAAATTGAATCCTAATCTTCATCATTGATGTCATCTAGTTGAATGCCTAGTGGATTGACTCCATCCCCACGGTCACCCATGAATCTCACAGACCTTTGACATCTTCTAAAACTTCCATGGTTCTCCTTTGGGTGCACATTAGGGAAGTTCATATGTTGGGAAGGCCATGATTACATTCATTTCATCTTGTAAGGGAGCAGGGAAGAAGTTGGGGATGGCATGGTTTAGGGAAGGAGGGATACACAGGGAAGTGTCATTTGCTAGAGAGAGAAGAATTAAAGATCCCTAGGCACATGAAAGATTCACACGCTTGGAAGGACTGGTGTTTAACTCATCCTACATGGTTATCGACTAGCAACTATAAATCTATTATAAAATTCAACTTTTTATTAAATGAAAATGTTACAATTTCATAAAGATCCTTTAAATACCTATAAACCACTACAAAAAGTGATATGGAATGTGCTATTTGTTGAGATATCAAGCTCAACTACGGGCAGACATTGATGACCCACCTGGGTGATAGCTTCCACATCTACACCACTAGCATGGTTGGTGAGATTATGGGTGATATGTGGAATGATAGGCTGTGTGACAACCATTTTGGATTACTAGAGATTGGCATAGTCATAGCGCCAGCTCATTTAGTCGGGTTCACATTGGACCGACCCTTGTATGTTGTAGTAGTTGAATACTAACCCATATAGTGTGTACTCTTATCTTAATGTTATGTTGGTTGAGTAGAGAAGAAGAAGATAGAAGAAAATTCAGCTATCCATCTCTCTCTTGTGTCTTGCTCTCTCTTGTGTATGTGTGTTTTCTTGCTAGGGTTTGAAGCTCTCCTTCTCTTTATGGTATCAGAGCCTGGTTTGTGTGAGAGCTAAGGATGCAAGACAAGAGCCAAGAATAAGCAAGGAAGGAAGCGGTACTACATGTGTAAGAGCACCATCATCTCTTTCCCCTTCTTGGTTTAGGTACAACACTCCCTTAGTAGCTCTGGGAGCTACACATCTCCGATTGAGGAGTTGTTTTTGCACAGGAGCGGAGCTACAAGGCAACTATATTGTCCTATTGGACAAAATTTCTTCAGCTAGATTCACGTTTTGGGTGCGTTACGGGCCCCGTTTCGTCATTGCAAGGTATTTTTGGTAGTTTTTTGGAAGTTCTGGTAGAGAACTGTTTCTGCTCGAAATCTGGTTATTGTAGTGCAACAATGCATTTTGGAAGTACAGACAAGATTTGTACATATATTGTTGACACTGGGTGTATGTACATGTACTCTGGTCACATTTGGTGACACACAAGTTGTGCTGAAGTACCGCTACTCTGCTCTAGCAGTTACAGGAGATACTGTTGTATTACAGGATTGTATTACAGGTTGCATATAGAAGTTGTCTATTTGCAGGTTATTTGATTGCTGTAGGAAAACATGTCTGACGAAATTAATCAGATTATTAGTGAGAAGCTGGATAAGAATAACTTCCATGCCTAGAAGTTCACAATGACCAATTTCCTAATGGATAAAGGATTTTGGGATTATGTAGAAGGAGACAATGAAGAGCATGCCAACTTGGTAAGCAGGCCAAACATGCTTTGTCACATGAAAAGCATGTCAGTGCAAGGCCATTGGATGCCATACATTCAGATGTATGGGGACCGACCAAGACTGCAACAATTGCAGGTTGCAGGTACTATGTTACATTCATTGATGACCACACTAGGAAAGTGTGGGTTTATTTCATGAAGGAGAAAAGTGAGGTGTTTGCTCACTTTCAGAGATTTAAAGCCTTGGTCGAGAAGGAAAAAGGCATGCAAATAAAATGCCTAAGATCAGATGGTGGGGGAGAATATTTCTCCAATGAGTTCAGTGATTTCCTAAGAAAGAAAGGAATCAAGAGGCAGTTTACATACAGGTACACTCCGCAACAGAATGGTGTTACAGAAAGGAAAAACGAACACATTGCAGAAGTGGCACGTGCCTTGATGGCTGAAAAGAATATGCGACTCGTGAGATGCGAGTAAGAAGAGATGTCGTCTTCGATGAGATGAGTAGCTGGTATGCACTAGTAGAGTGAGAAGGCAGTAGAAGATGCAGATGTAAGAAGAACTGATGTTGCATCACATGTAGAGTAGCAATCACAGGTGCTAAGTGGGGACTCCTCGAGCAGTGGATCGAATGTTAGTCCATGGTTAGGCAGGTTGAGGAATGATGCAGGTATACATGTATCACGAAAAGGGAAGGAAAAGGTATATCAACCTTTTATGTCTTATTCTATGAGCAGGTCACTCATATGTGGATGCTGACTCTAGTGGCTCTGAGCAGAGCCTTGATGAGGAGCTTGGCATTCCATCTGTGGTCAGTCCTGGTGTAAGGAGAACCAAGGCTATTTTGAGAACACTTGTGGTAGTGATCCAGGTGTACACATCCAGGTGTACGCAGGTCTACGAGGGTTAGATACCCTGTTAACAGGTTGAGATATGATGGATATACAGCCCATCATTATGCTTACATGGTAAAAGAAATACACGAGGTTGAGCCCACTTGCTTTGAGCAGGCAATTAGAAATAAGAAATGGGAATATGCCATGGATGAGGAGATGGCAGCATTGGATGCAAATGCAACATGGGAGTTAGTGCCTTTGCCTAAGGAAAAGAAGGCAATTGGATGTAAGTGGGTGTATAAAGTCAAGAACAATGCTGATGGTTCAGTGAGTAGGTACGTGCGAAGCTCTCTTCAAGCTCTACGTGTCTATATAATCCTCTCTTGTACAGCCTATATGGATTCAAAACTGCAACTCTCTGTGTGTCTCTATTTTTATAGATTTTTGGCCATTATTTCTTCTTAATCATGATTAATTCCTCCTAATCTCTTATCAAAAGGCAAACCCCATGTGTCTTATCCTCTTATAAGTGATTGCTATATTTATTTTCTTCAATATGTTCCATCCAAATCGCCTAATTCGAACGGATGAACCTTACCAATATTCCCCGTATATTTCCGTTCACATAATCCTGAGTCGGAAGATTTTCTTCCAACAAAGAATCGCCCTCTTGTTTGGAGCTGCAAGATTGGCAGAAATTCTTACTACTCCGGAGCCTTTCCTCTTCCCTTCCATGAATTATGATCTCACCTTTGATGTGTATATCTTTATCTTAACCTGGGGAGAGAAAGGGAGGTGAGGAGGCTGTGAGGTTTCATACAAGTGTGTTTTGATTCTAAGAAGTGACCGAAGTCCAAACCCGAACTTCGTGTTACACTACCACAACATACAAGGGTCGGTCCATAATGTGAACCTGACTAAATGAGCTGGCACTATAACTATGCCAGTCTCTAGTAATCCAAAATGGCTATCACACAGCCTGTTATTCCATTGGTTGCATATCATCGATAATCTCACTAACCATGCGAGTGGTGTAGATGCGGAAGCTATCACCCAGGAGGGTCATCAATGTTTGTCGTCGTAGCACTAGTTGAGCTCGATATCTCAACACTCCCCCTCGAGCTCAACTCCACAAACTGCACTCTAGGTAAGCTCCTAAACGTATGGAGCTTCTTTGTGCCCAATGCCTTCGTCAAGATAGCCACTTGATCCTCTGTACTGACATACACCAGATCTACATCTCCTGCTAGAACCTTCTCCCTCATAAAGTGATAATGCACCTCAATGTGCTTCATTCTAGCATGATATACTGGGTTACTGGCTACTCATGTTGTCACAATATATGACAACTGCCCTATCCACAGGCTCTCCCATGTCACCAAGTAGCTTCTTCTAAAACCAAGCTACCTCATAAGCTGCCATAGCAGCACCCCTATACTCTTCCTTTGTACTCGACAAGGCAACTGTTAGCTACTTCTTATTGCTCCAAATCATAGCAGCACTCCCAAATGAGAATATAAAACCACTGGTAGATCTCCTGTCTGCAATACTACCAGCCCAATCAGTATCTGTGTACCCATGCAACTGTATCTGTGTACCCAGTCAGTATCTGTGTACCCAATCAGTATCTGTGTACCCATGCAACTGTATCTCTGTACCAGCCTTATAGAAAAGTCTATAATCAACTATGGACTTTATGTACCTGAGGATCCGTCTAGCCGCATCCAAGTGTGGCTTCCTAGGGACATGCATAAACTGACTCACAAGTCCAACAGCATAGCTCAAGTTTGGCCCTGTAATGGTCATGTAGATCAAACTACCCACTATGTGCCTATATGTAGTGGGGTCCTCCAAAAGCTCACCTGTATTGTAGGAAAGATTTGTGTTCTGCTCCAATGGCACTAAAATAAGCTTACAGCCTGTCATACCATACTTGGACAACATGTATGGTAGGAAAGCTTTGTGTTCTGCTCCAATGGCACTAAAATAAGCTTACAGCCTGTCATACCATACAAGCCATACTGCCTCTACAATAGCAAAATGCCATGAGGTGATCTCACCACCTCTATGCCCAAGAAATACCACAGCTCACCCAAATCCTTCATCTCAAAATTCTACTTCAAAAGCATCCTGATGTCATGTATGTCTGCATCACTATCACCAGTGATAATCAAGTCATCCACATAGATGACTAATAGCATGATCCCTCTATCTACCTTTTTCACATATAGTGAAAAATATGCATTGGATATCTGAAATCCAATGGCAACAAGATACTCCTCGGTCTTGTTTGACCATGCTCTGGGTGCCTGCTCCAAGCCATACAAGGCTTTGCATAACCTGCACACAAAATTTAGACGTGCATCACTCTCATAACCTCGTGGCTACATCATGTACACTTCTTGCAAATCACCATGCAAGAAAGCATTCTTTACATCTATTTGATGTAAAGACCAGCCCTTCACTGCAACCATAGCAATGACAACTCTCACGATTGCCATTCTTGCAACCGGGCGGCGTTGAATGTCTCCTCATAGTCTATGCCATAAGTCTGCGCATAGCCCTTGGCAACCAATCTTGCCTCTTGTAAAAATCGGGCAACCGAGCGAAAAGTTATGAGCATTTTACTACAAGACTATAAAACTGCCAAAATTCTATAAAAACAGAGATATACAAAGAATTGCAGTTTTAAATCCATATAAGCTGTGCAAGAGAGGATTAGATATTGCGTAGAGCTTGAAGAGAGCTTCGCGCCCATATAAAAACTTTCAAAAACGGACAACCGAGCGAAAAGTTATGAACAGTTTACTACAAGACTATAAAGCTGCCAAAATTCGCCTAAAAATTAGCAACTTTGGGAGAAATTCTAATCATCAATGAAGTAATGGATTAAGAAATTAGTTACATGAGTGGAAAGAGCATAGAAAGAGCTTCCTAGCCATATGATTAATTTTAAAAACCAATACCCGAATAATGAGTAATTACCAGTTGAAATTTGGATATTGGACCACAAAAACTGCACTTCTCTCTCTTTGCATGAAACCTCAATTTTCACATAGCCTCTTGCCGTTCATCTCCTTCATGATTCAAGCTAGAGGGTAAGGGTTAACATTGCTCAGCAGACAATCGTAAAGATTTACCTATGATCCCCAAAGTCTTTCCACATGCTCATTACAGCTAAAACCATTGGTACCTCCAAAGGAGGGCGGCAATAAGGCAAGGGCTACCTTGAGAAGTCATAGGCCCGCCAAAATAATAACTCCTTATCCCACTTATCATGAATCATCAAAGAGGTCCAAAATTGGGTTAAGCATGAGGAGCTAATGCTAAATGAGACATTCACATGTAAAGAGAATGTTTGAATAAGGGTTTGAAAGATAAGAGAATGGCAATGACACAAAATGCTCAATTGAGGAGGCTCATTCCTTGATTTGAAAGGGAGAGGAGGGCTCCTTTTATAGATGGAGAATCACCCTCTCTTCCATTGTTACAAATTACAACATAAAAATCTTCAACCCTTCAGTGACATAAGGGTAGATGTCACCATCAATTGCCCTCTTAGGCTAAGTCTTCTATTGATTATTAAATTAAAGACTTTTTGACTTTGAGAGTGTGATGAGATAATAGCCAAGCCTAAGTGGCGTGTAGGTGGAGATCCCACTTACACATGGCGGAATTCTCCTCTTCCATGTAGGCATTCTAGAAGAATCTTTCCCAATTATGTACCTACACACACTCCTCCACATGCCTTCCACACTCCCCAACTTGTAGCCTTATGGTGAATACCATATTAATAATACAATAAAAATCCATGTGAGCATGAAGGCCCACTTTTATTTTCCACATCACTAGCCTATCTACCATACCAAAGTATTTATCAAGCATACTTGTGGCATTTACAATGTGTGCACCCTAAATCAAGTAAAATCATTATATTTGAAGGTAGAATGCTATTATCGGGGTAGCCGCCAAGCCGCCGTATCACCACGCCGTTATTCCATTATGGGCGCCGCAATCTTCTTGGACAAGCTTCCACCTTACTACCATTGAGAAACCATCAAAATATGCACAAAATTGAAAATGAAAGATATCCATTTTTCATGTCACATCTTCCCCCCAGCAGATCCTCCATGCTTATCTTGGGGATCTGCTGGCCATGGTACTCGAGGGTAGAATATCTTTAACGGGTACTCATTGGCACGTCCGGGAACCTCCTGGCCACTTGCATCCTCTAGAAGATAGGTGTTATTTTTGAACTTTTGCTTTATCCTGAAGGGGCCTTCCCAACGTCGAAGAAGCTTCTTGTCTAAACGTTTCTCTACACGGCCGTCATACCTCATGACTAAGCTTCCTTGCTTGAGTTCTGGTGTTAGATATCCGTAACGCCGCTACGGGCGTTTCCACAAGAGGGGACGACCTCTAGCTCACCACCCAGCCATAGAGGAAGAATGAGGATTGCCCCTCATCCCCCAGGCTATATAGTGTGTGGCCTGCCGTCCACACTAGCCTGGCCGCCCATGACTCCGCATGGGCGTCCTCTCCCATTGAACCCCGGACATGGCCATCCGGTCTGCCGTCGTCGGTCATCACAGGCATTACAGCCTACGTGACATTACCCCCCCTTAAGAAGAGTTTTCGTCCTCGAAAACAAATTGGGGAAACCTTTTGGAAATTGCACTACGGCGTTCCCAGGTAGCTACCTCCTCATCCCTATCTGTCCATTTAACAAGTACCTCCTGGTACACTTTATGTCGGGTTTGTTTGTCACGATACTGTAGAATCTTTTTAGGTTCATGTGGTATCTTTGGTGGCTCTATCAAGTCCACCAAAATCTCTGGAGAAACTGCGTTCTCTAACCCGTGAACTGATTTCTTCAGTTTACTGACATGGAAGACAGGATGGACTTGAGAACTCTCCGGTAACTCAAGTTTATATGCTACGTCCCCAATCTTCTTAAGGATTTTAAAAGGACCACAATATCTCGGAGAAAGTTTATCACACTTTCCCATTTTCATGGTTTCTGACTGCGCAGGAACCTTGAGGAATACAAAGTCACCTTCTGCAAAGGTCACCTTTCTTCATCCTTTATCCGCATAAGTTTTAGCGCGATCCTGAGCGCTACGAATGCTCTCTCGTGCGGCTTTGAGCATATCATTCATATCTTCAAGGAAATCCTTGACAGATTGAATCTTCTCCTTTTCTAGGCCTACAGCCATCGGAGATCTCAGCTGGAATCCATACATTAACATGAATGGTGTAAATCCAGTCGCTGAGTGTTTGGAGCTGTTATAGGCAAACTCCAATAAGGGCAAGTACTCTTCCCAATTAGATTGCTTCTTACTAACATAAGAACACAACATATCCTTTAGAATTTGGTTAACTCTTTCAGTTTGACCATCAGACTCCGGATGATCTGCCGTACTCATACTCAGAGTAGTATCCAACTTTTTGAAGATTTCCCTCCAAAAATGACTGTTGAAGTTTCTATCCGACACTATATCTGCGGGCAGGCCATATAGCTTGTAGAGATGTTCAATAAAGAGTTTTGCCAACTCTGGCATTTTTACAGTTTTCTTTGTGGCAATAAACTTTGCCATTTTAGTTAACCGGTCCACTACCACCCACACCGAGTCATTCCCTCGACTCGTCTTGGGTAAACCGGTAATAAAATCCATGGAAAAACTTTCCCATTTCCCTTGAGGAATCTCCAGTGGATGGAGTAGTCCTCCAACCTTAAGACGTTCATGTTTATTGACCTGGCACTTACTGCATTTTAGCACATAAGTCTGGATGTCCTTAAACAAACTAGGCCAATAAAACTGTCTTTTTACTAGTGCATAGGTCTTCTGAATCCCAGGATGACCCACACTTGGACTATCATGACTTTCTTTAAGAATTTGGGCCCGAAAGTCACCAATAGTTGGTACACATACTCCGACGTGCCATTACAGGCTACGTGACATTACCCCCCCTTCTAAAGAGTTTTCGTCCTCGAAAACAAACATGGGAAGTCATTGGTAGTAGTACTCACGCAAGCCGTGATTTGGTATTTCAACCAAAACCCCAAGGCAAATTTCATGCCTTGATTTTGCATCATGTCATTAGCACAGAAGCTAATGTACTGGAGAGCACTCTAGTAGTGCAAGTTCTTAGACTATGCTACTAGATATTTGTAGACTACGCTACCATGTTGCATCACCAACTTGTTAAAACTTCTCCTTGGAAAGCTCTACGGCCATAGGAGAAATAAACTAGAGCCAATGTAATCATGCATCACAAGGATTAGTTCCAAAGTTGAGAGATACTTTCTCGCTTAGAGTAACATCTTTGCACAAGCATATGCTCTAGAATCTTGTTGAGTTTCTAACTACCATCAATCTACGAATGGTTAAACTCCACTCTAACTCAGAGTAAATGTAACTTTTTGAAGATTTCCCTTCAAATATAACAATCAAACTTCTATCTCTTATGCCATACTATATATGCGGGCAGACCATATAGTATGTGGAGATGTTTGATAAAGATTCTTGCACCACTACTACAGGTGTCTGGAGTTACATCCAATCACTTACAACTCTTTGTTGATATTACCAGACACATCCCTTCAAGTATTGTCTGAACTCACACAACTATTCGAGTTTATGTGATATTTGAGGATATCCCTCCTTTCCCTCAAGAAAGGTTTTTGTCCTCAAAAACTCTACTCTCAAGCGGACTACGCGCTAGTGTCATAGGTCCAAGAATAAATCTAGACCGTGTTTAATATCATATGTTATATTCTTGAGTCCTTCCAAGAAACTTTTAAAAATCTTGTAACGAAGATGTGGTATAGTGTCTACGCACATATGGTGGTACTATTGATAAACTGCTTTGCAACAGATCAGTGGTTTCACACTTGTAACAAAGTGCTTCATTGTTGCATATTATTACTCTTCATAAGCGGTTACACACTTATGGATTATTTGGGTGGGTTGTACCATCTATCAAGAAAAATTCCAAACTACTAATAACCACCTTATCAATCCACAGATAATGACTGAGCTTGCTGCGAAGCTATAGGTTGCTAGATAATTGATGGTAATTACATAAGCCCAATGTCTCATTACATCATACATTCAATATAAATGCAAACATCACAGTACTTCGTGATGATGAACTTAGGAATTTCATCCTATCCCTGTTTGGTGTTGGTATGAAGTATAACTATGAGAACATTATTTGCTGCCTCCTCATTATAGCGGCAAAGCTACCTACCCATCATAGGTGGCAATCTCTACCAAGCTATAACCAATGACAAGCAAATAAACGAGTACTCTTGTAAGAACTTCATAACCATATCTCACACCAAACTCATAATCACTACGGACTAAATGCCAGGGCTTGCAAAATTGAATGTTATCTGATAGGTAGAGGGGATCGTCAAACTACGGATGACCTCGACAACTCACTAGGACTAGTGATGCGTAACTTTTAAGTTACTCCACTCTCCTTGCTTTTTCCATACCATCGAACAAATCGGTCCCTCGACACACTAGTAGCTCCATACTAGTCTGTGAGTAACTCCGTACCCAATGGCGTGCCTCCCTGAGTGGGAGTACCATATACAACCATCTATAACAAGATGCTTAAGTTACTTACTGCTAAGAAGTGACTACACAAATTGACCCCTCCATTGCACATTGCAATACAATCTCTGGTATTACAACATGAATTTTTGGACGTCCTTATCATAGAGGCCAACTTAAAAACTAGTGCATAGGTCTTGTGGAGTCTCGGCTGACCTAACCACACCACTGGTGACTTTGTACAAAAAATCTGGCACCGAAGTCACCACCTATGTACTTTAACTCCGTAAAGTACATGGACTTCATCTATCATCTATGGAAAGTTGTAAAACATTCCTGCGATGGATTTTTATCACCCTAAAATTATTGTGCACTATTTTAGTGTGAAGAGCTTTTTTCCTGGGTACCATGGTTCACCCCAAGCTCATTCAGCCCCAGACTTTGAGTTTACTTCTTAACACTCCGGTTAAGTCAAAACTCACCAGATACAGTAGGATTTACCACTAAGCTCTCCGGCTTAGCTTCCTATCCTAACTCAGCCCGAGTTTATGTACACTACATATGTCGGATCTGATACTAACAACAACCAGGCTCGTCTGGAGTGAGATACTACTCACTATTGCCATGTAAAACCTTATTAAATCCTAGAAATGCTCCACTCATTCCCCAGGGGTCATACGACTTATAGGGTTTACACGCACATGAACTTGTAAGCAAAATAGCCTGTCATGCAATATTACAATTGCTTATGTAGGAAAGTAATATATTTCCCAAATTCATATGGTAGCAACTAAAATGTGTTCACAATCACACACTTATGTTGAACATAGGCAAGACTACGCTTGCAAAATGCTATAGGGCATCCCCCATGCATGAAACTATCCAACCAAACTAGTCTTACTGCTAACCTCTAGATTTAGATCACTCCGAAACTAAATCACTCCGTTAGCACTAGTACATCATCATGGTTTGCTACCTAGAGCTTCTCCGAACTCTGTAACTGGGTTTTATCCCAACTTATGGCTATATTTGGTAATTTTCAAAGTTCAAATTTTATCTTGCACACTTTATCACTACAGACAAGTGTACATACAGACCTGCCAAAGAGTCAAGTTACATGCACAAGCCTTGGCGTCCCATTCCACCAAGACTACAATCGATTCCGTGAGAATTTGATGTCCCATACCATCAAATTACCACCAAACCAATTGATGTGACATATAAAAAGACTCTTTCCCCCCTCGAAAGATCACCACAAACTCTCGAGCAGTGGGATGTCGATGCATGGCAATAAAAAGAAGAGAAACCATGCTAGTAAGTTTAAGAACAGTTCTCTTCGATCAACTTCTATAAGGGCATTGAGCATTACATCTCAAGACTATACCCCTTCAGATTTACCTTTGATTTCTATATAAAAAGGCTCTTTCCCCCCTCGAAAGATCACCACAAACTCTCGAGCAGTGGGATGTCGACGCATGGCAATAAAAAGAAGAGAAACCATGCTAGTAAGTTTAAGAACAGTTCTCTTCGATCAACTTCTATAAGGGCATTGAGCATTACATCTCAAGACTAAACCCCTTCAGATTTACCTTTGATTTCTACAAATCAATCCTAAATCTGCTATTATTATCTAGGCGTATGCTAATCCTCCCTCAGATTAGTACTCCTAGATAAACCATTCAATTGATTACTGCTAGCCCCTTTATCCCAAGTAATACACACTTTAGGGATTACTTTGACAAGGCAATCTACGTGACGAAATCAAACTAGTCACCACTCTCTAGGCCCAAGTAGTGACACTATTTTGTTACTACCAACAAGAGCCAGCTTGCCTCTATGCGCCAAGGCTCTCTTGTTGCTACAAACAGTAAGCAACTTGTTTGGACACAAGGCATAACCACATCAAGTATACGCTTGTACATGGTTCTCATTTGCCAAAGTTTATCACAATCTTCTAGCAATTGTTAAAAGATTGTGAAGGGTTATGAGCACTACGGCTCAATTAGGCTTACCTTGATTTCTCGTGATAAGCACTTCGTCTAATTTGGGCACAACTGACGCCACTGCCTCTTAGCCCAAGTAAAACACACCGCAGTTTTAAATTTACACTATAGCCAAACTACGTGACTTTGATAATCAATACTAAGTCTATGCTCAGCTTAAACTTAGTCTCTCTGAACCAAATGTGTGATCACCACATGTGCTATTCTCGCGGCGCTACGGCCATAGACGTGTTCACTAGGCACAACGGCCATAGAACGGCTCTCTCTCGAAGGACTCGGCACTATGGCCATGGGATTTGTCTCTCTCTTAGCACGCGGCGCTACGGCCATGTGCGATGGGTCTCTTTCGTGGAAAACGGGCACTACGACCACACGGTGTGACGACCGTGTTGGGTTTGTTTCGTGGGATGTGCCGTTGTTTTGTGTTTTTTTTTAAAAAAAATAAAATAAAATAACGGGCCGGGCCGGCCCTCGCCGCTTCGGGCGTGGCCGCCCACCGTGGGGAGTGTCCACACGATTCTGGCTGGCCGTCCGTTGCCAGCTATGTGCTGGGCAGGCCCATATGTGATGGCATCAAGGGCTGGCCGCCTGTTATTTTCATTATTCATAAAAATGAATAATGAAAATATATTTAAAAAAATAAATGATTTTTTTAAATAGAGGAAGAATGGGGATTGCCCCTCATCCCCCAGGCTATATAGTGTGTGGCCTGCCGTCCACACTAGCCTGGCCGCCCATGACTCCGCATGGGCGTCCTCTCCCACTGAACTCCGGACATGGCCATCCGGTCTGCCGTCGGTCACAGGCATTACAGCCTATGTGACATCTGGCTTCTTCTTCTTCCTCGTGAGAGTGTCATGCCTTGCCTTGCGCCGTTGTTGTGCAGCCTCCAAATTTTGAAGTGCCTGAAGTCGCCTCTCATCCAAGATCTCCAGTTGTGCTAAGCATTGGGCATGTGTTTCTTCTTCATTATTCAAGCGTGCGAAAGATGTGCGAAGGCTTGTGATCTCCAATTCCATTGGCGAAATAGCCTCCATTCCATAAACTAACTGAAAAGGTGTGAAACCAAGAGAGAGTTTGTGAGTTGTCCTATAGGCCCATAGGACCTCTGGCAAATGCACATCCCACTTTCTCTTCATAGTATCCACTAGCTTAGACAAAGATCCACAAAGCAGTCCATTAGTTTTTTCTACTAAACCATTACATTGGGGATAATAGGGAGTTGACATAGCATGCTTTATTTTTAATTTCTGCACCAAAGCTTCAATCAAGTCATTCCTGAAAGACCTCCTCCCATCCGTAAGGATTTCTAATGGACACCCAAATCGGGCACATATGTATTCCCTAAGAAAAGATGCCACAGCCCCACTGCTTTATTATTGACCATTGCCTTTGCTTCTGCCCACCTTGTTGCATAATCTGTGGCCACCAATATGTAATACTTCCCATGTGAGGAACGAGGAAGTGGGCCTACAAAATCTAATCCCCACCTTTCAAATGGACCATATGCTGGGATAGGGTTTAAGGGTCCGGGAACCAATTGCTTATGCCCATATGCCTGGCATACTTCACAGCTTCTGCACCACTCATGGACATCTTTGCTGAGTCGAGGCCAATAATACCCTGTGTTAAGGATCCTCCGAGTTGTGCTGGCTGAGGCAAAGTGACCTGAACATTCATGACATAATTCCATAATCCTTTTAGATTCTTCCAGGCTCACTACCCTCCTAAGAATCTTATCCTTACCTTGCTTGTAAAGAACATCCCCTAGAATTGTGTAAGGATGAGATTTCCTGGTAAGCCTTTGCTTCTGTTAAGGATTCAATCCAGGAGGGAAGTATCCTGTATCTAAATAGTGTTGAACATCTTGGAGCTCAGGCCAACCTGTATCCATTAATGCAAGAGTAGCTACTTTGAAAGAAGCCAAGGTTTTAGTAGCCAATTCATCAGCCTTTTGATTATCCTTCCTGTTAACATGCACAAATTTACAAAACTCAAAAGCTTCTTTCAACTCCATTGCCCTTTTATACAATTCTTGGAGATTAGGACTCCTTGCTTCATACTCTCCTTTCATTTGTCGGATGACCAATTGTGAATCCCCTTTAACCTCTACCTCTTCAATTCCATCTTTTATGCAATATTCTAATCCCCAAATTAATGCATTATACTCAGCCACATTATTTGATATAACCTTTGGAAATTCCCTACCCTTGGCCCATACCTCTTTTCCTTCTGGATCAAATAAAACTATCCCCCTAGTCCCACATTGCCTGGAAGGGCTAAAGGCTCCATCAAAATGCATAGTGATGGTAGCGTTTCCAAATCTTCATATACCTCTTCCTTTGCTCCTGTTCCTTCTTCCTCTTCCTTCCTTGTAAGCAAATCTGCAAGAGAGGCCCTAGTGGTGTTTTCTGCAATAAAAGTGAAAGAGAATTCTTGAAGCTCGCAAATCCACTTTGCAAACTTCCCTCCTGCAGGATTGGGTTTGCGGACCAAGAATTGTAAAGAAGGTTGAGATGTGAGGAAGAAAAAAGGGCGAGGTAACAAGTATGACCGGAACTTCTTTACTGCAAAAACAAGAGACAAACCACCTTTCTCCATTTCACCATACCTCTCCTCGGCATCAGTGAGTTGTCGGCTTGCATAATACACTGGTTGCATACGCCCTTGCTCTCCCTTTTGCAAGAGTATAGCACCCACTGAATGTGATGAGACACTTGGGTTCACATAAAAGTCCTCCCCCCACCTAGGAGGCTGCACAATTGGACTTTGACTCATGCATTCCTTGAGCAAACAAAAAGATTGAATTTGATCGGGCCCCCATTGGAAAGAAACATTCTTCTTTGTCAACAGATTTATAGGATACATCTTCTCAGAGAACATGTCAACAAAGCGTTGGTAATACTTTGTTTTACCCAAAATCCTCCTTACCTCCCGTACATTGGTAGGTGGTGGGAGGGCCACAATTGCCTGTACCTTCTTAGGATCCATCTCTATGCCTTCTTCTGAGATAACATGTCCCAAGAGAACCACCTTCCTTCGTGTCAAGCGGCATTTTCCAGGATTAAGACACCCTTTTGCATCATCAATACTTTGCAAGGCCAACCTCAACTTTTCCAAGTGATCCATGCGGCTTGAATAAATGCAAAAATCATCCAGAAAGACCCTTATAAACTTCCCCAAGTAAGGTGCAAATACCTGACTCATGAAACGTTGAAAAGTTGCTGGTGCATTGGTCAAGCCAAATGGCATCACCCTATAGGCATACACTCCCCAAGGGGTGATAAATGAGGTTTTCCTTTGATCTTCTTCACAAATTTGGATTTGAAAGTATCCAGAGTATTCATCACACACTGAATACAATTCATGACCTGCAACTTGATCCAAAATCTCATCCTGAAAGGGTAGAGGATAATAATCCCTCTTTGTGCATGCATTCAGAGGGTGAAAGTCCACACACATACACGCCATTTTTCACCCTTTTTGGGAGTGACTACAACTGGAGAAATCCACTCTGAATTCTCTACTGGAAAAATAAATCCAGCTTCAAGCAAATTAGTTACCTCCTTCTTAAGCACCTCCGCTTGCACTACTCCCAACGGCCTTAGCCGCTGTACCACTGGCTTACTTTGGGGCTTGAGATCAATCTTGTGCTCTACTAGGGTAGCTTGGCGTACTTGTGAGTAGCTGTTTGCAAAAAGGTTAGAAAATCCATCCAACATTTTTAAGTAATTCTCCCTTTCAGTACCTGCTACTATGGACTCATCAAGAAGAAGTTCATTTTGTTGGTGAAGACTAGTGAGGTCCACATCTCCTTTCTTGCACATGGTTGAAGAAGCTTCCCCTTCCAAGGCTCCATTGTCTTCAACATCCCCTTGATCCCGTCCCCCAGGGAAAGACCAAATGTAACTCCCTCCACCTCCCCTTCTGAGATGGAATCCTCAGAGCTACCACTTGTCTCTTCTTCCGGATGACTCTGACTCTAAACTTTCGGAAGTTGAAGGTTCACCTCTTACCACTTTCTTGCGACGACTCTTGATGTTGTAGTGGACCTTCTTATTCTCACCTTGTAGAATAAGATCACTTGTCTCCCACTTTTGAATTGCTTTCACTTGGCGAAGCCATGGCCTACCCAATATCAATGGGTAAGCCCTAGCATCAGGCTTTGTAGGAATGACCTGAAAAGTTGTAGGCACAGAAATACCACATACATCCACTCCCAAATTCTTGACAATTCCTAAGGTTTTCACCCTAGTATTATCATCAAGTTTGATGTGATAGGGAGAGTTGGTAGAAGACAACTTTAAATCAGCATCTTTCATTGTTTTTTCACTCATGACATTGATTGATGCACCTCCATCAATGTATGCATTAGAAATTGTCTGCCCCTCAATGATGACATCAATCACAGGCACGTCATCTCCTACATCAATATCCACCTTTTGAACCATAGGAGTCCCATTATCCCTCTTCTTCTTTTTCTTAGATTCCCTTGTGCTAGCCAGCTTACCCCATTCCTTTCTAAGCTTTGGAGAGAGTGCCAAAAGCTGTCCAAATGTGATTTGTGCTGTTTTCTCCCTAAGATCTGTTAAGAGGTCATAACTAAGAGATCCTTGTCCAAGAGGAAAGTCAGATTGTCCAATTTTCTCCTAGATGACTTCTCTTCTTCTTCTTATTTTTCTCCTCTTCTTCAAATTTATCTTCTTGTTCTTCTTCTTCATGACTCCTAGTTTTACGTCCCCTTTTTGCCATTAATGGCATCAATGTTTCCTCTTCTTCTTCTGAGCATGTTTCCTCTAAAAGTGCTAAACTTTTATCTTCTTGTTCTTCTTCTTCCTGACTCCTAGTTTTACGTCCCCTTTTTGCCATTAATGGCATCAATGTTTCCTCTTCTTCTTCTGAGCATGTTTCCTCTAAAAGTGCTAAACTTTTATCCTCACTTTTCCTCAACTTTGGACACTCAGTGCGATAGTGCCCCTTCTCTTGACATTCATAGCATGTGACACTACTTCTATCCCTAGGTTTATCCTCAGCTCGTGGAACCCTAGGTGGCCTTGCATTGACTAAGTGTAACTTCAAATCAGCAAATTCTGCCATAAGTTGTGCAATGTTATGATCCAAGGAAGGAGCTTGTACGTGAGATGTTGAGCCTATCTCTACTCGTGGTGGGGTTGGCACACTCAGAGAAGATTGGAATGTGGACTCAATATGAAGAGTGGCCTCCTTCTTCAAAGCAATACGAAGAGCCTCTTTAAAATTAGTGGGATCTTTGCTAAGAACTTTTCCATGCAAGCGGGGATCCAAAGCCCTGATAAACTTGCTCATCTTAAGGTGCTCCATTACTAAAGAACTCTTTGAATCTTCCATAAAAGAAGAAGCAAATACATGTAAAGCAGCTTGTTGATGAATAAGGCTTCATACCTCACTGAAAAGGCAAAAACTGACTCTCCTTCCTTTTGGAAAATTTGATCCAATTGCAATAGTAAAGCATTTGGCGACTCCACTGTCCCAAAACTCTCCTTCATTGCTTTGGTCAACCTTTCCCAATCATTCTTGGACTCCTCTGGCAAAGCCTCATGCCAAGTTAAGGCTACACCCTCTAAGAAATCTGGAAGTATTTCTGCCCTCTCCTTCATAGACCAACCCGTCAAGCGGCATGCTCGGTTAAACTCCCCAAAGATAACTCCCCGGGTCTTCTCCTTCCGATCCTTGGAACACCGGAATGTTGAACATCTTGCACCAAAAGATGAGTAGCAACAAGGGAAATTTACTTGTTTCAAAACAACTTTCCTTTAATCATGCGGGACCTTGAGGTTAAAATAGAATAATTCTAAGTAAGACCTGCCTGTCAACTCCACCAAAAGATGTGACACGAAGTTGGGGTTTGGACTTCGGTCACTTCTTAGAATCAAAACACACTTGTATGAAACCTCACAGCCTCCTCACCTCCCTTTCTCTCCCTAGGTTAAGATAAAGATATACACATCAAAGGTGAGATCATAATTCATGGAAGGGAAGATGAAAGGCTCCGGAGAAGTAAGAATTTCTTCCAGTCTTGCAGCTCCAAACAAGAGGGCGATTCTTTGTTGGAAGAAAATCTTCCGACTCAGGATTATGTGAACGGAAACATACGGGGAATATTGGTAAGGTTCATCCGTTCGAATTGGGCGATTTGGATGGAACATATTGAAGAAAATAAATATAGCAATCACTTATAAGAGGATAAGACACATGGGGTTTGCCTTTTGATAAGAGATTAGGAGGAATTAATCATGATTAAGAAGAAATAATGACCAAAAATCTATAAAAACAGAGACACACAGAGAGTTACAGTTTTAAATCCATATAGGCTGTACAAGAGAGGATTATATAGATACGTAGAGCTTGAAGAGAGCTTCGCGCCTATATAAAAACTTTCAAAATCAGGCAACCGAGCGAAAAGTTATGAGCATTTTACTACAAGACTATAAAACTGCCAAAATTCTATAAAAATAGAGATACACAGAGAATTGCAGTTTTAAATCCATATAAGCTGTGCAAGAGAGGATTAGATAGATGCGTAGAGCTTGAAGAGAGCTTCGTGCCCATATAAAAACTTTTAAAAACGGACAATCGAGCGAAAAGTTATGAGCAGTTTACCACAAGACTATAAAGCTGCCAAAATTCGCCTAAAAATTAGCAACTTTGGGAGAAATTCTAATCATCAATGAAGTAAGGGATTAAGAAATTAGTTACATGAGTGAAAAGAGCATAGAAAGAGCTTCCTAGCCATATGATCAATTTTAAAAACCAATACCCGAGTGATGAGTAATTACCGGTTGAAATTTGGGTATTAGACCACAAAAACTGCACTTCTCTCTCTTTGTATGAAACCTCAATTTTCACATAGCCTCTTGCCGTTCATCTCCTTCATGATTCAAGCTAGAGGGTAAGGGTTAACATTGCTCAGCAGACAATCGTAAAGATTTACCTATGATCCCCAAAGTCTTTCCACATGCTCATTACCGCTAAAACCATTGGTACCTCCAAAGGAGGGCGGCAATAAGGCAAGGGCTACCTTGAGAAGTCACAGGCCCGCCAAGATAATAACTCCTTATCCCACTTATCATGAATCATCAAAGAGGTCCAAAATTGGGTTAAGCATGAGGAGCTAATGCTAAATGAGACATTCACATGTAAAGAGAGTGTTTGAATAAGGGTTTGAAAAATAAGAGAACAGCAATGACACAAAATGCTCAATTGAGGAGGCTCATTCCTTGATTTGAAAGGGAGAGGAGGGCTCCTTTTATAGGTGGAGAATCACCCTCTCTTCCATTGTTACAAATTACAACATAAAAATCTTCAACCCTTCAGTGACATAAGGGTAGATGTCACCATCAATTGCCCTCTTAGGCTAAGTCTTCTATTGAATTGAAGACTTTTTGACTTTGAGAGTGTGATGAGATAATAGCCAAGCCTAAGTGGCGTGTGGGTGGAGATCCCACTTACACATGGCGGAATTCTCCTCTTCCATGTAGGCATTCTAGAAGAATCTTTCCCAATTATGCACCTACACACACTCCTCCACATGCCTTCCACACTCCCCAACTTGTAGCCTTATGGTGAATACCATATTAATAATACAATAAAAATCCATGTGAGCATGAAGGCCCACTTTTATTTTCCACATCACTAGCCTATCTACCATACCAAAGTATTTATCAAGCATACTTGTGGCATTTACAATGTGTGTACCCTAAATTAAGTAAAATCATTATATTTGAAGGTAGAATGCTGTTATTGGGGTAGCCGCCAAGCCGCCGTATCACCACACCGTTATTCCATTGTGGGCGCCGCAATCTTCTTGGACAAGCTTCCACCTTACTACCATTGAGAAACCATCAAAATATGCACAAAATTGAAAATGAAAGATATCAATTTTTCATGTCACAGTAGTTGAGTACTAACCCATATCGTGTGTACTCTTATCTTAATGTTATATTGGTTGAGTAGAGAAGAAGAAGATAGAAGAAAATTCAGCTATCCATCTCTCTCTTGTGTCTTTCTCTCTCTCTTGCGTGTGTGTGTGTGTGTGTTTTCTTGCTGGGGTTTGAAGCTCTCCCTCTCCCCCACATTCTCTTTACTATTAAACCAAGCTAAAAGCACAAAAATCAGTCCACCTTGCCATGCTTCCACCTAGGAAGTAATTAGTTAAAAGAAAAAACAAAAACATCATGTTATCTACCTCGTGCAAGGTTCCTTCCCTTCCTTTCTACTTCATGCAACCTTTCTTCCCTTCCTTTCTGCCTCATGCAAGGTTTTTCCCCTTCCTTTCTACTTCATACAACCTTTCTTCCCTTCCTTTCTATGTGATGTAAGGATTATGCCTTCATTTCTTTCCTATCCATCCCACAAATGTTCCACTACTAGTATTGAGGCTTACATGGAACTTGTGGCATTATGACAAATGAAATACACACCTTCTCTCTCTCTCTCTCTCTCTCTCTCTCTCTCTCTCTCACACACACACACACACACACACACAGAGGAAAATGAGAGAGAGAGAGACAGAGAGAGAGAGAGAACCAAGGAACTTAGAAACAAAATACAGCATGAAGTTATAGGGAGCTAGGGAGGGAGGTTGGATTTGGAGAGAGTGGAAGGAGAGAGAATCCGATTGTAATGAATGTATAATCATGTATACCTCTTAGAAAATATGTGATCTAGCATCCATCCTTAGTGTGAGATCCTTAGTGGTACCTTAGGATATCCTTTTCTACGGTTAGAAGGCTCATTTATCAGAGTAATTGGGTGTAGGTCTAGTAGATACTTTCCCTTGATTGAGGCATCGCCTTTTAAGGGAGGTAGAGAGATTCAAAGGCTCTAGGTGCCCCCTTCTCATGAGCCTATATAAACATGGCATTCTACTCATTCTCTAGAGAGCTAAGTGGAGAGAGTAGAGTCCATTATTTGTGTACTTCTTAGTGGCTAATATACTAAGTGGTACTTTGTGGAAATACTCTTTTCTTTGACATTTCATTAGCATGTGTTTATGTTATGACTAAGTGGTGACTCTTGAGCACATTCCATTGCTCATTGGTCATATCCCATCTTTATCTAAGTGGCTGCATGTGTTTCTCTATTGGTGTGAGTTTTCTTATGTGATAATCATCTCCATTGTCTGATTCATTTAATCATTACCAAGCTTAAGCTCACTCCATTTCTTTTCAAACATGGTATTAGAGCTATCCTTCTTGGGAGATTTCTCTATGTGAGAAGTGTGTGGCTATATGTGGGATTTTTTCACAAGAGTTTTATCTTATCATTAAGTGGAATTTTTGTGAGAGACTCATTAGTTTCATTTTTAACATTTGAGGGCTAATTCTTACTTCTTAGAGTGGCACTTTGAAGCACCAAGAAGGCCAACAACTTTAACTCCTTAGTGAGCATTGCTTTGTGATATAAATTTCCCCTACACTTGTGTGAGTGGCATACATATAGGAGTGAGGGAGGAAATCATTAGTCTCTTCATATTGAGTGACACAAGAGAAGGAAGAGAAATCATCTATAGAAAGATCCTTGTGAGTAAGGAGAAGTAGAAAACAAATCCCTATTTTTGTACAATAGCATTGGTAGTGTGAGTGCATTGTGAGAGAGGGTTGAGTAGAGTAGATCTTGGTGGATTGGAGCTAAGTTTGGAAACCCTCATCAAATCCATCATCAACAAAGAAGTGTGATGGAAGCCCTTGAGCAACCATCAACTTCAAATGGTGGCCAACATTGATGATTCAAAACATCAACACAAAGAAGGTACAAAAATCTATTTTTCTGTGTTCAAAACAGAGTGGAAGAAAGAACTATTTGGAGGCTTCAATCACACTTGTGTGAGTGTTCATTTCAATCACTGTGTTAGGGATTTAGTATCCCAACTCAAGGCATCAATCTTTGAACCTTGTGCCTACAAATTTGCATGAAAACAGTCACCTATAGTCAGTTTAACAAGCGAGGGTCACAAAGCTTTTGTGAGTTGTGAGAGTAACGATTGGAGGCTAAAATTAGTCTATGTGAGCCAAGATTAAGGAGAAACTTCATAGGGCTTTTGTAGCCCTTCTCAAGGCGGTGAAGTCTAGCCCAAGGTCTCTCTCTCAAAGTTGCAGTAAACCGTGTGCACAATAGCAACAACAGAGTCATGGAAGAGCAACAAAATAGCAGCTAAACTTAGCAAATTAATTGTAGTTCAACTGGGTGTTAATCAACCCAATCGAGAAGCTAGGCAGGTGGTGCAACTCGAGACGCAACATAAGTCTCAATTGAAGCTTAATTTGGGGCCAAATCAAAGGAGAAATCGATCCTCCACCGCCAGCTTCTTTTTCTCCC
Source organism: Cibotium barometz (assembly GCF_041138505.1). Classification (NCBI taxonomy): domain Eukaryota; kingdom Viridiplantae; phylum Streptophyta; class Polypodiopsida; order Cyatheales; family Cibotiaceae; genus Cibotium; species Cibotium barometz. Next base: position 46,987,941 of record NC_141080.1, on the reverse strand, counting down.
CTTCATTATAGGAGGGAAAGTACTTTGTTCTAAGGCTCTAAGATTTCAAAGGTCTTTCATAATTATCTTGTATTAAAGGGGCTCTTCATTATAGGAGGGAAAGTACTTCGTTCTAAGGCTCTAAGGTTTCAAAGGTCTTTCATAATTATCTTGTATTAAAGGGGCTCTAAGGTTTCAAAGGTCTTTCATAATTATCTTGTAATAAAGGGGCTCATCATACCCTTGGCATATTTTTTCATCTTTGTGGGAGAGTAGCATTACACGTGCATGTTATGGCTCACCCTAACCTCCCTTGAAACAACAAGAGATTACCTAGTGAACCACAACTGTCATGTGAGGATCTTTCCAATGGCCGAGCTCGTAACCCTTGAGGTCTCCAAGCTCTACAACTCCTTGAGAAGCAATTCCACCATGCCTCCCACGAGCTTTGTCACACCGCCGTGTTGCACTACGGGTAATCGTTCATCCTCTCACCTCACTTCACTCAAAAACACTCACTAGCATGCATTAGGGAGAGAGATTAGCAAGAGGATTAGAAAGAGCAGGATTCTCACTGCGCAATGTGAGAGTCTTGATCTTGCTAATCCTCTTGCTAATCTCTCTCCCTAATGCATGCTAGTGAGTGTGTGTGAGTGAAGTGAGATGAGAGGAGGGATGAGTACTCGTAGTGCAATGCGGCGTTGTGACAACGCTCGTGGGAGGTACAGTGGAATTGCTTCTCAAGGGGTTGTAGATCTTGGAGACCTCAAGGGTTACGAGGTCGGCCATTGGAAAGATCCTCACGATAATTATGGTTCACCAGGTAATCTCTTGTTGGATGTGTTTAAAGGGAGGTTAGGGTGAGCCATAGCAGTGCATGCTTTTCATAATGTACCTTCTTTAGAACTATAAAGAGCACACTTGCAGGCAAAGGTTCATAGTATGTACAATCCATTTGCTAGACATCATGCCTAGATTCATCAAAACCAAAACCAACGCCCAAGTGCAAAGGTCAAAACAAAGCATTCAGTCTAAGAAAATACCCAAGGTTAAATCCAAGACAAGATGCCCAAGGTTAAATCCAAGACAAGATGCCTGGAGTGGTCAGAGCTCATGTGCACACATATTCATCTGTTTGGTGAAGGGATTCTTGAGTGAAGTTATTGTTGTGATCCTTTGTAAAGTCTTAGAGCTATAAAGTTCTTCCCTATTTGTGTAATTTGGGAACACTTTGTGTGTGTGTGTAAGGTTAAGTACCATGGCAAATATGGTGGGAAATATGTTTGATAAAATAGATAAATTTGATGGATCCAAGTTACTATCATACTTAGTGCATCAAAATAGATAAATTTGATGGATCCAAGTTACTATCATACTTAGTGCATCAAAATCCAAATTTGTCTTATAGAAAAAGATATGGGGGGAGTGGTCAATGGCACTAAAAAGAGGCCAAATAGAGATCCATATCTCATTACCAAGTGGACCAATATAGACTCCAAAGCATTATCTCATTACCAAGTGGACCAATATAGACTCCAAAGCATTATCCGTCATCATTTGTGGGCTAGCAAATCCATCAAGTGAGCTCAACAAAGACTTCTAATGAAGCATGTCTTAGGCTCAAATCCAATTGGGGCTGCTAGGTTCTTCTTAAGGAAGAAATTTTACATGATGGAAAGGATGACAAAACTAGTGTTGCTTCTCATGTCAATGACATTAGATGTATGATTGATAAACTAAGTGGTGCAAGTGTTGCCATTGATGAAGAGGATCCCATCTATGTGTTGCTCTCTAGCATGCCTCCTTATTATGAGAAGTGTATTTCAGTGATAGCAAATCAAACAAATCATACTCTTACCTTAGTGACTTCTACCCTCATTCTAGAGGGAACCCACATGGAGGGTTCCAAGGCTTCATCTTCTTCAACACAAGTTCCACTGGAGCATGCCTATTCTGCTACGATCAAGGACAAAGAGAATAAGACCAAGGCTCCTCAAACTTGCTACTATTGCAAAAAGAAGGGGCGCATCATTAAGGATTGCTTTAAAAGGAAGAACGATGAAGAGGAGGAGAAGGAGAAGGAGAAGGAGAAGGAGAAGGAGAAGGAGAAGGAGAAGGAGAAGGGCAAGGTAAAGTAACGAGAGAAGGAGGTGGCCAACTTTTCTGACACATTATTCTAGCAATTGTTATGTATGACATTTTATAGCCTGTGGGGAATTTTTATCTTAGTGATGTCTTAGTGGTAGATCTGATCCAAGCACACCCTGCGTGGTATGGATGCTTGATCAAGGGAGGCTAGAAAACATGTGATCTAGCATCCATCCTTAGTGTGAGATCCTAGGTGGTACCTTAGGATGTCTTGTTCTAAGGTTAGAAGGTTCATTTACTAGAGTAACTGGGTTTAGGTCTAGTAGATACTTTCCCTTGATTGAGGCATCACCTTTTAGGTGAGTCAGATGATAAATCTAAGGGAGGTGGAGAGATTCAAGGAATCTAGGCACCCCCCTCTCATGAGCTTATACAAACAGGGCATTCTACTCATTCTCTAGAGAGCTAAGTGGAGAGAGTAGAGCCCATGCTTTGTGTACTTGCTGAAGGGTTGATATACTAAGTGGTCCATTGTGGAAATACTCTCTTCTTTGGCATTTCATTAGCATGTGTTTATATGTTATGTCTATGTGGTGACTCTCGAGCACATTATATTGCCCACCATTGGTCATATCTCATCTTTATCTAAGTGGCTGCATGCTTTGCTCTATTGGTGTGAGTTTTCTTATATGATAATCATCTCCATTGTTTGATTCATTTAATCATTGCCAAGTTTAAGCTCACACCATGTCTTTTAACAATACGACCATGCATTTCTCCAAAGTTGTCAACAGAATGATGGCCTTAAGAAAACGATGACCCATTTGCATTTCTGAAAATTGTTTAAGAAATGATGACCCATTTGAGTTTAATGTGGGTATTTTTTTTCTTTTTTCCCTGTCTCATTTTACAAGTGCTTATGAGAGTGTTTTTTAGCCACTTATTAAGTGCACATAAAAAAAGCACTAAAAGTGTGCTACCTTACCTTGATTTCACCCGAATCATGATTGACATTGCATAAGTTCTCTTTGTAAAATATCATATTTACTAAACCCTAAAATATTATATTAATTAGTCCCTAAAAATGATATTTATTTAATTGGTAGCAAATTAGTGTCAAATCAAGTTTGGTAACTAAAAAATGCAACATGATACCAATAGCTTTAGTCTTTGTTTGATGTTGCGATGCTTTTTGATGACATATATTGACTACTTCTATTCAAATTAGCAAAGAGAAGTGTCATATGGAGGACCATGGTTCTTATGGTTCTCTCATTTTGAATTTTTTTCATCCCCTCAGCAAGTTGATGTGTTACAATAAGCCAATTCTCATGGACATATGCATGTGCATGTGTATAAACATGCACATAGATCCATGCTATTTATGCAAGGGATCAAAATCTATTGCCTAGATTAATTGGAAAAACACACACATGCGTGCGTGCATGCACACAAAAAGGGGTAATCCCTCTTCATCTCTCCATAAAGGCTCCTAGGTGTATGTGTGTCTCCCTCTATAAAGCAAGCAAACCTCTCTCCCTCTATAAAGCAAGCAAACCTCTCTCCCTCTCTACTCGTGTAGCCATAACATTCATTTTCTTATATATACATACATGTATACACACACACACACACATCCACGTATGTGTGTGTGTATGCATGTATATATGTATATACATACATACATACATACATACATACATACATATATATATATATATATGTATGTATGTATGTATGTATGTATGTATGTGTGTGTGTGTGTGTGTGTGTGTGTGTGTGTGAGAGAGAGAGAGAGAGAGAGAGAGAGAGAGAGAGAGAAATTACATGGAGACAAATTGTATAAAAAATCCATTAGATGATAAGTTTACTAATGTTTTAAACTTGAAATAGGAAATCCATATACTCTTTACAAAATAAAAAGAGAGAAAATATAGGATGGTTATAATAAAGGAATTTCTCTAGACTTTTTATTATATTGAGTATTCTTCTAAGTAGGAACTAAATGAAAGTAGAATAAAACATTAATTCATTTCAATTATTAAAAAATCATTAAAAAGTGGTCATTAGATGATTGCACTTACTAAGTTATATTAAATACTAAATGGCGATGCTTCACTCAATTATATAAAAAGTACTATATCATACATATATTCGATTATTGCTTATATATTAATGTAAAATAGATTACACTTAGCTGTAGTTCAAAATACAAAATGGTACCTTTCTTTAAAATTGGATTAATATATTGAGTTAGAACAATTTCCATGTTTATGATTGCCATGTTACTACAAATACTCAAGGAAACTACTTAATATAATATAATTTAACCCCATGCATAGGTTAATATATGGCTATAACCAACTTTGATACTTTTTGTGTAGAAGTCTTATATCGTCATACCCTCTTTCTTACAAAGTAATACAAAGATAAGTTAAAGGCTATAAGTTTTTGTTTCTATTATTTTTTCACAAAGATAAGTTAGTTTTTGTTTCTTTTATTTTTTCACAAAGATAAGTTAAAAGTTATTAGTTTTTGTTTCTTTTAATTTTTCACACTTTCTTAGTCACATAGAGGTAATCTTTAAATGGTGATTGACATTGGATAAATTGCCTTTATAAAAATGTCGGATTTACTAACCCCTAAAAGGACATTTCTATATTTTATTGTTGTACCAAAGTAGTATCAAATCAAGTTTAACAATTACAAAAATGCAATCCCATATATGTAATTGTATAACAATAGCTCTAATATATCCCTTTGATGTTGCACTGTCCTTAACGATTCCTTTCAATTAAATTAGCACTCGGGAAGGTCAGATGGAGAATCAGGCAATGTGCTATTGGTTCCAGATCCATCTTCTACAATGAACGCCATTGACATGCCCCAACTGGTGTGGAGTTCAATGTGGCAATGCAAAAACCAAACTCCTACACAAGATCAAATGAAAGCGGTCAAGTTATGCAATGTTTCAATTTAAACATTTCATGGTCTTGGATCTGTTAATAAATAGGAGCTATGCATGTATGCATATTTGAATCTACTAACATATAAGGTTATGCATGTGTGGATATTTTGATTACTATTTATTCACACATAAGAAAGAACAAAAGTTGTTAAGTAGTATAGAAAGACAATTTAAATCTATGTAGGTCTTAGTATTCATGAACATGTGCATGTGTGTGCACATGCACATAGGTCTAATGTAGGGCACCAGAATTTATTGCGCCTATGCAAAAAGATTAAAATTATGTGTGTGTGTGTGTGTGTTTGTGTGTGTGTGTGTGTGTATAGAGAGAGAGAGAGAGGGGGGGGGGAAGGGAGAGAGGAGAAAGAAGAAGAAAATGAAAATGAATGTTATGGCTACATGCATAGAGAGGGACAAGGGTTTTCTTGCTTTTTAGCGAGATACACACAAACACCTCCTTTGTGGAGAGAGAGAGAGAGAGAGAGAGAGTGAACTACTTTCTACAATATAATTTAAGCTCGGGTAAATATATGTATGTATGTATGTATGTATGTATACATACATACATACATAGGGTCTGTGTATAGAGTCTAGCTAGACGACGATACATGAGAGTCTTACCGGGATTTATTGCTTTGAACCTAATAGCTGCCCATCCTCCAGAGGGGACCGCAACTGTATTTCTGGAATGTGGGTTTTCGAGATTGAAATCTTCCGCATCAACGGAGGCATCATAGTTACCAGAGCCACTGCCCACCACGTAGAAGTTGGTTCCATGGAGGTGCATGGGATGGCTGTGGAAGGCAAGGGCGGCGGCGTTTTGGAACACTATCTGCACACTCGCATTGTAGGCTAGCACCTTCACCTTGGTGCCCAACACTGATGTTGGGATATCCTCGGGGTCAGCACCCGTGTAATCATAAGTATATGGTGGATTATCAGGAAAATCCGTGGTGTACACTCCTTCTATTTGTTCATAGTAAGCCTGCATGGATACATACACACACACACATCCGATTTGTAGTGTAATTTTCTTGGTTGAAACTTAAAAATCTCTGTTGGAATTAGGCACTATCTTTAATTTTAAGGGGTGAGATTTACATGTTTTCGTTATAAATCTTGAAATTAAAGAATTATAGGTCTAAATCTTGGTTAGGTTTTAGCATTGCCTTTAATTTTAAAGGTTGAAAAACCATTTTTTTCAAGCTCTGACACACACACACACATATATATAACACCCATCACTTTGTTGACAAAGAATTAACGTCCTCCTATTTTGCTTTAATTACTATAACTACAATGATTAGCAGCACAATATTAAAGAAGGGAGTCCCTTTAATGATATGATCATGGGCCATTAATCTCATCAACTAGACTTGTAAATAAGAAGGATCCATGAAAATCTCATTGCCTTGAATGTGAGTGGGAAAGACATGCTTGACTTTTATGAAGGGTGTTGTCTCATAATTTATAATCTTCTAGCCTTCTTTCATGTAAGCAATGGGCTTGGGTTGCAATAGTAGCCTAATTCTAATTTTCCCCAGTAGCCTTCTTATTTTCTCCCAACATGTATCCAAAAGAGGACATGTGCTCTCATTAACCAAACTCAAATTTATGATCTTCTTGTTGGACTTTGAGGGCCTTCACATCATATTTATGTAAGCAATGGGCTTGGATGGCAATAGTAGCCTTTTAATTTTCTCCCAACATGTAACCAAAAGAGAGCATGTGCTGAGTGCTCTCCACTTGGATGCCTTTGGAACCAGGTATATTTGTTGGCCCACTTGTTGTCATAGATATGAGAAAATACTGCTATATATGAAGGACCACACCCGAAGACCGCATAGATTTTATCATGATCTTTTTGGATTATTGCGACAACATTTGAAATGTGCCTCACTATAAGAAAAAGCTTTAGGACCCACTTTTTTATCCACTGACCTTTATCACAAGAACATGATGTAGGCATTTAAAAAATAGCAGATAGTTAGCTAGCCTACCATGAAATTTAAAACATCATGACCTTTTTGTAAAGGGTTGCCTTTGTCTTGATATCATGTATATTTACTGTTCCCAAAACAAAGAAAAAGCTTTAAAAAGGATGGTTACAAAGGTCAGCCATACTGTAGGCCAACCTTTGATATTGTATATGTTTTAAGGGTAGCCAAACAAGATTTTGAGAGGCCAAAAGATTAGCATACAGATGAATGATTTTTACCTCAAGGAGAGCCATGAGATTGCCCTTTTAAAGGTAGTGGTCACCCTTATATAGATGGGGTGACCATGAGAGCCCTTAGGCTCGATTTTTGACGGTATTTCACACGTTTTTTTTTCCCCTCTTTGGAACGTTTTCTACATGCCAATTTTTTAAATAAGCATAGAAAAAAAACACTAAATGCATTGATCTCTATGTTTTGTATGCATTTTCTTTTTAAAAAAACTACTCTAAGAGATCTAATTTATCATGAAGGGAAGGCATTTAAAAAAAACTCAAAAAGTAAAGGAAAATACTTCATAAATGCATGATTTTTTTTATAAACCTCAAGGAGAGCCGTGGAGGGTTGTTCGAATGTCACGTTGTTAATGGCGGCGTTGAGGAGGGAGTCAGTGCTGCTCCACGCAAAGTTGAGGGTAAAGAGAAGGTCTTCGTCGATGTCCTCGGGGACCTCAAAGGGTAAGTATCCTGCGGAGAAGGGAAGGCCCTTGAGGCTTTGCGTGAAGTTGGCGACGAAATCCTTGTCGTCGACGTCCGGAAAGCTTGGCGACGTGAGGCTTGTGGTGTTGATGTCATCCGTCGAGGCGGAGTAGTGGAGGATGGCTGTGGCGGCTGCTGTCGTAGGGTAGGGGATGATGGAGGCGTTCGTCGGAGCGAAGACGGAAGCTGCCATTAGATAATCTCCGACAGTCTGATTTGCCGTCATCAGAACAGCAGTGGTTTGTCCCGGCGCTAACACTATTATATCTGTTACTAGTGGCTCCGTATAATCTCCTTCCAACTCCACAACCGTTAGATTATGGCCTGGCCACAAGTGTAAAAAGAAAAAAAATCGTCCTTTATAGTTTAATTTTCTGTTATAATTTTGCCTAGCCTTGAATTTAAAGATTCAAAATTTTGAAGTTTTAGTTATAAAACCGATTACTCTATGCATTTTTCAATAAAACCCCGATTAGGTTTGCACGGTCATCTTTTTTTTCACTGATTTAAAAAAATATTTTTGACACTGGCCTGCCACCCCAAAATATAGGTGTGTGTTCATCGCCGCATTTATCACTCTCAGCAAGTATGTACTCCCCTCTGTCACATTAAATAAGCTCATCCCTGTATATAGCCACAGCAAACATAATAATAATAATCAAAAGTCCATATCTTGAGTGCATATTCCATTTTCTTCCCTACGTGTATTCGAACCTTAGGGCTATAACCCAAAAGCCTAAATATATCTCTTCTCTACTATAAATATAAAAGTATTAAATTATTCTCGACCAAATCTTTGAAAATTTGATCATATGCATAATGCAAGTGCAGATATCTCATGTACTTCGTGCTACTGTGTCTTCTTAACTCAGTTAAAATGAGTATTTGGATTATTTTATAGATTCTCAATTAACATTTTCCTTTTATAAGTTTATGGAGGACCTTATAAAATGGCCCAAAAGGCAAAATATATCTCTTCTTTAAAAATAAAATTGTAAAAATTCGACCAAATCTTCTAAAATTTGATCGTGAATGCAAGTACAGTTGATGCACTTCGTGCAACTTTGTCCTCTCTTAACTCACTCAAAATGAGTGATTTTGGATTATTTTGTAGATTCTCAATTACAAAATAGCATATTGGAGAACCTTACAAAATAGCACATTGGAGAACCTTACAAAATAGCACATTGGAGCTCTCATCAAACTCGAAAACTCGACACTAGCATATGTATTCAAGAGGGGGCATTCGCACAATCCAATAGTTAGGAGACGATGAAGGATCATGCCCTAAAATCTTTTCTTCAAGCATGCATGTAAGTGTGTGTGCGCGCGCGCATGCATATGCATATGTGCCCCCCTTGTATGTGCATGCATGTGTGTGTACATGCATGATTTTTGGGGTGTGTGTGCGTGTGTGTGTGAGTGTGTATACATTGTTGCATGTGCCCATGCATTCTTGCATATGCATGCATGTGTGTGTGTGTGTGTGTGTGTGTGTGTGTGCATATGCATGCTTTTGTGCATGTGTGTGCTGGGGTGTGTGTGTGTGTGCACATCAACAACTAAACCCTACTAGATACCATTTGAGTGTAGACAACATGCTCATGTTCATACTCATGTAGAGTACTAGTGTAGTCTTTGCTGAACTAGAAAAAGCACACACCTCTAAGAAATTAATACATTTTCTATTTTCTATTATCTAGAATATTTCTAGTCTTCATCAAGGGTAAAGTAGATATACTTTTTGTTTGAAATGCTAAATCCTAGTTTTATTGAGGACCAATAATGTGAATTGCTCATAATCATCCCATTAAATAAGTGGACATAGTATTGACAACTAAATCAAGAAGAAATCACAAATGCTATATTAATCCTAAATTTGGAATGCATAACAAAGAATATAAACATACAACCCCTAGTATAAAGCTTGTCTTTAATAAATCACAAATGATTGTAAATTTTATTACCTTCTGAAGAGCAGTCATATAAATATCCAGGTTGCCCATTGATTGTCCTTGCATCGGATAAATTAAATCCACTTGAGAGTCCTTCTTCAACCATTGTTTCTATGTCCTCAATCCACCATTCACCTAAAATACACTTTAGTGACCATTCAGTTACCATTTTTGTACATAAAAAAGGATAGAATGCTTTCTTATAGTAAGTGCAAATTCTCCCCATTGATGGTTACCTTTCTTGTTTTGAGACACCTACAAGGCTTTTTTTAAATGAGATATTAATAACTATATAATTTCATATGTGGTTTCTACTTATAACTTGTCTTATTAAAATCATGAAGATATCTTTGACATCATGAATGTGATAGGTTATTAAGACATAGGTACATGCTCTATTTACATCCTTTATGTGTAAAAGGGTGGGAAATAGCGATCATCCACATAACTTCATATTATATTGGACTTCCATTCTTCTTTATATAAATTCACCTCTCTCTCTCTCTCTCTCTCTCTCTCTCTCTCTCTCTCTCTCTCTCTCTCTCTCTCTCTCCACACACACACACACACACACACATAAAGCCTTTGTGTGTGTGTGTGTGTACACGTGTGCACCTTAGACTGATATGATTTTGACACCTTAAGGGCATTAATACAAAAAATGTATCATATTATAACTCCACAAGAGGGTGTTTCTAAATTACGTTTATGTATATCCTTAAGATTTATAAGAGGTGCATCATTAATAATCTACCATTGTTTTGGACTATTATTGGGGGAATTCAATATTCACCTTAAGAGCATCATATACACATTAAAAAATTGGTGTATATTCATCAAAAGCATGTATTCATACCTATCTTTTTACTACCCTTCACACATAAGTGGTGTAGGAAGTTTTTTTGGAGTGAGGTGGTGTTGCTGCCTAGGGCTCACCATGTGGAGACATTATGGATGGGTGGAATGAGCAAAGGGCCTCTTAATAAAGGAGCTTGCTACTATGAGAAGGAGGGGATTGTAGTAAAAGCATGTGGTGTATATGTAGAGAGAAAATCTAGAAACCTTAGGTGAATCCATAAGGATATTTATCATTATTTTTTTCTTTTTATTGATTGATTGAGAGAGAGAGAGAGAGAGAGAGAGAGAGAGAGAGAGAGAGAGAGAGAGAGGATTAAACTAAAGAATGAAGGTTAAAGTGTTTATTTGTTTATTAAAGCAAAATGAAATAGAGCAAATAGATATATGGAGCTACTACAAAGAATATAAGTCAACAAAGGATACATGCATGTGCAAGGGTAAACTTTATTAACAACAATGCAAGTCTGTGAATAGACCTAATAAAAGAATATAGATTCATGGTTTGTCTACTTGATATGGGTAGCATGATTTTGTGAGAGTACCTAGTAGGATGGGTTCTAATGGAACTACATGTGGAGGATACGGGCATTTTAGGCTGGTGCTAGGACTTATTATAAAGGCTCCATATACCGTAGCTCGTAGCCAGCTTATGTGAGCATGCCAAAAGAGTGTCCCCCTTTGATCAGTAACTGTGAAATTGTAGACATAAGTGTTTCCAGTTTGAATGGGGCATTGTGTAATATATGCAGGCCCATCTGCCCATGCAGTTAGTAGTTGTCGAACTCCATGCCTAAAAGAAACAAAACACTGTTAATGACCGACAAAATTCTTAATATTTTTGATAGTAATAGTCACCTATTTCCTTTTATAGTGCCAAGTCGTTTCTATGGAGAAAAAGTGTGTTGAAGTCTTGTAATTTAAAAATAAAGGATTTGTAATCATGTGAATATTTAAGGTGTAGGTCTAAGGTTTATGCTTCACTTTACATGTATAATACATCATCTTAAAGTTCCTTGAGAGTGGAATTCTTCTTTGATTTGCATTCATAAGTAATTTTGATGTTTCACCACACATGTGAAGTGACAGTATGGTTACAGTAGGGTATATTTGGTCAAATACTGAAGTGATCTTATATTCTAGAGAAAAGAGCGGTTCATGATCCTATAGAATATTCTAAATACATTGAAAGAGGATTTATTTATTTTTGGATCTTTTGTGCTCGTGTGCGTGTGTGCCTTCATGCCGTGGTCAAATGCTGAAGTACGTCTATCTTATATTCTAGAGAAAAGAGAGCGGTTCATGATCCTATAGAATATTCTAAATACATTGAAAGAGGATTTATTTATTTTTGGATCTTTTGTGCTCGTGTGCCTGTGTGCCTTCGTGCCGTTGTCAAGAGCCAGCAGGTTTTGAACCCACCACCTTTTGCATGGGACTTCAACACCTTACCTTTTGCATGGGACTTCAACACCTTACCGCTAGGCTGTGTCTCCATTGGCCATTGAAAGAGGATTTTGAAGGAAGTTGAGGTGAGAATGGAGGAAGTTTACCAAAACTGAACAGATAATAGATCATTAGTGGCCTCAGGGGGGGGGGAAAAAAACACACCCCACAGGAAGGTTACCAAAAGGCAGGGTGCAAACCAGTGAATAGTGAGGTTATAGGATACTGAGTTGGTGACGCTCACAGTGACAACGTCGCCTTCTCTTACATGGATGGTTGGGCCCGGAAATTCTCCGTTGATTGTAACGATGGACTTGGTCTCGCAAAGCCTGGTCACATTTGCATACTCCACCTAACAACAAGAGTCATGGAAATGAGTAGCTCTAATAATTCACACTTCCACAGTGTGATTAGAACTTGCATTACTTACATTCCACTCGAAATAGTGGCTCGTGGTGGAAGCCAGGCAGCAACCCCCCGTAAACAGCATGAAGAAAATAAGCTGTAGGGTATTGTGAGCACAGGCCATGAAGAAAATAAGCTGTAGGGTATTGTGAGCACAGGCCATGGCACCCTAACAAACAAGCTGGCTTGAAGCGCCCTTTTTCTATAATCAGCACCTTGCAGCTCAAACCATGGGGCAATTGTTTCTATAGCCACCGACTACTACCACTTCCTGTGTTTAAATGACCACCTCTTATAGAGACATGGCCATCATACTAGGTGGAATTATGGAACACCCCATGGACCCATCCACGTGCACTTTGTATACTGCCTTACATTGAGCACGTGGCAATTAGAGCAACGAAATTACTCTTGGCCCTCCACATGCTCCTTAGTTATTGGCCAAACCCTCCTCTTCCACTCGATGTGCCCATTCGCCACCCACCTTCCTTTCCTTACGTTACCATTCTTAATCCATCCCAAAACCAACCCTTCCCAGATGCTTTGTCTTGAAATACCTATAACTAACAATCCTCTTCACATATCTTTTCCCCTCATGCCTCTTGCAATTCCTCTTGTATTGAATTTTTGAAAAACAATACAATATAGTTGTCTATAAGAAATAATGTCCTCCATCAATTTAATTTTGAATTATCTTAACAGTAACATCTTGAAGAACTCCATCTCACCCTTGGTATTTCCCTAGCACGTGCAAAAAATGAGCTATTTTGTCTTTCTAAGTCATAGCACTTGTGGGATCTTTGACTTTATGAGCTTGTGATCGTAGTATAGGGAGGAATCATTTATCTTGCCATGGACTCAAGATCCTAGCAAGAAGTAAACTCTATGTATGTATAACCCCAATGTGTGTCTTCCTAGTGTAGACATGGCCATCAAGGTGGATGTTGGATAGCATCTCTAATTGAGCATGGACTCAAGATCCTAGCAAGAAGTAAACTCTATGTATGTATAACCCCAATGGACTCAAGATCCTAGCAAGAAGTAAACTCTATGTATGTATAACCCCAATGTGTGTCTTCCTAGTGTAGACATGGCCAGCAAGGTGGATGTTGGATAGCATCTCTAATTGAGCATGGCAATAATAAGAGGTAGCAAAATTATCCTTTGTTTCCTCATGCATATTAGTCAAACGTCAAACCCACCTCTTCAAGTTAGTGTGCTCACACTACCAACTTTCCTTAGTTACCATACTTAAACCATCCCAAAACAAACATGTCCTCTCCACTTTTTTTTTCTACCCTTGTAGATTGCATTTTGCAATTCCCCATGTTGGAAAACAACATAATTGTCTATAAAGAAAATGCCCACTGAAGATACCCATCAATTTAATCATGAAAATCTTCCATCTTGAAGACCTCAGACATTCCTTTTTTCTTACCCAAAAATAAAGTTATTTTATCTTTTCAAGTAGGCATAAATTTGAACAATGACCAGCCAGATGGTAGAGTCTATATCCCTTGCTTTCTGAATTGTATCCCACAAATATGCATTTAATTGCCTTATCATCAAGCTTAATGCGTTGTTGCTCAGGCACAAGAGCATAAGAAAGACAACCAGAAACACGCAAATGAGCCACAAAAGGCTTCCTGCCATGCCAAGCTTCATAAGGAGTTTTAGACTGCAAGGCCTTGGTAGGGCATTTGTTCAACACATAGTTTGCGCACATAGTTGTCTATAACCAAAACCCATGAGGTAAATCTTGTGCTTTCACCGTACATCGTGCCATCTCCATGAGAGACCGGTTCTTCCTCTTAGCCACACCATTTTGCTGAGGTGTGTATGGCACTATACATTGATGTCTTATGCCTTTTTCAGCCATATATGCATGAAATTCCTTGGACATATACTCCCCTCTCTCTCGATCTGAATGAAGGGTGCCAACTTTACATTCACATGCATTTTTCAGCCATGGATACAAAGTGTCTAAAGCACATAAAAACCTCAGAGTTCTACTTTAATGGATACAACCAGCTATCTGGAGTAATCATCAATAAAAGTGACGAAGTAGAGATATCCCCCAATAGATGGTGTCCTCATAGGACCACATACATCACTATATATAAGCTGTATTTTCTTAACAACTCTCACAGCTCCATCCTTTGGAAATGATACCTGATGATTTTACCACCCCTCACATACATGTTTAGCAGGGGTCTCAAGAGTTGGCAACTCAGACACCATGTTATGCCTTTAAAGGCGTAACAAACTGCCATAATTTAGATGGCCAAATCGTGCATGCCATAATTTTGCATCACTCATAGCACGAGTTGTAGAGACTGAGCAAGCATCATGCTGCAACTTCTCAAATACATCCATCTTGTATAGGCCATGAAACAAGGTACTTGAGACAATGATAGAATAACCATCATTTCTATCCTGAACTGTACATCTGTCATCCACAAATTTCACCATCAAGCCTGACAAGGCTAAGGGTGATGAAACTGACATCAAGTTCTTCTTAATGCTTAGCACATATAAAACTCTGAAAAGAGTAAATGCGCCCCCATTTGCAGCAGCGAGCATAACTCTACCAACTCCTCGAGATATGAGGAACCATTTGCACATGTGACAGTTCTTGCACTTGGGATAGATTCCAGAGATGAGAATAATTTTTTTGTGAAGTAATGTACTTACTAGCACCACTGTCAAAGTACCAAGCATCCGATTCTGCCCCACTGACATGCATACATCATGAACAAAGGGTTCATAACTGCAATGTATAGTCCATGCCCAATTATCTTGAGCAAAACTTGCAGATTCTTTCTTCTCTCTGCACTTGGTGCAGATGCATCAGCCACAACCATGCTCGATTCTTTCTTTTTCTCCTCCTCTAGCCTTTTTTTACACTCATTTATGTGGTGCCCTGGCTTCTTGCACAATAGTGACACTTGCCCTTCTTTTTAGGCTTATCACCTTCTTTCTCTGCATCCTTACCTGAGGATTCTGATTTTGGCTTATACCCACCATGCGAAGAAGCTTTACCTTTTTCTTTCTGACTGGCAACAAAAGCTTGGTCATCACCAACTCGCATAACAGATCTGTTTTGCCTAGATTGCTCTTCTTACAAGATATTGAAACCAGCTCATCAAATGTAAGGGCATTTAGATTTACCTTCATCATAAGCTAAGGGTAGAGGCAAAACTCTGATAAGAATCTAGCAATGCATTAAGAAGCACCAATGTACTATCATGATATATCTCATCCACACTAGCAAGCTGCTCCTTAAAATCTTGATCTTGGTTAAGAAACTGTGGGCACCAATGTACTATCATGATATATCTCATCCACACTAACAAGCTGCTCCTTAAAATCTTGATCTTGGTCAAGAAGCTGTCCATTGAGTCTCCCTCATTCATGTGCTCAGATTCCAACTGTTTGCGTAGATATGTAACACGTGCTTAATTGCCCACCTAGTATAATGCAGCAAGTGCATCCCATGCCTGTTTTGAAGTCTTACATGATCGAATATGAGGAATAATGCTTCGCTTCACAGAAAGTGCAAGCAATGCATGTGCATGTGCATCTCTTCCATCCCATGTCGTTTGAGCAGCAGTGGGAGAGGTACTGGTGGTGCATGTGGAGGAGCCACATCTATATTAGATTCTACTTGAGATGTACCTGTAGCACCTGGTTGCACTGGTAGTTGTGAAACACGACGAGTTTCACTACCACTGACCACATTCCAAAGGCCTTATCAACCAGTACATGCCTCATCATATAGGACCACAATGGGTAGTTAGTCCCATAAGGTTTGTCCTCAGCAGCAGACAACATATTGAATACATCACTACTGCCAGCCATGACTGTCTACCAAATGCAAAATCTTTCAACACACTACAAGTACTCACTATTCATTAAATGCAACCCTGGATGGCTGTCAACTAACTGAATCACCTACAAAGTGTATGAAAAATAACACAAAGTAGATAATACATTGTTACTAGTGAAAGTATGATGGTCGATGTTGTTGAAGACACTGTAGATGCTCCTGCACACCAAATCTTTGCACAAGCAAAATGACACCTCTCTAGAACATCCACAGAAACCTTGCGGTGCCCAAAATGCACCCGAATCATGCCGCGGACCCCCAAAATTTTGTACACACCACAGTATATACCTTCTTCTCCTAAGAGGGTATCTCAATCGAAGACAAAAACGAATAGGGTCATGAGGAGGGAGGCAAACTACTAGATCAAGTTTCAAGAAGCTAGCCCTTATACCAATTGTTGGAATTAGGGTTAGGGCTGTAACAATGCACACACATAAGATAGAGAATCTTGAGAGCACACAAACTCACTAGATTAGACAAATAAAAAATGTGTGCCAGATACAAAAAAAATTACACACCCCAAAATGAGTAGATAAGAGGGTGTACATATGCACGAGGGAAAAAACCTCCTAGTAAGGGAAAAAGTGCCCTGGTGGTCCTAAGTGTGTTCACACACATCACTACCATATAATGCTACAATTAAAACTATTAGTACTGTTGAAACTTGTGATATACATGTAGGTATACTATAGTTGGAAGGATGTAGGTAACTCTATAAGCTCTAAGAAATGGATAGGATGGACTTTATACTGTTTCTTGCCAAGCCACTTCTTCTTTCTTATTTGGAGACACCCTAGTATTGTCTTTCTAAAAATTTACAACACACTAGAAAACCTTAGGACTCAAGCACTCATTCTTGTGCTTCCGCCACCAAAATCCCATTTGAAATTTGCTTCCTTAACATGGTGTTTCTTCATATTCCTGGGTTGAATACAAGGATCTTTTGCGACTTTGTCGTCACTAATTTCTCTTTTATTACTTCTATTGGTAATCATGTGTAATGCTGCTCTTTTTGTAGCTAACTTATCATTACTGTGCAATTCTTTGACATGACCTAGAGACTTCTTCAAATTCTCCACAATCACTGTCTCAATACCATATGATTCAGAAGTTTAGTCACATCCACAACATGTTTCATTATCAGATGCTGCAAAATCCTTCCCAAACTTTCAGCCTTTATACTCAAGTCAAGGTTGCTTGGCACACTTGCTTCAAATGTTTCACCATAGATAATGCCAAGTACTACCTATTCCTTTGTTGAGAGCATGATGGTTATATAGAGAAGGATTCCTCTACACGTGCCTCAACATTGTTGCGTTGTGGGGCTGAACTATTGATTTTGATTAGTAATGTCATGAGATTCCACTAATTGAAGTAGAGAGATCCATCCTATAAAAACTTGAATTTCGTTGTGAATTCATAGTCTTTCTTGGCATCATATGAAATTTACTTGTAAAGGATGCAACAGTTCATAAAATAGTTCTAGACGTATAGGTAGCATGCATACTACAATGGATTTAGAGTACATATAATCACTTAAACTACATATTAATATGTATGATTTACTTGATGGATCTAGATTTAATATATTCACGCAAGTAGGCGGATAAAACTATGAAATTTATAATGTATCTAGAAAACGTGCTGCACCTTCTTTTGTGGGGAAAGGATGTACACAATTGATAGAGTGTATTGGATAGTTGAGAGGGAGAGAGAGAGAGAGAGAGCAAGTAGGAGCTTGCTATTGTTACTGATGTCAAGACAAAAAGAGGGAGAGCATAGGTAAATCATAGACCTTTATGTGTGTTTGTGTGTGTGTGTGTGTGTGTGTGTGTGTGTGTGTGAGAGAGAGAGAGAGAGAGAGAGAGAGAGAGAGAGAGAAAGAGAGAGAGAGAGAGAAGATTGCGATTCTCATACTGATTTCTCAGTATGATCCAAGCCTCCATAGCCTTGTTAGTATGTTGAATTAGAGTGAGAACGGAATCACTTACGCTGGTGACGATGGCACAAAGTGCGCCAGCATTGTGCCTTCTCCATGCCTGAAGAAGTGTAGCATATGGCAGAAGCATGTTTGCAAGGTTGTTGGGGTCGAGACTTTCCACTGGTTCTGCATCCATTCCTAGAATAATTTCTAGGAGCTCATAACAGTCTAGAATAGCATTGATTTTAAATTTCCAAAGATTATAGTTTGTCCCATCAAGCTTTCCTTTTGTGAAGGCATAGTGTAGTAGCATCAGCAAACAGCAGAGGTAGAAGCCATCACTCCTAGGGTTCTATGCAAAGAAATACTAAACTTTATGCACTATTCTTGCTAAGACATACCATATAAGAATATGGCACAACGGAAAGAGATAGCAAGACAAAGCACAATAGACAATGCAATAGATCCACAATGGAGAGAATTTAAAATTATGATTATACCAAATAGGTACAAGTGATAGTGCTGTCCACCCATGCGCTCTCAAGTAGAGCTTAGATGGTGATCTAGACAAACTTTGGATGGAGTATGTATGAAGTGTAGAAGGAGGTGGATACTCACAAGAATTGAATGCCTTAGCTCATGGCAACCATGTCCATATATAGTACTGTAGGCGGTGTGGTAGATGCGTATACAACGAGGGCGATTACACTGCATAGACACGGTCACCGCCCGAGTATTAAGAACGTGGCCCACTGACCACCGACCACTGCCCACTAATGATGGACCTAGTATCCGAGGGAATATTCCTCATACCGTCGCCCAGCTAACGCTCATACCTTGAAACCCAGCTAACGCTCGTATCCTTGACTATCTCCTAACCATCATCATCACAATAATGACCCCATTGGCGTCTAAGTTGGGGTTCCCACTAAAGACATGCACCATGGCTACTCTCTCATAATGGGGACCTAACAAATGTGCATTATACATCAAAGTGAGATACATGTTGAGAGACGGGCATTGAGTGTATACTAACAACGATGGCATGAGGAAGAGCAAGATTTTCCATAGCCTCTCGAGCACTAAGAGACTTGAAAAATGCACACTAGGTGCTACTTGACTTTGTGAGAACATCGTCTGATGGTGACCAAACTTTGCAAGCATGTGTGAAGGGAATCCCACACATACTTGCAAATTTTGGTCACCATCAAACCATGTTTGGGTATGATGGCATGGGAAGAGTGGGATTTTCCATAGCCTCTCAAGCACTGCTAAGAGACTTGAAAATTGCACATAGGGCACTGCTTGATATACCAAGCATCGTCCGATGGTGACCAAACTTTGTGATCATGTGGGGGTTTCACATGCTTGTAAAGTTTGATGTTTGGGTACAATGGCATGGGTAAGAGTTGACTTTGCGAATATCATCCGATGGTGACTAAACTTTGCGAGTATGTGGGGAGGGTCCCCCCCACATGATCGCAAAGTTTTATCACCATCGGACAATGTTTGGGTATGATATGGCATGGGCTTTGCATGGGGAAGAATGAAATTTTTAAACAAACAATATGATAACCAAAGTGCAAAAAAAAAATCCATAAACCATGAACATCACTGATCCTTAATAAAGACATAATTCATAAAATATAAACATCAACTAAGTACGTTAAAATGTGAGCTAACCCAACTACTCTAGGTTTAGCCATTGTCTCAATAGATCAAAGTACAATGTAAATGAGCTACCCCATCTAGTTTGAGGTTGGTCACTGCCACTAAATCTAAGTACAACATAAGTGAGCTAACCCAGGTAGTTTGAGTTTAGTCAATATCAATGGACATCCAATCATTATCATCATCTTTGATTGGTGATCGACGTACATGTTGAGGATTCTATGCACGACGTTGAGAAGGCTATGCCGACTACCTATGGGGGCCTACGAGGGTCATTAAATATTTACATGGAGGTCTACCTCAAAGTCAGGATCGTAAGCTAGTGCTGGTGTACTCTGAAAGATCCTTGGCCCCTCTGTGTAACGAATTCGGGGGTGCTAGCAACGGAAGTAGCACTTCTTGCGCAGGGCAGATCCTCTCACTCGGGGCCTCGTCCACCACGGATATCTAGACAAGAGACTAATCCCTCGGTTCTTCCAAAACAAACCCGGAAAAACTTCCCTCCCCCAGAAAGCATGGGTGATGCCTCCAGGATATTTTTACTCTAACGTAGGCAAGAGCCTTAACTAACCAAACTGATCTGACGGAACCCGTAAGTCACATGGTCAGATCAAGGAAGAAACTTGCACTTGGATCATAGAGACCAACGCTTTTTTCCTCATCAAGAGGCACAGCCGTTGATTCTTTTCTATAGAACAAGACTATTCGGGATTTACTTCATCTATCGTACCATAACAGAATTGAGTCTCATTTTAGGGATCCATCAGTCCAGCCTAACCCCATCCAAGTCCCATGGGTTAGCCAACCGCCCAACCACTGTAGTGATAGGATCCATTTAGGAATTTGGTTATGTTTTGCACCAGGTACCAGGGAAAAGAGTTCTCAGGCCCCCTAGCCGACGCTTCATGCAAACTTCAAGATAGTCACACCACTTACACACCCAATATGAAATTGCCTGTTTCACAAATTCAGCTATCTTTAAAACAATCTTTTAATGAAACCATAGTATCACTAATCATAATCCTCCAAAATATCCGGTTGAATTCTAATTTCCAATCATTCTTTCATCGGTGTACCTATGGCATCATTGGCAACCAGAACGCTCACCACCTGTTCACTCAGGGGCCCTTTCAATAGTTCCTAGCTCATAGTACCTGGCAATATAATCACATAAGAAAATCCAGATGGACTCTCCGTTGAAGATCAGCAAGATCAACCAACATATCCATATAAAAGAGCCATGGACTCATTCGTTGAGGACCAACAAGGACAATCAACCAGATCCATGCCCGAGTTCAGAAAACAACTCTAACACCTTGTTCCATTTTCTTCCTCGACGTACGCGTGGGTATCTTCGGCTACCCAGAGCCCAAGCACCGTATGGTCAGCACCCTCTAGGATCCTTCACATGTCACCTAGCACTTTACTCATAGGCCGCTTCCTTGGTCCTCCGTTGACTGTCCGTCAGCTGTTGCAACTTTCAATTAGGTCTCCACCACCTCGTTCACAAGATGGTCAAAATGCTTCCCCAGCATTCTTGACATAAAGCAGTCATTTAAAAATAGGTCATAAATACAGTTTCTAACGAACTCTCATCTTTCCACAATGTTACATCATTTCTCGTTATTCCACATTCTTCTACATCAATTCACATTGCTTAATCCACATCCAATCATATGTATTCCCATCGTCCTTCATCCATTCTCATCTAGTCACATCATATTACATCACATCTCATCCATTCATCTACCCATATCCATATCACATCACATCACATCCATTCACATCGCATCTCATTCATTCACATATATCCCGATTCACATCACATCACATCACATGTCATCCATTCACATCTCATTGCATCCATTCACATCCATCACATTCATTACATCCACATCACATCACATCCATCCCATCCACATTACATCACGTCCACATCTCATTCTCATCCATTTACATCACATCACATCCTTTCACATATCATCCCATCTCAATCTCATCTCATCACATTCACATCCACATCCATTTACATCACATCACATCCCATCCACATCCATATCAATTTACATCACATCACATCCCATCCACATCTCTTCACATCCATATCCACATCCATTTACATCACATCACATCCCATCCACATCTCATCACATCCACATCCATTTACATCACATCACATCCTTTCACATATCATCCCATCTCAATCTCATCTCATCACATTCACATCCACATCCATTTACATCACATCACATCCCATCCACATCTTTTCACATCCACATCAATTTACACATCCACATCCACATCCACATCAATTTACATCCCATTCACATCCACATCCACATCCACATCCACATCAATTTACATCCCATCCACATCTCTTCACATCCACATCCACATCCATTTACATCACATTCACATCTTATCACATCCACTCACATCCTATCACATTGCATTCACATCTTATCACATCGTATTCACATCTATTCACATTTAGTAGCTTTTTCTACTTCGATACCAATGAGACAGTTTCTAAATTTTTGTCAATTACTTGGCCTAGTTAAAGGTACTTTTTCTCGATGGATATTTTCATATTCTTTCTCAAATTTCTCAAGTGAAATATATTCAATATTCTTATTTTGAGTAAAATATGCATGGGATTTACAAAAATCAATTCTACCCATATTTTCCAATAATGCTCAAAATTTCCCTTTTGTAAATACTCATAATTTGAATTATGCTAAAAATTTCTCTTTTTCTATTTAATTTCTTGGATCTCAAATATCATGGTAATTCCTCTTTTATCATAAAATCAATTTATTTAAAATTTCTCTTAACTTTAATAAAATATCCATTATTTCAATTATGCCAAGAATTCCACTTTTACCATTTAAATGATTGAATTCCAATGTCATGGGAATTCCTCTTTTATCATTTAAATTTTCTCGTGCATAAAATAAATTTATCTAAATTTTCTCTTTAAATAAAAATATTCATTATTTTAATATACCAAAATTTCTCTTTTTCCATTTAATTACATGAATCTCCATTATCATGGGAATTCCTCTTTTTGCATAAAATAAAATTACCAAAAATTCTCTTTTTCTTAATTAATTATTTATGCATAAATACTAAAAATTAGTTTTCCAAGAATGTGATGAAAATCATTCTTTTAGAATAGGATGACCAATCCTAGAATATGGTAGGAAGTCCTCTTTTCACTTTATGCATAAAAATGAGTTATGTATTAATTTCTAAAAATTTTGCCATATCTTCGCTCTGCTATTACTGATAATTTTTAATATTTCTAGAAAGAATAAGACTTTGTAATACAATTTTGATAGAATAACTATCCTTAGACTTAAATATAATTTATGGAATTAAATCATAAGTTTACCATAATTTTATTAGCATTAAAAAAACCATTTTCTTATAGGAATGACTATTCTTTTGGGAGAGAGAGATATATACATAAAAAGCATTCTAATTAAGCTTAAAGATTAACTTTTTTATGATTAATCAATCATTAAAACTCTTAGAGAAAGCTTGATTTGCATTAAAATCAACTAAATAGAAACTTCTCAAGCTTGAGAAGGGTTAAGTGAAATCATTGAGAATATTAAATGAAAACCATCAAATTACTTCTTTCCTCTAGATTTGGCTTGTTTCTTTATCTTAGAAGGAAGCCCCCAACCAATCAATTGGTTTAGTATGTTGAGAAGAAAGCTCCAAGGATTGTTGAAGAGAGAGAGAAGCTCCAAGCTCTCCAAAAGTAGAGGATTTTTAAGAGATAATAGAAAATATCATTATTTTAATGTGATACTGGCATGGTATAGTTCACAGATGAGAATACAAAAGAATGAGGGTCTATTTATAGGTGAGGGAGGCCACTAACTAAGTCCAACTAAGTTCTATAATTTTCCAGCTTCGTTTTGGTTGAATTTGGACAAGATTTGGACCAGTTTAGCTCCCATTTTGATCCAGTTTGATCCAAGAGAGAGGAGAGATAAAAATATCACAATTTTTTTGAATTAAAAAACCTTCCCACACATGTGAAGGAGGCGCCTACCTCAAAGGTCTCCCCCTCCTTACCAAGGTGTCAAAAAGTCATCATTTCTCTAAAATATCTCATTTTTTTAGTAATATCTCTTAATTTTTAACTAATAAACCTTGTACTTAGTCAACTCTTCATCTTATGTGAAATTTACTCATTTTTGGGTATTTTATTTTATTCTTTGGATTTATCTCATCCCAACACTTGGATTAATCCTATTGGCCCATAGGAACCTTAATTGGACCATAATCTAATTTTTTTTTAATCTAGACCCTTAGGCAAAGGTCCCTTATATCATTTTTAATTGATTCCTAATGCACATTGGAAAGTTCATTTTGAACTTCTGTTTCAGGGGAAACCATTTTAGACACTAGGATGATTTTTATATCTAAAGATATCTCAATTTTGGATTACCTCTCTGTAGATATTTTCTTTCTCTAGGCCAAAATAGGGAAAAACAAGATCTTTCTTCTATTTCAGAGAGGGGAATAATTACAAGAAAATAAGGGGAGGTTCTTACACCTTTACACCTCAAAAGCTGGAGGGAGGAATCTTACATACTCAGGAGCTCACAAGTCCCATAAGCTACCTACAACCCTCTCCGTCTCTCAACATCATGCTACTGCAAGACGTCTCTGTCTATAAACCTAGCAATGGCATGTGTCTACCACTCTGCCACATGCTCGTGTGCTATGAGCCAGGTCTCCTAAAGTACTCTCTGGTATCCATCGATCTCATGTGCACTCCACTCAATCTCTAGAGGTACCTTAGGCTCCTGAACTCTGTCGTCGGTCATTGGTAGCATCAACTCCTAAGTCACTAGAGCTTATGTAAAATCTAGAGGCCTGCTAGTCCTAGCATCGACTTGAGCAAAGCCTAGGTGAAGATTGTCAATGCTGAGGACTCTGTATGTGGCCAAGTTTACTCATTCTTGGCAAGAGGGACATGCCGAGAAATGTACTAGCTTTTGGGTGATGTAGGACAAATGGAAAAAATGTCCACATCCTAGAGCATATCTACTGGTACTATCGATGTCCTCGAGGCATAGAGCATTGTTAGCAAAATAAGCCCAACTTGTGGAGTCCCTGGCCTTTTTAATTATCTTGCATAAGATATCTTTTAGCCTAAGATCAAATATGTAATCCACCACCAAATGCCATAAGCAGTGATGTCATCCTAGCAATGTATCCAGTCATATTGAGTGTACCTCTCATGGCCATATAAGCACTATGTACAAGATCATTTGGCAATGCAATCATATCCTTTTTATCATGAATACCTCCCTTGTATTCCCACCTTAAATTTCAACATGGTATCAAGAGCATAGGTCATTTTTTAAAACCTTTAGCATTCAATTTTTGGTATCAAGAGCATAGGCCATTTTTTTAAACCTTTAGCATTCAATTTTTGGACCCTTTTATCCATAGCCTCTGTTGTAGTAGTAAGCTAACTCTACCAGCTCAATAAACTAATGATAATGCTCTATCCAACCTAGCACCTGCCTTATCCCACCTTATAGTCTGTACTATTGTGCATACAGCCATCTACTCACCAACGCAATAAGAAGCACCCCTTTGCTATTATCCACGCTGTGCTTGGTCACAGTTGGTTATCAATGCTACTACCCAAAACAACACAATAGGTGCTAAGCAGATCCAACTACCATTGTTGCTGCATAGCTATAGTTCGCCTATTGAGGGATGAGAATTGGTTTCCTAGAGCACACCCATCATCATACTCTGCCTTCAGCACATCACCGTTGCTACTCTTCACCTCTTGCATAGCGCTAATATAACTACCTACTACAACAGCGTGGCTACCTATGTACACAAGCCCGTGCTTAGTACTCACCAACAAAAGTGACACTTGGTGGTGAAGAGAAGTCTATCCCATAGGTACATAGCACAAAGAAGGTGATAGATTCAAGATTAGAGATTCTACAGAATCAAAACCAATCAAAAATTCCCTCTATTTGGTAAGAGTCAAAGCCAATCACTACACAAATTTGGGGCTTTTCTTATTTTGGGGAAATTTTTGTGAGCAAAATTTTGGGGATTTTCATTATATTTGGGCCTTTTTTAAATTGGGCATTATGTGTAACATTTCATGTCAATTGGGATTAATAAGCTTAATTTCAAGCTCCATTTATAGCCAATTTCTTTCCTTCTTTAATCCTATCTATTTTCATTTTCTTAATCATGGAATCACCAATTATTATCTCATCTTCTAAGTTCCTTGTGCAATCTCCCCCGCCAACTTTTGATTGGTGTTACATGCCATGTCATCATCGATTCGGGGACTTCTTGAATAACCAAAATTTTCCATCATGCTATATATCATTGGAAAGGTCTCAATGACTAGATTCCAAATGTGCAATCTCCACCAACTTTTTATTACATGCCACATCATCACCAATTTGGGGACTTCTTAAATAATCAAAATTTCCCACCATGTTATATATCATTGGAAAGGCCTCGATGAGTAGATTCCAAATGTGCGATCTCCACCAACTTTTGATTTGATTTGTGAAAATTTGAACAATGAGCCCATTTTTCTAGAGAGAGGATGTGTGAAAATTCTTGAGGGAAAAAAATGAGAGTCCATATTTCACGTAATACAACATATCGACTATAGATATGTGCTGCCATCATACAAGAATGCAAACACTGCAAAATAGTAAGAGTCTTCCCTACCCCAGGCCGTATCCCACAGCTAAGAAAAAGTTCAAGTATGCTCCATCTCTAATAGGACTAAGCTCACACACCTGACAATATATCAAGCCATGTGATATTGGATCAATATGTGATGTGATATACACTCATCTACATAAACAACATCGTGAATGCTGTAAAGGGATGACAACATTGCCTCCAAGTCTGACATGATATGCAAAGTAGATGTGGTGGTGTCTCTAGCACTCCTACGAATAACCGTTAACTCACAATCTATCTCTCCAATGAGGTCCATAATAGAAGAGTGGCCCTCCTCACATGACTTCATACTAGACCCTAAGCCTAACATAGACCCTAAGCCTAACATAGAGCCCTAGAACAATGTAAAATGCTAATATGAAAGGTCCAATGACTAGTGCTAAGAAAATACTAATCTAGCACTAATGAAGCTCTAAAACACCACTAATCTTGGATTCAAGTCCCACTAATTACACTTCAATCCAAGAGAGAAACACAAAGGAAGAGAGAGTGAAACAATGAAAATGGCATGAGAGAATGAGGGGGAAAAAAACTTAAGGGTTTTGTAATCTTGATCGAGGTCACATGGCATCCATTTTAGGGTTTGCAAAATGAACGGCCCCAATGTATGCGTAGTTTTAGGGTTTGCAAAATGAACGGCCCCAATGTAAGCGTGATTTTAGGGTTGGTGAAATGAGCAGCTTTGATTTATTGAGGGTATCTCGTGTTATCATATTATAGTAGTGATGTGTGTGAACACACTTAGGACCGCCGGGGCACTTTTTCCCTCACTAGGAGGTTTTTTCCCCCGTGCATTGTATATACGCCCATTATCTTCTAGGGCTTGTTATCTTTCATTTTTGGCACTCATAATACACTACTGTGTTGTGCTCAAGCTTCCTCATCTTCTTGAAGTTGTGTGTGCATTCCTGCAACCCTAATTCCAACAATTGGTATCAGAGCAGGCTTCCTCCTCCCGGGCAGCATCACCGGCACCTGCCGCTTCATCTCCTCCGATTGCGACGAGGTTTCACGAGCGTCTGCAGGTTAGTATATGCCGTGGGACTTTTTGATCTGAGGTCATTTCGCCCTCCGTTTTTGCATTCCAAGTACTGCGCAGGCAAAATCGTCCTACTGTGCAGATTTTCTGCCAGGATTAAAATCTGCAGGACAGGTGCCCATTCGTCTGTTTTGGGCTGTGCTACATAGCACAGGTCGATTTTATACAGGTTTTCCTCTTACAGACAGCATTTACATCTAGTAGTACAGTCATTGGCCATGGCTGACAACAATGATGTATTCCGCATGTTGGCTGCTAAGGATAAGTTGGATGGCACCAACTATCCATTGTGGGCATATATGATGCGACATGTATTGGTAGCAAAGGGGTTATGGAACATTGTGCAGGGTATTGATGCACGTCCTATTGTGGCTGGGAATGCTGCAAACACATCAGAAACAGGTACTGTTGATGATGGTGCAGGCACAAGTGCTGTAGCAGCTGTTCGAGAACCACCACTTTCAGCAGAGCAGATTCGTTGGGATGGTAGAGATGCGCAGGCTCATGCCTTGATTGCGCTGTCTGTCAAACGTACCATTATCCCACATATTCGCTCCTGCAGGACTTCTAAGGATGCTTGGGATGTACTTGCCACATTGTATCAGGCAAGAAATGAGGCTCGTGTTGCTTATCTCCGAAAACAGTTGGAGAGTGAGCATATGAACGAAGGTGATTCTATGGATAGTTTTTTGACAAAGATCAAGGATTTCAAAGAGCAGCTCATTTCTGCAGATGAAATCCTGTCAGACAGTTCACTTGTGCAGACTGTTTTGAATGGTCTACCAGATTCTTATCAGGGTTTTGCTTCCACTCTTCGCTTGATGATGAAAGGCAATCCCAATGCCTTATCATTTGAGGAGTTAGTTTCTGTTTTGCTGCAAGAAGACCAGTCAAGGCAAAACAGGAATATTATGCGTGTCGCAGATCAAGCTTTTGTTGCTAGTCAGAGAAGCGGGAAAGGTAAAGCTGGCTATTCTTCTAGTAAGCAGAAATCTGCAAATGCTGCGCAACCAAAGAAGGAAGACAAAGATGAGAAGAAGGGTGACAAACAGAAGACATTTTGCAAGTACTGTAAGGGAAATGATCATGTCATCAAAGCGTGTCCTAAGCTGGCTGCGAAAGAGGCTAAGAAGAAAGAGGCTGGTATGGCTGTTGCAGATGCCTCTCCTTCTAACAATGAATCTGCTAATGTTGTGCTAGATACAGAATGGGCATTCAATGCGCAGTGCAGTTATGACCCATCTTTGCATGACACATGTATGTCTGCAGTAGATTCAGATGTATGGTACTTTGACAGTGGTGCCACTAAGCATATAACCTCGCAGCGCAGTTTATTCACTTTCCTTGAGTCTGCTCCCACAGGGAATACTGTCACTTGTGCCAATAACTCCTCTTATCCCGTTAAAGGAGTTGGACAGATTGTGCTGAATGTTGCAAATGGCAACACCTTTACACTTTTTGATGCATTGTATGTGCCAGGGATCAAAAAGAATCTGCTGTCAGTCTCCGCATTTGCCAAAACAGGTTTGGTTGTAAAATTTGTGGATGACAGATGTACTGTTCATGATCTCTCTTGTGGTGACATCATTGTAGCATCTGGTTCACTATGTCGAGGGCTGTATAAGCTCAATATGGATGGCAAATGTGTAGAGGATTCAGCATGTGCTATTATGGATACGCAGGCTATTTCAGATGCAAAACTGTGGCATGCACGTTTTGGTCATCTGAATTTTGCAAGTTTGCTGCGCCTGCAGAAATCTGAAATGGTGTCTTCTTTGCCTAAGCTTGAGGCACCTGTCAAGCATGTTTGTGAGGGCTGCATATTGGGTAAAATGCAGCGTGCTTCCTTTCCCAAAGATGGATCAGTGAGAGCTGAACGCAGATTGCAGCTTGTTCACAGTGATGTTTGTGGTCCCATGCAAACTCCATCATTTGGAAACTACCTTTACTTCGTGACTTTCATTGATGATCTTACCAGGCATGCATGGGTATATCCTTTGAAGGCAAAGTCCGAAGTGTTTTTGTGCTTCAAACAGTTTTTGGTTATGGCTGAAAATGTGTCAGAAAGTAAGATGGGCACCCTCCGTTCAGATCGAGGGGGGGAGTATATGTCTTCAGAATTTAATGCATTTCTGGCTGAGCGTGGGATAAAACACCAATGTACAGTGCCGTATACACCACAGCAAAATGGTGTGGCTGAGAGAAAAAACAGGTCTCTCATGGAAATGGCAAGATGTATGGTTAAGAGTCAAAGTCTACCACATGGTTTTTGGCTTGAGGCTGTCATGTGTGCCACTTATGTACTAAACAGGTGTCCCACCAAAGCATTACAGGTTGTCACTCCATATGAGGCTTGGCATAGCCGCAAGCCATCTGTTGGCCATTTACGTGTTTTTGGTTGCCTGGCATATGCATTAGTGCCTGTGCAACATCGCAGAAAATTGGATGACAAAGCTGTCAAATGTATTTTTGTTGGATATAGTGCTGAGAGCAAAGGCTATCGTTTGTATCATCCACAGACAAAGCGCATTTTGGTTAGCCGTGATGTTGTATTTGTGGAAGATGCAGTTCAGCCCTTGGTTTCATGTACTAAGGAGACAAATATCAGCTCACGTGATGTCTATGATACATTGTTGCCTCTTTTCAGTGGTGCACAGTCAAGTGCAATACCTCATGAGGCAGTTTCTCAGCCTATGCAGGTTTTAAATGATGGCACAGATCAGCCTATATCTGATGCAGCTGTGCATGATGCACTTGAGGATGAGAGACAAGAGATTGAGGGCTCTAGGAACATGCCTAGATGGCTGGTGCAGACTTTGCGTGACAGCAAGTTGGATGCCCCTTTGTCTAGTCGCACTCGTTCTGGCTCTCATGGTGCCTCTTATGCGTCAGATTGTTATGCATTGGCTGTTTCTAGTATGTGCGATGAAAGTGAGCCTGTTTCATTTGATGAGGCACAAAGTTCAGAAAATTGGATGGCTGCTATGCAAGCAGAATACGATGCTATTATGAAGAATAGTACATGGTCTTTATGTGACTTGCCCCCTGGCAAGAAGGCCATTGGCACTAAGTGGGTATACAAATTGAAGCGTAAGCCTGATGGCACAGTGGATGGCCATAAGGCTAGGCTTGTTGCAAAAGGTTATGCTCAAGAGAAGGGCATTGATTTTGATGAAACTTTTGCTCCCACATGTCGTATGACCACTGTTCGTAGCATCTGTGCATTAGCAGCTCATAATGGTTGGAATGTACATCAGCTGGACATAAAGACTGCGTTCTTAAATGGAGATTTGCATGAGGAGGTGTATGTATCGCAGCCTCGTGGTTTTGTTCAAAGAGGGCAGGAAAACAAAGTGTGCAGGTTAAAAAAGGCTTTATATGGTTTAAAGCAAGCTCCACGAGCTTGGTATGAAAAAATACATGCATATTTGACTGCACATGGGTTTCAGAATAGTCCAACAGAAAGCACTTTGTATGTTAAACGTGTGGATGGTGTACATCTAATCATTGCTCTCTATGTCGATGACATGCTGCTCACAGGACCAAATGAGAGTCATATTGCTGATTTTAAGGCTGATTTGAATGCCTCTTTTGAGATGTCAGATTTGGGGCATTTGCATCATTATTTGGGGATACAATTTAAGCAGTGTGATGGAGGTATTGCTTTGTGTCAGACAAAGTATATTGAAACATTGTTGCGGAGATTTGGCCTTGAAGACTGCAAGCCTATTGCTACTCCAATGGAGACAGGTTTGAAGTTGAGTCTTCATGATGCTGGAGATCACTTTGATGTCACACTCTATCAGACAGCTGTTGGTTGCCTCATTTATGTATGCATTACGAGGCCAGACATTCAGTTTGCAGTCTCACAGGTGAGCAGATTTATGCATAGCCCAGGCATTAAGCATTGGCAGGCAGTGAAACGTATCTTTCGCTATTTGAGTGGTACTCGGCATCTTGGGTTGTTTTATCCCAAGGGGGGATCATTGCCGCCAGATTTACATGCTTTTTCAGATTCTGACTGGGCTGGTTGTTATGACACACGCGTGTCCACGAGTGGTTTTTGCTTCATGCTTGGAAGCTCATGCATATCATGGTTGAGCAAGAAGCAGCCTACTGTGGCCACTTCTAGTTGTGAAGCTGAGTACAGGGCAGCTTTCACAGCTACGGTTGAGTGTGTGTGGCTCAGACGCCTTATGGCTGATTTGGGTGTTGGGCAGCCATCTGCCACCACCATCTTCACTGACAGTCAGAGCGCATTGGCAGTTGCGCGGAACCCAGTGTTCCATGCTCGTACGAAGCACATTGAGGTGCACTACCATTATGTCAGGGAGAGACTCTCTGCAGGAGAGATCAGTTTGGCTTATGTGCCAACACAGGATAACCTTGCAGACCTTTTCACAAAGGCTCTGCCTCGTGAGAAGTTCGAAGCTTTTCGCAAAGCTTTGGGCTTACTCCCTTTTGTGGATTCATCCACATAGCTAGACACTTCCCTATACATGAGTGCTAGCTCTTGTTCACCGCATCACTCCAGGGGGGATTTGTTATCATATTATAGTAGTGATGTGTGTGAACACACTTAGGACCGCCGGGGCACTTTTTCCCTCACTAGGAGGTTTTTTCCCCCGTGCATTGTATATACGCCCATTATCTTCTAGGGCTTGTTATCTTTCATTTTTGGCACTCATAATACACTACTGTGTTGTGCTCAAGCTTCCTCATCTTCTTGAAGTTGTGTGTGCATTCCTGCAACCCTAATTCCAACATCTCGTTCGAGATACATGGATGGCTTTGATTCTAACCACATATCTTGATTGAGATACATTTATGACAAATGACTGGGATTGCATCTCAATATCCAAGTAAATGGATGGATTGGATTATAACCACATATCTCAATCAAGATACATTTACAGCTTAGATCACATCTTAATATCTCATTAGAGATATATAAACGGGTGAGATAGCATCTCACTATCTCGATCGAATATGTGAACAATCGAGATCACATTTCCATATCTCGTTTGAGATATGTGGACGGTCAAGATGGCATGACTATTTATGCTGAATATATATCCAAGTGGGTATGTCAACTGAGATCCCTTGTGGCATTGACATGGATCCTAGTGGCATGCGTATCGCGTTTAAGATATTGAGGTCGCGGTGACATGTTTTAGTTACATGGACCATGATAACCCATATGAGCTTGCTGGCATGGTAGTTATTGGTATCTCGATCGAGATATTGGGCTTTTGACCTTGGGGGCATGTGTCAAGTTATTATTAATGTTGATATCTCAATCAAGATACCCCACCTGAAATTTTGGCTCCTTATGTCGATGTCCTATTTTTCAGTGAGAGTGGACGACAGTGAGTACCATTACCTTGCATCCACCCACCAATGCAACTGTAGCTTCTTAATTGTTACTTTCCCTATTATTGCAAGACTTTGTCAGATGATCTAGAAGTGGGCATATCCATGTATCTTCATCACATGTGCTTTTTATCTTTTTATATCAAATATATTTTATGCTCTTACTAGCATATATACAATAAAGTGCATTAAAGTAAGTCAAGCAAACTCTTGATGTAGCTTTTGTTGAATTCAAAATCATTGGAGAGGTATGAAATAATTCTTTTGACTTAAAAGGTCAATAGAAACATTCTTCACCTTCTTGAGAGAAGTGTGGGTTTGATGGTGAAGAGGTTATTTTTGAAGGTGTTTGTTTACTAGAAAGGTTTGAAGTGTCATTGAGAATACCTTATTGTTCTTACACCTTTTAAGGAAAATTGAGGTGATGTATTGTACCATTGACTAGGATTCCACCCACCATGCAACCTATCTACAGATGTACCTGGAGGATATTGATGGTTATGTTATGGTGCATACAAACTTGCATGTTTTCCACCATTAGGTGAGTAATTATGTTTACTCATCATGGAGAAAACAATGATTAGCTAATTAAAAGAATAATGGCAAGCCAATGGGCTTACTCACAAAGCAAAAAGTGGTTAGCCAATTAAAAGAAGAATGGTAAGCCAATGGCTTATCCATTAATGTAATTGGCTATTGATGACAACATATGCTTTGGTCTTATGTTTACTCATCATGGGGAAAACAATAGTTAGCTAATTAAAAGAATAATGGCAAGCCAATGGGCTTATTCACAAAGCAAAAAGTGGTTAGCCAATTAAAAGAAGGGGTAAGCCAATGGCTTATCCATTAATGTTGGCTATTGTGATGACAATATATGCTTTGGTCTCTTTTTATCTCTCTCTTTTTTACTTTTTCTTTTTATAATTATCTTTTTTTACACAATTAATATTTATTGGTTAGTCAAATCAGCAAATTGTTAATGTGTACTCAGGTGATTTGCAAGCCCTCGTGGACCCCACAAGGTGGTAGACTACACAGTTTGGAATACTTCCATGCCCATAGTCACTGACACCTTGTGACCCATGTGTGAACAATGTGGCATTGATCACATGTTCCAAGATTGCCCAAGACAAGTTGCTTCAATGCAACTTGTCTCACAAAATACAACTCTTAACATCTTAAGTGTACAAAACGGGTAATTGTCCACGGTGCCCTTGAATGTGCTTACACACTTACAAGCCAAGGCACGAGAAATAGTCAAAAGGAATGCAAAAGACAATACCTCAACATGGGTAGAAGAACATGCTTCAAAACAGAACCCAAAAGGAGGAGCAAAACCTTCTAAAACCAAGAAAAACAAAGGACAACAAATTGTCAAAACCAAGGTCAAATTAAAAGACAAGGAAAAGGATCATGTAGAGGACATAAACCCAAAAGGGGACATAAACACAAAAGAGCCAAAATCTATACATGATGCAGAAGTACCCACCTCAAAAACCACCACACAAACCTCAACACCCATATGTGCGACACATGATACAAAAACCCAAAAGAAAATTCGATCTCGTTACATGGGTAAACATAATGAAAAACTAACAAACCAAAGAAAGTCAAAAAATGAAACGAGTTCTAGTACATCACTAAGTGAGGATGAAACAAGTTCTTACTCTTCGCTCAGTGCACCACATAGACCAATCAAGAAACTAGAACCCACCCAACCACCCCAAATAGATAATAATGATCACATCACATATGCAAAACACAAAAAGAAAGCTCACGAGAGCATGCTTAGCTTGGTTGAATGTCTTCCAAGGTCACCGAATGTAATTAAGCCACATAATGCCAAACCTAAAACAACAACCAAGATACAAAGCCTAGAGGAGTATCGCTTTCCCTTTCAAGAGGAAGACATACTCTCTACAGAAGAGTCATCTGGAATAGATTGTACGAACTATATGCTTAAGAAAGCACATGAGGAATTCGATAATTACCTTACAAGATTAAAACAGTCTCTCAAAACCTCATTCGGAGGAATGCTCTTCTCTCATGAAGCTAGCATCACATCAGCACTTGCACCTTTAAGGGCTCAACTTGAGTTATACAAGGACATAACAAACTCCATAAAACAGGATAGTCAGGATTCGCAAGTTTCCAAATAGACCTCATTAAGAATTGTCAGAGGGCCAAGTGTGCCAATGTACGCATTGGGTACTCTTGAAAAAGCTGAAAGCCAAAATGAGGAAAGTGAATGGGAGTATGAAACAGAAACGGGATCTAAAGCTGAAACAATAACTAAAACACCCATGGTTCCTTTGGAATATTCTATCATGGTATGGTTGGATTTTCCTACATGCAATGATGTTAAGCGCAAACGCGCATTGATTAGCCCTTGAGCTAGTCATAACATCGTGACAATAGACACTTGGGTGTCATTGGGAAAACCTAAACTCATCCCTACAAACAATAGTCTTGCAAAAAGAGGAGCCAATGGACAAAACATTGAAGTTCCAAGTTACTTTCGATACATTACTCAAACAATCGATGGCAATATGGAATTCACATTCCATGTTACCCTAGATTCCCTTGAGTATGATGTCATCCTTGGTGGAACTTGGATAGGTGAATCGTTGTATTCAATAGATGAATCCATGCAAACAGTCACTTGAACACTCCTGCAAGCAATGTAAAATTGCTATTATGGGAGGAAGAGACCTTGCAAGAGCTGGAACTTCCAAAATATTATACTGAAAAGATCCCTCTTGGATTTTGGTTGGATTGAAAATTTCAAATAAAATCACCCCACAGCTCAAGCACAACTTTATCCAACACGAGAACACAATCTCATGACCCTCGAGCTATGGGATTTGTTAGGTCAACCAACACTCAGCGGCACATCCTGAAAGAATTAACTTTACACAAGACTTGAACGTGCCATGTTTGGGGTACTTTGAACATACAATGTATATTGAAACTAACCCCCTTACTTCAAGTTTTTTGTGTTTGAGTATGTGTTTGAAGCAGATTTGATCTTGGGGAATAAATGGACTATTGCTACCCAAGCACCACTGTTCTTTGCTAGCAATAGAGTCATCATGATGGTCAATGACAAAAAGTTGACAATACCATACTACAAGGAAGAGGATCCAACTTTAATGGATATCTATGATGTTGAACACAAAAGGATACACGCCTCTTCCACAAAATCCCCTCTACACAATGACCTACCATCTGCGTCAACAACGACCGACTCTGATAAAGCATCTACTCCTTCAACCCTATCCTCACCTATGAAATTCGATGCCAAAACCTCGCAATCAGCAACAACTATTCCAAAAGAAGTTCCCACAGTCAAACCATCTATCTCTAACAAGAAACTCAAAGAAAAGACCCCGGAACCTATGCATCTTCATTGACAAACCTCACCAAAGGAGACAACCACATGCTCAAAGGCCTCGTCATCGATAGCCACTCCACAAGAGACTCTAACCTCATCATCATCAACAATGCCCATGAGTCTTAAACTTGCAGCCTCAGTGCACCAACCAAAGTTAAGAAGGGTCCCAAACCTTCCACATCAACCCAAAAGAAAACTTCACCAAGACTACCACAATTATGATATCTTAATAGTATCAAAATGTGGATGGAGAAGCAGCTACTTGTAGCTCAAGGCTACTATGAAATTTGGGTGCCTCGACAATCAAAACCTCTTCCCCAACGTAGCACTCGCGATGCCAAGGAAAAAGAAAGGTACTCCGAAACACAGCCCACAAAAGCCTATGCGAGTTCCTCACAAAACTCCACCAAGTCATCAAGTGTGAGTACCAACAACATTGTTGCATGCACAGGGGTACTACCAAAGAAATACCAAATCTTGGGTCCCTAAGCGTATCACAAAGTCCCCTAATCTTGCTCAAAGAAGAAAGCCTCAACACCAAGCACATCGGCCACCAATTTACAGTGTTCATCAAAGATGGGTGTCTATGCATGTACTTCAACAACAAGGATACTATGATGGTAATTCCATCATATGGTTGCCAAAATCGAACAATGTGGAGAAAACCTCACCACACTAAATTTAAACCCAACAACTTCACCTAAAGTTTGACAAGAATGGAGGCCCAAGCAACGACAAGCAAATCACTCAACTCTCGTGCATTCAGCGCACCAACACAAGAGATTGTGTGTTCAACCAAACAATTCGCAGTGTTCCCTACTGCCTCGACAACATCTGAGCAACAAATTCTAGAATCAATACCCACATCTGAATGGAGACTTATGAGCACATCAAAGGACAAAATAACAATGCTCTTGTCACCCCTTTGGATGTGAGAAATAAGTGCATAAGAAGTGGTTGCTTGCTTGCTTGCAAGTCATGACCTAGATGACAAAAAAACAAACAAACTATCGAGGTCAAAACTTGCAACTTCACGAGGTCAAAATCTACAATTTCACGAAATTCCATCTCACGGAATCACAATTCACGGAGTTCCATCTCACGGATTAGAACCTGCACTTTCATAATTTAAGCCTCATAATGGATTAAGCCATCTCACGCATTACCCTTTTCCAACAATAATCATCAATAGCCATTATATATTTGTTAGCTTATTGCTTACTATTCTTTTGGCTAAATTAATGTAGCAACTGCTCCATGAGTAACTACCCATACTCATGCACTGGAGAACATTTGCACCAAAGCCTCACCATCGACAACTTTTAGGTACATCTTTGGATGGGGGAACCATGGTGGGAGAAAGCCTAGTCAATGGTACAACCCATCGCCTGGAATTTCCTTCAAATTACAAACCTCTCCAAATGACGCTACCATCTTGAAATGATCTTCAATCCTTACTGAAGATATCTATATTTGCCTTGCAAGTCGACGTAATTCTTTCAATCCTTACCAACAAGTGACTACTTCAACACAGAGAAGTTCAATCAAAGTCTGTATGACTCAATTCTTATACTTCATGTAAATCTGCTTCATAAGGTAACTTAAATATACATAAAAACATAAAAAGCACATAGGCAGAAAAAGTCAGGAATAGGTCCTACTCAACAACATTTGATAAGAATCCTGCCACACAAAGGGACATCATCAAAAGCTAATTAATTCAAAAGATGAATGTCTCTTCAATGAATCAAATGAGGAATTGAGAATCACCATCTCATTTTGATGATTAAGTCTACGTTCCTTCGAAATCTTCCTTCTCTTCTCACCTATTATTAACACCTCTTAGTGTCCCCACTAACAAAAATCACATGTAACCTTGCCGATGATTGTTAATCCAATTCTAGGATTAACAAGAGCTACCGCCATTATCTTACATTAAGGAGTCATGGTAGATACACCAAAGGGTCATACATTCAAGATATCAAGCAATAGTGTCCAAAGTTATAACTTGGATGGGCGCCCGTAATGGTATGACGGAGTATTTATGGCAATTCCCGCTTCAAGAGCGTGTGGTAGCAAGTTAGGATGAAAAGTCCTAAGTGATGTACTTCATGGATATATTATGAGAGTAGTCATTGTAATAGCATTAGGCCTCTTATGAGCCTAAAGTGCCCGGCCGGGCCATAGCTTAAGTGAGTGTGAACACTTATGGCCATGTATATAAGTGAATTTCTCTCATAATACAACATACTCTCCCAGTGTGCAATTGAGTCTTGCTCTTGCTAATCTCTCACCCTAATTCGTACTAGTGAGTGTGTATGAGTGAAGTGCGGTGAGAGGAGGGACGAGGACCTGTAGTGCAATGCGACGGTGTGACAATGCTCGCAGGAGATACGGTGGAATTGCTTCTCAAGGAGTTGTAGAGCTTGGAGACCTCAAGGGTTACAAGCTCGGACATTGGAAAGATAGTTGTGGTTCACCAGGTAATCTCTTTTTGGATGTGTTTCAAGGAGGGCTAGGGTAATCTCTTTTTGGATGTGTTTCAAGGAGGGTTAGGGTGAGCCTTAACAATGATTGCCAAAAACAAATTGAGAGCCAAAAAAGGGGGCTCAAACAAATATAAAAAATGCAATCATTTGCAAAAAACCCCCACCACCCCGTTAGGAATTCCCAATACACCACTAACCTCTTCATTCATTAACTAGCTTTTCTTATTTCTTCCGGAGGAACAAAGACCATTAAACGTCACTCAACATCAAAACCATCAACAAAGCTTGTTCATTCTCCCCACACAAAGGTCTTCAACGCGATCACGTGGACGCAATTGCCATCAGGAAGGGGGAGATGTTAATCCAATTCTAGGATTAATAAGAGCTACTACCATTATCTTACATCAAGGAGTCACGGTAGATACACTAAAGGGTCATACATTCAAGATATGAATCAATAGTGTCCAAAACTACAACTTGGACGGGCACCCGCAATGGTGTGACGGAGTATTTATGGCGATTCCCACTTCAAGAGCGTTTGGTTAGCAAGATAGGATGAAGTCCTAAGTGATGTACTTCATGGATATATTATGAGAGTAGTCATTGTAATAGCATTAGGCTTCTTATGAGCCTAAAGTGTCTGGCCGGCCACAGTTTAAGTGAGAGTGAACACTTATGGCCATGTATATAAGTGAATTTCTCTCACAATACAACATACTCTCCCATTGTGCAATTGAGTCTTATTCTTGCTAATCCTCTTGCTAATCTCTCTCCCTAATGCATGCTAGTGAGTGTGTGTGAGTGAAGTGAGGTGAGAGGAGGGATGAGGACCCGTAGTGCAACGCGGCGGTGTGACAACGCTCATCGGGGAGACGCGGTGGAATTGCTTCTCAAGGAGTTGTAGAGCTTGGAGACCTCAAGGGTTACGACCTCGGCCATTGGAAAGATCCTCACACGATAGTGCGGTTCACCAGGTAATCTCTTTTTGGATGTGTTTCAAGTAGGGTTAGGGTGAGCCATAACATAGAGTGTCCATAAATTGAGGCTAGGGTTTAAAGCATAGCACGCTTTACAAAATATTAAAGTTCAAGTCTATGCTTGATAAACTAAGGTAATCAAAATGTGCACAAGCTAGCACATTTATATATAAAGCTTGTTTACAAAAATGTGTACCAAGTAATAATTATGTGCGAATTCTTAGGAATCCTCTTCACCTATAAAGTAACCAAAAATAAATTGGTAAACAAATATTTCATAAGTATACAAACCATAACCACACACATGTTTGCCAAGCATAAGTAACCCAAGAATCACCCTTCAATACAAACCAACTAAAACAAACATTGGAGGCCCCAACTATACGTCAATATACACTAAACGTATTAATATTTATAATGGCATCACCCATGATATTAACATGATTTGGCTTGATGCAAAGATAATCTAAGCATCTCCAAATTATCTCCAAATTATCTAAGAGAGTAGAATAATATTTTCAACAGGGCTTAAAATATATTCCCATAACATTCCCTCTTGCTTGAGTTTGCAATTGCCCTCAATTGTAGGTTTCTTGAGAAGAATGGAGGAT
Organism: Cibotium barometz; assembly: GCF_041138505.1. Lineage (NCBI taxonomy): Eukaryota > Viridiplantae > Streptophyta > Polypodiopsida > Cyatheales > Cibotiaceae > Cibotium > Cibotium barometz. The sequence goes on along the minus strand of NC_141080.1, from coordinate 46,947,421 downwards.
CTCATAGAAGGCATGAAAATATTTCTCAGGCACCCATCTTGCATCTTCACGAGAATGATTTTGGAAAGTCACTAAATATTTGATATATTGATTTCCAGTACAAGTTAATGTAATTTGATGTGATCAATAATAGTATCTGGAAGTAAAACTTCTCCCTCACCCTCAAAATAAGAGGTGGTTCCTCATACACAAGATAAATGGAAAGTAATCCCTTCTTGAAAGGTTTTAACAAACTCACATGAAATGAGTTATGAATTTTCCAATGAGAAGGTAATTCAATTTTATATGCAACATTATTAATTTTGTGAATCACCTTAAAAGGTCCATAAAATCTTGGGGCAAGCTTGACAGCTGGAAATTTTTCAACACTCTTAAGTTGACGCTTTTCAATTCTCAAAAGTACATAATCTCCAATTTTAAAATATATTGCTTTACGGTTTGCTTTCTTAACATATTGTTCTTGGGCATGATAAATAGAATGTTTTACATAAATCAAAATCTTACTTTTTCTTTATTCTTTTAATGGTTTTCTAATTTTTTGTTATCTTAAAATGATAAACGGATACTATGCCTTGCTTTCCTCCTCTCTTCTTCTTAAATTCAGTCCTTCTTTATCCTAGTTAAGTAATCTAATTGTTGGAATTAATCTTTTCATACTGTTTCTCTTTTAAAAGTGAAATTTGATTAGTTTAGAGTGCAAAAAATCATTTGGGGATAATTTTTAAGTAATTTTAAGTTAGGAAATTGAAAAATGGTCAGCCATACAAAGGAGGTTATGGCAAAATTTTCTAAAATTTGGTGAAATAAGTTTTATCTTTTATTATCCAAAAAGAGTAATCCCGACCAATTGTGTATTCTAAAAGTGTAATTTTCATTTTATGCATAGAAAGATGCATAAAGAAATTTATTTTTATTTCAAAAGAGTTATTCTCATCAATTTTCATTTTATGCATAGCAAGATGCATAAAGAAATTTATTTTTAATTCAAAAGAGTTATTCTCATCAATTTTTATTTTATGCATAGAAAGATGCATAAAGAAATTTATTTTTATTTCAAAAGAGTTATTCTCATCAATTTTGATTTTATGCATAGAAAGAGGCATAAAGAAATTTATTTTTTATTTCAAACGAGTTATTCTCATTAAAATTGAATTTATGCATAGAAAGATGCATAAAAGATTTATTTTTATTTTGAAAGTGTTATTCTCATCAATTTTGATTTTATGCATAGAAAGATGCATAAAGAAATTTATTTTTATTTCAAAAGAGTTATTCTCATCAATTTTCATTTTATGCATAGCAAGATGCATAAAGAATTTTTTTTTTTACTTCAATAGAGTTATTCTCATCAATTTTGATTTTATGCATAGAAAGATGCATAAAGAAAATTATTTTTATTTCAAAAGAGTTATTCTCATCAATTTTCATTTTATGCATAGAAAGATGCATAAAGAAATTTATTTTTATTTCAAAAGAGTTATTCTCATCAATTTTCATTTTATGCATAGAAAGATGCATAAAGAAATTTATTTTTATTTCAAAAGAGTTATTTTTATCAATTTTCTTTTTATGCATAGAAAGATGTATAAAGAAATTTTATTTTTAATTCAAAAGAGTTATTCTCATCAATTTTGATTTTATGCATAGAAAGATGCATAAAGAAATTTATTTTTTATTTCAAAAGAGTTATTCTCATCAATTTTGCTTTTATGCATAGAAAGATGCATAAAGAAATTTATTTTTTATTTCAAAAGAGTTATTCTCATCAATTTTGATTTTATGCATAGAAAGAGGCATAAAAAAAATTTATTTTTTATTTCAAAAGAGTTATTCTCATTAAAATTTAATTTATGCATAGAAAGATGCATAAAAGATTTATTTTTATTTGGAAAGTGTTATTCTCCTTAAAATTGAATTTATGCATAATTAGATGCATAACGGATTTTTATAAAAGTGTTATTTCCCACTGAAGTTGTTCTTATGCATAAATAGATATGTAAAGAATCTTTATATCAAAAATAAGAATTCTCTTACATTCTATAAATAGATGTGATGATATGTGATGAATCAGATAGAAGAGAATGAATATAGAATGGATGTGATGGGAATAGAAGTAATGAGAATGAGAGGTAAATAGATGTGATAATATGTGATATGAATCAGATAGAAGAGAATGAATAGAGAATGGATGTGATGGGAATAGAAGTAATGAGAATGAGAAGTAAATAGATGTGATAATATGTGATATGAATCAGATAGAAGAGAATGAATAGAGAATGGATGTGATGAGAGAATAGAAGTAATGAGAATGAGAGGTAAATAGATGTGATAATATCTGATATGAATCAGATAGACTCGAGAATGAATAGTGAATGAATGTGATAGCATGTGAATCAGGATGTAAACATGTGAAGCGGGATGTGAATGAATGATATAGAATGTGAATGAATGTGTTAGTATGTGAATCGGGATGTGAATGAATGATATAGGATGTGAATGAATGTGTTAGCATGTGAATCGGGATGTGAATGAATGCTATAAGATGTAAATAAATGTGTTAGTATGTGAATCGGGATGAGAATGAATGATATAGGATGTGAATGAATGTGTTAGTATGTGAATCGGGATGTGAATGAATGTGTTAGCATGTGAATCGGGATGTGAATGAATGATATAAGATGTGAATGAATGTGTTAGTATGTGAATTGGGATGTGAATGAATGATAAGGGATGTGAATGGATGTGATGTGATGTGAATCGGGATGTGAATGAATGATAAGTCGTGAAGTGATGAGATGTATGGGTAGATGCAACTGGATGAGATCTGATGAGGATAAATGAGGAAATGAGTGTGATGAGATAGAAAAAGATGTGATTAGATGAGAATGGGAATGCCTATGAAATGAATGTGGATGGATGTGTGGATAATGTGGATTGATGTATGAATGATGTGGATTGATGTGGATGGATGTATGGAAGATGAGGATGGATGTGGATTGATGAGGATGATGTGGATGGATGTATGGATGATGTGGATTGATGTGTGGATGATACGAATGGATGTTGTGAATTGATGTGGGAATGATGTGATGTGATAGGGATCGATGAAGAAAATAAAATTGTGGTAAGATGAGAAAAGATGGGGACTAATGTGAAAGGATGCGGAGTAATAAGAAAAGATGGAAATATTGTTGGAACTGTATTGTATGTGAAATCTGTTTTTAAATGACTGTTTTAAGTCAAGAATGTTGGAAAAGCATTTTGACCGTCTTGTGAATGAGGTCGTGGAGACCTATCTGTTAAAGTTGTAACTACTGATGACGGAGAGTCATCGGCGGGGACGTCTCGCGTAGCAAGGTCGGCTGAGGTCTTGACCAGCCTCGCTTTGATTTAAATGGTGAGCTTCCGGTACAGTGGATGAGGGACCAAGGAAGCGGCCTATGAGTGAAGCGCTAGGTGACCTGCGAAGGATCCTAGAGGGTGCTGACCATACGGTGCTTGGGCTCTAGGTCACCGAAGATACCCACAAGTACGTCGGGAAAGATTTTGGAAGAAGGAGTAAGAGTTGTTTTCTGAATTCGAGCATGGATCTGTGGTTGATTGACCTTGTTGGTCCTCAACATATGAGTCCATGGCTCTTTTAAATGGATCTGTTGGTTGATCTCGCTGATCTTCAATGGAGATTCCATCTGGATATTTTTATGTGATTATATTGCCGGGTACTATGAGCTAGGAACTATTGAAAAGGCCCCTCAGTAAACAGGTGGTGAGCGTTCTGGTTGCCAATGATGCCATAGGTACACCGATGAAGGAAGGAATTGAAAATTAGGATTCAACTGGATAATTAGAGGATTATGATCAGTAACACTATGGTTTCATTAAATGATTATTTTAAAGATTGTTGAATCTGTGAAAAAGACAAGTTCATATTGGGTGTGTAAGTGGTGTGACTAGTTTTATGTTTGCATGAATATCCGGCTAGGGAACTCTTTTCCCTGGTACCCGGGACAACCAAAATTCCTAATTGGATCCCATCACTACAGTGGTTGGGCGGTTGGCTAACCCATGGGACTGGATGGGGTTATAGGCTGGACTGATGGATCCCTAAATCGAGACTCAATTTCTGTATAGTACGATAGATGAAGTAAATCCCCGACAAAAATTGTTCTATGGAAAAGAATCAACGGCTGTGCCTCTTGATGAGGAAAAAAGGTTTGGTCTCTATGATCCAAGTACAATCTTTTCCCTAATCTGACTATGGGACTTACGAGTTTAGTCAGATCAGTTCTGTTAGTTAAGGCTTTTGACTATGTTATTAGAGAAAAGTTATCCTAGAGAAATCGCCCGTGCTTTTTGGGCAAGGGAAGTTTTTTCGGATTGGGTTTTGGAAGAACCGATGGATTAGTCTCTTGTCCGGATATTCGTGGGCAAGGCCCCGAGCGTGGGACCCTGCCCCGTGCAAGAAGTGCCACTTCCGCTGCTAGCACCCCTGAATGCTTTGTGCGGTGGGGTCAGGGATCTCACAACTGGTATCAGAGCAATTTGGCTAATGAGGATCAACCGAGAAGCCAAAAATGTCAAAAATTTATGAAGAAGCAGTAAAGGGTTGTAATTGTGTGATAAAATTCATTCAAATTGATATTCAAACTAAAATTCGTAAATTGGTAATTGGGTCTTCAGATCAAAGTACCACAATTGTATGGAATTCGTGACTTGCTTGAGGCCTAGACATGATGGTATTTACCTTATAGTTTCAAGGACCGTGACTATCCATATATATCGGGGGTATAACTACAGCTCTTTATTGGCAGTATATACGAGTAAATCTAAGACTTGAAATTATAAGCATTAATACTATCCAGACGATGAATTCGAATGTGGTTGATATGATTTTAAATTCTGATTGAGAAATAATGAGTTGATTTGGATTCTGATTGAAAAATGAAGATTTTTGAATTTTGGCTGAGTTATAATAACTAAGCAAAACCACTGAATGGGACGAGTCCCTGTGATAATGTTCGTAGCTGGAATGATGTTAATGACTTCATCAAATCACTATGAGATTAGTGGATTGTGCTAGCAGATTGCTGCCGTTAACACTTAACCCAGCGGATCAAGTTAAGGGGGTGTCAAATTAAAAATCTGTAAAATTAAAAATTTCCATGGCGGACTGTTCAGATAGAAATCTCGGTCTAATGGACCATTATTGTGATAAGGATTTGAATGTTATGATCTGAGTGAATTGTTATCTAATGATGAGTTTTATATAAGGGATCTTTATCTCGGGATTCTATTGGGTTCTCCAGACTATAAGGAATCCAGAATCAGTTGGATCTTAAGGAAAAGAATTCTCCTCTAGTTTTGCAAGATGAGGACATCTCGCATTTTTTAAGTGGGGTAGAATGTAAGATTCCTCCCCAGTCACTCAGGATGTCCAGTATCTTCCCCTGTAATTAAATCCCTCTTCAAAAAAGAAAGATCTTGTTTCTACCTGTTTTGGCTTAGAGACAGAAAATATTCTAGAGAGAGGTTATTCAGATTTTTGATATTTTTGGATGGAAAAATATCTCTTCTTATTAAAATAAATTCCCCCGAAACAGAAGTTCAAAAAGATTTTCAGAAGGTGCATTAGAAATCAATTATAATCTGTTCAAAAGGCCTTATCCTGGGGGTCCAGATTTTCGAAAAATTTTAAATTAAGGTTCTGAGGGGCCAATCAGATTCATCCAAATGTATGGAGGAGATAAATGAAGAAATAAAGAAAATCCCCCCAAAAATGAGTAAATACTCACATAAGATGAAGAGTTGACTAAGGACAAGGATATTAGTTAAAAAAGAAGAGATATTTAGTGAAATGATGCATTTTTGACACCTCAGTGTGGGGGAATTTCCCTCATGAAAGAGGCGCCTATTTCACATGTGTGGGTGAGTTTTAAACTCACAAATAATGAGATATTCTCCTCTCTCCTCTCTCCTGCTTCAACTAGATCCAAAAAGTGAGCTAAACTGACCTAAAAATGGTCAAAAATTGACCAAACTGGTCTGGAAAATTCTAGAATCAGTTTGCTTGGTTAGAGGCTCACTTTTTCTTATAAATGAAGCCTCCCCCTTTGTAAATGGTTAATATTGTTTTATGCACTGCTACTCTACTCCACCCCAGAGTCAAGAACTATGAATTTCTTAATAATTCATTAAGTTTTGACCATTCCCTCTTCTAAAGAATTGGTGGCCACTCTTGTTGCAAACAAGAGTAGATCCCTCAAACCATCAAGCCAAAGGAAAGCTCCCAGAATTTCATGTAAGTTAGAAATCTTACTTTTTCTTTATTCTTTTAATGGTTTTCTAATTTTTTGTTATCTTAAAATGATAAACAGATACTATGCCTTGTTGGAAAGGCTTTCCCCCTCGCTTCTTCTTAAATTCAGCCCTTCTTTATCCTAGTTAAGTAATCTAATTATTGGAATTAATCTTTTCATATTGTTTCTCTTTTAAAAGTGAAATTTGATTAGTTTAGAGTGCTTAAATCATTTGGGGATAATTTTTAAGTAATTTTAAGTTAGGAAAAATTGAAAAATGGTCAGCCATACAAAGGAGGTTATTGCAAAATTTTCTAAAATTTGGTGAAATAAGTTTTATCTTTTATTATCCAAAAAGAGTAATCCCCACCAATTGTGTATTCTAAAAGTGTAATTTTCATTTTATGCATAGCAAGATGCATAAAGAAATTTATTTTTATTTCAAAAGAGTTATTCTCATCAATTTTCATTTTATGCATAGCAAGATGCATAAAGAAATTTATTTTTAATTCAAAAGAGTTATTCTCATCAATTTTGATTTTATGCATAGAAAGAGGCATAAAGAAATTTATTTTTTATTTCAAACGAGTTATTCTCATTAAAACTAAATTTATGCATAGAAAGATGCATAAAAGATTTATTTTTATTTTGAAAGTGTTATTCTCCTTAAAATTGAATTTATGCATAATTAGATGCATAAATGAATTTTTATAAAAGTGTTATTTCCCATTGAAGTTATTCTTATGCATAAATAGACATGTAAAGAATCTTTATATCAAAAATAAGAATTCTCTTTTATTCTATAAATAGATGTGATGATATGTGATATGAATCAGATAGAAGAGAATGAATAGAGAATGGATGTGATGGGAATAGAAGCAATAACTGTGCTTCATGCCTAGTTAATCCTACCCTCAACTTCTTCTTCTACTCCACATCTCTGGATCCTCGCCCCAACAACTACCACTCATGTCACCACAGGATCCCAGAGCTCCAATGATAGAAGAAGACAAAGCACACAAAGAAACAGAGAGAACACCGCAACCTGATGACTCAACATCCATGGGAGCCAAGATACCCATCCACGATATCTTGACAAAGATGCTCAAGATTCATGTACATCGTCATTGACATACAACATCTCGGAGCACAAGCAGTCTCCATGCGTGTTGCCTCCTTGTCCCTCCAGAATTCCCCCCTCGCCACTTGCTTACTAACACCATTGTTTTACTAACCCCTTCTTAATAATACCTCCCACTTGGATTACTGGTCATTAAGCATTTCGTGCTAGTCTACTTATTCGAGTACTCTGACTCCTCTAATGAGGATGTCCCACCTGCAAAGGCGTCAAAAAATACCAAAAATAGTACTACTCGGCACATACAAAAAGGTAAACTCATAAGAGCCCATCAGACTAGTTGGATACTTAATCGCTAGTACTCCACTAACTTTTTTCCATCTTACTAACTCCCCCACCCCCTCTCATTTCGAGAGAGATAGGAGAACCAACCAAGTGCGACACTTTTCCTCGTGCCTCAACAACCCCTCACCAATCACAAGGATGTGATCGGATTTAGGAAGGGGAGTATGTTAACCACATATTGGTTAACACATTCCTACAACAACTATGTCCGCACACTTATGTAATGGGCGCCGGAACTATATATTGTAAATTACATCATTTGATGAGGGAAACTCCCTAAAGATACTCCCAAGTATTTGTATATACGCCCATTATCTTCTAGGGCTTGTTATCTTTCATTTTTGGCACTCATAATACACTACTGTGTTGTGCTCAAGCTTCCTCATCTTCTTGAAGTTGTGTGTGCATTCCTGCAACCCTAATTCCAACAATTGGTATCAGAGCAGGCTTCCTCCTCCCGGGCAGCATCACCGGCACCTGCCGCTTCATCTCCTCCGATTGCGACGAGGTTTCACGAGCGTCTACAGGTTAGTATATGCCGTGGGACAGCCCGTAGGGCTAGTTCGTTTCAGAATTTTGATCTGAAGTCATTTCGCCCTCCGTTTTTGCATTCCAAGTACTGCGCAGGCAAAATCGTACTACTGTGCAGATTTTCTGTCAAGATTAAAATCTGCAGGACAGGTGCCCATTCGTCTGTTTTGGGCTGTGCTACATAGCACAGGTCGATTTTATACAGGTTTACCTCTTACAGACAGCATTTACATCTAGTAGTACAGTCATTGGCCATGGCTGACAACAATGATGTATTCCGCATGTTGGCTGCTGAGGATAAGTTGGATGGCACCAACTATCCATTGTGGGCATATATGATGCGACATGTATTGGTAGCAAAGGGGTTATGGAACATTGTGCAGGGTATTGATGCACGTCCTATTGTGGCTGGGAATGCTGCAAACACATCAGAAACAGGTACTGTTGATGATGGTGCAGGCACAAGTGCTGTAGCAGCTGTTCGAGAACCACCACTTTCAGCAGAGCAGATTCGTTGGGATGGTAGAGATGCGCAGGCTCATGCCTTGATTGCGCTGTCTGTCAAACGTACCATTATCCCACATATTCGCTCCTGCAGGACTTCTAAGGATGCTTGGGATGTACTTGCCACATTGTATCAGGCAAGAAATGAGGCTCGTGTTGCTTACCTCCGAAAACAGTTGGAGAGTGAGCATATGAACGAAGGTGATTCTATGGATAGCTTTTTGACAAAGATCAAGGATTTCAAAGAGCAGCTCATTTCTGCAGATGAAATCCTGTCAGACAGTTCACTTGTGCAGACTGTTTTGAATGGTCTACCAGATTCTTATCAGGGTTTTGCTTCCACTCTTCGCTTGATGATGAAAGGCAATCCCAATGCCTTATCATTTGAGGAGTTAGTTTCTGTTTTGCTGCAAGAAGACCAGTCAAGGCAAAACAGGAATATTATGCGTGTCGCAGATCAAGCTTTCGTTGCTAGTCAGAGAAGCGGGAAAGGTAAAGCTGGCTTTTCTTCTAGTAAGCAGAAATCTGCAAATGCTGCGCAACCAAAGAAGGAAGACAAAGATGAGAAGAAGGGTGACAAACAGAAGACATTTTGCAAGTACTGTAAGGGAAATGATCATGTCATCAAAGCGTGTCCTAAGCTGGCTGCGAAAGAGGCTAAAAAGAAAGAGGCTGGTATGGCTGTTGCAGATGCCTCTCCTTCTAACAATGAATCTGCTAATGTTGTTCAAGATACAGAATGGGCATTCAATGCGCAGTGCAGTTATGACCCATCTTTGCACGACACATGTATGTCTGCAGTAGATTCAGATGTATGGTACTTTGACAGTGGTGCCACTAAGCATATCACCTCGCAGCGCAGTTTATTCACTTTCCTTGAGTCTGCTCCCACAGGGAATACTGTCACTTGTGCCAATAACTCCTCTTATCCCGTTAAAGGAGTTGGACAGATTGTGCTGAATGTTGCAAATTGCAACACCTTTACACTTTTTGATGCATTGTATGTGCCAGGGATCAAAAAGAATCTGCTGTCAGTCTCCGCATTTGCCAAAACAGGTTTGGTTGTAAAATTTGTGGATGACAGATGTACTGTTCATGATCTCTCTTGTGGTGACATCATTGTAGCATCTGGTTCACTATGTCGAGGGCTGTATAAGCTCAATATGGATGGCAAATGTGTAGAGGATTCAACATGTGCTGTTATGGATACGCAGGCTATTTCAAATGCAAAACTGTGGCATGCACGTTTTGGTCATCTGAATTTTGCAAGTTTGCTGCGCCTGCAGAAATCTGAAATGGTGTCTTCTTTGCCTAAGCTTGAGGCACCTGTCAAGCATGTTTGTGAGGGCTGCATATTGGGTAAAATGCAGCGTGCTTCCTTTCCCAAAGATGGATCAGTGAGAGCTGAACGCAGATTGCAGCTTGTTCACAGTGATGTTTGTGGTCCCATGCAAACTCCATCATTTGGAAACTACCTTTACTTCGTGACTTTCATTGATGATTTTACCAGGCATGCATGGGTATATCCTTTGAAGGCAAAGTCCGAAGTGTTTTTGTGCTTCAAACAGTTTTTGGTTATGGCTGAAAATGTGTCAGAAAGTAAGATGGGCACCCTCCGTTCAGATCGAGGGGGGGAGTATATGTCTTCAGAATTTAATGCATTTCTGGCTGAGCGTGGGATAAAACACCAATGTACAGTGCCGTATACACCACAGCAAAATGGTGTGGCTGAGAGAAAAAACAGGTCTCTCATGGAAATGGCAAGATGTATGGTTAAGAGTCAAAGTCTACCACATGGTTTTTGGCTTGAGGCTGTCATGTGTGCCACTTATGTACTAAACAGGTGTCCCACCAAAGCATTACAGGTTGTCACTCCATATGAGGCTTGGCATAGCCGCAAGCCATCTGTTGGCCATTTACGTGTTTTTGGTTGCCTGGCATATGCATTAGTGCCTGTGCAACATCGCAGAAAATTGGATGATAAAGCTGTCAAATGTATTTTTGTTGGATATAGTGCTGAGAGCAAAGGCTATCGTTTGTATCATCCACAGACAAAGCGCATTTTGGTTAGCCGTGATGTTGTATTTGTGGAAGATGCAGTTCAGCCCTTGGTTTCATGTACTAAGGAGACAGATATCAGCTCACGTGATGTCTATGATACATTGTTGCCTCTTTTCAGTGGTGCACAGTCAACTGCAATACCTCATGAGGCAGTTTTTCAGCCTATGCAGGTTTTAAATGATGGCACAGATCAGCCTATATCTGATGCAGATGTGCATGATGCACTTGAGGATGAGAGACAAGAGATTGAGGGCTCTAGGAACATGCCTAGATGGCTGGTGCAGACTTTGCGTGACAGCAAGTTGGATGCCCCTTTGTCTAGTCGCACTCGTTCTGGCTCTCATGGTGCCTCTTATGCGTCAGATTGTTATGCATTGGCTGTTTCTAGTATGTGCGATGAAAGTGAGCCTGTTTCATTTGATGAGGCACAAAGTTCAGAAAATTGGATGGCTGCTATGCAAGCAGAATACGATGCTATTATGAAGAATAGTACATGGTCTTTATGTGACTTGCCCCCTGGCAAGAAGGCCATTGGCACTAAGTGGGTATACAAATTGAAGCGTAAGCCTGATGGCACAGTGGATCGCCATAAGGCTAGGCTTGTTGCAAAAGGTTATGCTCAAGAGAAGGGCATTGATTTTGATGAAACTTTTGCTCCCACATGTCGTATGACCACTGTTCGTAGCATCTGTGCATTAGCAGCTCATAATGGTTGGAATGTACATCAGCTGGACATAAAGACTGCGTTCTTAAATGGAGATTTGCATGAGGAGGTGTATGTATCGCAGCCTCGTGGTTTTGTTCAAAGAGGGCAGGAAAACAAAGTGTGCAGGTTAAAAAAGGCTTTATATGGTTTAAAGCAAGCTCCACGAGCTTGGTATGAAAAAATACATGCATATTTGACTGCACATGGGTTTCAGAATAGTCCAACAGAAAGCACTTTGTATGTTAAACGTGTGGATGGTGTACATCTAATCATTGCTCTCTATGTCGATGACATGCTGCTCACAGGACCAAATGAGAGTCATATTGCTGATTTTAAGGCTGATTTGAATGCCTCTTTTGAGATGTCAGATTTGGGGCATTTGCATCATTATTTGGGGATACAATTTAAGCAGTGTGATGGAGGTATTGCTTTGTGTCAGACAAAGTATATTGAAACATTGTTGCGGAGATTTGGCCTTGAAGACTGCAAGCCTATTGCTACTCCAATGGAGACAGGTTTGAAGTTGAGTCTTCATGATGCTGGAGATCACTTTGATGTCACACTCTATCAGACAGCTGTTGGTTGCCTCATTTATGTATGCATTACGAGGCCAGACATTCAGTTTGCAGTCTCACAGGTGAGCAGATTTATGCATAGCCCAGGCATTAAGCATTGGCAGGCAGTGAAGCGTATCTTTCGCTATTTGAGTGGTACTCGGCATCTTGGGTTGTTTTATCCCAAGGGGGGATCATTGCCGCCAGATTTACATGTTTTTTCAGATTCTGACTGGGCTGGTTGTTATGACACACGCGTGTCCACGAGTGGTTTTTGCTTCATGCTTGGAAGCTCATGCATATCATGGTTGAGCAAGAAGCAGCCTACTGTGGCCACTTCTAGTTGTGAAGCTGAGTACAGGGCAGCTTTCACAGCTACGGTTGAGTGTGTGTGGCTCAGACGCCTTATGGCTGATTTGGGTGTTGGGCAGCCATCTGCCACCACCATCTTCACTGACAGTCAGAGCGCATTGGCAGTTGCGCGGAACCCAGTGTTCCATGCTCGTACGAAGCACATTGAGGTGCACTACCATTATGTCAGGGAGAGACTCTCTGCAGGAGAGATCAGTTTGGCTTATGTGCCAACACAGGATAACCTTGCAGACCTTTTCACAAAGGCTCTGCCTCGTGAGAAGTTCGAAGCTTTTTGCAAAGCTTTGGGCTTACTCCCTTTTGTGGATTCGTCCACATAGCTAGACACTTCCCTATACATGAGTGCTAGCTCTTGTTCACCGCATCACTCCAGGGGGGATTTGTTACCATATTATAGTAGTGATGTGTGTGAACACACTTAGGACCGCCGGGGCACTTTTTCCCTCACTAGGAGGTTTTTTCCCCCGTGCATTGTATATACGCCCATTATCTTCTAGGGCTTGTTATCTTTCATTTTTGGCACTCATAATACACTACTGTGTTGTGCTCAAGCTTCCTCATCTTCTTGAAGTTGTGTGTGCATTCCTGCAACCCTAATTCCAACAGTATTGAGCTTCGAAAGACAGACAAGAGGATCTTGGTCAGTTGGCCAAACCATAGAGAAAAGCCTTGTAACTATGTTTTGGGTGCCCCGAGTCACTTACTCTCGAGGAGCCTAGTGGGAAAAGGCTTGGAACTATAAAAGCCAATTTCTCTTGTTTGTAACTGATTCTCCCATTTGTGCAATAGAAGTGGAGTGTTCTCTCTCTCCCTGTCTCTTGCAACTCTAATCTAGCATGTGTGGTGTGCTTAGGGTTAGGGTTTGGGTGTAATTAGTGCTAATCACTTGTTCCCTCTTGCTTCCTCTCTCCCTTGTGTGGTGTGCTTAGGGTTAGGGTTTGGGTGTAATTAGTGCTAATCATTTGTTCCCTCTTGCTTCCTCTCTCCCTCTTTCTTCAGTGATTAGGGATACCAACATGATCCTCTTCCACGGATATCTCACATGATCTAAGCAAGAGAGCTTGCATCACCTATTGGATTAGAGCAACCTCCTCGGTGTGACAAAATGAGTGCGGGAGGACGGCGGTGTGATGAGTGGCTACAGTGGAGGTAGGAAGGGGTAGTGGAGTCCTTGCATTACCATTTTCTTGGGCATACTTAGAGGATGAGTTGATTAAAGCTATTTAGCCCATATGAGGGCACTAGTAGGAATTGGGAAAACAACATTAGTTTGCCATGTGATCTCTTTTACAATATTAGTATGAAGGGCAAGTAGAGTTAGTGGATTCCCTACAAAAGCAAAATGGAGGTATTGGCAAGATATGAGGAGAATTCCATTGCTCCATCAAGAGAACATTGAAGAAGATGTAAAATGCTATTTATACCTCAAAGTTATCTTTGAACAAGTTTAAAATGAGTGAGGAAAAGGTAAGTACATTATTATCTTTTGATATATGGATCTGTAAACAATTTGATATATGGCTCTATAACAATTTGTTTCATGCTTTAGCAACCAAAGTATTGAAAATTCTATCCTTGACATTCATGAATGGAAGTATTTATCTAAATGTGAGAATGTCATGTTCCTGTATGATTATAGTTTTAAGGAGACACTTGAGCCACCACCCCACTATACCTTGTGTATGATCTTTTTCTTTCTTTCTTTTTTCCCACTCACACACACATGCAAAAAATTATACCGTAGTCAAAACACAATTAACTTTTTCATCAATTGATATTGGTTAACATGTTGTGCGATGATTCAATGAGGGGCTACTTCTATATTCGATTAAGGCATACCTCATTTTTACAGTTTATTCTCCAAATTCTAACAGATGCACTTCTTATAGCTTCCTTATTTTTGTGTGAATAAGAAATGGCAATTGATTTTTTAAGTGTAGTCTTATGTTGTTTGATAAATTGGTTTTTTAAGTGGTCTTATGTTGTTTCATAAATTCCTCTATGTTTTCACATAGCAACACTAAGGATAACAGTAAGAATGGATTGTGGACCTGTCAGTGTCATTATAGATTGAATATCAACAAAGGGTTGTGTAATTTCCAAATGTAACATGGTTAAACACCAAAGTGTTTTTTCTTCAACATGTGTTTTCATTAAATAGGCTAGCCATGTGATTAAACATGTGTTTTCATTAAAAAAGGCTAGCCATGTGATTAGACCCTAAAAGTCCTTTTCCTTTGATATGTGTTTTCATTAAATAGGCTAGCCATATAATGGATAAATAAACATGTTACTTTTACTTACATCTTTCATTAAATAGGCTAGCCATATGATGGATTAATAAACATGTTACTTTTACTTACATTTTTCTTTTCCTTCAACATGTGTTTTCCTGAAATAGACTAGCCATGGATGGATTAATAAATATGTGAATGCTCTCAAATCTCTTGCATCTTTATTCTACTTACATTTCAAATACACATGAAACCCCAAGAACATGTGATTTTTTATCAACTTTAAACATTATTGATTTAGGCTCCTTACTTCCAATTCAATTTCATTAAGGAGTTGATCACATCATCACTAAGGAGGTTGTTTAGGTAGAGGGCGAGCTAATATGAGTAGTGTTTCTAAGCCACTATTCGAGTATATGATTGGATAAAAATCTTGATGGAAAGCTTGATGAGTTTCTTTTAATGAGGAAGCATAATCGTTATTATATATGAAACTATGGAGGACATGGATTATGGGCTTACCAAGGCCTTAAATGCCAACTTATCCAAGATAGTGGCAATGGTGACCCCCTATGATTTGGTTGATGTGCTGATTAACCGCTCGATGAGACTATGGAAAGTCTTAGAAAATGTGTTTTTTTCTTGTGCTATAGTAATTCTAGGTGAAATGTGGCTTAGTTACAATTATTATGTCATGGTTTTACCTTAGACAAATGTGAAAGCCCTTACTTTATGGGGTTAATAAGAGGCTCATATGAATTTTAAGCTTTGGAGGATGTTTTGGGGCTACTTAATCTACTCAATGTTAGTCAAAGCTTAAGAAAATCCTTCCATTGATTACATCAATTACATGCATTTAACCTTTAATAAAAGTTCTTTAGATGGTGATTTGTGCACTAGAGACAATAGGCAAAGGAGTTTCACGGGTTCATTATCATTTATAAAATAATGGATGCCCGTTAAATGAATGACCTAGCCATAAGAGTTGCAAGTCTAGAAAAATGAGTTTCAATAAACTTAATGTTATCAATAATCAATCTTAATATTGCTAAAAATAGTAAGCAACTAAGTAGTAAAAGATTTTAGAACTAGTAAAAGTAGGAAGATATAACTTAAAATGGTTATTAACTAAGTAGTAAAAGATTCCATAATGGTTAAGTAGTAGTAGGGAAGTACTTGAGCAAATCACATAAGTTCAAGAAGTAGTTGGGATGCAATAACTCAAGTGCCTACGGTTGATGCACATTATAAAAGGATGCCCACAACATAGTCAAGAAAGGCAACAAGATCAATTAAAACAAGCATCCATGAACTTCGATGGTGGTTATTACAACCTAAGTACAAAATTACAAAGGTTGATGCACATTATAAAGGATGCCCACAACATAGTCAAGAAAGGCAACAAGATCAATTAAAACAAGCATCCATGAACTTCGATGGTGGTTATAACAACCTAAGTACAAAATTACAAAGGATGCCCATAGCATAGTCAAGAAAGGCAACAAGAACTATTGAAAACAAGCATCCATGAACTTAGATGAGTTATAACAGCCCAAGTACAAAAGTGGATTGCTCGATGGATGAGATCATTTTAACTTGGACCTTGAATGTAGTTGTATAAATTTAGCAATAGATGTTGTTAAGCACTTTGCAAGTTAACATGGCTTCACCTACTATGAGGCACTTTTCCATCCTCTTACCCATGTGTAATAGAAGCCCATCTTTTGTAAAATGGCACTAGATGTATAAAATGACCTTACTCTTGAGCTTAATGCTAAATAGGGAAGTCATCAACTATGTGTAAATAAAGAATAAAACTAGTGGTCCAGGACTATGTTAAGTTTTGAAAGCTCGTCATTTGTATATAAGTTCATTTTTTCATTAATCAATACAAATTCCCTTGTAATAGAAGACTTATGAGCTCTTCCTCTCCTCTACCCTCTTCCTCTTGCAATAGAAGGCTTATGAGCTCTTTCTCTTCCTCTCCTCTCTACCCTCTTGCTTGCTTGTATTGTGTTAGATTCTTGCATGTTTGATCGTTTGCTTAAATAGTTTGAGTGTAGGCTTCCCCCTCTATGGGTTGGTACTAGGACTCCCTTGGTCAACTCTCCTATTCTTTCATGTGTCATTTTTGGCTTATTCTAATCAATTCTTGGTGTAATTATCCATATATTATTTATTTATTTAAGAAAACCAATTATCCCTTTTTTTATGTTAGGAAAATCCCTGAATTTATTTTGAACTGTTTCACAATGAGATCTATCCGTGCCAACACTTTGGTGATCCTGTAGAGTGACCGATTTCTCAAATGATACTTTGGTTGATATTTTGAGAATCATGCATTGCTTACATGGTTTTATCTTATGTAGATGCTCTACCATTGCTGGTCAAGCTACGGATTTTTACTGTCTACTTGGTCATCCTTTGGTTCATCTCTGTTTAATGTGTATTCTTTGCATATAGCTGATGTTTTTGCATGTTATGTGTATGGTTGTCTTAATAGCCTACTATTTGTGGCATGTAATCAATCATGTTCAAGTAGTTACATGCTATGGATCCTTATTTGGGTGTCATTCACACCAATAAACTATACGATTTCTAGTTCTTAATCCCTTTTTATCTCTCTTATCTAGATTTTCGATGGCTTTCTATGGCACATGCCCAATATGACCTAGAGGAATTACTTCTTTTGGTAGAGGAGCGTGGCAATGACTTATACTAGGATGTGGCATGGTATGTCATTCTTCTTCTATGATGGTGGACAAGGAACGATATTATTATGATGCTCGATAAGGGCTTTGCTGGCTCTCTGCACGATATCAAACAACCTATGATGAGAGTTTGGTTTGGAACACTTCTAAAATGATGACTCTTCGTCTCGTCGATAAACATATATATATATATGTATGTATGTATGTATGTATGTATGTATGTATGTATGTATGTATATATGTATACATGTGTGTGTGTGTGTGTGTGTGTGTGTGTGTGTGTGATCATATTAGGGATTTTGGGAAAATCCCAATTCCCATTTTGCAACATCAAAAGAATGGGATCATGGTGGACCCTTTTAAGCTTTTGTCAAAACTAATTCAATTGATATATCATTGGAAAGATCTTGAAGAGTAGGTTCTAAATCCACATTCTCCGACAACTTTGGATTTCGTATGCTAGAGATACACCAAAATGTATATTGAAAAGAAAATGCCCAAAGTAATGGGATTTTTCTAAACTCCCTAATTTGGTCTTTATAATGTATTGTGTGTGTGTGTGTGTGTGTGTGTGTGTGTGTGTGTGCATATTAAAATAAACAAGAGAGCTTGAAAATAGGAAAGAGATCACCATGTCATCACATGAGATCGGGTTCAAACTCCCATGGATGAGTGTGGCCCCTTGTTCCACTCACCCATATTTATATTTTCATGATTTTGAGTTAGTAAAAATACGGTTATTTCTTTTTAGATTGTTTATGAGTAGATAAAAAGTTACTTTAACTCATTCTAAATGAGAGAAGGATTATCCCAACAAATTGGGAAAAGAGGAATGTTTAAGTTAGCCTAATCAAAGGGAATTGATTGATCCATCAACGTGGTGGATGCCTTGGCTGCTCCTGGAAATTCCACTTTGGGAGACTTGGGTGCATAAGACAGTAAAATGGTTAGAGAGGAATACATGGTTGTTGCCCAATTAGTGGGGGAGGCGAGGAAGAATTGTTACAAGATTTGGGTGTTGGAAATGTAGCAAGTGCTGAGAGAGAGAGAGAGAGAATCAGCTGGTGCAAATCGACGAAAAACAGAGAGAGAAAAGTTATCGGCACACACGACGGGGCCACACAATTCACAAAGAAAGAGAAAGAAAATTTATAGGGAGCGCGGCAACACGAAGAGGGGATTGCAGTTTTTTTTTTATAAATTTTAAAAAATCTTTAAAATTCTTCTTCTTGAGTGATCCCCAAAGCTTTGATATCACTTTCAAGATCTTTATGACACTTGGAGAAGAATTCTATTTCTTAAACACAAAAATTAAAACAAACCATAGACCCAATTGGAACAAATTAAAAGCATAAACCTTACATAAATAAAATAAAATAAACAAGAGAGCTTGAAAATAGAAAAAAGATTACCATCGGCACAAGATTGGGTTGAATTAGATGAGTGTGGCCCCTTGTACCACTCACCCATATTTATATGTACTAAAAGCTTGCTTTTCAAAAAAATAACTCCAAAAATAAAGCATGAGTGCTTTCGAGTTTTTGAGCATAAAAGCTCTTATAAAATATAGCAAGCTACAAATATAAAGTCTTAGGCCTACCAAACATATAAAATACTAATTGGTATATGTACAAAGGTTTGAGGCCTTAGCCTTACAAAAATATTAATGTGCCAAAATATGAAACCGTAATAGGTGTTCACATTTCTTCCAAAATATCTCATTGTGGTTCAACAAATGTTTCACACACGATTAACAAATACTCCACCACTCAATCATCGCCTACATCTAAAATAATATTAGTCATCATACATCGATAAAAGACGCATCCAAAATAAAAAATCTTGAAATAAAATAATGTGTGTCCTTATGACTAACATATATAGATGACTTCACAACTTTGGTGAGCTTTTAAGGAGGGAAGTATGTTACATCCTTGGCATGGGCATGGGTTGATGACCATTGGCTAAGGGACTATCACACATAAGCACTTGGCTATTAAGAGAGCTAGACAATTATGCCATCATAAGTATGTATGGATATAGTACCATAGTCCTATATAAGGATAAGGAGGGCTCATAACACAATTGGTAATGTGTGTTTAGCCCGGAGGTGGATCTAGGGCTAATAAGATTTACATGGTATGGGACGTGCAGGGTGGTGGTCTACCTACGAGATGGTCTCATGTTGTGAAGGCCTCGTGCTAAGGTAGTGTATGTGTCTCTCTTTCAAGATTAGGGGTGGCTTGATGAAGAAAGCCTATAGTCGAGAGGTGAGTCCCGCGTGCAAGGTGGTGGCCTGGGGTGGTGGTCTGCCTCTACAAGATGGTCTCATGTTGTGAAGGCCTTGTGCTAAGGTACTCTCTCTCTCTCTCTCTCTCTCTCTCTCTCTCTCAAGCTCAAGGGTGGCTTGTCGATGAAGTGAACCTACATGGGAGGTGAGTCCTTGCCTACTATTTTCCTTGTATGTTTTATGTGTCTATGTTTGAGAGTGCTTTTCGTATGTGTAAGATGATTATGAGGCGACATCAAGGGGATGCCACATTACTTGTTTGGCCTTTGTCTCTTCTGAGGTTGATGCTTTTGCTTCTTCTTTTGCAACCATTTTCTACTTTTCTTGCATTTAGGTGATCTTATTCAAAGGAATCATTGATGCCAAGCTTTGTTGCACACTTGATAGGCTAAAACTTATTATGGGTGCATTACCTAGTTTATTGTGATTCTTAAATTGTGTTGACCATCCATCATCCAACCTAAGTGGAATTAAGATTGCACATATTTAATACTTATTCTTTCTCTTTTAAGATTTGGAATTGAGGTGCTTCATGGGTGCGATTATGTCTCTCAATGCTAATTAGGTACTTGGATGCTTTGGATATTCTCCACTTCAAACGTATTTGTCAACATCCTATAATAATGGTTGCCTTTAATCAATTGAAACTCATCGAACATGCATCGGCTCGCCTATAGGTAAGGCACTTTTATTTCGTACGATAATTTTTGGTGTTGAAAGCTTTACGTAGTTGCTTGAACATGATGAAACAATGAATCAGACCTCATGTTCCTCAATATTAGTCATTCGCTTGGATGTTGGACCAAGTTTCATACTTTATCATCTAATGAGCTTTTCCCCTACATATGACTTGTGCCATCCTACACATATATTCAACGTAGGCCAAAGGAGATGGAATATAAACTTGTGGTGATGATAATATGAGATTAGGTGCTCTTGGAGAAGTGTTACAATGTGTGTTAGGTCCATTTGGTTGGGGTAGAGGTCCTCCACAATTGTTCATTTCAGCTTGGGCTTGTTTCCCTCACACAAGCACTTGTATTTACCCCATTGAGACGATAATATTGTCCACTTGGGCTGTGAATAAGGCAGACTACAAGAAGAAAGAATAGAAGCATGGAGTGTAGATAGTGCACCCCCTTAAGACTAAAGAATGGAGGAAGAGAAGAGGAGATGCAATACACGATCTAAAAAATTGCATCTTGTGAACCCTACACATTCAACTATCTTCACATACTACCACAACGCAAGGGAGAGAGAGAGGAACACACTCAAAACTTTCGCATGAAAAACAAGATTATAACACGAAGAAAATGACTCAACTCACAAGGTGTGCTATCATACTTCAGGACACTTGCCACAACAAGGCAAAGACCCTAGTAAAAAATAACAAAAACATAATGAAGACATCTATGACAAGATTCGTACCATGCACTGCAAATTTGGATTGCGAAATTCGGCATAGCGAATTCCAGCTTGGCATACATGTATCAGCGGAATAGAATGGTCCATGTTTACCAGATGGATGTGCACACATTCTCTCTCCCTATCTCTATCTCACCAATACTGCCTAAATGCCTGTTCATTTGACACAGCTCAGTCCCCACTCACAGTTCTTCATGTAGCAAAATTCCTGCAGCTCAAGACCCATCGCCAACTTTGAGTCGCCTGCATGTTACTATTTTATTGTTCAAATTATCCGAATTGATTTTAAGGTCATACTTTGAGTGAATCACAGAACTATATGGCAACCAAGGGAAGGTGTGCCCCAACCTATCATGGACATGCGAGTGTTTGGTATTAACTTACAAATCTACCTAAGGAACTATCCAACAGATGGATGGTTCTTGGCAGCACCAGATACAGGCATCCGATTCCTAGCAACATAGTCTCCTGGAGCAAGGATGAGGAAACAGGCTGCGGGAGCAACCATGACAGGGAAAGAGAAATGAATTTAAACAAGTTAAGACAATGGAATGAATGAAGAAAGAAGAGAATTTCATTGATATCAAAGTGACAACAACCACATATGACCGTAGCAAAGCAACTTCCCAAGAGAATCTGCCACAACCATAAAAGTCGCTCTCTCTCTCTCTCTCTCTCTCTCTCACACACACACACACACATACACCTCAGCTGCGACACTTCATTTGACAAGTCCCTTAACCATGGAGGCTACAAGGGACAATTGGTATCAGTTCTTATCTTCTTTTCTGTAAGTTCATTTTTTCAACCCCCCTCTTAATCCTTAACTGACACGTAGGGCTTGTCACGGATGTATCTACTTGAGCAGGTCTCATAGGCTATTTGTTGACCTCTTGAAAACAATAAAATCAATCAATCTATCTATCTACCTCACACTGCATGAAGATGTCATAGACACTCATACTCACTCTAAAGGGACCTAAGCGGTCACAGACTAAAACCTGGATAAATTTAGTGTATCACACACATCCAATGATGATTACTCATTCACACAATCCGACATTGAAGACAATTTGTGAATCAAACTAACTCAAGTAGCAGGAGAGTTTGAAGTTACCACAAGGTAAAGAACATAACTTCTTGCTTGCTAAACAAGACGTGAATGAATGGCGTACAATCTTAAAAGACAAATCAGTTACACCATGTACCACATCTTATGTCCCTCGAGTATAATTAGAAATTGTGTTAAGTACTGATCTAATAGTTAACAGACTTTATTTGGAAGCTTGATACCCTGCAACCGGTTCAAAGCATAACTTCAGCATAAGAAGCATGCAGTGACGGTCCAGACATGGCGGCTCGTCAAGGCATCACTTGCGGCTGGCATAGCTAAGAAGAATTCTGACACTGCCCTATATAGATGGAGGTACAACATACGCTGCACACAATTCATTAACACACCACATACCCTGCATGGACCTATATAGATAGGATGTATCACAGACCCTGCACACAATTCATTGACACACCACATACCCTGAATGAATCTATGTAATATCAATCCCCCATGGGACTAAGGTGTGAAGCAAGATCATATCATTGAGCACCCTTAAGAAGTAAGGTCATACAACTGAGGACCATTAAGCTTAAATGCAACCATAAAAACAGCATCCATGACCATACAAAGCGGGAATAAAGATGAGAAACTGATGTCTTAGATATACAATCAAAACAAACAGACATGGAATACACTTACATATAGTAAAGGCACTAGGGTGCAGCAGTTAACCACGAAGAAAACCACCATGGGGTGCTTCTAATCTTCGTAGACTCTGCACTCGTCGGCCTCCGGAACGTCCTTGCAGAACTTCTCTAAGGGGTCCTTCTCCTCAGCGCTCTGGACGCGCTTGTGAGCGATCTCAGCGCTGAGCTCCTCCACCTCGTCCCAGGCAGCCGCGCACTCTCCCGAGGCGTTCTCCGCCGCGCACAACTCCTCCGCATCCTTAATGCTCTGCGACAGCTTGTCACCTATGTTGGTAGAAGGGGTCGCCATCGCCACGGTGCGCAGGCGGAGAGGCGCGGGTGAACGCGGGCATAAACCCACCTGCAAGCCTCGGCAACAGCCGCCTTTCGGGCAACGTAGGGAGAGAGAAGGGAGAGACGACAGGCAGCCCGGTGCTTGGAAGGTAACGCTGGCAAGGGAAGCCATGGAAGCTCTGCCCGGCTAGGGCACCGTAGAAGGAAGCAACGAGAGAGAGAGAGAGAGAGAAAGGAGAGAGAGACCAATGGATGAGACCGAACAAAATGAAAGGCTCTGGAGTCTTTCACGCCACCACCTTGTTATTTTTTTTGTTGTTAATTTATCTTGCTAAAGATATTTTCCCCTTTTTTGGCCTTACCTAACCACAACAGCCATTGCACAACCACTTTGGAGTTTCCGGTGTTGGTGGTGATCCATCTAGATATTGCATGCACAATGCCCTTGAAAATTAAATCATTTTGCACATCATTGGGGATATTCACGCTCATCGCCGTCTGAAAAAGTGCTTAGTTTGTATTTCTGCAATAATTCAGAATCTTTGAACACACGAGCTCGACTTCTTCATCAGCCACCCACCAAGCTGTCCTGGAATTTTTTTTCATATTGAATCTCTCTTATTTTCTCTTGGAAATCTTCTTTAGCCTTGATCATCTGCAGGGTCTCTTCTATTGCATTTTTCGTGTACTGCGCTTCACACGCCGTCAGGCTCACTTTATGCAGAGTCTTCATCTACAATTTCTAGTTTCTCCGGAAAAAAAAAAGGTGCTTAGTTCATTGCATTTCTCCATGCCCATTGGTAGAAGTTCGAGTGTGTGCTCACACACAATGAACGAAAAAAGATTTCCATTTCTCTTAGACCAACAAGTTGTGGTCGGTCCGTTTATTAGGGGACTGCAACATCCCATGTGCATGGTGGGCCGGGTGTGAACTCTGTGAAAGTCATAGTTGGGGTATATGCTACTCAAACCAATCGCTTTTTGCCATGTAGGGGGTGGGTGTTAACAGACGCTTTGAGTCCTTTATTTTCTTTAAGTATTTCATATTTTGTAAGAATTAATCAATAACCTAATAATCATGAGGTTTGCTTTTGTGTGTGTACACGAGAGCATGCATGTTAAATGCCCAAGTGGAGAGAGGTTTTATGTTGCTCCCTCTATTTTATGTTACTTCCCTCTTTTCCAAGAAACTTCCCGCATAACAAAATATATCATTGATCTAGGACTACTTGCTTGACTTTATGACATCTATTTTATAGCTCATGCAAACTAACAAGCCCTAAGGATCAATGCATATTCCCTACATCAAGCTCTCCCTTTTCCACAATGAAAATATGCTACCTGAGTGTGAATGCAAGCACATTCCATTGGATTTGGTGCAACCTACTATGTAAGGGTTCTGCTAGAAGAATCTCCACCATAAGGATCTCAAGGGAGCAATACATTGAGTTTGTCTGCTATCCTCCTTGGATAGGAAGGTTCCATGTCTTCTTATCCTCCTTGGATAGGAAGGTTCCATGTCTTCTTAGATAATCATTCACAAGCGATACAATTAAAGATTTGCAACAATAAGAGAAACACTTCATAAATACAATGTCATGCCATTAAGTCACTAAAAATCGCATAAAGTATTCAAGTACAAAGGTTTAATGAGATACTCTTCACTGCTGCGAAGTCCTCTCTTTAGCTTTATATTAAGTGTTCTTGCATGAATGTGACTTTTAAATGAAGTGTTGAATCCTTCCTTGTGTGTATATTTTGCACTTCTAATTCCACTTATTCTTATTTTGTAGTTACATTGGGGTTGGGCAATATTATGTCCCTATTCGACTTTAAGTCAACTAGGGGTAGGTGCTTTAATTAATTATCAAGGCCAATGCCTAAGTGGAATTAATATGATATAGATAAATAGCCTATATTAATCTAATCTCTAATAAGATAGATAATAATTAAGAGATAAGGGTGTGTGTATGGAATTATCTCTAGGAGATTATAATATTCAATACTAGGCCTAAAATTTTAATTGTAAGTATTATTAGTTTTAATGAGCTCAATATAGAAAAAAGCATGGTAGGCTTGCTTATTATCTCTAATTCTTAATCAAGGGAAAAAAATAGGGGCTAATCTTCACTAATTAGTTATTTTGGGGTTTTTCTGTAAAAAAATTCGCCCAGTATCTTAAAACATTTGCCCAAATTTTGGTCGTTTTGAAGTATTTTAGAAAATATTCACCCACTTTTGGAAATTTAGGGCATTTTCTGAAAACATTCGCTCTAGTGAGACTATTCTTCATGATCATGAGTTTGGAAATATCTAGTGAGATTATTATCATTGTACTCTTCACGATCATGAGTTTGGAACTATCTAGTGAGATTTTGCATGTGTGATCGAAGCCCTTACTATGGGGCTTTCATATGGTATGGGGCAAGAAAGACCTATCATATGTTAACTCTAGATGTTCGCATTATATTTATCTATAGCTTGGGAGTGAGCGTGTGAGCGATCTGCATTTGATCTACAGCTCTAAATGTTCACATTCTATTAATCTGTAGCTTAGGAGTGAGATTGTGAGCAGTTTGCATTTGATCTATAGATCTAGGTTGGGACTCCATAAAATAATTGGAGACACACTGCTACTCGTTCCACTATTGAGTTCATGTATCACGTACTTATTTAAGTTGATCTCAGGTTAAGCTTATGTAATTGAATTCAAAATTCACAGTGTTATGTGAGAGTTAAGGCTCATTTAATTGATTAAGTTTCTATTCAAAGCTTGTCTATGATATGTTTTCTCACGTGTGGTCAATGTGACTAATCAATGTTTTCCTAGTGCAAGTCATGTGATTTAAGGCAAAGATGCCAATGATTACATAATACCACTACAAGAGACGGTAGGGTTCATAGCAAAATCTAGCAATGAGATTGTAACAAATCTGAAAAAAGTTTATTTTTGTGCTATATATATATTTGCTCCATAGTAGCGCAAATAGCAGCACTCTAGGTTTAAAAACTCACTTTTGAATATTGCCACCTTTTGAACATGTTCTCATCTCTCTGAAGCAAAGGTGAGTGCTCCTCCCTCCTTCCTCCTCTCTCTCTCTCTCGAAAAGGTGCATGCTCTTTCATCCTCTCTTTTAAGAGATCTCAACTCATCCAATTGATGACTACTCATGCACTTTTGTGTGCTTGGGGTTTTTGTTTTTTAATTTCTTTCTTAGCTATGCTCTTATGCTTAGTATGTATTATGCATATACTATCCAAAGTATGCTATTATGCATAATGCATAGACCATGCATAATGGATAGACTATGCATTCTACATAAGCATTACACATAATGTATTATGTGTAATGCTTATGCACTATGCATTATTATACACTATGCATAAATATATTATGTATAATGCTTATGTAAATAATGCATAGTATGCATAGACTATAAAAAATGCATAATGCATAGATTATACATTGTACATACTGTATATTGTAGTATGCATTATGTGTAATGCTTGTGCACTATGCATAATGCATAGTATGCATAGACTATACAAAATGCTTTGCATAGATTATGCATTGTACATAGTGCATATTGTAGTATACATATGTGTAATGCATAGACTATGCATAATGGATAATGCATAAGCTTAATGCTTATTCTTATGCATAGAGATTTATGCTTATGTAAAAGCAAGCTACTTAAGCTTATGAATAAACATAGAGCTTTAAATGCTCATGCGCATAAAGCTTTAAGCTCTTTACCTAAAGATAGAGCTTTAAGCTTATGCATATGTTGCTTTATTGACCTCTATGCTTATGCATAAAGCTTTAGGCATAAAACTCTTACATAAGCTTTAGGCTCTATTGACCTCTATGCATAAAGCTTTAGGCATATGCATGAAGCTTTAAGGTTTTGCATAAAGATTCATGCTAGTAACGCATGAATCTTAAGCTTATGCAAAAGAGCACTTATGTATAGGGCCTTATGCACATTGGCCCTATGCATGGCCAACAACTATACATAGAGCTTTATGCTTATGCCTTGCCTTACACATAGAGATTTATGTGTATGTATCATAAAGCTTAAGTTTATGCATAAACATAGAGGTTTAAGATTATTCTTGCATAAAGCTTTAAGCTATCTTCCTAAACATAAAGCTTTAAGCTTATTCTTGCATATGCTATTAGCATGTATGCTCATGCATAAAGCTTTAGGAGTATGCATAAATATTTAATCTTATTCATAAAACTTCATGCCAGTAATGCATAAAGATTAAGATTATGCAAAAGAATTCTTGTATAGGGCCTTATGTGTTGCCCTATGCATGGTCGATAGTTTATGACATGCCACTTATGCTGCAATGGCTACTTATGCATAAGACAGCAACTATACAATATCGCATGCTTATACATGGATTCATAGGCTCTATATGTAAGCCAGCTTACGCATAGGCCATGTGTATAGATATTTAGGCATTGGCACTATGCATCAGCTGTTGTTAACTATGCAGTCGCTTATACATAGCTTAAGCATAGGCGACCTTCCTCCTCACAGAACAGCCTCAGCTCCTAAAGACAATGCTAATCTCTCTTCCTTCCTCTCTTCGCAGATCCAAATCCCCATTGGCACCTTGCTTCAAGGTAGCCCAAGCTTATGGAAAGATCTAAAGGATTGGATAGAGGGACGCCTCGAGGCAGGCATGCAAGAATCCATAGAGCTAGACAACTCTAATGAGTCTGAGGACGATGAGCTCATTGAACCCCACGAGATCACTAGCACCCCCATAGTTCAAGTAAATAAGCTCGGACAATACTTTGTAGGCGATGAACTCAATGTTGCATTGCCAATAACCTTCGAACAGCCTCCAAGTCATAGCAATCCTGGACAGGGGAGCAGGAGTGAGCATTGTTACAAAACAATGCTAGGAATGATGGAGAGCACTCCGCCATTGATGACACAACATTACTAGTAAAGCTCGCTGACGGTGCCCCCACTAGACCCATCATTCTATTGAAGGATTTGAAGATAAAGATCCTTGGAACCACCTTCCACCACACCTTTGTGGTGATAAACTTCGAACGTCAGCCAGTTTCATATGACTGCATCCTTGGGTGACCTTCCATGAGGGAAACCAAAATGATCCACGATTGGGATACCAGCTATATCCACATTCGAAGGAAAGATCAGACAGTTAAGATCAACCTACCCATGTGGAAGGTACATCCCATGAGTGGCAGACCCTTCGCAGCATAGAGGACTCAATAACAACTACCAGATCCACTGCAGTACACCTGTGTCAAACGTGCCATAAAACACTAGATGATGAAAAGGATAGTCAGGAATGTGCACCCCTTCCGGAGCCTGAAGACTCTGAGAATTGGATGCATATCCTTGCTACCATGGACATACTTCCAAGATGCACGGGAACCAGGTTTGCTACAGCAGACGGGCAGGAGATCACATCTCTCTACATGCTTAGCACTGCATACCTATCTGATGTTGCCACTCAAGAACTTGAACAGAATAATACAACGGAACCATCAAGGGAAACACACTCACACAGCAGAACTCACAAGCCTAATGTATTCCTTGGGCTAGAAAGCTATGTTTTCCCTGACGATTCAAACACCCCACTGGCTAAAATATGTTGGGGCACACTTGAAGCACATGACCACTTCAACCAAATATGGCAAAAGGAGTTCGCAAACAACTCCCTTCTGGTCCACACGACCACCCCAAAGCCAATGGAACCCATTAATCCTAAACTCGAAAAGCTTTGTCGCTTCGTGTGCAAAGCACACAAAAAGAAGTTAGTGCTGGTGGAAAAAGAAGCCAAAAAAACTAATAGAAGAAGAAAGCGCTAGGGCAGAAGAGACCAAAAAAGTGCCCAAACACATGCCCGACAGATTTGTGCAATATGACTCAGCTCAAAGGTCCCATAATGGACAACCAAGGACCTCATATGATAGTCCAGCCAAGGTAAAAGAAATTAACCTGGCAGGCCCGGGAGAAGACCCGAGGCCCGGTATACATTGGAGATGATCTCTCTACCTAGGAAGAGACCAAGCTCATCGCTCTACTCACAGAATTCCAGGATTTCTTCGCCTGGAAGTACATGGATATGAAAGGTGTACCTCCCAAAGTAGTCAAGCACACCATTTCGATGGTCGATGGAGCGAGACTGGTCAAACAAAGGGCTTACCCTATGAACCTAAGTATTCCAAGATGGTCCAGGAAGAAATCGATAGACTCATTGACGCCGGATTCATCTACCAATAGAGCACACAGAATGGGTATCACCCATCGTGATAGTGCCAAAAAAGAATGGGAAGGTAAGAGTGTGCGTGGACCTCAAAAAGGTCAATGCCACTACCATACAAGATCATTATCCCTTACCCTTCACACATGCTCAAATGAGTCGCAAGAAAGGAAGCCTACAGCTTCCTTGGTGGATTCTCCGGCTACAACCAGGTGTTGATCGACCCCAAAGATCAGCACAAAACTGCCTTTGCCATAGAATGGGAAACTTACGCATACCGCGTCATGCCTTTTGGGCTGACCAATGCCCTCGGCACCTTCCAGCACAAGATGACTAATGTGCATGGCCTATAAGGAATATCTTCGAAAATTCCTTGAGGTCTTTATGGATGACCTCTGTGTCAACTCCTTGTGGAAGGCACACCTTGACTGCTTACGTAAGGTATTGGAAAGGTACACCTTGACTGCTTATGTAAGGTATTGGAAAGATGCATACTATATCGCATTTTAGTGAACCCACTCAAATGCCAATTTTGGGTTAGGCATGGAGTCATCCTGGGACACATTGTCTCCCAATAGGGAATCTCCACAAACGATAGCAAGGTGTGGCTTATCCTTGAGCTGCCCCCACCCACCAATTTTAAGGGAGTCCAGTGTTTCATGGGACATGTTGGCTATTATCAAGGATTCATTTTTATGTATGGTGATATGGCTCGACCACTTTATGGACTCTTGATCCTTGCCAACAAGCTTATACTACCCTAAAGAAAGCCTTGGCTAGTGCTCCTATTCTAAGGTCCCCCAAATGGGACATTATCTTTTATGTCCACATCAACGCCTCCGCTTTTATGGATGTGTGCTGGCCCAACTTGGTGAACACAAGATGGATTTTCCCATCATCTTTGCCAGTCGTCGTCCACCAACTCAACGAGGCCAAGAGAAATTATACCACGACTGAAAGGGAAGCGTTGGCCATGGTTTACACCGTTAAGAAGTTTCAACATTATCTTTTGGTAGCCAAATTCATCTTCTTCGTAGACCATCAAGCTCTTCTATATCTGGTAAACAAGCCCTGCAACAATAGGAAGAATCACCATGTGGCTACTCATCTTGTTTGACTTCACTGTCACAGTGCGACTTCAGTGTCATAGTGCGGAAGGGCTCAAAGCATGTCTTGGCAAACCACATGTCAAGAATCTCGAATGGCGAGCCACCTGTGGGAGTTGATGATGATGATTTACCAGATGCCGCCCTATTCTAATTATGTTTAATTGCTACATGGGGTGAGGACGTAGCACACTTTCTAGTAGCCAATGCTTACTAGTGGACTCCTTCTAAATAAGCATCGTGCCTGATGCCTCATTAAACAGGCGGCCCCCTACCACCTCATTGCAGGCTAACTCTATAGGTAGGGGAAAGACAAGATTATCAGATGCTGTGTCCACAAAGACTTTCCTTCTAGAATAAGCTCACTTTGCTTGTGCTAGGGGACACTTTGCAGCAGATATCACTGCACACAAAGTCCTCATAGCAGCACCCGGGTTATGTTGGCCCACCTTAATGGCCGATGCAACAAAATGTGTCAAGCGGTGTGATGAATGCCAACGAGCGGCAATTACCTGCTTTAAGAACAGCATGTCCCTAAACCCTTTTGTGCCCTTGTAACCATTCAAAAAGTGTGGCATTGATTTCATTGGGCCCATTAGTCTCGCAGCCAAATACACTCAAACTCGATATATAATCGTTACCACACAGAGTATTGCACCAAATGGGTCGAAGCTCGAGCCACCCGTAAAGCTGATGCACACTCTACCACAAAATTCCTATATGAGTCAGTCTCATCATCACATGCTTCGGTTGCCCCTGTTGAGCGTGTGAGCGATAATGGAACACACTTCATTAATGAGGTAATCCGCTTCCTCTTCTTATTTGAGGTCGGTTCCTTCGCTGCCTCCGGAGTCTTGGGTTGCATGGATCTTGTCACCGTCATGGGTTCCCGCTAGGTGGAATTGGGGTCTTTAGTATGGGTCCAGCGGAGCCATTGGGGTTGGGCAGGTTGGATGACCGGCCACAATGGGAGCTTGGATCATTGTTGGCTCTTTGCGAAGGGGATCTCCTCCCACTATAGTGGCAAGATTTAGTGGTATGTGGGGCCGTTCTATAAATGGCACACCAGAGTTCATTCAAGCTGCACTCCTCGGCTCTATGTCCATGATTGTGACACCTTGCACACCAAGTGCCTGACCGGACGGTTGGAGGGGACTTCGCACCTTCACTAGTTAGTTGACCCATGGCTGTACCCAGTTCCTTGGCTGTCTTTCCTGCCTTCTTGCTCTTCGACTGTGCCTTGCGATCTTCCTCCTTCTCCTTCGATTCCTCACTTGCTGTGGAATCATTAGAATCATCCTCCTTGTCTGAAGGTCCGGATGAGGACTTCTTGGACTTCCTTTTACTCTTGGACTTGCATTTTCCTTTAACGGAGCTTACCAGCACCCGCTCTAATCTAAGAGTTCATTCTACGAGCTGCTCCATAGTTATGGTAGTTTGGTTGGCACTAGTGAACGACTGATCATTTGAATTTCTTGTTGAGGCCTTTCATGAAATAAGAATTGAGGATTTCCTCAGTGGGCCGATTGGCTGTATCTAGTCGATGAAGAAGCTTCCTGAATTTTGTAGCATAATCCTCCACTGTCAGGCTCTTCTGGTTCATTATCTGGAGTGTTGGGACAAACGTGGACTTTTTGAGGTGCTGGTCCACCAGGTCGGGTACATTCACCCAAGCACTGTCTAATAGCAAGATGTGAGAATCCGCATCCTCTAAGGATTTCCCATAGAACTTGGGATACTTCATAGTGGTGGACAGCTGGTTAATGCAACATGTTGTAGTTGAGGGGATGGGGTTGTGGGGGTGGTAGTGGTAGTGGTGGAGGTGGTATGAACAATGGTGGGGGAGGGCTAGTAGGGGTAACCGGTTCTTCTTCTGATTGGGATTTGGGTTGTACATGTTTAGATTCGGTGGGTTGTTCTTCAGGCTTGGCGAAAAGGAATTCCTGAGCTTGGTCGCACGTCAAGTAGCACCTTTCACGTGCTGATATGAAGGACGTGTTTGAAACCTAGGGAAATAGATTCAAACACAAGGACAATTAGGCAACAAGCGAAATGGCACCAACAAAAAGTAGCAAAAAGCATCGTGGTCACTAAAGTGTTGTTGGAGGAGTTGGCCGCTTATTATCCCCGAGCAACCTGTTGAGAGTCTGTGGTTATGCACGCAGCATACACTAGGCGGATACAAACCAACACAATACAGACACACTCCACAGGCTACAATGATCGCCTAATGAAAGATACAAAGATACCAATTGCTTAATAGATAACCCTACTAAACATAATACATGAACGAAAATGAATATATAGAGACACAATCAGGAAGATGCATATACAGAAAGAGAAACAGAAGAACAATCTTGCTTTATTCCAAAAACAGAATACGATACAAAGTTCAAGATCCATCCTTTTATATTGCTTGCTTGTAGTATCCATTGGTACTGTGATTCCCCTGGTGATAAGGTGCGTTATTCTTGTAATAAAGTGCTCTAGCTAACATTCAGCTGGCCCTGACAATTGGAGGTGCTGAGATGTGGCTCTGTGGCAGGGCGGCTACCCGGTTGCTCTACTACGGCTCTGGCTTGTGGCACAGGCTGGCATACGGCCATAGAGCTCTCTAGGGGTTCACTTAAAAATATGTAAGTCTACTACATACGATCATTAGGAGGGGTTTTTTAAACCAATATTTATATAAAAAATACAAAATCCTCTTACATAAGGATGATGCTGACAAAGCACATGGAGTATACAAAGGAGAAAAGGAATCTACATCAATATAGTGATTATAAAAGGCTACATACTAAAAAATGCACTTGATAATGGTAGCTATAACACCTTTTTATTTCATAATTTGTCCAACCTTAAGCGGTAATTGACAAGTTTTTCATGTAATATAGCAACATGTAGACCATGCAAATTTTACCCTCCCTGGTTTCCACAAAACCATTTTTGTAGCAAATATTTTTCCCTCTAAAGGGATACATGCAACATGCTCTAAGGCACCAAAAGCAGTTGTTCAATGTCACTAGGAGGTATTTCTCCCAAAAATGTAGATGGAGTTTATGTAGACTCCATTTGTGCTCTAGTTGTGCTACTTTTGAAGTTTCCCAACATTCAAATGGTCATGAATCCCAATTCAGAGAAGCAAAGAGCCAATGGTAGAAAGTTCAAAGATCCTATAAATCAAAGCATAGAAGCTCCATATTAAGTATTAAATAATTATCAAAACTTTGTTGTTCGGTATGATGGATCATAACACATACAATTCTATAATCATAGAAACCCTTGCTAAAGTAAGCGAAGGTGATGGATCACAATTGATATAACTCTATAGCCATAGAAACCCTTCTTACTACAAAATGTGACTAAGAGAGCCTTGACATAACACATGCCTCCCACATGAATGAAGGTCTCTCTCTCTTTCTTTCTGTGAGCGAGCTATGCTACAGGTCTCTCTTGGCGCCTCTCTCTCTCTCTCTCTCTCTCTCTCTCTCTCTCTCTCTCTCTCTCTCTCTCTCTCTCTCTCTCTCTCTCTCTCTATTTAGTGAGCTACGCTACAGGTCTAGACTCTTCCCACATGAATGAAGATCTCTCTTCCTACAGTCTCTAGAGCTTTTCATCTCTTGCTACAGGTCTCTCTTCCCACATGAATGAAGGTCTCTCTTCCTAAAGTCTTTAGAGATTTTCATCTCTTGTCATAGATCTTCTCTGTAGGTCATTTAGAACATTTGATTACAAGTATATGATTCAATAGTACTTTATCATTGATAGAAGCATCATCATGCAGGTATGAAACTCTATACTTGCTTACTCTGACAAGTAGTGCAAGAACCACATGACATGTCTTCAGCACTTCTGAAAAACACTTCATCAGTGTTAGAAAGTACTAAAAATAGTCTTCATGTTGCAAGAAAAGTACAGCTGAAAAGTACAACACTACTGAAGAGAACTGCAACACTATTGAATTCCTTGAAAGTACTACAACAATGGTGCAAATTGAAGAAATGGCTAGCAGCTCAATTCAATAGTACTTTATCATTTCTAGAAGCATCATCATGCAGGTATGGAACTTTATACTTGCTTACTTTGAGAAGTAGCATAATCACCACATAACAGTTCTTCAACACTACTGAAAAGCACTTCATCACTTCTAGAAAGTACTAAAAAATAGTCTTTATGTTGCAGGAAAAGTAATGCTGAAAAGTACAACACTATTGATGAGTATTGCAACACTATTGAAGTCCTTGAAAGTACTACAACAATGGTGAAAATTGAAGAAATGGCTAGTAGCTTAATTCAATAGTGCTTTATCATTGCTAGAAGCATCATCATACATGTATGAAACTTTATACTTGCTTACTCTGAGTAGTGACGGTTCTTCACCACCACTACTGAAAAGCTATTCATTACTTCTAGAAAGTACTTAAAATGGTCTTCATGTTGTAGGAAAAGTACTACTGAAAAGTACAACACTACTAAAAAGTACAACACTATTTAAGTCCTTGAAAGTACTACAACAATGGTGAAAATTTAAGAAATGGCTAACAGCTCAATATCCTTGAATATACAAGCTGAAATTGAAGTTAATATGAATAATAGGAAATCACTAAGAGAATATTGGGCCCTTCAAAAGCAAAAGCAACGAGCAAAAATGATGAACATGGTGACTGAAAGCAATACTATGGTGGGTAGATGAACGAAAGAAACGGAAGATATGACAATCTATGGTACAACACTTTGATAAATTAAAAAAGGGGATGGATGCAAGTATTAGAAAGGAAATCTGTCAGCAACTTCTTCGACATCCTTGTTTCAAGAGCATGCAGTCTAGCCAAAAATCAAAGAAATTGGAATCTGCTATTCTAAGAAACATCTGCAATACTTTAAATCATGTTAAGGTACCAAGATCTTCATATGAGCTTTTCATGAAGAAATTAGCTCTCTTGATGTTGGGTGAATGGTGAAAGCAGGGAGAAAATTACTGACATGAGCATTCCACAAGCTGCCAAGCTTATGGGGATCCACAAAAGAAATTTATATTCATCCAAGCATTAGTTAACAGTGGCAAATGAAGCTGATGGATCATTGCCTATATCTGCATGTCACATACATGATAGGCGAAAAACCCACATCACTCAAGATGTCAAAGACATAGCATTTCAATTCTCTGGATGGATGAGACAAGGGTGTCCCCCAACAAAAAAGATGTTTGTAGTAAAATGCTAGCTAGATGTTCATATGTGAAACATTCAATCCATCTTCTAGAGGAGCCTCAGGTGAGTCATGGGTAATTTAAAAGCTTATTTAAATTAGTCTAGATATTGGTTGGTATTTTTAACACATTATAACTTAATTCCAGGTTGAACTTTATTCAAGGTTAAAGAGAACGTACCCAGATATTCAAATTTTACAACATTGTTTCGATTCTTTGAAACCCTTCTTTGTCCGAAAACTGAGGGATCGCTACACTTGCTGCTGTATTATGCATGTACAAATGATTTTTCTGAATGAGGCAGTAAATCACATAATACAGACTCAAAAATTTATAATCCATGGGAGTTTTTGCACTTACAACTGCACTGTATGTCTTCAATCTGATGGAAATGCCAACAATGGATGCCTTGCATCAAAAAATACAAGTAAGAGTATCACAACTCTTTGGGACTCTATACTTTGCCCAATGCCTCCAAGAAGTAGCTTCCATAGGTACGCGGTATGGTGACATTAATCATCCTTTATGTGGATGACCTCATTCTCACCGGCGGTCATATATAGAGCACATTGCAGTGACGAAGGCTGTCTTGTCAAAGGAGTTTGAGATGACCGATTTAGGCTTACATGTGATGTAAGGAAAATGCAGAGTATGCAAGTGATGTAAGGAAAATGCAGAGTATGCAAGTATCTATTAAGGTCTTTGAAAATATAGTAGGTAATGCTGGATTGGAAAATGAAGGCAGGAAGAGCACTATTAAAGACATTGTCCAGAAGAAAATGATACCTAGAGATCTTCTATAGGTGTACCAAGACCACTTGAGAAAGTTCATCATTCATAATTTCATATTCACGTGGCAAGCCCAGTAGTTCAAGGACTGCATCTTTGAGTTTCTAGATGATGTAGTTGTCTCTAGAATTCATGGAGAACTACTCCTTCAAGGAGCAGAACAAAATTCAATCGATGCATTGGTTCACTAAGCAAGTCTCTATTTTTGTGTAGATTACATATTTTCACATCGCATTAGGTGCAATAAAGAAGACCATGCATTTCTTTATCTTAGATGATAAACAACATGACACCTTATTTATGCAGCATTATTTCCTCTTACATGCTTAGTGATTGGAAGATCAAGGGCTGACAGTTAAGAAACATTGGGTGTGGTCAGATGGTGCAGCTTCGCAGTTTAAAGTAAAGTGACCGTTTTACTTTGTTGGTAGATATTGGCATCTCATGGGTATAAAGATGACTTGGAATTTCTTTTGTTCGGGACATGGGAAGGGGGAACATGATGGGGATGAAGCAGTTAGTAAAAGGGTTCTAACTCATGAGCAGTTGAAGACAAACAAGGTGCCCTTGACTTGTGCAACTGAAGCTATTTCTTTTCTAAGGATACATCTTAGCAGTGGAGCAACTACTATTTATGACAACAAGAAGAGGGAAGTGAGTAGGGTCTTTTGGGAAAATAAGCAAGGTGATGTTCAAAGAACCCTTCAATGGGATTGCAAGACATTGAAGCGCTCAAGAGAAATGCATTGTGTGACTGGATATTCTGAGACTAACACTTGTGCATTATGCACAAAAAGGCTATAATGCTTTTGTTCACATGGGCAATGGAGAAGATGTAAGAACAGGTCACATCTGGAGATGTGGCAATACCACACTTTGGAGCCAGTTGTTTGCTGATAATGATTGTAAGGTTCCCCCCTTCCAAAATGGGGGAAACACTTAAGATAGTCTACTAAGTCAGCTTGGAGAAAATTTGTTACTCGTCGGCACCTTGACTATGTAAAGATTCAAGGATACGATTTGTAGGTAAGACCTAGTCCTATCCTGCAGAGGGAGCGTAGTCTTCTAAAAGTCAAATTACCCATAGGGTAATTCATCATAATTTGGGCAACTACTAATCTTGATTCCTAGAGACAACGCTTTTTCTCCTCATCCACGCAAGGCACAACCACTGGCCTAGTCTCCTAGAATAGAGTTGCTCGAGAACCTATTTATCTAGCATAGGACTTTCACTTGATCTGTTGGAAAGCTACCCGACTAATCGGGTCCACCCGTCCGTAGGATGGTGCCGTTGGGGCATTCCATCCTCCCACTTTCCCCCTACTCACACGTCAATTTATTTTCTAATTAATCCTACCACACTGTTTGACATAAATAAACATGTTCCTTAATTAAGGCCCTTTTCACAAGGTTTGTTAAAACAGCCTTTTTCCACAGTACAATAATGCCAAAGACGATTTATAAAAAAAGTTTATACATGAATCAATTCCATACAAGCCAAACTCGCTCTCTTATTCTTTTCCTTTATACTGCCGATGATCTAGAATTCGGCCTTCCAGCCTCTACATGCTGGGCAAAACCCTACGGGACCATACACCTCATCGTCGGCCATTGGTGAGGACTCAAGCCGACCTGTCGCCCTCTCAGGCTCCATCGCTAGATCCTCCCGCCCCTCAGAGGGATGTCTACGCACCAGGGTGGGCTAATTCACCACACTAGCCTGGGCCCTCAGAACTAGGCAGCATCACAATCACTCGCCTTAATCGGCAAACCTCATTCTCCTAATGGTATGAGGAATACCATGGGCCAACTCCAGGCCTTACTAACGTCTCCACCGTCCGGCTACACAAGCACAAGAACGGGGCAGCGTCAAGGCAGGGAGAGTTGTACCTGTACCTTAATTTAACCAAGATAACAATCCATTTACTCAACTAAACCATAGGACTAGAATCCATGTTACCTTCTTAAGAAAACAATCCTTTTCACAAAGATTTTAGTATTTCAACTTAAGATTGCGATAAGACATTCTTTATTAAGGCATATGTTGTTGTTTAAAAGAATACAAACTTTAACTAGTAAATCAATCAAATAGAGTCACTATTAACAATTAATAGAGAAACCGGGGCCATACCTCAACCCCTAAGAATGATATATAATTAAAAAACAAAATATATATATACCTTATAGAAATTTATCATTTATCGTTACCTTTGCTCGATAACAAGAGCTTTAGAACTTGACATATGAGAATAGAGTCTTCTAATCCCTTCTCTTACGATTGAAATCATCCGATCATCCCCAAGCTTTATCTTCTCTTACTCGTACTCTGACTTTTCTCTCTTTCGAAGGTCTATGGCAAAATAGCCTTCTCTTGTTGCAGGGCTACGACATAATATTCTTTCTTTAAAAGAAAAGCTATGGAGTTTTGGTCTCTTCCTCCGAAAGACCATAGCAATCTAACCTTCTTTTCTAAGATATTAGATAAGAATGAAGGGATATATACATCTCAATCTCTAGGATTACCTTGAGGCTACTTGTGTAGAGACCCTGACAGAATTAGCAAATTGTTTCAGCCATAACTCTAATAAAAACTCAGAATATGGTCGTATAACCAGTCAAAAGAACCGGAAGGCATCTAGTCTACAAGCCAACATGGGTAGAATAGACAAAAATCGCAAACGCGCCATCTTTAGAAACGCATTGCTTTTTCACATTTTTAGTATGCATGGACTCTAAATATGTAAAAATACTCTAAATACGACCTCTTATCACCTAAATTCGAATTTCTATTTTTGGAGATACTTATCTCTTAATAGAACTATTCTTGTCTTCTTATTTCTTTTAGGATTTTTGGAGCTAATATTTTTATTCTAACACTTTCCTAATGTTTCTAGCCTTATTGTCTCACTCTTCTCTAAGTACCCTCTCTTTCCTTATTGAAATCTTTATTAAAAGAGACACATACATACAAGGCTTGGGAGGGACCTTACAATGATTCTCAGCAAGATGGCTTTTCAGATGATGAGGAGTAGTTCCATAGCACCACTTATGCAGGCCATTATGACACCTTAAGCGATGATCTTTCAGTGGGAGACAATTTTATTGTCCCTCTTGAAGAGATTAACGAAGAGGTTGTTGACTTCTACATTCTCAAGTGTGTAGCAACCAAGGAGCTCACAACTAAGGACCAAAATGATGCATGGGGTAACAAGATTGAGAAAAATACTTATATGGTCAAGGGCATTTGGTACAAAAGCTTAAGAGTAGACTCGTATGAGCTGTGGGATAACAAGACAATAGTTTTCATATATTCCCATTTGATAAGGGCTATAAAGTTCCCAATGGAACTTGTTTTAGACAGTCCAGGAAAGGTGTTTCAACTTTCCTCTGAAATCCATGAGGCAATATTGTCACGTAGGCTGTAACGCCTGTGACCGACGGCAGACCGGATGGCCAGACGGGGCTCATTAGGAAATTTTTGAGCTCATTTTGGGGCCCTGTAAGGAAGTTTGATCGGAATATTCCCTCCAAAAAGGGGCACTAGAACGAACTCCAAATTTGTCGGACCTCACATATTTAGATTCTACTCTTCAAAAGCTATCCATTGATATATAACACGATAGGGTTCGGAGAAGGGACAAGATAGATACCTAGAAGATTCCTTTTTGCCTAGGAAAGATTCACGTTACGTGAATCTTTCCTAGGCAAAAAGGAATCTTCTAGGTATCTATCTTGCCTAGGAAAGATTCACGTTACGTGAATCTTTCCTAGGCAAAAAGGAATCTTCTAGGTAGTAACGTGAATCTTTCCTAGGCAAAAAGGAATCTTCTAGGTATCTATCTTGTCCCTTCTCCGAACCCTATCGTGTTATATATCAATGGATAGCTTTTGAAGAGTAGAATCTAAATATGTGAGGTCCGACAAATTTGGAGTTCGTTTGCAAAAATTTTATC
This sequence comes from Cibotium barometz, assembly GCF_041138505.1. Classification (NCBI taxonomy): domain Eukaryota; kingdom Viridiplantae; phylum Streptophyta; class Polypodiopsida; order Cyatheales; family Cibotiaceae; genus Cibotium; species Cibotium barometz. The sequence goes on along the minus strand of NC_141080.1, from coordinate 46,906,965 downwards.
TAGTGCCTCTTTTTGGAGGGAATATTCCAGTCAAACTTCCTTACAGGGCCCCAAAATGAGCTCAAAAATTTCCTAATGTTAGCGTCAACGCCTCGGCCGGAGCGCCGAGGACGTGGCCATCCGGGGTTCAGTGGGAGAGGACGCCCATGCGGAGTCATGGGCGGCCAAGCTAGTGTGGATGGCAGGCCACGCACTATATAGCCTGGGGGATGAGGGGCAATCCTCATTCTTCCTCTATGGCTGGGTGGTGAGCCAGAGGCCGTCCCCTCCTGTACGGGCGTTACCACAGGAGGGGACGGCCATAGTGGTGTTACAGCGACATAACAAATATACAATAGCATGTCCTTTGAATTATAATTCAAATATGTCATATACTTTTCAGTTTTCTATACTTGCATGATCATGCTTTTGAGTTTAAAAACATGTAGTTTATGATGATGCTTCTTAAGAATACCACTTTTCAATGTGGTAGCACACCACTTTTCAATGTGGTAGTACACCACTTTTTAGTGGTACTTTATCACTTTTTAGTGTGGTAGAAAAGTGGTATACTACCTCTAAAACAAGTGATAGTAAGAAGATGCTTCCAAGTTAAACCCATGCAGTGAATGATGATGCTTCTCAAGTATACCACTTTTCACGGGTAGTTTATTACTTTTCAGTGGTAGAAAAGTGGTATACTACCTCTAAAACAAGTGCTTCTATGTCAAAAACCATAGTGTATGATGATGCATAGAGAGATTACATGTGGTGTATGATGAAGCATAGACTAAAACTTAGAGGTTACACCAATCACATATAGATTTCAGTGGTTGTTTACCACTTTTAGTGGTAGAAAAGTGGTATACTACCTCTAAAACACGTGATAGTAAGAAGATGCTTCTATGTTAAAAACCATATAGTGTATGATGATGGGTAGAGAGATTACATGTGGTGTATGATGAAGCATAGACTAAAACTTAAGAGGTTACCCCAATCATATATAGATTTTAGTGGTACGTCAAAAGATTACATATTGAATACACAATGTAAAAAAGATCTTCTTTAATATCAAATAAGTATACATTGTCACTTATCTTTTGCTTCTATCTCTAACTTCTGTGTAGAAATCAAAAACTAATCTTGAAAGATTGTCCACGGGATTGTTGATAAGGAAATTTTCTAGTATAATCAAGGTAATCATGATCTTCTGCCCATCCACACAGCCATGGCAACAGTGTTTTCGTAAGATAATGTGGGTCCTGTTCCTCATCATGTGGATCAAAGGAAGGTGGACACATACAATTGTCTCAGTGATTCTTGTCCCACTGATTCCACAGATTTTTATAGCGGTAATCATCTACCAACAATGTCCTTGATGGGCTTGTTGCCAAACTGTGGACAAGTTCTTAAAAATAATAGGCTTGTTGCCAAACTGTGGACAAGTTCTTAAAAATAATAGGCTTATCAGACATATCCTTTGGAGCTTGTGAAATTTCTCCAAAATGTCTTCAACTCTATTGCTTGTCACAATAGATGGCATTGAAGTAATAGTGCCCCATGTTCCACACTTCTGGCCAACATGATTGGAAGATAAGCTTAATGTTGTGATATGCACAACCACTCCAAATCATAATATCTGCCCGTTGCCTGACATCCCAAAGAAACTGTTCCACATCTTCTCGAAGAAAGCACCACAGTCGATTATTGAGTCTCTTAATCAAGATTCGTGTGGTGACACTGGAGGTTGTGGACTATTGGGTCCTCGAACCCGCTTCACGAGCAATCCATTTAGGTCTAGGACAACTAGCTTCTTGATCTTGACATCATTGGGTACAATAGTTATCCATTTGGGATCATCCGATGATAGCTCCTCAAAGACTATAACCTCAATAGGTTCATTAGGCTCCTCTCAGCAGGTTCAGTAGGTTCATCATGTGATTCATGTTTGTGTAACCTCCTTAGGTGCCTCCTTAGGTGGTTCTTCAACTACTACGACATTGCAATTCAGATCTAACACCAACAAATATATCCAAAGATATTGTTGGAATTAAACAAACATACTAAAACATAGTGTTTAAATTAAACAAACATATTAAAACATCACTATCTTCAAGGCTAACAATTTTCAATTCCGTAATCTCTTCAACTTCTATCTTCTCGTCATACCACTTAGGTACTAGTACGTTCTCATTATCTCTCTCATTGCTAGCACTTTCAGATATTGTAATCTCTTCAATAGCTCGAGAAAAAAAACACTCTCTTATAATATATCGGCAATAACTTAAAAAACACTCTCTTATAATATATCGGCAATAACTTAAAAAACACTCTTACAACACATTACATCAATAAGAAAAATGATGTTTCATTATCTTTGAAAAATTACAACACAATACATAGCTTTTTAGCCTAGACTACAAGTAAGCCTATTTAGCACTTTCTAGGTTAAAAGAAGGCTAAACAAGTGTCTTGCGGCACTTTGGTTTAGGGAGTTTAGAGTCATGTGGTTGCTTTACATCAATAAGAAAAATGATGTTTCATTATCTTTGAAAAATTACAACACAATACATAGCTTTTTAGCCTAGACTACAAGTAAGCCTATTTAGCACTTTCTAGGTTAAAAGAAGGCTAAACAAGTGTCTTGCGGCACTTTGGTTTAGGGAGTTTAGAGTCATGTGGTTGCTTTTGAGTTGTGTTCCTAGATGATGTGGGCTCTTTGCTCTTTTTTACTTGCAGATACAGGCTCTTGATCACTGGTGGCAACCTTCATTTTCTTCTTGGGTGTCACACACTCCTTGAGGCTTACATCTTTGCTTTTCTTCTTCCTAGTGGCAAGTTCGGCCTGGACTGAATCTATTACTCCTTCTACAACAGCATCCAGGTTTAGGCTATCTGACAACTCTTTGCTCTTTTCTGTGGCCAAATCAACTGCACTTCCATAGCTGATGATTCTTTCTTCTTTTCTGTGGGCAGAATCAATTGGCACTTCCATAGCATCACTGAATTTATTCTGCTCTCTACTTGAATAAACTAGAACTTTTGAATTTTTCTCCTTCTACTGGTTCTCTTCATGCTCTATTGTATTATATAGTTATTTTTGCAAACCATCCTTCTCCAAGCCACCGTGATACATGCTATCATTCTCGGGCTTGCGCGATGACCTAGCTTGGGAGTGTGCTAAAAAAAGAGGCAATGTAGTAAAGGTCAAAATAAGTAAAATGACTATTCAAAGAGAAGTAATCAGAAGGAAATTTCACATAGAATATTTACTTATGCCATCAGAAGGAGATGCTTCCATGGGAATTTTCTCTCCTTCTACACGAAAAATTTAAAGGTTATCAAAAAATGAACATTAAACAAACTTGATATGATGATGGATGCCAAATTTTGATGCATAAAAACTCTCCTTGAAATTTACCAAAAAGTGAAATAAATATGTTATCTCAAGAGTTGGAGTAATCATCGTGGTAGTCTTGTTCTTCATCATCATCGATCATATTGAGTCCTATTGAAATAAAATTCGACTTCCGTGGACAATTGTGATATGTCCAATCTGGTTACACTTGTAACACTTCTTTAAATCATGTTTATTAGCTTTTTGTGAATCATCTATAGTAGTGTCAATACTTGTGTTATAGTCTCATTAAGAGATGTATTAAATGATTTTGGAGAGGTTTTAGGCTTCAAAAATGTTGATGCCGAGGTTTTGGGTGTGAATTTATCGAATGATCGAATTCGTATGAAACTGGTTATCTGTATTCACGGCCACAAAAGAGACCTTCTAAGAATATTATAAGAAATCAATTTACCTCAAAAATTAGTTGATATAATTATGATATTATTTAAAAATTAAATTAAAAATATTTTACTTGTTAAATACAACAAGATTATATTTAAAGCATGCTCACTATTGCAAGGATAATAATGAGAAGCTTACAATTTGGAAGTGCTCTAATCACTATCTGAAAGATCAAGCTTACGTACAAATTATTTACTAAGTTATAAAGGGTAGCAACTTACTTGCAAGTGTCGGATAGCTTTGCTACAAAATACATCATTAAAAGAACACAAATATCACAAGCATATGTGACGTTTTAATTTGTTGATGATTAAAATTATGGAAATTGGAGAAACTTACTTAGATTGGACTGTAAAATATTACTTAGAAGAAAACGAATCGACAAACAACAACTTTTATTTTATGCAAGTAATCAAATTACACAAGGCGAATACTTAACTGGTAAATCATCAGAGATTTTGCATATACTAATTTGCAGGCTAGTTTTAATTCGTAATATAATAAATATCAAACTTCAATTGTTAATTCATAAAGTTAAGAAAGTGTAGTTATTCTTAGCTTTCACGTGGAGTTCGTAAAAAGTCAAAAGCTCGTATGTCTAAGAGTAAGTAGTGTCATTAGAAAGCCTTGATTTAATCTGCAAAAAGCAAATCTTAACAAAAGTATGAGACATTGTTGATTTTATAGAGTTTTGATGTTAAGCCTTGGATAATGCTTTGAAGATCTTGAGTTTGCTCAATTTTGCTTTTCCTTGTAATCCTCGGTGTTGAATTCGCTTGAAGCTTGTGCTTGAGTGATATGGGCTCCCCTTTTTTTAATAACTAAATAAATAAAATTAAAACTATAATGTTAAAGCCAAAACTTTATAAAAAGAAGCTTTATAATATGTGTTTTAGAGCTTATATCATAAAGCTTTAGAATATAAGGATTATATATGTATATATATAAGTTTGTAAAAAAATAAAACTACAGTAGGGTTTGTATGAAATAGCCCGCGGCCAGCGTTTAAAAGGGTTTTGTCTTTTTTTTTTTGGTTTAATCCCAAAATTTAAGGCTTATAACAATGCTTATAATACGGCCTTTTAAAGCTTTTATAAGCTTATATATTATAAAGCATACTACAAAGCTTATAATATTAAGCTTTCTCATTAAAGCTTATAAAGCTTTTAAAGAAAAGTTGCACTCTTTGTTAAGAACCCGGCCACCTAATGGAGAGAAGGGGGGAAAATTCGCATAGCCCAGCAGCGCCGCAGTTGGAGAGGATGGACACAAAGGCGGCAGAGCAGAGGTGAATAGAAAGGAAGGAGGCGCAACAACGCATGGTTATCTTTTTTTTTTTATAACAAAAATAATATGTATATATATAATTTAAAGCTGTTTCCTACAGGTTTGGTTTTAAAAAAAAGTGACTAGCGCTCAACGCAAAAGGGAGGAAGAAAACAAAAACGAAAATATAAATTGGGAGAAGAAAAAAAACAGTTTGCATAGCCCTTATCATCTGTCCATAATAGATTTCTTGCTCCACCAATCTTCTGAAGATCAGAGAGTGGGGGTAAGGGTTTTCGGCTATAGTGAATCCATCCATACGGTTGGATTTAAGGGAGATAGAGTATAGAGTAAAACCACTTTCAATCTTGAAGTGTGGTTTTCTACTTTTGTAGGGGTGGTTTCAAGAAGAAGGTGATGATTTACTCCCATCCCTTGATCAAAATCTTCATCAATTTCCAATGAACCTTCCAATTTTTGTCCAAAGGTCCTTGAAGCTTTGTCTCCTTTACCCTTTGGACTTTTGAGAGCTGCTTGTTTTTCTTCAAGTGCAAGTACCCATGGCTCTAATACCACTTCTTGTTTTTCTTCAAGTGCTGGCTCTAATACCATTGTCATGGGACCTTTTGTACTTCTTGTGAAATAAAGTAGCATCTAGATTATCTTAGATTTAGTCTAATTAGCCTAGATTATGAGGATTAGCCTAGGTTTAGAGAGAGAAGAGAAAGTAAAAGACGTGTATTCTTGATTATCCAAAAGGTACCAAAAATATGGTATATGTGGCCTATATACATGAACCCCCTTTCACACTATCATAAGTGTTGTCCATGGGCATGGTCAATTTGTTAACAATCCAAAAATGGGATTGATCAGGTGATCTCTATTGCACTATTGCATTCACAACAATGAACCATACAATGATATAGGCTTTCTAGCCTTATCCCACTTTACATGTCATCATCCATGTGTGGCAACTCCTTTTCCACTCTTTTAGTCAACACTCACACACCATTCAATATTACATGTGGCATTCTTATCTTGCCACAATATCTTGCACCTCTAGGGTGCTTTCCCATATACACACAACACCGCGATTACATCTCTCAACACCCCCTCTTAATCGAGGTATTTCACAACTCACCCATCACCCATATCAATGTAGCATTGCATAATCGCAATCGCTACCTTTCAACACTCCCCCTCAATGATACATTGGAGAGTCTATCAACCAATCATGTATGTGCGTGTCTACCATCTTCTTAGACACCAAGACCATTTTGAGCCGACTCGCTCACTCATCTCACAGGCGGCGGAACCACTGAGTCCGATTTGAACATGGAAGTTCGGGTGGGAACCAACCCATGCGCATGCACCTCAGACGTGCTTCGCTCATGCACACATCACGCAACAACCATTTCGAGCTTCTAGGTGAGCTCGGGCAGGGTTACCCTCACACCATGGGTGAATACACATCTCATTTTGAGCACGCAAGCTTGGGTATGGTTACCCATCTCATAATCATGGGTGAAAACAAATACAATCCTTTTTATGCATGCACGCAAGGGCAGGGCACCCGACAAATCCAATTGAGAAAAAAAAATTCCACGGCTTTATTTTTACAAGCCGATATTTGCACACTATTTCATGGCATAAAAGAGGTGCAATTATAATTTTATAGGTACCATAGTGGAGAGCTTTTCCAAAGGAGGGATGCTAAGCCTATGCACCACAAAAAATAATATCCATATGGCCATCCCTTATATGTAAGACCATTTACACCACAAAGATTATGTGGCTAATGGTTAAACACTTAGATTTCTTACAACCACAGAAAAATGTCATCTCCTTTCAGTCTCGTCACCCCATTGGCCGTCGTCTTCCTCTTGTCGACACAACCCTGCGAGGCGCAGCCTCCTCTTATGGTGCCCCCATGAATAACTCCTTCAACCTTCATGCATAGGTTGCCGCAGCCTCCTCTTATGGTGCCCCCATGAATAACTCCTTCAACCTTCATGCATAGGTTGCCACAACCAGTGTCTTCTTTCAAGCTCTTATCGCCTGATCCTCATCTTCAAAAATAGTGTCTTCGTCTACCTCGCAGGTCTTCTTTCAGGTCCACCATTGGCTGTCGTCTCCTTCCTCAATAGATCCACACGCTCCTTTCTTCTGTGCAGCAGGTGCCTTCTCCAAGTACAGGTAGCATAACACTACCGCAAGCTTCTTCTTGATAGCCTCTGCTGGAGTGTCCACACACTTGGCACCTAATGTGCTGCATTCTACCCCCTACCTTGCCACAGGGAGTGCAGCAGCTCTCGACGGGCCTGCTTGCAGTGCCCAACCAAGCTGCAGCGAGTTGTTGAGCTCTTGGTTACACTAACCATGGTTGTGTTCGCTTCTACTGTTTGCTGAATGTTCGTTGCTTACCTTCTTTGACATAACTTGGCAGTGCTGGCGCTGTGCCTTCTCAACACCCAAGTTTTCCATCACCATTATGAACCTCCTTGAATGACTTCTTGTCTTGCAGTTTCCATGAAAAACATCAACATGGTTGTTGTGAGCTCTGAATTGTTGAGCTCCAAGTGCAAGCTTTCTCTCTTTGCCTCTTTGAGACCTCCATCATTGAGGTTTCCATGTGATCGATATTGTGGCCACCATAAGCTCACATATGAGCTTCCAATGTGAGATTGGTAGCGCTAGAGCTTCATCTCCATCTCTATGCTCGAATCTCCACCATACAAGGGTGCTTCCATGATTTCTCACAAGAAACCATTGAGGTGCCAAATTTATGTGAAAGCTCTCATGGCTTCCACCCAAACATGCCCATCTTCCATGAGCATTTCACCGCGCATCTTCTTCTCGATGCACACACATGAACTCCCCCTTGAGTTCACATTTTGCTTGCCACCATTTGACAAGCATGCACCTCCACACAAGATTCATGGGATACACAAATCCCATACATAGCAACCCTTCACAAATATGAACATTCTTCCATGCTCAAATACCAAATTAGAGGCAAAAACACCAAAATACCTTCACAAATCTCCTTGGCAGCTTCTCCTTGATGACACCGAAGACTACATAGTCTTCACACTTGCTGAAATCTCTGTTTTCAGCTTCCATGATGATGAGCAAGATTTCCATATTGCAAAACTCCCATTTGCAACTCTCTTGGGCAGCTTCTTTGATGTTTGATGAAGACTCCATAGTCTTCATAATGTTGAAATCTTGATTTTCAGCTTCATAGAGGCAGCTTTGAACTTCTCTCTCAAATGCAAATAGAGAACAATAATAAAGTGTGCATAATTTTTTTTAAATAAAAATGAACCATAATAACATGCTTAATTAAACAAACACACAAACAAGCTAATATACATAATAATCACCATGACCAAGAGCCCAAGTTGGCTCTGATACCATGTTAACAATCCAAAAATGGGATTGATCATGGTGATAGACACAGATTAAACAACATAATTAAGGTGGATTAAACCACACTAAGAGCTCCATGAGAGAGAGAGAGAGATTGCACACTCAACACTTGATCTCTATTGCACTATTGCATTCACAACAATGAACCATACAATGATATAGGCTTTCTAGCCTTATCCCACTTTACATGTCATCATCCATGTGGCAACTCCTTTTCCACTCTTTTGGTCAACACTCACACACCATTCAATATTACATGTGGCATTATTATCTTGCCACAATATCTTGCACCTCTAGGGTGCTTTCCCACATACACACAACACCGCGATTACATCTCTCAACACAATTGGCCTTGGGCCCATTATTCATACGAGACCATTCCACTTTGTTACAAACCATCCCCACCCAAAAGGTTTCATCCTCGAAACCATTGATATAAACAATTACAATCCTCATGGATAAAGTGTACGTCAATGGACTCATATCAACTTGAAGCTCATGCTCACACCATCTATGGGAGATCAAAATCACATGTATATGGCTGTAAAATGCTCAATAAGCCCTCAAAACAAGCCATAATGTCTTCCCCATAATATCATAAGAACCTTGAGTAGCTTCCAATCATGGTGCATCCACCAAGGGTATAAGGCTGTCCACGGTGAATTTACAAGCAAGTTAATTCACTATTCATGACCCTCATTGGACTTCTAAAATGCATCCAACAACCCTTGAAATGCTTCCAAAGTAGAGGCGAGTCGCTTCTGGCACATACTCAATCATTCCCTCTTCATCCACTAGAGGCAATTCATCTTGCACAAATACCTCCAGCCCAAGGTAAGCTTTGAGATGTGATACATGGAACACATCATGAATCTTTGAGGTTGATGGAAGTGACAATTGATAAGCAACTTCACCAACATGCCTTACCACCTTGTACAGTCCATAAAAGTGATGAGCTAGCTTTGTATTTGTCGTGCCCTTGAGAGAACCATATCTTGTCTTGGGAATCCTCAAGAATACCCAATCACCTTCCATGAACTCCAATGGCCTCCGATGAGCATTACCATAATGCCTCATCCTTTCTTGAGCTTCTTTCATATTAACTTTGCATTGTTGCAAGAGTGCATCCAACTTTTCCGTCTCCCCTTTTGGATTAGGATTCACCCCTTCTTGATTTTGAACCATAATTGGCATATTCACTTTGTTCCCATAGAGTATCTCATAAGGTGACATGCCAATGCTCTCATGATGCGTGCTATTATGAGAAAACTCGGCAAGCGGCAACCACTCATCCCAAACACCTTGCGTATCATGGCAATAGTGCCTTCTTCTTTGCAAAGCTATAAAACATATATACATCTCATATTCTTTAGCTCCCTCTTGAGTTGTGTGTCATTGATCATCTTGATACTTGTGGCACATGAGTTCTGGTCAATGTAACCTTATGGTTTCCATGCATAAAACTCATATACCATTGCTGTAAATTCATGTGAAACAACCAAAGAGTCGCCAACCAATCGCATGATCCCAAAACAATGTCAATGGGACCCATATCCAATACAAGTAAATCAGCCTTGCAAGTATAATCATTTATGAGAATCAGCCTCACATCCTTGCATACCATTGTGCAATCCATCTTTGGTCCATTAGCCACTTGAACCTCATGCCACAAAGACAAAGCTACGGGCTGTAATTTGAGATTGCACATGGATTTGGTGTTGATAAAGCTATGTGTGCTTCCACTATAAATCAAAACATGTGCCACTCTTCCATTAATGCATGTCTTCAACCTTAATGTATTGGCTTCTTTGAAACCAGCATAGGCAGACATTGCATAGGGTAGCCATATTGTCTGTGTCATGATAAGCACACATAGGCACTCATAGCCCATCATCATAGTCAACATCTCCCTCCTTTAATCCACCCGAATCAAAGGGAAATTCACCATCCTTCTCTACATCCTCAACTTCATTGTTGGCATCTTCAAAGTACTCCTCATACTCATCCACATCCTCCTTAATGTCTTCATGGAAAGGTTCGATGAGAATCATGCTTAGGGTCATCTCTTGGCCTTACAAACCTTCCAATGATCCTTGTTCCATTTGTCACCACAATTGAATCATAAAACCTTCCAAGTCATTAATATGCCCTTCTCCCAAAACCTTGCTCTTGTTAGATGCTTTTGCATCAACTTTCTTCCCATCACCATGTGGAGGTTGAGAAAAAGATTTACCAAATCTGAAATTTCATCTTCCACCTCTTCCATACACTGTTGGGAATCTCGGAGGACCCATGTGATAAGCAACCCCACTTGAAGATTTGCCCAAAGTTGAAGTGCCAATATCAGCCCTAAATCCATGTCTTGATCCACTAGCATGTGTAGATTTTTCCTCATAGATATCGGCAAGAAGCATAGCCTCTTTGATGGTGTTGGGCCTTTGAGCATCCACATCAACCTTGATGTTGTTTTGAAGCCCTTTGATAAACTTCCTCAATTTGTACTCCTTACTCAAGCCTTCTACATGAAGTGGAAATTCTATAAACTTGTGCACATAGTCCTTGACATTTCTCGTTTGAGTGAGATCATCCCATTTCTCCACCATCCTTGATCTATTGAGGGTTGAAACAAAGGTTCTCCTCATCTCACTCTTGAAATCATCCCAAGTAGTGATCAAATAGCCATGAGCATTCAAGTGCCACCATCATGCATGGGCATAACCTTCTAGATGCAAAGTAGCAACGAACAAAACCTTGGCCCTATCACTACAAGGACTAAGTTCAAAGTAAAGCTCCATCTTGTCAATCCATTCTTTAAACTCCTCATTGGTTGAGTCTTCACCCTTGAACTTGGTAAAAGTCAACTTGTCCTTTACTCCCTTAAACTCATCTTAATCACCACCTCGATGAGCATGTGGCCTATGCTCCATTGGCCTAACATGATTTCCCCCAAACTCATTCAAGTGATGAGGTCTACCATGATTTCCCCCAAACTCATTGAAGTGATGAGGTCTACCATGATTTGGTTCCATCCCATTAAAATGATGACCCATCTCATCAAAGTGATGACTACCCATGTGTGAAGGATGATGACCCATCTCATCAAAGTGTTGCCACTCATGTGTGGATGATTCCAACTTCAATTCACTCTTGATTCTTCCAAAACAATGCCTTTGCTTTTTTCCACATTTCTCCCTTGCATTGAAGAAACCCCATTCATAGGACCATGCATAGGCATCCTATAACCACCTTGTTGTTGCGGACCATGCATAGGCATCCCATAACCACCTTGTTGCATCAGCATTCCAAATGTGCTTGTTCCACCTTGGTGTATCTTAGGAGGCCCATGACTTGATTCAAGTTGGTGAGGACTAACTTAAGGTAGATGTGTAGCATTTACATTCAAAGTGCCCACGGTAGATCCAAGAGGTTGGGGTCTCAATGTTCAAGATACCATTGGATCATTGAGAACTTCTTTTCCCTTGCCTAATTCTTGCCTTAAGCTAGTGAGCCCTTCCTTGATCTCAACAAAACCATCATGAAAAGTGTCACTAACTCTTTGGAATTGTTGATTCATGGCTATAAATCTTTGATCCAAGCGGTTAAAGAAATTTTCCTCACTTGCATCATCTTGAGATTTTTGGCCTAAGCTCTTCATAAGCTTTAGCAATTTGCTCATAGTGTTTTGTTGATCAAGATACATCTTCTCCATCAATTACACAATCTCTTGATTCTCAATGTAACCTTGTGGTATGTGTGACCCTTGATGCAAGTCAACATTACTTTCCCAATGCTCTTGAGCATCTTATCTTGCATCTTGCCTTGCTTCCGGAACACCACCCTTATAGTTCTTTAGCTGTATAGAGAGGCAATGATGTGTAGAACCCCCATGTATCATCACTTTGACCAAGGTCAATGCACAAGTACTCTTTATTTTGAATTCTTTGAAAAGTCAACCGGTGAGTAATTTGCCACCTTGACCAAGAAAACGGAGTCCGATTCTTGAAGTCTTTATCTTGCCAGAATGAGGAGAGGTTTAGGAACCCACTTAAGAAGAATGAGAAGTAGATATTGATCCAGTTGAACAACTAGAAGAAGGGTCAAATGAAGTAGCAAGTGAGGAACCTACTTAAGAAGCACAAGAAGCAGATATTGATTGAGTTGAACAACTAGAAGAAGGGTCAAATGAAGGTATGGCAATTGAACAACTAGAACTTGAACTAGAAGAAAACACTTAAAATTCGAAGAAGACATAGAACAACTTTCAACACAACCACCTCCAATGCCAAAAATAGAAGAGGACGATACATATGAACTACCTTCTACTCCTACTACAAATGAGGCTCCACCCATTGACGAAGATGCAGATGGAGAGTAATTTCTAGAAATAGATGATTTAGAGCTATGGATCTAGCTAAGAATGAGAGAATCAATGATGAGCTATAAAATTATATTTTTTTACTTGACCGTAGTAGCAATATACATTTTTGTCATAGTTTTCTTATTTGGGACCATTAATGCAAGCTTCATAGAGACAAAGATTGATTGCCATTGAAAACTTTGTTTCTTGCTTCATTAAGTAAAATTCATGTCAAATACAAACTCATTTTTGACCAAAATGCATGATATAAAACTATATCAAGGACTAAACTTTTCCCAAGACAGGATAAATAGCCCAATGAGTGCACATGCTACTAACTCATACATCCAATGCCCCGCTTCAAAGGACCAATGCAGCCCAACATAGGACTAACGGCCTATGAAGCAAGACACACCTATCCTAAACCCTTAAAACATACAGCTAAAGCGTGATATGTAGGTCAATGATTACCTTTTACTCGGTCATGAGGCATGACGCGAAGGGGGGAAGAGACCTGCGAGGGATGGGGGTGGTGAGGCACGTAGGTGTGAGAGGTAGTGGGTCGGTGGGGTAAGTGAGAAGGGGGTGGTCGGTGGGGTGAGGGAGAGGGAGATAGAGAGAGAGAGAGGGGGTGGTCAGTGAGGAAGAGGAGGTGGTGGGGTCGCAAGAGGGAAGGGGGAGAGGAGAGGGATGGTGGTCGGTGGGGTGAGGGTGAGGAGCGTGTGGTCGGTGGGGTGAGAGGGTGAGGAGCGTGTGGTCGGTGAGGAGTGAAGGGAGGGGGTGGTCGGTGGGGTGAGGGAGTGAGAGAGGGGGGGTCGGTGAGATGAGTGAGAGGGGAGTGTCGGTTGGTGAGTACGTAGCTAAGGAAGGGGAAGACGAGGGGGGGTCAGGCGAGAGGGTGGGGTCGAGTGAGCGAACAAGGGGGGGGACTGGACGGCGGGGCGACGGTGAGGGAGAGATGGTGGTGGGGTCACCCGAGGGAAGGGGGAGAGAAGAGGGATGGTGGTCGGTGGGGTGAGAGGGTGAGGAGCGAGTGGTCGGTGATGAGGAGTGAAGGGAGGGGGTGGTCGGTGATGAGGAATGAAGGGAGGGGGTGGTCGGTGGGGTGAGGGAGGGAGAGAGGGGGGGTCAATGAGATGAGTGAGAGGGGAGTGGTCGGTGGGTGAGGTAAGGGAGGGGGAAAAGAGAGAAAGAGAGAGGTGGCTGGTGTTTTTGGGGGGGGGGGGTTTGTTTTGTTTTTTAATAGAAAAAAGAATACTAAGATGGGGGAGTCGATTTTTTTGGAAAAAAATGATAATTATTATTTTTTTTATTTTTTTGGTTTGGAAAAATAAAATAAAATAAATAATGAGGGGTTTTTTTGGGAAAGAAAAAATTTAAAAAAAATATTGAGAGGGTTTTTTTTTGGGAAAGAAAAAAAAATACATAGGGGAGATTTTTTATCTTTTAATTTTTGCTTGATCAGGGAGAAGGGGAGGCTGGGTTAGTTGGTGATGAGAGCTGAGGGGAGAAGAGAGAGGAAAAGGGTGGTCGGTGGGTGAGGGAGAGGAAGAGACCGAGAGAGGGGATGGTCGGTGGGTGTGAGGGAGGGAGAGGGGGGGGTCGGTGGGTGCGATGGGGAGATTGTTTTTTTTTTTTTGAAAGGGTCGGCGAGAGGCACACGTGAGCGACCAAAAAAAGAGGCAGAGAAGGTGGTGAAGGTCGGTGGGGTGCAAAAAAAAGGGGGGGTCGGGCTGGGCACGGGGGAGGTGGGTCAGGGGGTGAGATGGAGCCGAGAGAGAGTGAGTGAGAGAGGGGGTGAGACTGGTGAGGGCTTGGTTGGTGAGGGGGACAGGTGGTCGGTGGGGAGAGATAGAGTGGGAGAGGGTGTCGGTGGGGAGAGAGGGGGTTGGTGGGGTGACAACGGGTAGTGTTTTTTTTTCTTGGATGGTGCAGAGGGGGCGAAGGAGAAGAGAGAGAGAACACAAGAGAGAAAGAGAGAGGGGGTGGTGTGGGTGAGGGAGAGAGAAAGAGAGATGGGGGGTGTGGGGCACAGGGGGTGCGCGAGGGAGAGAGGGGTGGTGGGGTGAGAGAACGAGAGAGGGGGTGACGGGGTGGGTGTTTTTTTTTTTGGGCGGCCGAGAGGAGGTGAGAGGAGAGGGGATTGATGAGGAAGGGGTGGTGAAGCCACCCTCTAACCCTCTAAAAAAGAAGGAGAAAAACAAAAAGAAAAAGAAAAAAATGATACAAAAAATATGTACAATCCCTTGCCTTCTTATGCCCACTAGCTCGCTTGTCACCCTCGAGGGAGCCAATACTTCTTGACCCTAGATCCATTCACCAATGGAAGGGCGGCACCCTGGAGAGTTTCTAGTTGTACCGCACCCATGGGCAAGATCTCCACCACTCGAAAAGGACCCTTCCAATAACACCAACTTCCTAGCCTTTTTTAGATATTTAGAGTTGTAAACCAAAGCCAAGTCACCTTTGGAGAATTGAGGAAGTCTCAAGTGTCGATTATGCCACGCTTTACGTTGAAGTTGCTCCACCTTTGTGGCCATCCGAGCGAGTTGACGGGTCTCTTCCAAGATTTTGAGCTGCTCCTGCGAGAGCGGAGTATGCGGGGTGATAGGTGGCCACCTATGCTGCCCCACTCTGGATGAGCCTGCATTAAATTCAAAGGGTAACACTGCCTCAAGCCCAAAAGCAAGTTGGAAAGGAGTGTGTAAGGTGGTTGCCTTGTAGGATGTGCGATAGGCCCACAATACCCCCAAAAGGGCTTGGTCCCATTGGTGAGAGTGCTCCTTGGCTACCCGTAAACAAGGATTTGCACAAGACCTTGTTGGTGCTCTCTACTTGCCCGTTAGCTCTGGGGTAGTATGCACAGGACCTCCGATGGAAGATTTGGTAACGTGCCATCAGGGTATCTATGACTTCATTCACAAAATGTTTCCCCCTATCACTGTGATAATTTCTATGGGACACCCAAACCTGGTGAAGATGCTCTCATACATGAACTTGGCCACTGTAAGAGCAGTGTTGTCTTGAGTGGCTCTGGCCTCGGCCCATTTGGTCTCATAGTCAGTGGCCACCAATATGTACTCACAGCCCATGGGGTGAGACTTTAGGGTGATGGGGCCCACAAAATCAATGCCCCACTTCTCAAAAGGCTCCCAGGGCGGTGTAGCATGGAGAGGCAAGTAGTGCCTACTATCTGGTTTGGGTCCAGACCTTTGTTGCACCCACTTTTTGCAGTCAGAGAATAGGGAGGGCCACCAAAGACCATACTGCATGATCTTTCAGGTGGTGACAAGGCCAAATGAGTGACCACCACCTAGTCCAGAATGCGCATCTTCCATGATGAGGGGAACCTCATGAGGGTTGACACATCTCCTCAACACTTCATCCTTGCCCCTCTTGTACAACTGTCCGGCAATGAGCAGATAAGGCCTGCTCTCTTAAGTAAAAGCCTCCTTTTTGCCTTGGCATCAGCATTCTAGGGAAACCTAGCTGTGCTCAGCAGCATCACTATGTCCTCATACCAAGTAGGGGTGGCATCCACAGCAAACAACATGCTGTCTGCGAGATCATTACAAATCCCCTCATCTGAGGTTGGCTCCCCACTCAGGATTCTCGACAGATGATCAGCATGACATGGTCCTTCCCTAGGCGCGGACCATAATCTCAAAGTCAAATTCTTGAAAGAGAAGGAGCCATCTCTAGATCCTGCCGGCGACTTGGGCTTTATTCAACAAATACTTTAGTGCTTGATGGTCAGTGATCACCACAAAGTGATGCCCTAATAAGTAATGCCTAAATTTTTGAAATGAGTAGACTATGGCCAAACCCTCCCGCTATGTGGTGGAGTAGTTTCTCTCGGCCCGATGGAGCTGCCTACTTGCATAGTGAATAGGCCTATCCATCTTTAAATCCACATCTGGCTGCGCTAGTACTGCTCCTACTGCTATTGCACTGGCATCCGTGTGCACATGGAAGATCAACTCCCAATTTGGAGTGATGAGGACGGGAGCATACACCAGCATGTACTTGAGAAAAGTGAAGGCTCTCTCTTGATCTAGGCCCCAATGGAAGGGAACATCCAAGTGGAGCAAACGGTTGAGTGGAAAACAAATATCTGCATACATGCAGACAAACCAACGCTGGTAGCCTGTATGCCCGAGCAACTCTGGCACTCCTTTAGGATTGGACGGGGGGCCTAACCTGAGAATAATGATGATCTTGTCTAGGATCAGGGGAAAGACCATCGGCCGAGACGATGTGACCCAGAAGGGCACCATGACACTTGAAGGGGTTAAGGTGGAGACCGGATACCTTGCACTTCAAGAACACCAAAGTGAGTTGAGGTAGGTGGTCCTCTAGAACCACCACCCTAAGCATGCCTTTTTTCCCACTGAAGTTAGATAAGTCATCCAAAAAGATGCGTAAAAAGTCATTCAAATAATCCTCAAAAATCTTGGTGGCGGTCCTCTCGAATAAGGTTGGGGCAACAACTAGAAAAACACAAATAAATTGTCACCCCACTGAAACTATGAAGAAGGTGCAAATGCTCACTAGAAAACCTAATTTGTCTCATCTGAAAGTCTTTGGATGCATTGCATATGTGCATGTGCGAGATGAGCTGAGAACTAAGTTGGATCCAAAAGCTGAAAAATGTGTGCTTATTGGGTATTCCCTTGAGCAAAATGGATACAGGTGCTATAACCCTGCTACACGTGAGTTGAGGGTAAGCAGGGATATTGTTTTTGATGAGATGAGCAGCTGGTATGCTCCTGAAAAAGAAGCTGTTGGGGCTGATGTGAGTGGAAATGTGGTTGCACAGAATGCAAGTCAGCAATCACGGTCTTTGAGTGGACTAGGAGAGTCCTCATCTAGTGGTTCAATTGATAGACCATGGAGTGGCAGGTTGCGTCATAATACCAGTCCTGCAAATGTGATTAGTACATCACATAAAGGCAAAGAGAAAGTGGTTGAGCCCCTTAGTATGCATGACATTTCTGCACGGCATTCTCATGTTGATGGAGAGTATAGTGGCTCTCAGAGATGAGCCTTGATGAGGATCTTGGGATACCAGCTATGAGAACACCTGGTGTAAAGAAGGCTATGGAAGCCATGAATGCAAAGCTGCGAAGATCTGGGAGAGTGAAGAGTCCTGTGCAAAGGTTTACCTATGATGGTTATGTGGCACATCGCTATGCATACATGGCAAAAGTTGTGCAGGTTGTAGAGCCCACATGCATTGATGCCAACAACTTGCAAATCTCCAACGTAGTAGTATTGTAAACCTATTATACTGTAATTGTATATGGAACAGCCACACCAACATACATCCACCAATAAAAAACAACTTGTAAATCTTAGATTCTATCTCAGATTCTCTGCACGAACTATCTACAACCAAATTTCTACTCCAACTTTGCACCGAACTAGAAATTAGGCATGCATAGTCAAAATCGACACTTTCACACAGTGCGTTAAAAACTTACGAAGCCAAAATGGTGCCTGAAATGGCCTCGAATTTGAAGTTTGAGTAAATCCTATAGACTTTCTCACATAATACAATGCTCCTTTTGCTTCACCTCGAAGATGTGATATAGGACCTTACTATTATGCCTGCTTGGCTGCTGCTGCTCTTACCTAGCACGGCTACCTATAGAGATTTACTCCCAAATCTAAGGAAATGAGATGAAGTTACCCTTACCCATGTACCACTTCCTTTACTTATCTCTTGCCTGCCTCTTGAGCTCTTCACATAAACTGCTACAATGCTTATACCATGAGAAGAATGCGGGGGAAAGAGAAGGAGATGAAGTTACCCTTACCTGTGTACCACTTTCTTTGCTACGTCTTGCTTGCCTCTTAAGCTCTTCATATGAACCATGAGAAGAATGTAGGGGAGAGGAGCTTGAGCTCCTTGTTGTTGCAAGTAAACACACATACACAAGAGTCAACAAGCACACAAGAGATATGAATGGCTGAATTTTCTTCAATTGTCTTCTCTTCTCTACCGCGACATAAAGAGATAAGAGTATATATTATAAGGGAAATGACTCTCGTACTAATAACATACAACACTATGGCATATGGCATTAGCAATACTATACTCTACCACCATTGGTAGCATATTATTGTAGTTTGAAGATGTAATATGTGTCTATAATACTGGCTCTTTTGAAGATGTAATATGTGTCTATAATATTGGCTCTTTTGAAGATGTAATATGTGTCTATAATACTGGCTCTTTTGAAGATGTAATTCGTGCCTTTGAGCTTTTTTGTTTCTTTCTTAATATGGATTATTTTATTTTATTTCTATTTTCATTAAAAAATCTCAAAAAATATGGGTAGAATCGGTCTACAACTGCAGCCTATCTCGTTCTACCTAAAAACATTTTTTCTTAGAGCCTCGCAATACTAGTTTTAATGACACCTATTGAGATAATTATTACAACATGTCTAATGTGACAACTATTGCAATAATGATTGAGGATTTTAAAGTGGGTCTATAATTTTTACCAAGTGTGTGACCATCATAATAAGTGTCAGTATGGCCACACCCTATTGTAGTAGTGTAATAATGATCACGTGAATGATCCACCATGAATATGATATTTTCTCTTTCAAATTGTTATCGTAGTATAAAATCAGAAATAAAATCTTTTGGACACTATTTTATTTGTTTTTTGGTTAGTTATTTTATTTTTAAATTTTGATAAATTCGTAAACATTAATTATAAAAATTTAAAATAATTTTATTCACAATATTAAATAAAATTAGAAACATTAATTTTTACTCTTTGAAAAAGGCATTGTAATGTTCTTGAGATCCTAAGGGCCTCCACTTAATATTAAACCTCGAGATATGTTCTAAGGTTAGTAAAAAATAAGTCTATATGTATTATGTTTTGAAACATGCATATCATTTTCTTGTATTATAGTTTTTATACAAACATTTTATAAGTTGAATGAACTAGTAATTAATAAATAGAACACCTCCTATAAATTTAAACATTGTAAATGGTTCTTCTTTAAAATGGTCACCTGGGCACATGCATAATGATATCATACATTTCTTTCAGTAAAACTCCCAAGCCAAAGATGCAATGAGTCTCTTTCCTTTTGACATACGATGCCTCGTTAATTTTGGTGCAATATATCAGACTACTTTTGTCACAATAAGCTTCACTATATCCCTTGCTTTTTACAAGGAGTATTGTGATGTTACACTGAAGCTTATTATGAGAACCCTACACATGAGGGTTTTTGGTAGGCTTTTACAAGGATTATTGTGAGGTTGTAGTGAGGCTTATTATGAGAACCATACATAGGAGGGTTTTTGGGAGGCCCAATATTGTGCTCCAAAACTTTGTAACTTTTTTGAGGCTTATTATGAGAACCATAAACATGAGGGATTTTTTTTAAGGTGGAGGCAAAGGGGGATGTCTTGCTCCTAACTTTTTGTAACTTTAGTGATCCTTGCTATTGAAGCAAGCTACTATCGTGCTAGAAGTTTGAAAATGAACAGTGTGCACACATAAGAAGACATTCTAGGACAATGACCCGATTCTGAAGCTACAAGATTAAAATCTAGCTTTTGAATTATAGGTAAGAGAGCTAAGATGAACAATCTAAAAGAACTTAGATTTCAAAATAAAGGTTTGACTTGGCTAAAAGTTAAATGAATGGAGAGAGAGAAGGTTGAGCTAGACAAATGACTTTTAGCTAGAGAAGATAAACTATTGAGTGGGCCTAGCGTTTATTTTCATCCTAGGTAAAGTATTTTATGTGATGGAATGGTGTTCCCCAAGCTCTTTTTAAGTCAACATCCTATAATTAACCTACAAGTTAAAAGGTTGAGATTAACTTTATCCACTCTGTCATTTGGGTGAGAACAAGGGCAAGGAATAAGATAAACACTTTATTCAACTCTTCACTCATTTTGTAGATTACATGATAAGTCAAAGTTTGCATGTCTATGAGCTGAGTGAACAATCACAGGCAAGAAAGCAAGGAATAAGATAAACACTTCATTCAACTCTTCCCTCATTTTGTAGACTACATGATAAGTCAAAGTTTGCATCTCTATGAGATGGGTGAACAATCACAAGCAAGAATGCACTATGGAATTCATGTGCGTAGACTATGAAATAAGATGATCATATAAGGGATCATGAAAGAAGACAAGGTCAAGTATCTAGAGGAGAGAATGCCCCATCTTCTCATGATATTAAAATGCATATCACCTTTATGATGCATTTCTTCCCACTTGCGGGTGTGCACTCTTATATGTGCTACTACCTATATTCTAGCTATCCTGGTCCACTTGCGGGTGTGCACTCTTATATGTGCTACTACCTATATTCTAGCTATCCTGGTCCAAGGTGAGCAAAATGTTAACCCCAACCATTTAAATAGGCCTCCTTTATTTCAAAAAATCTACATCTCCTTGATTTTCTTGTCACCATCACCAATTAAATTCAAGAGGAGTTGATGTGGTTGCGAAAACTTGGTGCTTTTTGGAAATTGGAAAATGATGTGTCAACCTCTTCCATTGATTTTTATTGTCACTATCAAGGCTAGGATGTTTGCCTCCCCCAAGATCCTAATGACCAAAAATGGTCAGGAGAAAACTATTCCCCCTCAAGAGACCCAATGAAGCTCCCCATTTTTTCTCCTGACCAAAAATGGTCAAGAGCAAACTATTCCCCCTCAAGAGACCCAAATGAAGCTCCCCATTTTCTTGGGTGGGGAAATTTCCCCTGTAGAGTTCCCTAATCCTTGCCTACCTATTTTGAAGGTTAGGATTCATGTGCAAAGAGTTCACAATAACATTATTTTAGAAATAACGCATCATAATAAGTAGGTGATGGGTAGTGTATTTTCATTTAGACTTAAATCTAGATGAGAGAATCTTAAACATGAAATTGAGTATTATACTCTATACTAGAACCAAGCAAACATCCAACCCTATGTTTGAATTACTATCACGCACACGTCTAATCGCATTCATACATCAATATGCCTTAAATTTTCAAATCAAGTAAGGCAATCATGTGCAAGAAGTCAAAAAGTATCACCACTTTTCTACTAAAGAAGGCGAAAAACTTCTCCATATAGACACTTGAGTAAAGCTACTCCACTATGCTTGAGAGTATGCCATTGAGAATGATAGGCACCGACACCCCATTTTAAGCGCATGTGCATGTATGAGGGAGAAAGATGTATAGCTGACGAAAGTAATACTTGAGCATGCAAACATTATCAATGCGGATTGATCTAAATGGCATGCTTTATCACATACCTTATTCCAATATTCTCAACTTAAGTTGCTAGTGATGAACAAAATCAAAAAAGGGAATGAAAAGATGGGATGGGTGGCTAACGATAAATGGAAGCATATAAAGGTTCAATGGACAAGATGGTGATAAAGGCCCATAGATTGCAATACACGAGGGTTTTTGAGAGGATTTTTACAAGGATTATTGCAATGGGATGGGGCACTAATGATAAATGGAAGGGTAGAAAGGTTCAATGGACAAGATGGTGATAAAGACCCATAGATTACAATACACGAGGGTTTTTTAGAGGCTTTTTACAAGGATTATTGCAAGGTTATAGTGAGGCTTATTATGAGAACCGTACACACGAGGGTTTTTGGTACACACGAGGGTTTTTGGGAGGCCCAGTGTTGTGCTTCAAAACTTGTTGTGACATTAATGAGGCTTACGAGAAAGGTTAGGCACCTTTTAGCCTCATCTCACTGCATTGCAACACATGGCTCTACAAACAGCCAGAGAGATTGGACTAGTGAGAGTGACAGACGATGACCACCACACACACACACACAGAGGTTGGCCACACCCCTTCTAGCAGAGAGACAGAGGGGCTGGTCTGCCCTATAGTGATTCACGAGACCAAGTGTGGCTTCGTCTCAACACGAGAGAGAGAGAGAGAGAGAGAGAGAGAGAGAAGATCTTATTAAATGCCTTCAAATACCCTTTAGGGCGGCCGAAAGCTGGAGACCCTTCAGGGCGGTGAAAATCTTTTTTAATATACTAAAGTTGACAGTCTCACATTCCATAAGGTTTTCAACCAACACATCTCTACTTTGCTGTTTTCCAAGGCTCCACACGATCGAAAACCTCCCCCTTCCTAATGAATTAATACAAAAACAAAATTAGGCACCCATATTGAGAAGTAATCGAAAAGAATTTAGATTTCAAAAACAAGGTTTGACGCTAAAGGCTAAAGGAATGGAGGGAGAGAAAGGTTTAGCTAGCCAATTGACTTTTAGCTAGAGAATATAAGTTGTTGAGTGGGCCTAGCATTTATTCTCATTCTAGATAAAGTCTCGATTAATGTGATGGATTGGTGCTCCCCCTGGCTCACTTTAGGTCAACATTCTATAATTACTCTACAAATTAACAGGTTTTATTCACTATGCCATTTGGTTAAGAACAAGGGCAATGAATAAGATATAAACACTATCATACTCTTTGCTCATTTCGTTGACTACATGATAAGTTGGAGTTTGCATCTCTATGAGACAGGTGAACAATCCAAGCAAGAATGCACTATGGAATTCATGCGCATAGACTATGAAATAAGGCGATCATGTAAGGGACAATGAAAGAGGACAAGGTTCATTAATCTAGAGGAGAGAATACCCCATCTTTGAAGCAAGGTGAGTAGAATGTCAACCCTAACCATTCAAATAGACCTCCTTTCTATCAAAAAAATCTTTATCTCCTTGAGTTCCTTGTCATCATCACCAAACAAATTTTTGAGTTAATCTAGTCTCAAAAACCTAGTGCTTTATTAAAATTTGGAGAATGACGGGTCAACCTCCGTAATTTTTGTTGTCACGATCAAGGCTAGGATGTTTGCCTCCCCCAATAAAATGATGACCAAGAAAGGTCAAGAGTAAGCATTGCACTCTCAAGAAACACAATGTAGCTCCTCATTTTCTTTGGGGGAGGGGAGGGGGGGAGGAGTTTCCCCTATAGAGTTTCCTAATCTTTGCCTACTTCATTTACAAGTTAGAATTCATATGCAAAGAGTTCACAAGAACATTATTTTAGGACCAACACATCATAATATATAGGTGATGGGTAGTGTATTTTCATCTAGACTTTACTCTGGTTGAGGGAATATTAAATATGCAATTGAGTACTATACTCTATACCAGACCAAGCATATAACTAAGGCTCTATTTGACTTACTATCACATACACATCTAATCACATTCATATATTAGTGTGCCTTAATATTTTCAAATCAAGTAAGGCAATCATGTGCAAGAAGTCAAAAAGCATCACCACTTGTCTAATAAAGAAAGAAAAAGCTTCTCAATACAGACAGTTAAGTAAAACTACTCCACTATGCTTGAGAGTAACCAAACATGAGTGATAGGAACCGACATCCCATTTCATGCGCATGTGCATGCACAAGGGAGAAAGACGCATAGCTGACGAAAGTGGTACTTGAGCATGCAAACATTCTCAATGTAGATTGATCTAAATGGCATGCTATATTACATATCTTGTTCCAATGTTCTCAACTTCACGTTGCTAGCGATGAACAACAATCTAAAAGGGGAAAGAAAAGATAGGATGGGGGGCTAATGATAAATGGAATGGTGGAATTGTAAAAAGGTTGAATGGACAAGATGGTAATATGATAAAGGCCCATAGATTACAATACATGGGTCGGTCACGGAAACCACATATATAAACACCCAAATTAAATTAGAGAGGATATTGTTTTAACATCCTAGCAACTAGGATTAGAACCCTTCAAAGATTATCCAACACAAACCAGGATTCGAAACTAGGTGGGCAAGGTAGCCATCTGCCCCAAAGGCTAAGCCCATCTTTGCCTTACAACTCACACCGAGAGAGAGAGAGAGAGAGAGGGGGGGAACGGAAGTTGGAAAAGACCACAAAAGGAGCCATCAACACACCATACAAATGCATGAGGGGGGGGGGGGGTCTCAATCTTCTTGAAGACCACTGAGGACAACGGAGCCCACGAAGAGGCCTCCGGCTGTGAGGGCAAAGAGTCCAGCGATGGCCGTTTGGGCGAAGACAAGAGCAGTGCTGTCGTCCGGCACGACCACAAGTGTGACGACGGCGGCCACCAGGAGGGGCAGCGACAAGGACGCCAGCAACGCAGGCGACGACGTCGCAAAGCTCTCCGCGAAGCTCAGCAACCCCAGATCCTCTGCTTTCGAAAGCAGGCCCATCTTCTCTATCGACGACAGTGTTAGACCCGCGCTCTCTGCCTTGGAGAGCAGCCCCGCTTTCTCCACTTGGCTCAGCAGCTTCTTCTTCTCCAGCTTCTGCACTATGTTCACCGGTGCAGACTCTGTGTTCTCCGCAAAGATCCCTGCCCCGAACCATTGCTTGTTCCAATTGGCGTCATAAGCGTTAACCTGCGCACATACTAACATAACTAATCAGGCTTAAATTGCGCATACTTCTGTTAATCTTCCATGAGCACCCACAAAGCCTCGACCGATGCCTCAGTGCAGCTACCCCTCTACAAATTCACAGTGACTCGTACCTTGTTCTTTGGTGCCATAGCCACCACAGTCAGCCGATGATTGGGAGCAGAAGGGGGCAGTGGAGCGCGAGGCTTCAATGCCGGAGAGAGAGAGAGGCCTCTGAGAGAGGAGGCCTCACATGAGGAGAGAGAGGAGGGAGCCTGCATGGTGGTGGTGGCGGTGGTGGTGGCGCTGCTGCTGCAAGCAGTTAGGACTCCGTTTTAGGCCTCGCGCAGAGAAAAAGAGAGGAAGGCATAGGCGTGGGCAAACACCACAGCAAAAGATAAGGTGCTCCGGATTTTGACCTTATGTGCCTTGGCTCAATGCTGGCCACAAACTCTCACCCTTATGAACGGTCAAGGTCACTAGAACTCTTCTCAACCAGGAAACCAAATGGCCTATGACTCGTCTTGAGAATCCACTCTGGATCGGCCTCTTTAGTGAGAAATACCTTTCCCATTACCTATCTGACCACAAGTTAAAAGCTTTTTACGTTATATCAAGCATGTCCACCACCTCAACGAGACGATGAGTAGGACTTGAACCAGCAATTTCGGATGGTCCAAATTTTATTTTATTTTTCCAAAAAACAATCATTCTATTGGGCATGATACAACTCTGTAGTACAACACAACGAAAAAAACAAAGGAAGGGATGCCAATCATGCGTTAGTGCAATGGTATGAAAGGAGTTTGAGAGTCCCTAGGTGTGATGGTTCAAATCTCCCCCTCTGCAAACAAGCGATGGTATGTAGTGTGTGTGGGAAGCGTACTTTCAAATTCCAATCAAAGCCAAAAAAAAAAATGAAGGAATAAAAGGAGGCTCCCTTTATGGTTAGCCGCTCTTGAGGGGGCACTACAAGGGGATGCATGCATCATTGCATATAGCAATGTCCACAACTGCACTACAAATTTCAAATTTCTCTCGTGCGTCTATGCACGCAGCTAGGGCAGCGCATGTAGTTGCGTTCATAGCTGCGCTGCAGTCTGCACAAAAAAATTGGGGGGGGGAGAGAGAGAGAGAGAGAGAGAGAGAGAGAGAGAGAGAGAGAGAGAGAGAGAGAGAGAGAGAGAAACATATCGGATTCGAGTTAAAAAACAGAGAGAGAGAGAGAGAGAGAGAGAGAGAGAGAGAGAGAGAGAGAGAGAGAGAATGGAAGAGAGAGAAGCAGTTCAGATGTACTTCTCTCTCCCATTGTCCCCTCCCCCAATGTTTTTTAAAAAAAACTAATACATATATGAAAAATACAACATTTACAACATATTATAAAAAATCTTAAAATACATTTACATAAACAAGCTTCATTCAAAAATACAAATATATATTGAGAGTAGTCCACATCAAGTTAAACAAGTTGTTCATATTATATTGCCAATAAAGGAGGTCAAAATATTATTTCAAAACAAGCAAACTAAGATAATCTTCAAATTTAATCATCCTCCTCCTCATCGTCATTTGTATCCTCGAACTCCGCACCACCACCTTCACCTTTATCTTGACCACTTTCATTCTCCTCCTATATTACATAATGAAAAAGTATTCACATTTAGTGCTAAAACGCTCATATAAATCTTGAAAGAAATTAAGTACATACGGATCAACTACTCACTACATAGTTATGCTGGGCTCTTTGGATATCATCGTCGATCACCACTCCCTCTTGTTTAAGCCACTTCCAAGTTTCGGCTTCAATATGACGTCTACAAACTATTCTCTTGTTCTCTTGGGGTGCGACCAAGTATCATTTCCTGTGATTACGAAGATGTAGCTCACATGAAATTAAATGTATAGAAAATATGACACATATTTAGCAATGCATAAGAAATCACATGTATTTGGATATAAGTTACGCTGGGCTCTTTGGATATCATCGTCGATCACCACTCCCTCTTGTTTAAGCCACTTCCAAGTTTCGGCTTCAATATGACGTCTACAAACTATTCTCTTGTTCTCTTGGGGTGCAACCAAGTATCATTTCCTGTGATTACAAAGATGTAGCACATGAAATTAAATGTATAGAAAATATGACACATATTTAGCAATGCATAAGAAACCACATGTATTTGGATATAAGTAATATAACAACTTGTGAATCTGGCGATCCAAGCCACCTTTCCTTCGGACCCATATTTTAAGTGCTATACTTCTCCAATTGCGAATCGTGCATCACCTTTTGTTGTGGGAACTACTTGTCCTCCTTGATGTCCTTGACCTCCTTTTGTTGTGAACGGTGCATTACCTTTTGTTTGTGGGTATTGCTTATTCTCTTAGACATTCTTTTGTTTGTGGGTATTGCTTATTCTCTTAGACATTCTTGATTGCTTTTTTTCACTCTTTCAATGAGCATTGAGCTAGTATACCTCTTCCTTCCTTCACGGATGAGCATTGAGCTAGTATACCTCTTCCTTCCTTCACGGAGCATTGAGCTAGTATACCTCTTCCTTCCTTCACGGATCTCTTTATGCATGGCCTTCTATTATTCAATGTCTTTATGATGTGGTCTCTGACCCAGTGGTCAAATAAACACATGCTAGGGGGATTAGGAAACCACTCATGCATGCATTGGAAAACATAGACAAAGTCTTTATCTCTCTATTCACCCCATGGTTTGAAGGTGTTCTTGTATGTTTGAATCACCACTTAGTGGAAGCTATAGTAAGACCTCCTCCCTATGTCATCCATATTTAGGGCCACCATCATCACCCTAAGGAATAATAAATATTACCATCCCCAAGCTTCTCGTCATCATGTTTAGGTGAAGGTGACCGCTCACCTAATCCAAAACACCCAAGGCACCCCCCAACTACCTACACTAGAACGTTAACGACTTTATGAACCACTCGTACTACCATTTCCTGAGTGGCGACATGAGAGGTGGAGCCACGTGGAGGAGACGACTACACCAATGTGAGAGGGGTCTGGTGGGCAAGGGGAGGAGCAAAGGGGGCAAGGATACACGGGTGTGTCAAGTTATTGGGAGGAGCAGAGGGGAGGAGAGACGGCATAGTGGATGTCACAGGTAGGTAGAGTGGTGGGGGTGAAGGCTAAGAGAGAGAGAGGACTCTATGGAAGTGAGAAGAAGTGTCTAGCACATAGGTCAGCATAAAAGAGGGGGATAAGGCGGAGCCGCACAATCACTCTTTACTCCATACCACTGACTCAATCAATTCCAAGTATCCTATACTACATAGAAACTTTGCAAGTGCAGCTCATCCTCTAGTATAGGTTGTGCACCAGATGACCCTCCATAAGATAGCCACCTCTAGCTTAATTAAAAAAGACTAATGTATATTTATGATATCAAGGCTTGTGTGTAGATGTAATACTTGATTGAGTTCAAGAACATCCTCTCGTATAGAGTGAAACCTACACTCTATGGCCACATCTAATAGCATATAAGAGTATAAGTGATGGATCATATTCTTGCATAAGATATATGGCATTCATAAGATATATAGCATATAAGAGTATAAGTGATGGATCATATTCTTGCATAAGATATATGGCATTCATAAAGCTCATAAGATATATGCATATGCATAAGATATATGGCATTCATAAAGCTCATAAGATATATGCATATGCATAAGATATTGCATGTATAGCACATGCATAGAGCCTCATGTATATAGCTCTTATGCATAGAGATTATTCACATAACTAACTGACTCTGTATTCCTTGTGCATATATCTTCTATGTGTATACATAAGTGCTTTTAGTGCATAGTCACTTGGATCAAGAAATAAAACTTCTTTTCCGATCCGATATGCCTTTTGGGATATTATTCCTAAGCTATCCCTAAGCTAAGGTAAAAGTAATGCAAGTTATTTCTTAACCTAACATCTAGGACAGGCCGTGGATAGTCCGCTCCATCGACGAATGTCGAACTCGCTTAATGACTAGGATTATTTGGGTAAGTACTAATGAATCTCAACTCTGTAATTTTCTAAGTAAATGTATGTTGATGATATCCTAATCTAGAGCTATCTAATGGCTATCTAAAATTAGTATCTATAATATGAGGAAAAGAATATATTTGTCTCTAAGAATCTCTTTGAGAAGATAAATAAATGAAAATTTTATTTTTAATTTTTAAATTAATCAGTTCTGGTTCTAGATAGGTACTCTAACCATACAATTAGGTAACTAAGCGTCACCTTTGTGCGCGAGTCCTGATGTTGGCACCAACAGTTGGAACATCTTGAGTTGGCGGAGGTCGGGATCCAAAAGGACAATCCTGATCCAGGAAGGGATATGGATCATTTGGAGTTAGGTAGGCAGTTGTGATGTGCAAAGGTGAAACTTCTTTATAGAAATGTGCTACCACATTTTGGATACATCACCCCAACTTGATGGAATGGGCGAGTCATCGGACCGTAGAGTCTCTAGAGTATTTTGAAGAAAATTTACAGATCTCTCCAGCCCTCTTTCCAACACTCAAACATAACTTTTAAGCTCCTTGGCTTGTGTCTCCAAGAGCTTGTCTTTGCTTTCCATCAAACTAGAATATTCTTCATTATTTGCCATTAAATTCCTAATCTCTTCTACATATTCATCTAGCTTATCTATGGTTGCTCTTAATTCTCTAGATCCAACAGCTTTCTTCTTAAGTTGGATCCTCTAGACATCCTGATCTTGTTGGTCTTCCAATTCAACATTTCTTTTCTCTGACTATTGATTAGCCATCTTCAAAGCTGTCACTTCATTTTTAAGATGTTTTGTATTATGATGATAAGATTTAGCATGTTCTTTATAAATAATGTATCATGCTCAAGAAGTACTTTTCTAACCTTTGTCCTGTTGATTTCTATCTTTGGAAGAAGATTGCGCCTCTGAATCTTTGTGGGTACCCCTGCAAAACCTCCTGCAGCTACTCATGTGATGGAACATAGCGTTGTCCTCCAAATCCACGTGCTCCCAAATGTATCATCTAGTCTTTTTCTTATTCAGGGCATCAGGCCGATAGTCAAGATCAATTAAAAAAATTTAAATTATCCTATATAACCAATAAATAAAATATTTTTACCAATTCATCTTTGGACTTTGTCAGCTCAGCTCTGAATAGGTTTAAGAGCATTCTGCAGAGCCTCTATCTGAGTTATCGGTGATGTAAATGAATAGCTACTTT
Source organism: Cibotium barometz (assembly GCF_041138505.1). NCBI lineage: Eukaryota > Viridiplantae > Streptophyta > Polypodiopsida > Cyatheales > Cibotiaceae > Cibotium > Cibotium barometz. The sequence goes on along the minus strand of NC_141080.1, from coordinate 46,876,460 downwards.
TGTTGCATAGTTGAAGATATACTTAAGGAAGTATGCAATAAAGCTATATCCACCACTTTTACTTCGTCTAGAAAAGTTAAAGGAAAAAAATTTCATGCCACATATGGAACCTCTGGAGTTGTCTCTGCACTAGTTCCAATCCTTTCCAGCTCTCTGGTTCCGTGATGAGTGCTTTTGCTTTTGCTTGCACTTCCACCTTCTTTGGGTTTTTTCTTTGGCTATCTCCTTATGGGACCCTCCCCCATCTCCTTGTCTTGTAACTTCTTCACTTTCTTTTGAAAGTGGGGTGCCTCTTGTGCTCCTAAGGTAGCTGTATCAAGGGTCTATATAGTGGTGGAGATTCCCTTATGAAGAAAGTGTAAATACTACCCAATCTTTATATTTCAGTGAGGGCCTACACTCTTAAGCTCTGCTTGCAGGATTTTTAATAGATGCATATAAATACAAGCCTAGTGCCCTCTTTGACATGTAGGTGAGCTTCTCGAATTCCACCATGGTTGTAGAGAGAACTTGTGAGTTGTGAGAACTGTGTGTGAGAGAAAATGGAGAGTAAGAAATCAAAGAACTCTATGAAAGAACTTGGTAGGAATGAAAAATATGTTTGCATAAGTGTCCTTGTCCCTAATAAAAGTCATGACAATGGACAAAAAATTGAGGTACGGATTCATGAATCGTGAATTCAAGAAACACGCAAATCAAGGCAATAGGGTGGCTAAGAAAAATGGAGGGTATGCCACCCTATGATGCAATACTAATGACCCAATGACTTTGAACATTACCCACTACATGCACACAACACATGTATCATGTAGGTATCTGGTAGAAATAGTGTACACAAGTGCCGATTCTGGCAATTTACCAAGATAGGGTTTTAATCTAAACCCATTAAAACTGGCTTCGGTAGTTTCACACCATCTAGCATTGTCAGCTCAAATGTGCCTGTACCAAATTTTAGGATATCCGATAAGGCCCAATCCACCTTAGGTTGAGCTTATTAGGATGTGGACCCATTATAGAATTTAATAATAAAACCAAATCACCCACATAAAAAATCTTGAACTTTGTATTTTGGTCCACAAAGAGCTTCTGACGCCTTTGGACGATGTTAGCATTCTAGCTACTTTGGAGTCTTTTCCCCTAATGCCAATAGCTTCTCTAGATGATGCACGACTGATTCCTTCAGAGAAATTTTGTGAGTCACTATCGGCAGAACTTCTTCTAGACCATACACTAATGAAAAACGAGTGTGACTTGTTGCCACTTTATAAGCTATCCTGGAATGCCCAATGTGCAACTTCTAGCCCCAATCTATCCACCGATTCAGATTAACTATCTTCTTCAAGATTTTTTATGACACTTGGTTTGTGGATTCAACTTGAAAAATTTTCCATGGATAATAAATTGTGGACTTTTTATGAATTATCATATGATACTCTATGAGACTCTTGATAAACTCATTCAAGAAATGTCCACCTTGATCCTGACTAGTTCAATTGGATAGCTACATTATCATTTTATATAAGAATTTTTCTACTAATGTAGCCTTGTTATCTTTGAGAGCTTTGGCTTCAACCCACTTTGTGCAGAATCAGTAGCCCCACCAGAATGTATTTATTGTTGGTTCTTTGAGCTAGGGGCTTGAAAGGTCCTACAAAGTCCAGTCCCCATTTTTGAAATGCTTCTAGCGGCATTCTCAAATTATGTGCATTCTCTATCTGCATTCTAGCTAGTCTATCCCCTCTCTACTTATTAACTAAATAAAACATGTGCAAGCGATCCACATTTAACATACATATTAACCAAGGTGCTGTCGAAAGAAAGGTCTCTTTTTCCAACCCTTTTCTAGCAATGTCAACATGTAGTTCTCATCCCTTGGCTATGGCTTTTGTGCAAGCACAAGCTTTCAAGCTACGAACAAGTGTGACAACAATAGGAGATATGCCCTCATGTTGCATCTGATTAAAACACTTGAGTGTCTCCTCACTACCCCCACGTTTGGCATAGCCTGTGCTTAGTGTTGTCCCTGAGACTACATCTCGACCTGCAAGCCCGTCAAACACAACCTGAGCTTCTATAAGTGAGCCACATTTGATGAGAACCTTCTCATCACTTGAAACCAGATCATCCTGACTGTCCACCCCATGAGGGAAATCCAATGAAGGGTTAGAGACATCCAAGGGCATCACCTGACTCTTCTGGCGTTCATGCTCCTTCCATGCTCCCATAACCCTCCTCATAATCATCCCATCATCATGGCTAGAAATACCATCTGGATCATCTGTGACTCCCTTGCTCAACATCCGAGCATAAACTACGAGAAGGTACAAAGCAGGAACCTGGAAACATCTCAGCAAAAGTGTTCATGACCCCTACTACCCAACTTGGCGAGAACATCGTCCATACACCTGGTTCATCATTGGTATGAGCTTCTTCCTCAAGTGATACATCATCATCCTTGTCGGGAGCAGGGATAGGCTGATCATTCTCAGCTTATGCCATCTACCATCACTGATATGTAGGATATAATCAATGTGTTGCTGCTAATCATCGCCATGATCTATAAGAACATTCTGTGCTGAAAAGAGCTCCTCCTTTGGGTGCTCAATCATAGCATATCCACTCCATATCATGGTAACCATAAGCAACATCCGGATCAGCATCAGAGACTTTAGAGTCACTCTCCAAGCTTCTCCTCCAAGCTACTATCCTTATCTTCAAGGTTTGCAATTGCATGCTTTACATTAGACAAGAGCTTTCCTGCTGCATATGTTTCCCACTCAATATCTCACAAAAGAATTTCCCCATTAAGGATGTTGGTAGACATGCCACTCTATAGCCTGTTTGGTAGCCCGGATAAATTGTTTGAACTCCTTCTTAATCTTCAACAGATAATCAAGGTCACCAGATTCCCTCCGCTTCACCCATCTCCTCTGTAGAACATCAAAGTGTTCCAAGTACCCTTGTGGACACACAAGAGAACAATCACCTTGAGTGTTGCATTTATCGCACACATGGAAGAGGTAGTTCTTTTTGTCATGGTTATATTTGCCATAATGAACACAGGGCACACACTAACTAGACCGATGAACCTTGCTTCCACAATGCTGGCATGCTCTCCGACCCATCACCCAAGTCTATCCTGCTCTAGAGTACTGATCGTAGCACAATCTAAAAGATCCCTATCCCCTCCGTGCAACAAATTCGGGGGTGCTAGCAGTAGAAGTAGCACTTCTTACGCAGGGCAGAGCCTCTCACACTCGGGGCCTCGCCCATGGATATCCGGACAAGAGACTAATCCCACGGTTCTTCCGAACTCGGAAAAACTTCCCTCGCCCAGAAAGCACGGCGATTCCTCCAGGATATTTTAATTCTAACGTAGTCAAGAGTCTTAACTAACCGAACTGATCCGACCGAACCCGTAAGTCATATGGTCATATCAAGGAAAAGACTTGCACTTGGATCATAGAGACCAACGCTTTTTTCCTCATCGAGAGGCACAGCTGTTGATTCTTTTCCATAGAACAATGACTGTTCGGGATTTACTTCATCTATCGTACCATAACAGAATTGAGTCTCATTTTAGGGATCCATCAGTCCAGCCTAACCCCATCCAGTCCCATGGGTTAGCCAACCGCCCAACCACTGTAGTGATAGAATCCGTTTAGGAATTTGGTTATATTTTGTTTCGGGTACTAGGAAAAAGAGTTCCTAGGCCCCCTAACCGAGGCTTCATGCAAACTTCAAGATAGTCACACCACTTACACACCCAATATGAAATTACATTTTTCACAGATTCAATTGTCTTTAAAAAAATCTTTTAATGAAACCATAGTATCACTGATCATAATCCTCCAAAATATCTGGTTGAATTCTAATTTCCAATCATTCCTTCAGTGTACCTATGGCATCATAAGACAAATTTAGGAATTTTGGAAATTATTCGAGTCCCATTTCTTATAGGATTGGTTGGAAACTCGGTATTTTTGTGTAGTTTGAGCTAACATCTATTTGTTGGTGCACTCTTTGTGCCATTAGATTATATCTTGACACAACTATTTGGCGTATTTTTTTAGTTGTATAAATACATACGTCAATGCAACAATATTGGAAGGACAAGGAAAACATGACACTAAACTTAATTGAGATTATACAACACCTTTCATATGAAGAAGATAATGTTAAATACTATCTCCACTTTGAGACATTGAAGTAAAAACATGGGCTTTATTTAATTTGCCAAAAGAATTCTAAATATCACTTAAAAAGGAACCTTAGAAATGAGAGATCTCTAAAGGGTGTGGTGTTAGAAACAACAAAACAAAAAGTAAATCTCAATGACAGTAACAATGTGCTAAGTTTACGATTGATCGATAGATAAAAACCCATCTTAGACACTATATCAAGATTATAAATCATGATATATATGCTCAAATTTGAGGGACATTGAAGTAAAAATATAGGATAATAATGCCAAGCAACACTTGGAAAAGGAACCTTAGAATTGAGGGATCTCCAAAGAGTGTGGTGTAGAAACACCAGAAGCAATCAAATTTCAATGAGATTGTTACATTCAAGTTTACAATTCATCCAAAGACAAAAACCCTTCGTAAACACTTTGTCAAGATAATAATTGAGTACAAATTGTATCTCAAACATAGCATTTTCTCATGTATTTCTCCAATACATACAAAGTTTCTCTATCATAAGCTGCTTCATTTACTAAAGTGTTGCAAGTATACTCCCGTTTGTTCTTTGCATAAATCCAACCAAGTAACCATGTGCTGATTGTTGTCTCCAAAAAACTTTGAAGCTCCTCTATATTTTGATTCCACATCTTTGGAAAAATCAAGTAGGTTCCGGGCATATTCCACATTACATTGTAGAGGGTATCATCAAAAATTAGCGTGTTATTTCCATCCAGGTCATGAAAAATTCTCCATGCTACATCCAAGTTTTTGTGGTATACAAATCGATATCCAATTAGAAGATCCGTCTTTTGACATGCTGCCTGCCCTGCTACTACGACCTTAAACTTTTAATGGTGCCGAGGAAAGCACAACTCAAGAATGCGTCGAGTCCTTTGTAGTCTATTAGTACTCCAGATCCATACCTCAAACCATTGCATACAAAAATCAAGGAAAGTGAATGCATCTTTGCGAATCAAATGCCAAACACTTGTATTCTCTTCCACAAGATGCATATGTTTGGCCCAGTCTGGACATACATCACCATGTTGCATCTCAATGGTCTTAAGTAAAACACCATTGAATTCAAGTATCAATACTCTTCTTTATTTCCTTATTGTATCTGGGGGTGGTGGAACTCTTTTGCTTCTAGGTACATGAGTCACCAATGATTGGTGCCGCCTCAATAGTAAGTTTTCTGTACACTTGAAATCAAAGCTATATGCTTCAACATATCCTGTTGAAAACAAAATGTATGGTTAATGGACATTCAAAATTTTAAATAAATATATTATGTGCCAACAACATAATATATGTTGTTGGCACATAATAAATGTATGGTTAATGGACATTCAAAATTTTAAATAAATATATTATGTGCCAACAACATACATTCATCCATGATATGGATGGTCTTAAACCTTCATAGACAAACACTCCAATACCTCAGAAGTTCAACCAAAAAAATAAAAGAGCGAGTATATTGTCAATGCTAAATTTCATCAAATTTATTGAATATGATGTATAAAAGATTTTCACTGTTGAGATAATTGAGTCTATCCAAATTAAATTATAATATTCATAGCCTTACACCTTGACAAGGCAATATCTTCAATAAAAAACAAACACATCTTCATTGTAATCGAATTGCAAATATTGACAAAAGAGATAATCAAATGATAGTAAGTTTGGAGGCATTTGATTGCTTGATATAATAGTGTAAAGATTTGGCTCGTACAGTCCAAAAATTAAACCCATCTAAGCACATTGTTTTGGCCAAAGCCTCAGTCTATCTTATGGGCTTTTAGTACAAAATGGCTCCAAACATTCTGCACCCAACAAGTCTTGATATTTGTGTAGATCCCATACTTCAAACTGCACGTTTAAACCTCAGAAATGGTTTCCTTCGACCTACAGAGCAACAACTAGTATGGGTTAGGTTGGAATCTGATTATACTGTCACTCAATGTTTAATGAAACCAGACATTATCCTACCCATAAGCTCAAGTAAGCCTTTTGTAGCCTTGATATGTATGCTTTTGCTGCAACTCCACTTATGAGATGACCACGATCATATCCCAAGTGAGTAGCATAAACAATAGCGTGTTGATCACTCAAAATCCTTCTTTTGTAACACACTTTTAACAAGCTTAGCTGGTCTTTGGATAGTAATGGTACTCCAACTTTGGATGCCAACATTGCTAGATCCTTATGGATTCTACTTCTCTTTTTCCCCTCTTGATTGGACATACTTTAGCTTATCACCATACAATGGTAAGTGTGAAGATGCACAAGATGAGTTTTCCACTTCATCTGAATATTCGTCGAGCTCTTCTCGCAAAAATTGGGAGGTGAATTGGAGCCATGCTTCCAGTACATCTTGAAAATAGATAAATAAATTATGACCATGTGTGATAGGAGATTGACCTAGCCGATTAAGCAAAATAATAGACCTAATGTCATTTGTATTATTTAGATTTAAAAGGTAGGGTAGAAGGTCATTGCACAGTACGTAGTTGTGCCCTCCTTGAAAACTTTCAGGGAAGAGACAGTTGTCTTTTGGATTAACACATCCCTTGAAAGGGCTATCATCAAGTAATGTATTCTTCTTATTGCAAATATCTTAGCACTGATTCCAAACCTTGAGTAAAGGTTTAAACATAGCCTCAATAGTAGGCTTATCTGGCCTATACACTTTTCGAAGATTATGGATATAACATTCTTCTTGTCCCCACACCATAAAGAAATGATATTTCTTATGTGCATACTGATCAAGAGTGTTTACATAGGCACAAACATTCTTGTGTAGCATGGTGGACCAAATAACAACATGAAAGTACTAGCAAATCTCATCCAAAAATTCAAAACACCCAAGGCAAATAACAACTGTGGTGCGACCAATATCAATTAGAATACAATTTGTTTGTGGATGCCTCTTCTCTTCCTTGTTGAGTAAAACTCCATTAAGATCAAGTATACGTGCATGTTTCTTTATGGTGATTGCACGAGGAATATTTTTTACATATACGATATAGAAGAATGATACACTTTAATGTGTTTACATACTTAACAATGTTAAAACAAGTGATCCTATATTATCAATGAGAGCTAATTACAACAAAACATCCACAAGTTTACTTTCGTTTCATGCTCCCATACTCATCTATGACGATGGCTCCTAGACTTGATTGCATTTCCCTATTGATTGGTGAAGATTGAAATACTAATCTATCTCCATCTCTCTCAAAATATAAACTTCCTAGAGTCCTACTCTTTTGTGTATCATCGAAACGTAGCTCCTCAACACGTTGCTCTATTTCTTGCGCACTTAACTTGTGATTGTTAGAAGCAGCTGTACCTGCAAAAACAACTCTCGCTGAGAAACATACTTTTTAACACACAAAATTACTGAATAAATCATCTTAAATAACATCCTATTGAAAAAGATCTACCTTTAGTTTTCTTGGCACCCTCTACCACGCAGATTCCTTGATTTCAACTATTCTATCTTTATTCGTAGCATATATAGCCTCGTCAATTTCTTCAACACCCTCTGCCACAGAGTCCTTGATTTCAACTATTTTCCCTTTATTCGTAGCATATGTAGCCTCATCAATTTGTACGACAATCTCTTCTTGTCTCTCCTTGGTTGCAAAAGTATCTTGAAGCTCTTCATTAACTTTATCTTTATTCTCACTAATCTCAACATTAACTTGCAAATCAGGAATGTCCTTAGTCTCTTTAGTCCTATCACTTGAAGGCCTTGAAGATGTTTGCAAAGCTGAATCATCGATGTGATCTACCTCCACCATGTTGTCTTCATTATTTCTAGCATTTGAATCATGAGAGTTGATCTCTCTAGTAGGGCTTTCATGATGATGATGTTCTAGTTGAGCAATGTTATCTTCGTCTTTCCCTTCTTTGTATATATCTATAAGATTAAAATAAAATGCTATTACTTTTAGGATTTAAATAATACACCAAGGCTAATACAATACTAGTCATTTTTATATCTACACATATACTTTGTATCCACACTTAGATTACTCAACATTGAGTGATGTACCATAATGAATTAGGAACCATATTACCTGCCAAGACTTTCACATAAGGGTCAAACTTGAGTTTGAGCCTCACTTACAAGGGCAAAGTAAAGATCGCTCAACTTGAGATTATGCCTTGTGTTGGGAAGACATCCCCAAGGTTGGACATAAGTGGAGGTACGGCTCAAACTTAAGCCTCACCGCTACACTAGGATATGGAGTAAGTGTAATTTCTTAATAGTAAGTGTGCGTCATCATTTGTATTAGGCTCAAACTTAATTTTGAAGCCTCACTGCTACACTAGGATATGGAGTAATTTCTTAATAGTAAGTGTGCATCATCATTTGTACCAGACGTTGGCATGAAATAAAGGATAATTAGAATAGAAATATTCACTTTAATAGAAAAATGTTAAAAGTGAATCCAAAAAAGCCAATGTATTAATCAAAAGACTAATAATTATTTCAACAAATCCACACATTGAACAAGACCTATGTTAATATTAGTTGTTGAGATAAGCTCCTTTCAATGATCACCATTCGTTGTACATTCATAAGCACTATCAATGCACTTTTCTACCTTTCTTTGGTTGAGAGCTTGATGGGCTATGAGCATGGAAAGCCTTGTTGACATCTGTATCCCCAATCTTCTCAACGACGATAGCAACCCCAACATTTGAAGCTTCCATGGCTTTTGCAGTATTCAATATATCATCACCTTTCCCACCTTCATCATCATTTTCATGCCTTCCAATGTCTTCAAAATTGTCTTCGGCATCCTCATTGAATAGAGCATCATTCCCTTGGTCCTCTTCATTCCTTTGCCCTGCATCTTCAAAGTCTATAGCATCCCCAACTTCTTTATTATCATCTGTGTCATTTTTGTTGTCAATATCATCACTTTCGTCTTCCTCCTCTGTACTTGGCGGGTCGTCAATGTGAAGATTTTGAAGGTTCTCTTTTTCTGCATCATCTAGTGTTTGCTTTTTTGTGCCGCCACTTGCACCACACCACTCTTGCAAGGATGGGTGACCGTCTAAAAGAGCAGAGCACTTTGATTCTAATGCCATCGCTTCCAAATCATCTTTGCATAAAGCAATACATCGTCTCTTCTTTAGCAAGCTCTCCTCTAGCATAACTCCACCACAATATATCTCTACAATATAGCTGTGTTCAGGACAAAACCCTGTGTGATGAGACCGTCAATAAAGCCTTTGTTGATGAATTCTCTATTTTGGCCACTAGAGCCTGAGATGAATACATTTTTTGCGAGAACCCCAAAACTTCACTCTGTTGAAGGCCTAAAATGCACCTAAACAACGTTGGGCCTAGTGTGACTGTTCCTGGTGCCTGCTGAATTTGCCCACTCTTCAAAGTTGGAAGTTTGGGATTTTGATCAAGACCTTTAGTTTAAGTTTCGCCCTTTGTATTTGGTAGCAAGCCTTTTGCATATAGCCTCATGATCTTAACCCAATTCTGCCATACATCATCATCACATAGAAGCAAGTGTAAATCATTTTTGACAAAATTCTTATATAGTGTGTGCTCCGTGGTCTCCACAAAGGCCTGCAAAGTTGCAAAGTAAGAAGTTAGCCCTCTTACTATAGATATCACAAAATATTAGGAGGAATCATGCATCTATGGGTTTTCAATCATTTGGAGCTTATGCTCAAACTTGAGTTTGAGCCTCACTTGCCAGTGCTAAACTAGTATATAATGGTGATGCTCAATCTTAGGTTTGAGCATCACCACCGTATGCAAATCTAGCACTTGCAAGTGAGGCTCCAACTTAAGTTCGAGCCACAATTAGATATGCAACTGCTACACCATCACAGAGAGGTGAGGCTTGAAGTTCAATTGCAAACCAAACTATTAAAAGTTTATGCAGTTTGAGAAGAAGCCTCACATGCATCTTTCTTATACTATCGCTACACTTGAAACTATAGATCCGTAAAAGATATTATAAAAAGTAAATAAGAAGTAATGTATGTCTATGATTTACCAAGATATAGCAAAGAATCAAAAGAGTACTTTCCAAGACTCGTTCATCTTGGGTTGATTTGACACTAGGCAAAGTTTTACTAGGAGGACGACTGTTTGCATGCCATTGTGCTCGAGCTTGTAGAAGTTGATCGAGGAATGGCTCATTTTGCATTGACTTTACAACAGATAAATTTTCATCCTTGGAAATGTTACGAGAAATCTTGGGCGGGCAATTTACAATTATCTTTGATCTCCTAAACCTAAATTGCTGACGTAGTTGAGGGGTCACTTTAGCCATATTTAGAGCCTGCAAGCTTTTTGCAGCACTAATGGAGTGTTGACCAGAGATAATCCAATATTCAACTTTATGAATATCTTCTTTTGCGAGTTTATCAAGGGGTTGTTTCGTAGCACGATTACAGGGCATCAAAATTGCAAGTATCTCCTCTTGCTTTGGGTCCAGGATAACATTTCATCACATCAATACTGAAGACCTCATTTAGACCAAAGGGATAATATCCCTTCTTTATTTCTAATGAGATCATTGCTTTGCTGCCCTTGTTTGGAGTCTCAACCTCCATTATCTCGTCATCGGACGCATCTATCTCCTTTGAACCACTTGTTGCTGGTTTTGTCCTTTGCCTCTTTGAAGAGATTTATTGAATTTTTTTAGAGTGCTTTGCCTTTCTCTTCTTTGCAAAGTGCTTGCTTCTCTTCTTGCACCTGAGAGCCTGCCATGTCTTCAGCTGCTATTGTGCTTACATCAAGGACTTTTGTTTTGTCACCCTCCTTTTTATGTTTTGAAGAAGTTGCACCAGCATTTCTAGATGCTTCAAGTGCACTCTTCACTATGGCCCTGCCTTTTTTCTCCACAATTTTCCTAACTTGAGTGGTTGTTGTCTCCTTTTCAGGTATGGACTTTTTTCGTGAATCCAAAGCCTTCTTTGCATGCCTCACCGCTTTCACCAGGTCCTCCACATTATCCACCCCTGAGTCTTCTTGATTGGAAAAGTCAATGATCTTCAGTCCTAGCTTTACAATAGAATTGTCCTTTCCTAGCTTACTGCCAGTCATGTCTGCTGGGTGAAAAGTGTCCAATGATAAGCAAAACTTATTTGCTTTTGTAGTTTCCCCTTCTGGCAATACATTGCATGTGAAGCATGGGTTTGCTCTTGCATCCACATCATCCTTAGCGCCTACCACAATCCCCATATCTCCATATGATGTATCACCTTGAGAGACAGAAACAAATGGAGGACTCCTTTGAAGTTTGCACTAGCATCGTAGCTATCCACAAACCATTTTACTCCTTCTTTGTTACTTAATTCGAAGGTTTTATCCACCTTAATTCTAGGAGTGACACTTTTAGCTTAAGTTGTTGTTTCAAGAGCATCCAGAGTAAAGATTGGTGCACCATGTGGTTGCGAGGTAGCGGGCGCTCTGCTAGCTTCCATTCCTGTGAAGCACAAAAAAAGTTTCAAAACCTTAGAAAAAAATGGATTTAAATGCTACATATCAAATCAAAACCTATCAAACTTAAGAAACTTAATGCATGCTACAATTATTGATGCTTCACTTAGTTTTCTTGAATAGCGGGGCCCTCACTTGCATTTACTTAATCCATATAGAAACTTGACTTAAGCTGGAGCCTAGATCTAAGTTGTGCATCAAGTAAGCGTTTATATTGATTACTATAATCAATTAAAGAAGGACTTACTTGTTGCGTAAAGTATTCAATTAGATGAGGGAACACATGAAACGCAGATGGGCACACGAAAGTCTCTGATGTCGCACAGACGTGACAGATGCTTGAAGTCTCCGATGGCGTGTGGGCGTGATAGTTTTGCAAGAAATAGAGGTCGGAACCAACACAGACGTGTTGATTGCGGGATGAAAAGAAACTGTTTGAAATGCAGGGCTGAGTGAGTACTTCAGAGACAGGAAACAGAGCTGATTATTGCATACGATGGCGATTACGATGACGAGCACTGTACGCTCACCACACAGAGTCGCTTTGGGTGCAGAATTGCTTGCGCAATGGCGATTACGATGACGAGCACTGTACGCTCACCACACAGAATTGCTCTGGGTGCAGAATCGCTTTTAGGGTTCGCAGGTCATTTGGCTTGGTTCAAACGCGAGGTCGGACACTTTGCACTTTGTTTAATTAAGGCGAGACATTCTTTTTTTACATGGATGGGACATCGGACACTTTGTCGGTTGGGGGGAAGGGAGAAATTCGAATTTCAAAGTTGGGGGGGAAGGGGGAAATTCGAATTTCAAATTTCAAAGTTGGGGGGGGGAATTCAAATTTCAAATTTCAAAGTTAGGGGGGAAATTCAAAAATTCGAATTTCAAATTTGGGGAGGAATTTGAATTTCAAACGCCGTCGGGAGGGAGACGGGGCAGTGCGGCCGCACGGCGAGACACGGGGCAGAGCGTCGGGCGGGAGGGAGACGAGGCAGTGCGGGGGGCAGGGCAGACCGGGGCGACGAGACTCGGGAAGGCAAACGGGGCGGGTGGTCGGGAGGGAGGTGCAGGCAGCAGCTAGGGGCGGTGCCACATGGCGAGAGGAGGCAAACGAGGGCGGCGAGGTGCACGGTCGAGAGTGCCACACGGCGAGAGGAGGCAGACGGGGTGGGCGGGAGCACCGCATGGCGAGAGGAGGCAGACGGGGTGGGCGGGAGCACCGCATGGCGAGAGGAGGCAGACGGGGGGAGCGCCGCACGACGAGAGGAGGCAGACAGGGCACCGCACGGGACTCAGGAGCACGAGACGGGACGGGCGGAGCGTCGCACGGCGAGACTCGGGAGCGCAAGGAGGCAGAAAGAAGGTTTCGGTTTCGGTTTCTTCTCCCAAGCCCAGGCCCAGGTCCCAGGTCTTTTGATTATAGTTAGTTTCACTTTTATTTATATACCCTTCTTCACCCACACCCCACTTGTTCTCTGGGATTATCCTAGCTTCCCTCTCTATTCCTACTTGCTTGTGTAATAGACAAGGCTCAAACTCAAGTTTGAGCCTTGAGCTTGAGCTTGAGCTTGAGATGTCTTCTTTTCTTCCCTCTTTCCCCATACACCCAAATATACTTATAAACTATGCGATTAAAAATTCAACTAAAATCTATATAATAGACAATGGCTCAAACTTGAGTTTCAACCTCATGAAGGAGAAGAGTCTCAAATCCAATGTCCATTTGCTCATTTCTCTTCATCACTAGCATATTATTCCTCTCTATTGCTTTCTCTTTGCCTTTGCTGCTGTTGTAACCACTCATCTTTGCCTTGTGTAGCTATGAAACATTGATGGCTAATTGACACCATACCTTGACTCAATATCCCAATGAAACGGTGTGGCCAGATGTAGAGGGTGATGAAGCCTACCTCTTGGGAAACTAGCATATACATGAGGTGAGGATTATCACTTCAATTGGGACCTCTTAATAGCAAACTAGCATATGAAGGTGAGGTTCAAACTTTGGTTGGAGCCTCCAAGCAAACTAGCATCTGTGGGTGAGGTTCAAACTTTACTTTCAGCTTCCGAGAAGCGAACTAGCATCCGCGGGTGAGGCTCAAACTTTTGTTGGAGGAGCCTACCCTACATATGCAAACTAATATATTATGCAAGTGAGGATGATAACTTTAATTGGAGCCTCCTAGCAAACTAACATATGATGGTGAGGCTCATGGAGCCTCCTACTAACAAGCTAGCATATGCAGGCAAGGCTCAAGCTTTAGTAGAGGGAGCCTAGCCTCCTAGCAAACTAGCATTGATAGGTGAGATCCAAACTTTGGTTGGAGCTTGAACTCATGTTGAGATTGAATTACATTTATAGTTTTGTGTAGTACTATAAAAACATCGCTTCAATCTTTCCTATTATTGAGATCTTGATTTTCTCAAGGATTGCAGGGTCTAAAACAAGGTGCTTCAGTGTTTCTCATTGATGGTTCTGCAAGGAAGGCACGCGGGGTTATTCATTCCATTGATGCATCTCAAACATGTGGTTTTCAATTCATTGGTGAGACATGTGCAGCAATACATGTTCAACAAAGCTTTGATGACACATTTCTCATTCCATTTGCCACAATGGATGCAAGAACAATGTCTCAAGTAGTTGGAAGCATCATCAAATGGCCATTGGTCAACCTTGTTATGGACAAAGACATTACTCATACCAAAGAGGATAATTTTGTAGAACTTCTTGTTGATCAAGAAGATCACTTTATAGATAGGGAGAGCTAGAAAGAGAAAAGTGTCATCCTCTGGGATGACAACAGATCTACAAAACTTGGCAATGGAGTAGTATTGCTGGTCCACCCATACGAGGCTATAAGTTGTAGAGAACTAGGGGAGAGTAGCTTGGGTGTCATTATAGAAGGATCTTTGCATCCAAGTTCAACTTGTGTTTCAGGTCTGAATTTGGTTAGTTGGCCGATCAGGCAACTCACATTTGAGAATGGTGAACCATTAGTGAAGGACACAGAATCTTCTTCTATTGATGAGGGTATTCAAGATCACTTCATGCAAAAAAAAATATTGACAGCCTAAACAATTCAAGTAATGAAAAAGAGGATGATGATGAAGAGGACAATGATGACAGACACCATGATGCCATGATCACTGACTATGATATCATTGAAGGGACAAATAAGAAAAGGAGCTATGTCCATAGGGTAAGGGTAATGAAAAATTACGATAAAACCCATGGAGCTAGCAAAAAATGTGATGTTGCAAACATTCACAACATCACAAACATTGATTGTTGCGAGAAGCGATGTTGTCAATTTGGAGATAGATCCAAAATCATGCAAGCTAGATAGAGCTATAGTACACGATACACATTTGTACTGGATTGCATGGGCATGGCCTATAGACAAGGTCAAGATGACGAGTGCTTTAAGTTCACATTTGATGGGAAGAAGGTTTGTAGAGTAAAGCATGGTATGTAATGCATGGCATTGGTAAGTCAACATTCTATAGGCTCACATCGAAGTTCTTGAATGGTGCATGTAATGTCAGTCATGGTAACAGTGGGATAATACGGAAGGGCATGACATGTTGAGATGGCAAAATCAATCATACAGGGCTTCATAGATAATAATGCCGATCAAATGCCACATAGGTCAAGGACAACTATGCATGGAGCCCGCGAGACCCAACGTGTTCTACCAGCAATGTACAAACAGGTGGACATATTGCGTGAAGTGAATGACACACTTGTCTCATTCGAATACCGACCACTGTCACAACCATCATTCTCAAGATTGTGGAACACAGAGCTCAAGACAGTTAGTTTATAAAAAAACCAGCACCTTCTCAAAATGCGACATTTGTACATCAATCAAGGTCAAGTTAGAATCAACAAAAAATCAAGAGGAGCATGCTAGATACATGGCACAAAGAAGGGCACACATGTTGCATCAAATGAGTTGTAGAAATCTATACTATGCTTGGAGGAGCTCTTCCGAAAATGAACCCAAACAGGTATTTGTGTATTATACATGATAAGATGGTGGACCAGAGCAAGGCTGCCATACCACAAATTAAACTAGTTCCTAAATCTCTCAATGGGGTTGAGAGGCTTCCAGTATCCTTAACAGGAATGCTCACTCATGGACATGGACAAACAGCTTATGGTCACTTTGCCTTGGGGTTATAGCCAAGTGATCCCAACTTCACAATTTCATCTCTCTCAAAATGTTTAAGAAACTTAGAAAGAGGAGAGAAACACATGTATGGTGACTTGAGCTCACAAAACTCAGATGCAAAACCACGAACAGATCTTTTTTATTGTGTTTTGTCTACTGTGGCCCTGTATCAGCATATGGAAGTGCTGAAGGAGAGAAACGCATATTGCAAGTAGAGCATTGAGAATGCAGATGCAGAGACACATGTAAAAACAAATGTGGATACAGAGGAAAATTGTTCTTCACATATGCAGTCAGTCTTTCATACTAACACACATGTGCAGGATAGGGGCAATGGCAATGCCTCAAGTTTAATGCCATCAAATTCAAGTACATTTTTCAAGAGATTGCCAAGGACGTTGTTGTTGCAACTTGACAATTGTGGTTCTGAAAATAAGAATCATTATGTATTTGCCTATCTATCCCTATTGGTTGCACGAGGAGTGTTTGACATGGTGCAACTTGGTTTTCTTATGGTTGGTCATACTCATGAAGATATTGATGCATTGTTTAGTCGCTTCTCTAAGAAGTTGAGGAAACAAACCATTTTCACATTTCCACATTTGATGAAGATCTTTAATGAGTGTGTTAGCATGCATCCAGCACCCTTTCTCCTATAAAAGGTGGCAGACTTCAAAGGTTTTGTCAAGGGATTCTTACATGATGGAGCCGATAGCTTGATTGGACATTCAAAGCCATTGCAATTCAGGTTTTATATGAGTGATGGAATACCTTTGATGCAATACAAAGTATACCTCAAAAATGTTGATTGGTTACCAGAAAGCGGTATAGAGTTATGGAAGAGAAATGACCAAGGAGGACCCAAGCTTCCTGAAGGTTTTCCAAAAGTATTGCCACCCTTTGAGTATGTTAAGGAAAATGAGAAGGTTGTGGAGGGCTTAAAAAAACATGTCAATTGGTGGAAAGAGCACTTGCAAGAGAAGGGAGACCAAAGTGATTATGCTAAGTGGATCAATCCGGTCCTTGCCTATTGGGAAAATCTTATGCTAAACATGCAAACCCCTAGTGCAAGGGAAGACATTAGATTTCATAACTTTTGGCCAAGGAGTGTATGCAAAAAAGCTAAGCCTCTTAACCTTCAAGTGGAGGATAATGTAGATGAAGGGTTTAATGTAAATGAGGACCATTATTGTGGTCCAATGCGCAACAGACCTGCTGAAGAGTTCAACCCAACTCTTGATGTGTCTAAAGGAGATTTTATGCTTGTACAACCTTGTGATGCAAATTACCCAATATGGTTGGGAGTGACAACAAGTGATGTTGATCAAAACAACAACTCAATAAACTACCTACAAGTTTAGATACAATATTGGGCACCAATTTCAAAGAAGAAGAATGCAAGTGATGTGGAGGTTTATAAGGATTGCTAGAACAAGTATTGGCGAGAGAACAGAAATGATCCTCATCGGCGCTGGGAAGACACTAGCTGCATCATTTGGGCATGGAAGCCCAAGGGTGGACGACTTCCAGAGAAAATCAAGATTCCAAAGGCTATAATACTCAAGGCCAAACAGAATCAATTGAATCAACATGAAAGTGAGGCACCATCACACGTCAGTGCAGTTGATCAAGAATGATTTGTTTGCACATGGGCAACTAGCTTCGTAATCTTTTAGCAATGTTGTATGATGCTACCAAACTCATAGTTCAATCATTATTCAGATTGTAAGGCTTTCTTAAGCTTTTAGATTTATGGTTCACCCATTGTTCAAGAATTTTGATTCAATACAGATGGTGATCTTTTTAATTCTATCACCTAGTCTTTCTTACAACTTAAAGTTACATTGAATATCCTTTCTTTGTTAAAGTTTCTGTGTTTGATGGTCAATTGGAGGCTATGTGATATAAACAAACTTAATTCTTGGTGTGCATGTGTGTGTGTGTGTGTGTGTGTGCATGTGTGTGTGTGTGTGTGCAGGCAAATTTACATCCCACCAACATCATATATACTTGTTACAAATGTACAATAGTACATAAATCATATCGCATTATTCAAATGCTTGTTGAGAACATCCAATAATAAATCTTGCATATCGCATAGTAAACATTGTATTGGATCTAAACAAAGAATTGTCCCTAAATTGTGCATATTTTTCAACATTCCTAAATTTGAGTTTCATGGGCAACGAGAACGCTCACCACTTGTCCACTCAGGGGCCTTTTCAATAGTTCCTAGCTCATAGTACCCGGCAATTTAATCACATAAGAAAATCCAGATGGACTCTCCATTTGTGAAGATCAGCAAGATCAACCAACAAATCCATATAAAAGAGCCATGGACTCATCCGTTGAGGACCAGCAAGGTCAATCAACCAGATCCATGCCGGAGTTCAGAAAACAACTCTAACACCTTGTTCCATTTTCTTCCTCGATGCACGCGTGGGTATCTTCGGCGACCCAGAGCCCGAGCACCATATAGTCAGCACCCTTTAGGATCCTTCACAAGGTCACCTAGCGCTTCACTCATAGACCGCTTCCTTGGTCCCTCATCCACCGTACCGGAAGCTCACCATTTGAATCGAACCGAGGCTGGTCAAGACCTCGGCCGACCTTGCTACGCGAGACGTCCTCCATTGACTCTCTGTGAGCTGTTGCAACTTTATCACTTAGGTCTCCACGACCTCCTTCACAAGACGGTCAAAATGCTTCCCAGCATTCTTGACATAAAACAGTCATTTAAAAACAGGCCATAAATACAGTTTCTATAACGAGCTCTCGTCTTTCCACATTGTTTCACATCAATCTACATTTCTTAATCCACGTCCAATCATATGTATTCTCATCGTCCTTCATCCATTCCCATCCAGTCACATCATCCATTCCCATCCATTCCCATCCAGTCACATCATCATATTCCATCTCATCACATCATCCATTCCCATCCAGTCACATCATCATATTCCATCTCATCACATCTATCCACATTTATCCTTATCACATCTCATCCATTCGCATCTACCCATGTCCACATCTTATCACATTACATTCATTCAAATCTCATCCATTCATGTCTACCCCGATCCACATCACATCACATCCATTTCACCTCACATCTCATTCATTCACATCTATCCCGATTCACATCCCATCACATCTCATCCATTCACATCACATCTCATTCATTCAAATCATCTATCCCGATTCACATCACACATCACATCACATCCATTCACATCACATATCATCCATTCACATCTATCCTAATTTACATCATATCACATCTCACCCATTCACACTTATCCCGACTCACATCACATCACATCACATCCATTCACATTCATCACATTCATTGTATCCCCATTCCATCACATACATTCTATCCACATTACACCACGTCCACATCTATCCACATTACACCACGTCCACATCATATCTCATTCATTCCATCCACTTTACATCACATCCACATAATATCTTATTCATACACATCCCATCTCATTCATCCACATCCATCCAATCATTCACATGCACAACTATCCACATCTATCACTTCACATCCATATATATTCACATCACATCACATTTCTTTACATCGTATCACATCTCATCCACATCCACATCTCTTTACATTACATCACATCTCATCCACATCCACATCACATTCACATCCACATCTCTTTACATTACATCACATCTCATCCACATCCACATCACATTCACATCCACATTCCCTTACATCATATCACATCTCATCCACATCCACATCCCCTTACATCACATCACATCTCATCCACATCCACATCACATTCACATCCACATCTCGTTTCAGCACATCACATCTCATCCACATCCACATCACTTTCACATCTACATCCCTTTACATTACATTCTTTCACATACACATCCACATCCATTTACATCACATTCTTTCACATACACATCCACATCCATTTACATCACATTCTTTCACATACACATCCACATCCATTTACATCACATTCGTTCACATACACATCCACATTCATTTACTTCCCATCTCACCCTTTCACATATCCTCTCATCTCATCATTCACATCCACATCCATTTACTTCACACCACACCCTATCACATCCCATTCACATCTTATCACATTCATTCACATCCTATCGCATCCCATTTACATCTATTCACATCCTATCACATCCCATTTACATCTATTCACATCCTATCACATCCCATTTACATCTTATCACATCCATTCACATCGCATCCCATTCACATCGTATTCTCATTTAGTAGCTTTTCCTACTTCGATACTGATAATGGGACTTTTCTAAATTTCTGCCAATTGTTTGGCTAAGATAAAGGTTCTTTTTCTCGACGACTATTTTCATATTCTTTCTCAATTTCTCAAATGAATTATATTCAATATTCCTTTTTTGAATAAAAGAATTCATGGGATTTACAAAAATCAATTCTACCCATATTTCCACTTTTGATAAATTTTCATAAATTGAATTATAGTAAAAATTCTTATTTTTTTCATTTAATTTCTTGGATCTCAATTATCATGGAAATTTCTCTTTTTACATTTAATTGCTTGAATTCTAAATATCATGGGAATTCCTCTTTTATCATCAAATAAATTTATCTAAAATTCCTCTTTTCTTTAATAAAAATATCCATTAATTCAACATGCTAAGAATTTCACTTTTACTATTTAAATGATTGAATTCCAATTGTCATGGGAATTCCTCTTTTATCATTTAAATATTTCTCATGCATAAAATAAATTTATCTAAAATTCCTCTTTGAATTTAAATAAAATATCCATTAATTTCAATATGCTAAGAATTTCACTTTTACTATTTAAATGATTGAACTCCAATTGTCATGGGAATTTCTCTTTTATGATTTAAATATTTCTCATGCATAAAATAAATTTATCTAAAATTCCTCTTTGAATTTAAATAAAATATCCATTAATTCCAATATGCTAAGAATTCCACTCTTCCTATTTAAATGATTGAATTCCAAATGTCATGGGAATTACTCTTTTATCATTTAAATAAAATTACCATAATTTTCTCTTTTCTTAATTATTTAATTATACATAAACCTTAAAAATTAATTTTCCATTGAATGTGATGAAAATCATTCTTTTAGCCTAAGATATTCAATCCTAGAATATGGTAGGAAGTCCTCTTTTCACGTTATGCATAAGAATGATTATGTATCAACACTAACGACGGTGACTTTCATAAATAAAATATGGGCCCAAAGTCACCACCTATATACTTCAACTCTGTAAAGTACATGGTATTCATCTACGAAAAGTTGTGACACTTTCCTATGATGGATTTATCACCGCAAAAAATGGTTGTGCACCATTTTAGCATGAAGAGATTGTTCATGGGTACCATAGTTCCACCCCAAGCGTGTCTATCCATTAAACTCTCTAATATAACATGAGACATGTATGCCTCTGAACTCTTCGGTTCAGCCCAAAACTTTGAGTTTACCTCTCAGCACTTTGATTGAACCATAAACTCACCAGACATATTAGGATGTCCCACCAAGCGATCCAGCTTAGCTTGCCTTCCTAACTCACCCACCATGACTCATAAACTATGTTGGATCCCATAAAAAACAAATAACCAGGCTTGTCTAGAGTGAGATGATACTCACTACAACCATGTAGAAACCCCATTAAATACTGGTAATGCTCCACTCATTCCCCAGTGTCATACAACTCACACGTTCTACACTCACATGAACTTTAATACAAAATAGAATATCCCCTAAAGCAGTATGAAATTTCACATTGCTTATTCATGAAAGTCATTCCATACTTCCATGATCCATATGATAGCAACCAACCTATGCTCAGAATTGAACATTGGTGTTGGATATATGCAAGACTAGGCTTCCCAAATGCCATAGGGCATCCCCCATGCATGAAACTATCCAAAAAAACTAATCCTTTTACATGCTTTGGAATTCCACATCCGACAAAACTAGTATGCCTACTAACCTTTGGCTTTAGAACACTCCAGAACTAAACCCACTACTAGCAGTAGTATAAAATCATGGCTATGCCACCTAAAGCGTCTCCAAAATTTGACTTTGGGTTCTATCCCAACCAAAGGCCATCATGTAATTGTCAAATTTCACTTCTATTTTACACACTTCATCACTATAAAAGAAGCATACAAACCAACCAAAGGATCAACCTTCATGCACAAGTCTTAACGTACCATTCCACTAAGACCATGATGAATTTTGTGATAATTTGACATCCCATACCATCAAATTAGAACCAAACTAATTAGAAACTAAGATCATGATGAATTCTGTGAGAATTTAACATCCCATACCATCAAATTAGAACCAAACTAATCATTGTGACACGTAAGTAGACTATTTCCCTCCTTGAAAGATCACCACAAACTCTCAAGAAGCGGGATGACTCCGCATTACAAATTTATCATCGTCAGCTGAAAGACTGTAAAGGGTTTTTGAGCACTTCATCTCAATACTATACCCATCCGGATTTACCTCTGATCTCTTCATATCGGCCCTAAATCTATAATCATCATCCAGACACTGACCAATCTCTCCAGATAGATGAGCCATCCAAGGCTGTGAGCACCACAAGCCCCATAGCCTATGTAATACATACCTTATGTTTTACTTTTATAAGTCAAACTGTGACATAGATGGCAAGTAAGAGACTAGGTTCAATTAAAAGCTTAACATCATATACCTATTCCCTTAAGTATTGGCACCAACAATCCCATGAGGGGTAAAAATTGCCTATTTCATAGTTAGAAACAAGAAAACCATCCGTTTTTAAATATCAAACAATTGTGGTAGGTAATTTGACCACCTATAGACAGAGTAAGTACGTTCTCACATACATGTTAAACTTTAATATGAGCCTTAGTTCACACTGTCTCGGTAACCATCAACCAAATCTCTCTCTGGATATACAAGTTCTAGAAATAAAATAATTCCTAGAATCTACTGAACTTCAAACTCTGACTACGCCAAGTTAAACATGGTCAATTCACTATCCACGTTGCTTTTGACGAAAGAAACTTCTCAAACAATGTAAGAAGTTATCTCTATGGGTAATTCCAACTGTCATCCAATCAACATGGACAGCCACAAGGTGTTGATGGAAATCAAACTTTGAAAAGATTGCAAAACTACCCAACTTCTATGTTGACCCTTTTAGAAGTTGGATATGGTTGCCACCCAATGACTAGTACTTGTGTCTCACGGACCAAGAAATCCCTTATTATCAAAAGTAAGGAACAACTCTGACAAGCAATTATGTGATTACTAAACAACAATAAGTAGTAAAATGTGGTACCAAAGATGCTTTCTTATCAACTATCGATAAGAACACTAGGTCTATTTTGGTCTCAATTTTGTTAAAACCAGGGAAGTAAACATGTCTCATTCATTTTATGCATTTAACATTGATGAGCTACATCGCCATGCCAAACATATTCCTAGGCACACCTAAATGTGACTATGTGCATGTGCAAGATGACTACAATACTAGAATAATCATGCTCATGAAAAAGCTTACACGCATAAACTATCGACGCGCGGGAATTCTCTCCAAGGTATGAGAGATAAAAGACCAGGATGACAAACATAACTCGTGCACATGAATGCGATTATGCATGTAATGATACCATGAAAGGCTAGCCCACATATGAAGCTCTGCCCATGATATGTGACTTGGGAACTACACCCCAAGTAATCAATTTCCCAATCTATAATGAAATGGCCACAACTTTGTGTTAAATTTCAAATCCATTTGTGTGACCAGTACTACCCGAACAAGATTGTGGTGACAAGTCCATAGATGGGATCCATCATCACACCCCTAAACATGATTGGGGTGAATAATCAAACTCAAAGGAAGATCCTAAAAAATATAGATCACACACCTTTGAATGATATCACCTTGCTACAAGCCCAAAACCAACATGTTCTCGAGCAATGATCTATGGCCTCGGTAGCAAAATCTAAGAAGAAGAAGGGACACATGAGAAAAAAGTCGGTTAAGAATGGGAAAATAAAGGAAACCAAAAGGGTCACCTCAAGAGCCAATCTTCATTAGGGACCTAGATGAGGATGAGGACTCCTTGGACATAAGGGCTTCTAAACAAGGTAGGGAAGTACCCTCCAAAACCAAGAGCACGGGGAAGAAGACCCCACGAGGACCTGTAATTCCTGAAACTAGATTGCACATGATAAAATGGCTCTTATCCTCCTGACCCTAAAAATGATATTGAGAAACTCCAAGAATTTAGTGATTTAGTTATGAAAACACAAGAGGAGGTTGAACCAAAACCTAACCAAGTGAGAGTCTTAGATACCATGCACCCTAGCACCTTAACGTTGATAGGTTTTTTTGTTCCCAAGAAAATTCCCAATAGATATTTCCTCCCCACCTCAAGAAAATAAAATAAATCATTGATATATGGTTAGAAACCTTATGAAAAGATGACTACTGCATGGCCACTTTCCAAAAAAGGAAATTAGGCACCCCAGCAATAGAAGAAAAGTACACTTGTATGCAGTAGAGAGGGGAGATTGCGAAGAGAAGGGCAATAGTTGTGGGAAGCGATGAAGAGAAGCTTGGAATTGGAGATTCTTGGAAAAAGAAGTTTGTAGAAAGAGAATATTGGATTGTGTGTGAGCTAGACGTTGAGAAGAGAGTTGAGAAAAAAGACGAGAAGAGAGTAGAGAAGAAAGTTGAGAAGAGGGTCAAAAGGAGCAGAGAAGAAAGTTGAGAAGAGGGTCAAAAGGAGCAGAGAAAAAAGGAGAAGTGATAGTCGCGTGAAGTGAAGAGACATTTTTGGGTGAGGCAGTTCTATGGAAGTTCATTTGTGACATTTTGTTTGAGAAGAAGATGGCATAGGTTTTGTTTGAATTGAATGGAGTTTGCCCAGAGTAGACGTTACATCGGCGATAAAGGGTCTTATAGGAGGTGGGTTCCCTAAGACCTTTGAGGCTGCAATTCTTTTGGAACTTGTATCATCTCAAAGCCTTGCTCAACAATCCTCTATAGCGTTTGTTGGTGATTGTCTGTAGAGTATAGTTGTAACTATACTTGTTGTTTTTGGTTCTTTGTGAACTTGTGAATATAGGGTTTTTGTTGAGATAATTGTGTGGACGTCCCTTGGTTTTGTGGTGCTTTTCTCTTTTCTGTGCTATCCCCAAATCTCAGGGGTATTGAGATTGGCTTAGTTATATATATACACAAGGTAGTCTAATTGTATTGAATTGATGAAATCTTATGCTTTGGTTTTAGCTAAGTTGTTTTTGATGGAGTTTGATGAGGAGAAACATCTGTGAGTGAAGAGTTGATTGGTGTTGAGTCAGAACTATGTTAGTTATCTTGTGTTTGAGTCTGTGTTTGAGTCAGAAAGTTTTGATAGAGGCACCTTGGTCAGCTGTGTGTCAAGATAGCTGAGGTTATTAAAGTATTAGTCTAGTCTTGTGTCTAACACTTTTGAGGTCTAGGTATGAAGTTAGTCTGACAGGTTTAGCATTGCTAGTGGTCTTGATGCCAGCTAAAGTCTATGTCAAGTCAGAAGGGAGTCATCCTAGATCAATTTTGAGGCCCAATAGGGTTCAGTCGTGGGTGTTCAGGAATGGTTTTGGTCTCTTTGTGTTGAAGAGGAAAGTTTTAAGTTAGGTCTAATAGTTAGTTGGCCAGTAATCAGATAGAATTAAAGGAGAAGGTATTCTTGAGTCAGAAGACCATCATGCAGTTGTCACCTGCTGTGAGTATAGGGAGATGAGTCCAAGTGGGGTTTGAGTATATTGAGGGCTTAAAAGGGTCAGTGGACACAGAGGAGAGAAAATATGTTCCGACTGGGCCAGTTGGGTCGATTGGGTCAGAACAGTTAGAATATAGTTTGTTGGAGTCAACGCGATGAGTCTTTGGTGTGGTATCTCTTTGAGATTGGAGTAGCTTGAGAGTCATGGAAGGTCAAAGGACCCGTGAGTGAAGAAATATTCTTTAGTTAAGACAATTGGGTCAATTAAGACTATTTTGGACACCTGGGTCCGTCTTAGCCAGAAGGGTGTCCGAAGGGAGGCAGTTGTGTGTCAACAAGGAGTCCAAGAAAGTCCTACGGACATGGATATAAGGTTAGCTAATGCTGGAGGACAATAGAGGATTATAGAGGACACATTTTGGAAGGAAGTGAGCGTCAGCATTCGAAAGCAGGTATTCTGTCAACATTTGATCTGTCTGTGGCATAAAAAAGAGTCTTTTTGGTCAGTTAGTAATCAACTGAGGTCAACTGAAGGGTTATAAGGGGATATCAGGGCCATTGGAGACCTGAGCTGACCTGGGAGGACATCTGAAAGAAGCAGCTATATAATTTGAGAAGTTTGGAGTGTGCTCAAGTATCTGCCTATGTTAGTTGGAGACCAAGGGGCATCAACTTAGTGTACTGGCGCCTTCATTTGGTGTTGCCTGCTAGCGATGTACAGTAGTTTGAGAAGTTTGGAGTGTGCTCAAGTGTCCTCCTATGTTAGTTGGAGACCAAGGGACGTCAGCTGAGTGTACTAGTGTCTTCATTTGGTGTTGTTTGCTAGTGTTGTGGTGCTAGTGGTAGTTCTCTCCTCATGGTGGTTTGTTTCGAATGGGCTATAGAGGGTAGGTCTCCCCGACACGTCATTATTTTGGTGCCCCCCTTTGAAGCACCTTTCAGTTAGTTTACAGGGTTGAAAGTTCAAAATAGGGCAAATGGTAGCCATGATGACATATCCGGTCTTCCATGGGCATGTTGGAGAGGATCTAAAGGAATTTTTGGCAGGGATAGAGTTTGTAGCATTCACTTTTGGGAAAGATAGAGATGAGGATAAGCTGACATTCTTGTCTATATTGTTGAAGGGAGATGCCAAAAGGTGGTTTCAGACATGGAGAGTTTAGCTAAATCACGGCCAGGCATATGAAGACATCAAAGTGTCCTTGGTGCAACATTATAAGCAGGGGGGACCCCTAGATGCTTTGTGGTGGCAGGTAATTCAGAAGTTGAAGCATAATCTCTCTTATTTTGAAGATCTGTGGGTAAGATGGGACACTTCTTTGGGAACAAAGCATCTACCTATCCTTCTAAAGAAAGACATGTTTATTCAATCCCTTCATGCTGATCTAAAGGAGAAGGTGGAGCTGAAGAGACCCACAAGCTTTGAAGAGGCTTTGAGGATAGCCAGAGAGGAGTGAAAACTATAGAGGTTGGCTCAAAAATAGAGGGAAGTTTAGACTGAAGGAAGGTTGGCTGTGCCTGGGGAGAGAAGAGTAGAAGGAGCTACTCCATGTGCCCGAGTGGTTTCTGATCAGCTGATGTAGGGTATTAACCATCTGACTTGTAAGATTCCTCCCTCCATCTTTCGATACGTAAGATTCCTCCCTCCATATTTTGATATGTAAAGGTGTAAGAACCTCCCCTTCAGTCTCTGTAAAATCATCCCCTATTTCAGAATGCAAGAAAACTTAGCCTAGAGAGAGAAAATATTCTAGAGAGAGGTACTATAATTTTGAGATATTTTTGGATATAAAGTTATCCCTTTTATTTAAGATGAATTCCCTTGAAATAGAAGTTCAAAAAGAGTTTTCTAATGTGCATTAGAAATTAATTGAAATGTGCACTGGACACCTTAGCCTAAGGGTCCACATTTTCAAAAAATTACGGATTAAGTTCGAAAGAGTGTTCTAAAGGGCCAATAAGGTTAATCCAAGTGTTGGGATGAGAAAAATGCAAGAGTAAAAGAAAATCCCCCAAAAAGGAGTAAATTCTCACATAAGATGAAGAGTTGACTAGTACAGGTACTTAATAGTAAAAAAATGAGGATTTATTAGTAAAAATTTATGAAGGAGGCGCCTAGAATCCTCATGATTACTCCAAATTTTTAATCAAAAAAATGATATTTTTTATCTCTCCTCTCACCTCTTTCAAACTAGATCCGAAAAGTGGACCTAATTGGTCCAAAACTTGTCCAAATTGGATCAAGCTGAAGCTAGAAGCCTCTAGATTCTGGTTGGACTTGGTTGGTGGCCTCCCTCACCTATAAATAGACCCTCATTCCTTTGTATTTTCATATTAGAGTAATTCTATGCTAGTGTAATTTTTAATTTAGTGTATTTTCCTCTTCCCTCTTCATTGGCCCTCCATTGTGAAGCTTTGGGGATTCACTAAACCTCTTCTTCTCTTGAAGATTACCCTTTCCCCTTGGTGGCCAAGCCTTTTCTTTAAGGAGCTACATAACTTTTTCAAGGTAAAGAATCAAGCAAACCAAAGGTAAGCCTAAACAATGAAGTTTATGCTCTCTTTTTATTGTCAATCTTCTTCCCAACCTCCCTCATGCTTGGGAAGCATTTTATTTTATGGGTTTCCTCTTTAAACAATACTTTTCTTGATTTATGAATTAATGTTTATGCTTAAGCTTAGGTTTATGCATAAACTAATTTCTATGTTAAAAGTGTAATTTTAACCATTTTCAATTCATAGAAAATGCGGGGAACTTATGGCAAAATTTTATTAGTAGAAAATTAAGGTTTATGCATAATAAATTTTATTCTAAAAGTGTAATTTTGGGCATTCTCATTTCATAGAAAATGCGGGGAAACTATGGCAAAATTTTTATCATTAGAAAATGATTTTTTTGCATAATTAATTTTTATGCTAAAAA
This sequence comes from Cibotium barometz, assembly GCF_041138505.1. Classification (NCBI taxonomy): domain Eukaryota; kingdom Viridiplantae; phylum Streptophyta; class Polypodiopsida; order Cyatheales; family Cibotiaceae; genus Cibotium; species Cibotium barometz. The sequence continues at coordinate 46,847,894 of NC_141080.1, read as the reverse complement.
TTAAATTTTAAGCATTCTCATTTCATAGAAAATATGGGAAAGTTATGGTAAAATCTTTATCATTAGAAAATGAAATTTATGCATAAATAATTTTTATATTAAAAGTAAAATTTTGAGTATTATCATTTCATAGAAAATGTGGGGAAACTATGGAAAATTTTATATCATTAGAGAATGAATTTATGCATAATTAATTTTAAGCTAAAAGTAAAGTTTTGAGCATTATTCATTTGTCAGGAAAAAAAAGAAGGTTATGCACAAATTTTCTAGATTCATTCAATTTATGAGAATTATGGAAATGATTCATTTAGATAAAAATGAATTAGTGTTTATGCTCAAAGAGAAAATATGGGTATCATTGATTTTGTAAATCCCATGAGATCGTATGCATAAATCTTTTATTCAGAAAGAAGGATATTGAGCATATTTTATTTTGGGAAAATTGAGATAAGAATGAGAAAATATTCATAGGAATGCATTGAGAAATCATGGATAAAATTTTAATCAGAAAGAGGAATCACGAACATATTTAACTTCTGGAAATTGAAGTATATGTCTAGATTCTCGAGAAATGGAATCTTGGGTACATTCTGAACGGGAAAAGAGATTTTCCCAGAAAAAAAAAGACCTAAAACACGCTTAGTTGGATGAATGTAAATACTTGTGATTGATTTATTCCTAGATTTCTGGAATGAAGGGATGTAATGCATGAAAAATATGAGTAATCACCATGTAAACATGATGCCTAAGTGTGTTTAGTCTCTCACCAAGAGAATGGAAATAGCCTTCCACAAGCCAAGAGAGAAGCCATGAGCTCCAAGAAACATAAGTTTCCATTTCTAAAAATGATCATCAAAAGTTACAACCATGGTCCAAGTCCCCTCTTTTATACATGGACTTGTCCCATTATTAACCCTATTGAATAAAGTTCCTACTTTATTACAAACCATCCCTTCCCAAAGATTTTGTCCTCAAAATCAATAACATGTACAATCTCAAAGTATGAGACTCTAATGTAATCAATGGGAAGTGGTTAAGAGTTCTCAAGTACATCCAAAGCACATATACAATGAAAATCCGGATGTATACAAGTCCACAAAGCTTCAAGCCCAAAGTGTATGAGTGGGACTGTTATGACAGCCCTTCTAGTCGATGAAGACCCTTGAAAATCCTTCATTTAGACTCCATATATTGGGCTGAAAATGATATGTACACTCAGCCATATGTAGCCCACATCATAATCTTTCATTAGGATATGCCATGAAGCTTGTTGGAGTAGAAAAATAGGCCCAATAGTAGACCTTCCCAAAGCTGTCCAGAAATTACAGCATGTATACTTCTCCTCATATTACCCAATTTGCTCAAGTAAACCATACCACTTGGTCACGGAAAGTCATCCACAAGTAAGCCATGTTGTTGGACATACTCCAATGATTTCCAAGTAGCCTCATCCATGGGTAATTGCTTCCATTTGACAAGGTATTCATCAATATTCCGATTCCTCAACTCTCTTGTCCTCTTGCCAATAACCCTCTCCGGCTCATAAATGATCTCACCTTCTTCATTCATGGGTGGAAGCTCTTCCATCTCTTGAGGCAAAGATCCCATAAACCTCTTAAGGTTAGATACATGAAACACATTATGGATCCTTGTCGAAGAAGGCAAATCCAACTTGTAGGCCAAATCACCAACCCTCTTGATAATCAAGTATGGTCCATAATACCTATGAGCCAATTTTGAGTTGGTTACGCCTTTGAGAGTGTTATGCCGACTCTTGGGAAGCTTCAATAGCACATAATCACCCTCTTGAAACTCCACATCCCTTCTATGAACATCCGCCTTAGCCTTCATGACATCTTGAGCCTTCTTCATATTGTCCTTGCAAAGTTGAAGAAGCTGTCTCATTCTTTCCAACTCTTCTTTTGCCAATGGATTGACCACTTTGTCTTCACGGAAGGCTATCGATGGCACATGTACTTGATATCCATAGAGAGCCTCAAATGGTGACATGCCAATACTCAAATGCTTGCTTGAATTATGGCAAAATTCAGCAAGATAAAGCCACTCATCCCAAGATGTTTGCATGTCATGACAATAGTGCCTCAAGTACACCTCAAGCCATTTGTTTGTGCACTCCGTTTGCCCATCCGTTTGAGGGTGATAGGCTGTAGATGGAGTGATTTGAGTACCCAAGCTCTCATATAATGACCTCCAAAAAGTCCCCATGAACTTGGTATCTCGATCACAAACTATGTTGAGTGGCAAGCCATGTATCTTGAATACATGTTCCAAAAATTGCTTGGCAATATGAGATGCTCCATAAGTGGTCTTTGAAGCAATGAAATGGGCTGATTTTGTAAGCCTATCAATCACCACAAATATTTGATCCCATCCATGCTTTGTCTTTGGTAGACCCGTGATGAAGTCCATAGAAATGTGAGTCCATTTACCATCCGGAATAGGTAATGGATGAAGTAAACCACTTGGGAGTTGATGGCTATCCTTATTCTTTTGACAAGAAGCACATTCCATCACAAACTTCTTCACATCTCCCCATATGCCTTTCCAATAAAAACTCTTGCTCACTTTATCATAGGTTTTGAGTACACCAAGATGGCCCGAAAGTGGTGAAGAATGCATCTCATGAAGCACCTTTGGTATGTAGAATGAGGTAGGAACCAAATACACCTTACCCTTGTACCACAAGAGACCATTGTGAAGCTTGTAATGAGGAAACTCTCCACCATCACCTTGCTGTAATTTGGTATAAATATGGGCAGCACCTTCATTGATGAGGTATTCCTCTTGAATCCCCTTGATCCATTCACTATATACCTCCATGATTGAAGTTGTAGCGCATGCCCACATTCTAGACAATGCATCCGCCACTACATTGTCCTTCCCGGGTGTGTAGGATATCTCAAAATCATATCCTTGAAGTGTGGCCAGCCATCTCTTTTGCTTTGGAGAAAGATTTGGTTGGGAGAGGAAAAATTTCAGCACCCTATGATCACTTCTCACCTTGAAATGAGCACCATAAAGATAGTGATGCCACTTCTTGATGGCATGAAGTATGGCTAGCATCTCTTGCTCATAAACATGAAGCCCCATCTCCTTTTCGGTAAGCTTTCTACTTTCAAATGCAATGACTCCATGCTCTTGATACAAAACTGCCCCAATTCCTCTACCACTTGCATCCGCCCTCACATAAAATGTCTTTGCAAAATCCGGACATACGAGTATAGGGGCTGAAGTGAGCAACTCCTTGAGCTCATTGAAGCTCTTGTTGGCAATGGAATCCCAAAAGAAAGCCTCCCTCTTGAGCAAGTCGGTAAGAGGTGCCGCAATGGATGCATAATGTTGCATGAATCTTCTATAGAAAGAAGATAATCCCAAAAATCCTCTCAATTGAGTTGTATTGCTTGGTGTTGGCCACTCTTTGACACATGCCACTTTCTTAGGATCAGCCCTTATGCCATTCTCACCCACCAAGTGTCCAAGATATTCCACTTCATTGACCATAAATGTGCATTTGCTCTCCTTTGCATAAAGCTTGTGCTTCCTCAACACTTCAAACACTTGCTTCACATGACATAGATGATCCCCTTTGCTCTTGCTATAGATCAAGATGTCATCGAAGAACACTAGCACAAACTTGAAAAGAAGGGGAGCCAATATCCGATTCATCAATGCTTGAAAAGTGGCCGGAGCATTTGTAAGACCAAAGGGCATCACCATGAAGTGAAACAATCCCCTTTCCGTCCTAAATGCTGTCTACTCTTCATCACCTTCCTTCATCCTTATTTGATGATATCCCGATCTCAAATCAATCTTGGTGAAGAACTTTGCCCCTTTGAGCTCATCAAGAAGATCATCAATGCGAGGTATGGGATACCTATTCTTGATTGTGACCTTGTTCAAGTCACGATAATCAATGCACATGCGAAAGGATCCATCCTTCTTCTTCACCAAGAGAACGGGAGATGCAAATGGAGATTGTGAAGGTTGGATAAGACCCATAGTAAGCAAATCTTGCACTTGCTTAGCCACTTCCTCTCTTTCTACCTTAGACAAACGGTAAGGAGGCTTGTTGACAACCTTTGCATTCGGTTCAAGTACTATGGCATGGTCAATCTCCCTCTTAGGTGGTAGACTCTTTGGCACTTGCAAAATATCTTCATACTCCTTAAGAAGAGTTGCCATTTCCTCATCTATGTGCTGTCCACTGCCTTCCATCCCCTCTTGGGTAACATGTAACACATAGATAGTGCCAAAAGCCTTAATCTCTTTCTTGAGTCGCCTTGGAGTGACCAAAGAGAGCTTCTTAGGTGCATTTGCAGCAAGTACCACTTGTTGCCCATGATGTAGAAAGCTCATGAAACCTTGTTGAAGGTTCATGTGAATGTCACCAAGTGAAGCCAACCAATCACACCCCATGATAATGTCGATGGGACCCATATCCAAAACCACCAAATCACCTTCCCAAGTGTATGAAGAGAATAAAACCACTTTTGTAGAAGGGCAAACCAAGCTAGTCTTCTCACTTTCCCCATTTGCCACTTGCACTTGGAATGTTGTAGGTGTCTTCTTTGTGTTGAGTTTGAGAGAGTTGATGGATTTAGAGTTGATGAAGCTATGAGTGCTCCCGGAATCCACAAGAATATGTGCAACCCTCCCATTGATGGTCCCCACCAACCTTAGTGTGCTTGGGTTCTTGCAACCCGCCAACAACTCTTGTGAGATAGAGCATATGCAAGCTGAAATTTCTGCATTGGTAGGCATGTCTCCATCCACAAGGCTTTCCTTAACTCCACCTCCCGGATCAAACGGAAACTCACCATCCTCCGTGTGATGAAAGAATGGTCTTCAAGTGACTCCTCATGTGCTTCTTCATTGCAATCCTCCCATTCCTCAATGTCATGAGAGTCATCCTTGTTCTCTTCCTCATCCATGAGGATCATAGTGGCCACAATCTTCTTTGATTTGCACACATGCCCGGGTGACCACCTCTCTTTGCACTTGAAACATAGCCCTTTGCTTCTCAACTCCTCAATCTTTGGATCATCCATTCTTTGAGTCTTCTTGAAGGGTTGAAAGGGCTTCTTCTTCATGAAGTCACTACTCCTTTTGGCATCAAATTGATGTATCCCATTCTTTGGCTGTCCACCCCCAAATGATGTAGGAGTTCTTGGATTAGAGGATGATAATGTGGAGGTAGGACCTTTCCCAAAATTGTAAGAAGTAGTGGTTGGTTTGAGTGTGTCTTTGGTGAAGGTCATGGGCTGAGACCTCTTGTACTTTGGCTCATAGAGTTCGGCTAACCTCATAGCTTCTTTGAGAGAGCTAGGCCTTTGAGCCAACACATCCGCCTTGATGAAGTGTTCAAGCCCATGCACAAACTTTTTCATCTTCATGTCTTCACTCAAGCCTTCCACGTACATTGAAAGCTTCAAAAATCTCTTGATGTAATCTCTCACCATCATCCCCTTTTGACAAAGCTCATACCATTCTTCATGGTATCGGTCAAGCACTAAGGGTGAAATGAAGGCCAAGTTCATCTCCCGCTTCAATCCTTCCCAAGTTGATGGCGTGTTCCCTTGTTTGACCAAGTGCCTCCACCATTGATGAGCATAATCTTCAAGATGTAAGGAGGAAAATTGTACCATATCACGCTCACTTTTTGGGTAAAGTTGGAAATAGGTGTCAAGCTTGGTAGCCCACTCCTCCAACTCTTGCGGAGATGACCCGTCCTCACCTTTGAACTTTGATAGTGAGATTTTGTCTTTGACATCCTTGGAAGATATGTGGGATGGGTTATCATGTTGGGTAGAGGGCTTGAATCTTTGCATCTTTGAGTATGACTCCATAAATTGTGCAAAGTCTTTGTAATCCCTCTTGATGATATTCGACAATTCCATCCACTTCTCGTGAGCATCCCTTTGTCTTTGGGCAAAGAACATTTGATTCCAATCGAGTGCAATCTCCTCATCATTCACAAACGCCTCATCCTCTTCCCTTGAATGCATTGCCCTAGAAGAGGTAGGACCCTTTGATGCATTAGGGTGAGACAAACCCGAATGAAAAGAAGGAGGAAACATATCCTTGACAAGAGGTCTCCGTGCATCCGCCATGAATCCCCGAGTGGATGCTCCCAATGGATCCTCTTGTACGGCCTTCATGGAATCCTCATTTAAGATGCCCTTGCCTTTTCTTTGCTCATAGTCACCATAATTCCCATGCTTTTCTTGTGCTTGAGACTTCCCAAACTTGTCCTCCATCACACCAATCCGTGAGGATAATGTTTCAAAATGAGAATCAAGCTTGGAGTCTAAGGTCTCCAACCGTTGTACAAGCATTTGCATGAGGGTGTCATGGTTGACCGCCGCTTGTGTCCCTTGAGAAATTTGATTATGTACATTGCCCCCATTGTCTTCATTGATGAATGCATCCCTTGCATCCATATTACCTTCCATGTCCTCATCACCCATGATCATTTCTTGCACAACATCCCCACCCTTGCGTGGTCTTCCCTTCGGCATAGTGAAGAAAATGCAAGATGTTGGTAGAATGCCCAAATGATGTCGGAATTAGACAAAAGAAGGTTCTATGGGTAGGTAATGGTGTCTACTATCCTCCCAAATGAACACAGTAAGAATTAGGTGTGGGCAAGTACTCTCTGTTTTAGGGTTTATGCGGGACAGCTGAAAGTAGTAATTTGGCTCTAAAATGCAAAATATATGTTGGAATTAGGATTTTGACGGCTCTATAGAAAGCTAACGGAAGATAGAACCTACCCCTAAAAGCATTTTGATTCAGTCAAAGTGGAAGTATATTCTGTTTGACTTTGACCAGAAAGTCAATATGACTACTTTGACCAAGATTGTGATATCCGATTAAGGGGTTCTAAGGCTCATTTGAAAGCTCTCAAGGAGTAGAATAGAGTCGTGTAATCACTCGGACCTAATCCCAAAAACCCTAGGACTGAATTAGGGTTTTGTAAAATCCCAGAAATTCCCAAAATTCGGTCCCAAAGCTCAATCCGGCTACAAATGATTGGTGTTTCTCCCCTTGGTAGTTGTGAATAACCCTTCAAGTGTATCCATGGGGTAAATCTCCAATCAATAAGCTTGTTTGGCTCCCTTGTTGGAAAAATTCCGCCATAGTCTCCTTTGTAATTGGAACCAAATCTCAAATGAAAATGCAGCTTCTCAAATCACAATGCAATACTCTTTGTATCCCACAATGTCATGAACAATCATTTGCACTCTTTGTCCATCAAAGCATTTGCAATATCCACACAATATGACGGAAAAGGGGGCCCCATTGCCCAAATGCATCCACAAAGTTGATGGTGAGGATTGTTGAGGACGCGCGTTGAAGCTTGCCGATCTCCCGGCCAAGCTCTTCTCACCCCTTCACCAAGTTTTCCTCCAAGGTGAAGGTTGAGGCCATGTCTTCACACCAGTGTACCTAATCCCCCTTTGTACCGCTTTTCCAAGGCAATCACGACACAAAGAGTTCAAGCCATTCTCCCCTTGGCCTCTCCAACCAATGCCAAGGTACCCTCACACATTGCTAGATTCTATAGAAACTTGAAGTGGTAGCAATGGTGAGTGTAGGTACAAAATGATGTGGATGATATCAAATGATAGAACAAGTTTGTTGGCTTACAAGTATTGAGCATGACTCATGCCCTTTTACAATTAGAACTCATCAATAAAGCATGGACTCATGCCTCAATCCATCATCCAAAAGCTCCAACACAAACCAACAATTCACAATGCCCTCACCATGGCATTTGCATAAGCATTTGTTAACCATAATCAAGGCATTTGCAATTGCATTCCAACAATCCCTTTCACATCATATTGACAAATGCATGCTTCCAAATGCTCTCTCTTATGCCCATGTGTAAAACATAGCATTGGCATGGCTATGTATAGCATCCATAGTGTCCATATGGCATCAAGATGAGCATGAGAGACTCCAAAAACATTGCATAAGCTTGCTATTCCATCAGTGGCATGCCAATTGAGACATAATGAAGAAAATCCCCCAAAATGTGATCTATGAATTGGCCAAGCTCATGTGGAATCAATTCCTTTCACCATTGCCATCAATAATGCATGGAGAAGCAATATTGGCATGTGAATGGTCAAGCTTTAATGGTTAATTTCTGAAAATTAGGGGAGTTTGAATGTGTCCAACCCTAATCCATTCCCAAGCTCCACCAAATGCTTCAAACTTGCAAGAAATTGATCATACCACTCACCAATGTCATCCGGAAAGCTTCAATGGTAGAAAATGTTGAAGAAGCCTCTTGTTGAAGAAAAACGTAGCTCTTCTTTGCTCTGCAATTTGCAGCCAAAATACACCTCCCATGTGCTTGAATAAGGCTTGAAAATATGCTCCAAATAATAGCTAAAAACCCTATTGCAAGGCTTCCATGTCTTGAGGTAGTAGAGCTAGGTGAAGCCTAGCTCTCCCTCTCCCAAATTTCAGCGCTGATTTTTAGGCATGAGCATGCTGCAGCCCGCCATTTTCGCTTCATTGCCTCCTTTCATGAGAAGAGAATGCTAACAATGATGCCTATGAAGTGCAAGAGCTTAGCAATGCAAGATATGGTTCATGGAAGGTAGACTAAGCTCAACTTTCAGCCATGGAGAAATGAACAAAAGCTCCCAAATCTTGAGAAAAAAATTAGCAAGAAGAGGCTCAAATGAAAGATCTCAGAAAGCTCTACAAAAACCCTAAGGTTTGGCATCAAAACGGGCAAAGGAAGAGCATCCCATGGCTATGGAAAGCTTGAGGAAGAAGAAGATGATTACTAATCATGATTAACAGAAAAGTTAATTACAATTAGTCACTTGCCCTAAGTTTTGGCCCGACTGCCCCAAATTTTTGGTCCAGAGGCCCAAAATTTGGTCCAAAAATGGCAAAATTGGCCAAAATCACTCAAAATTCAAGCAATTTCCATGAAATGCTCACCATCTCCATGAGATTAAGCAAGATTAGAGAAGATTTGTCAAGAATCACTCAAGGATTACAAGAAAATGAGAAAAAAATTAAAAGAAACTCAAATTTTCAAGCAAATTTTCCCAACAACCCATGCATGCCCATGATCAAAATCAAGAGCTCTGATACCAATTGGAATGAAGGGATGTAATGCATGAAAAATATGAGTAATCACCATGTAAACATGATGCCTAAGTGTGTTTAGTCTCTCACCAAGAGAATGGAAATAGCCTTCCACAAGCCAAGAGAGAAGCCATGAGCTCCAAGAAACATAAGTTTCCATTTCTAAAAATGATCATCAAAAGTTACAACCATGGTCCAAGTCCCCTCTTTTATACATGGACTTGTCCCATTATTAACCCTATTGAATAAAGTTCCTACTTTATTACAAATTCCTGGGAAAGGAATATGGAATTCTTAAAAAGACTGAGGGTCCAAAAGAGAACGAAATTTAACTGAATTGAGTCGAGAAAAAAGTTACCTTTAACTAAGCCAAGTAATGGCCGAGACTTAGAAAGTTCTGTCAGTATAAAAAGTAGAGTAACTGTACTTTTAACCTGGGTGATGTGTGGAAGGATGTGGAATGTGTGAATTGATGTGGGTGATGTGTGAAATGATGTGTGGAAGGATGTGGAATGTGTGAATTGATGTGGATTGATGTATGATATGATGTGAAGTGATGTGGATTAATGGGGGAATGATGTGGGTTGATGTGGAGTGATGTGGGAATGATGTGGGTTGATGTGGAGTGATGTGAAAATGATGTGGGTTGATGTGGAGTGATGTGGAAATGATGTGCAACGATGTGAATGAATGTGGGAATGATGTGGGATGATGTGAATGAATGTGGGAATGATGTGGGATGATGTGAATGAATGTGGAAATGATGTATGATGATGTGAATGAATGTGGGAATGATGTAGGATGATGTGAATGGATGTGAATTGATGTGAATGGATGTGAATGGATGTGAATTGATGTGGGATAATGTGAATGGATGTGAATTGATATAGGATGATGTGAATGGATATGAATTGATGTGGGATGATGTGAATGAATGTGAATTGATGTGGAATGATATGTAATGATGAGAAATGAGGTAGAATGATAAGAAACGATGAGGAATGATGTGAATGATGAGTAATGATGTCGAATGATGTGGAAAGATGGAAATTTTGCTTGGAAATTGTATTTGTATGAGAAACCTGTTTTTAAGGATTGTTTTATGTCAAGAATGCTAGGGAAGCATTTTGACTATCTTGTGGAATGAGGTCATGGGGACCTAAGTGGAAGATGTTGCAAACAGCTGATGGAGAGTCAAAGATGGACGTCTCGCATGGCGAGATCGGCCGAGGTCTTGACCAACCTCGATTTAGTTAAAATGGTGAGCTTCCAGTATGGTGGATGAGGGGCCAAGGAAGCGGCCTATGAGTGAAGCGCTAGATCATCTCTGCGAAGGAACCTAGAGGGTGCTGACCATATGGTGCTCGGGCTCTAAGTCACCCAGGATACCCACGTGTGTGTCGAGGAAGAAAATGAGTTGGAGTTGTTTTCTGAACATGGGTATGGATCTGGTTGATTGGCCTTGGTGGTCTTCAAACGGCTGAGTTCATGGATCTTTTACATGGATCTTGTTGTTTGATCTAGTTGATCTTCAAACAGAGAGTCCATATGGATTTTATGTGATTATACTTCTAGGTACTATGGGCTAGGAACTATTGAAAAGGCCCCTGAGTGAGCAGGTGGTGAGCGTTCTAGCTGCCAATGATGCCATAGGTACGCTGAGGAAGGAATGAATAGAATACTTGATTATATTCCTGGGTACTATGGGCTAGGAGCTATTGAAAAGGCCCTTGAGTAAGCAGGTGGTGAGCATTCTGGTTGCGAATGATGCCATAGGTACGCCGAGGAAGGAATGATTGGAAATTGGACTTGGAACTGGAATACTGAGGATTATGATGGAAACATTGTGGTTTTATTGCAATGCTGTTTTGGAGATAGTTGAGTCTAAGAAAAGGCAATTTCATATTGGGTGCGTAAGTGGTGTGTCTATTTAAGTTTTGCATGAGAGCCGACTAAGGGGCCTAGTAGTACCCGATACAAAATATAACCAAATTTTTATAATGGATCCTATCCAATACAGTGGTTGGGTGGTTGACTAACCCAATGGATTCCTATAATAAAATTCAATTCTGTTTAAGTTACGATAGTTGAAGTAAGTCACAGAATAATTCTTATTCTATGGAAAAGAATCAACAACTGTGCCTCTTTTGATGGGGAAAAAAGCGTTAGTCTCTATGAACCAAGTGCAAGTTCCTCCTTTGATTCGGCCATGTGACCAGCGGGTTCGGTCAGAATACAAAGGATAGTTAAGGCTCTTGACTACATTAGGAAATTTTCCTAGAGGAATCGCTATGCTTTCTGGGCAAGGGAAGTTTTTTTTCGGGTTTGGTTTTGGAAGAACCAAGGGATTAGTCTCTTGTCCGGAAATTCGTGGGCACAAGGCCACGAGTGGGAAGCTATGCCCTGCGTGTGAAGTTGCTACTTCCGCTACCAACACTCTAGAGTTCGATGCACAGAGGGGGCAGGGATCTCACGTGACTCAGCAGATGGAAAATTCAAATTTGAATTTGTTGCAAGGAGGTAGAAATGCCCCTAGGATAGGAGACAAAGATGCTATGAGAGGCAGGGGACCCAAACATGAATGTGCAGTGTTTTAATTGTATGGAAAGGGGGCATATATATCTCCTCACTACCCATATCCTGAAAGAATGGGGGGAGATGTGTATCCTCTAGCACCTAGGAGGGAGGAAAGATAGGATGTCAGGAGAGCAGAGGAGATGCCCAATCAGCCTGTGCCACAGGTTCAGCACAAGCGACCAGTAAATCGACTAAGACAAGGAGAAGTAAATTTGATTGGAGTTATGAAGAAGCAAACATCTTAGCCAACAAAAGGGCTAGAGGGGCTAAGGTGGAGGATGAACTAGGCGAGGAAGAAAGGAAAGCAAGTAGAAGACTAACGTGGTAGGACTAATTAGAAAACAAAATCGGTGGAAAGTGGGAGGATGGAATGCCCTGACAGCACCATTCTATGGACGGGTGGACCTGATTAGTCGGGTAGCTTTCCAACATATTAATTGGAAGTTCTATGTTACGTAAGTAGGTTCCTAGGTAACTCTACTCTAGAGGACTAGGCCATCGACTGTACATTGCATAGATGAGGAAAAAAGTGTTGTTTCTAGGAAGAGGTCTTACCCTGAAGAAAACCCTAAAGATCAGTCTTACAACAAGAAGCCCCAACAAAATTCTCCCTACTACAATCAAGGGTGGCAACCCAACTCCTTTGTTCCCCGTTTGTATGTTGCTACTTCTAGAGAGTCTCCTCTGTGTTTCAAATACAATGAGCTAGGAAACTTTAGGGCCAACTACCCCAAGCTAGCATCATATTTTCCTTAAGGCGATTGAGCAAATCAGGGCCATGGAACCCCCATTCACCAAGGTGCAAGAGGTGGTGGACATGGCCAGAGGTGGTGGACATGGCCAGAGGTTGCGAAGCAGTTGCCCGCACAGCCTATGCTATAAATGAAGAACCAAATTTGGATATAGCTAAAGAAGAGTGTGCCACCATCCATGCGGAAGTAGAACATCAAGGTCCAAATCAACAATGTGGTGTACCCCAGCCACTCATCTCACGGTAAGCCATTCCAGCTTTTGATTAATTGTGGCAGTACCCATTCATTTCTTTCTCCTAGGTTCTTACAAAAATTAAACTTAGATAAAAAACTATCTAGGAGCATGGTTGTAGAACTAGCTAGTGGGAAGGAAGTAGTATCTCACCACTCTGTAGGAAACCTTGATTTTGAGTTAACTATGTATTTATGATGGGATCCTTGGGATGGATTGGTTAATTGCAAACAATGCTAGTATTCACTGTAACCAAGGGAGTATCACTTTTAAAAATGAGCATGGCCAAGTAGTATCAGTTCAGGGGAAGACAGGTAAACCCAAGTCTAGGGTAGTCAAAGAAAAACATCTTCTTAATGGAGCACGTAGGGGACAACATGTTTTCCTAGATAAACTCAACAATGATACTAAACCTAGTAAGGAATCAGAACCCTCTTGGCTCCAAGAATTCTCTGACATCTTTCGTGACGAGCTTACAAGGCTACCTCCTCCTTGAGAAGTTGAACATGACATCGAGCTAATCCCTGGTGCTCAACCTGTCTCAAAAAAACCCTATAAGATGTCTCTCCTTGAAGCCATTGAACTCAAGGAGAAACTTTCCCAACTTATTGAGCAAGGATTTGTACACCCCAGAAACTCTTCTTGGGGAGCACCCATTCTTTTGCAAAAGAAGAAGGATTACACTCTTCATCTCTGCATAGAAGCTTCTTGATAGGCTTCATGGGGCCAAGGTTTCCTCAAAGATAAACTTAAGGTTTGGCTACTATCAAATCAGAGTCAAAGAAGCAGATATACCCAAGATAGCTTTCAATACCCGTTATGGCTAGTTTGAGTTTACTGTAATGTCATTCAGGTTAACCAATGCTCCTACAACTTTCAACCACCTAATGCAAGATATATTCTGTCCCTACTTGGATGAATTTGTTCTTGTCTTCTTTGATGACATCTTAGTCTACTCCAAGTTAGTGGAAGATCATGAGGAGCATATGCACATAGTTCTGCAATTGCTACGTAGACATAAACTCTATGTTAAGACGAGAAAATATACCTTCTTTACTCATCAAATTGAGTATCTTGGATTCATTGTCTCCCAAGATGGTATCTGAGTAGATCCCACCAAGGTCAAGGATATACTAGAATGGCCACCCCCTAAATTAGTCCGCGAAGTTCGTGGATTTTTGGGAATCACATGATGGTACAGGATTTTCATTAAAGATTATGCCCTGGTAGCTGCACCCTTGACGGATCTTCTTAAGAAGGATTCGTGGATTTTTGGGAATCACATGATGGTACAGGATTTTCATTAAAGATTATGCCCTGGTAGCTGCACCCTTGACGGATCTTCTTAAGAAGGATTCCAAAATAGTGTGGTTGCCAATCCATCAAGACAACTTTGATCAACTCAAAGCCATCATTACCTCAGCTCCAATCTCAAAACTTCCTAATTTTACTAGAGAATTTGAGGTGATGCTAGTAGTCTAGCACTTGGTGGTGTCTTAGGCCAAGAAGGAAGACCTGTAGCTTATACTTCTCGCAAGCTAAAGAAATATGAAGCAAATTATGTGATCCATGATTTGGAACTCTTAGCTATTGTTCATTGCCTCAAGTTATGGAGACATTATCTCTTAGGGTGCAAATTCCAGCTTGTTAACTGACCACAAGAGTCTAAAGTGGATCTTCACCTAGCCTAACCTCAACATGAGGCAGAGAAGGTGGATTGAAATCCTACAAGAATATGACTTTGACACATCAAATTCCTCCCTGGAGAAGGATAATGTGGTGGTGGCTGATGCACTCAGCCCACTAATCTTTCTTGAGTGCAATTTCTATGCTGCCAAATGACCCCATTCTGAAAGAAGTGTCAATCCATGATCCCGATTACCAAAAGATAGTGAAGCTAGTCAAAGAAGGAGGAACCTCAAAAAAAGAGAAAAATCTAGTCAAAGGTTACTCCACCCATGATGGGTGCCTCTACTTTAATCACATGCTATGTATTCCTAAGGATCCTTCCCTAAAGAAATTAATCATCCACGAACCTCATGATAGCCCCACTACTACAGGGCACTCGGGCTATGCAAAAACCTTGAATGTTGTAAGAAGGAGCTATCATTGGGTGGGCTTGAAGCAGTGTCTCTTATGTCCAAGAATCAAAGCTGAATGAGTCAAAATGCCTGGAAAGCTTCAACCCTTGGATATGAAGTGGGAATGCATTAGTATGGATTTTGTCACAAGTCTCCCCTCTGTACAAGGAGGATGTGATTCCATTCTAGTGGTGGTGGACTTGCTTACCAAAGTATCTCATCTTATACTAGCAAAGAAAACCTTCAAAGCTTCTGATGTTGCCCAGTTATTCATCAAGGAGATCTTCAATCTTCATGGTCTACCAAAGAGGATAGTCAATGACTGGGATTCTGACTTCACTTCAAAGTTCTAGCAATCCTTATTTCAGGCCTTAGATACTCAACTTTGTTTTAGTACAGCTTATCATCCAGAGACCGATGGCCAAACTGAGAGACTCAACCAAATAATTGAAGACATTCTCAGAGCATATTGTGGATGGGAGCCAAGAAGATAACTTCAATACCTTCCTCTAGTAGAATTCAGTGATAATACATCTTATCATCAGAGCATAGGAATGTCACCATTCAAAGCACTATATGAGAAATAATTCTTATCCCCTCTGAGTTTCTCTAATCCAACCTTGAGAGTCAAAGCCTCTAGAAAAATGCTTGAGGAGATGGAAGAGCAAACCAGGGCTATCCAGAAAGATATTAAGGCTACTCATCAAGACTGGCAAAAGCATTATGCTGACACAAGGAGGTTTGAAAGGATCTTCATGGAAGGAGACAAAGTTCTTCCATGAGTGCGACCCAAGCGTAGCTCTCTATCACTTGGGAAATATAAGAAGCTCAGCCCAAGATACTGTGGACCCTATACAGTCATCAATTGTCTACGCAGAAGTGCCTATAAGCTGCAGCTCCCAACCCATATTAAAGTCCACAATGTATTTCATGTAAGTTTGTTAAAGCCTTATGTATCCAGTCTTAATCATATTCTTGATGATGAGAAAGTTGTAATCCCAACTCAAGGAGTCCTTGAATTATAGCCTAGTAGGTTCATAGATTTTGGAGAAAGGCAACTCCGTAATAGAGCTCTTGTAGAACATCTAGTACAGTGGAAAGATTACCTTGAAGAGGATGCAACTTGGGAAGATGAAGCTACACTCTTAAAAGAATACCCTGAATTCATGACGAGATGAGAACAGCTCAATTTCTTTAAGGAGGGAAGGTTGTAACATGCCCATCTTCAATAATAGTATATGCCCATTTGATATATGAATTTATCATCTTTTTATGATGTAAAAATCATCAATTTTAATAATTGAACTATTTTCACTTGAAATCTTAAAATCCTAAGTCCAAATTTGGAATCTTCATGCGATTTTACCCTAATAGAGGATTTTACAGCACTCAAAATGGACAGCGAATTAAGCATATATGCAAATTTTAGTTATTTTCAATCAAAATACGCTAAACTTTAAACCTTAATAAATGCACATCCGGGTGTTCGATTGACGAACGAGCTACACCCCTACGACCAGGGAGACACCTCGGACATTTTTGCCCAAAAAAAATCGCACCCATTGGGCGCTCTAGCACACATATCGAGGATGTCTCGAATTAGGGGTCCTCGCCCCAAAAAGATGGCGTTCACATACAAGCGCCCATACTAAAGAGATATCTAAAGTTGGGGTCTTCCCACTGGTTCCATGCATTGAAGGAAATTAAATTTTGAAAAGCCCCCTTATCAAGCAATACATTATAAAGCACTTAGTCATAAGGGCAAGGAAATTGAATGGATGTTTGTAGAGGTGCTATGTGCTCCTCTGTGTCTCATTTAACCTCGCCCACAAAGGCTTGTGCAGATCCAAGGATAGCTTCTTGTCATTTTTGTTGTCAGATTTGCCGTTCTTTAGCCTCCTGTTGAGCTTGAGCTTTCTTTAGTTCCACTTTGTCCTTGGTGGCCTTCTTATCATGTGCGACCCGTAAGGCTACCTTAGGATGAGGACGATAATACTTTTTGAACTCACTACCATTAAAGAAGCCAACGGTTTCTCCCCTGCCATCAAGGGTTTCAACCCGCATAGTACCTTAAGGTGTTATTTTGTAGACTCAAAATGATCTTTGATCGGTATATTTTAGTTTCTTCTTTTCGTCGTGCGGACTTCGTAAATAAGTACAAGGTCTCCCTCATTAATTTCCTTATCTTCGAGATTATTATCAAACCACTTTTTTCGTCAATCCTTTTCTGTTAACATGTTTTGCATAACAATTTGTCTTTCTTCCTCCAGCTATTTAAGAATGAATAGCCGATCGGCTAACATGTTACTATCCAGTCTCAGTCCTATTGCCACCCTTAAGCTGGGTATCATGAATTCTCGCGGAATTAGCGCCTCAACCCCATATACCATTTTAAATGGTGTGCAACCAATTTTAACTTTATAAGGGGTTTGGTAAGTCCATAAAGCTGTTGTGAGCTTGAATTCCCAATCATTACGCCGAGCTTCAATAGTTTTTGTTTATATGGAAATGAGGACTTTTTTGGTACTCTCAGCTTGACCATTTTCTTGTGGGTAGTAAGGTGTGGACTTGCGGTGTTAGATCATGAATGTTGTGGTGAGCTACTAGATTTCATCATTTGTAAAGTGTTTCCCTTGGTCACTCACTATCTCCAAAGGACAACCAAAGTGGGTAATGATATTCTCATGAATAAATTTAGATGTAGCCATAGCGTTTGCTTTTCTTGAAGCAGCTCTTGCATCAACCCATTTCGTAACATGTCCATAAGCTATTAAAATGTACCTTGCTTGGGTGCTACATGCAGCCGGACTTATGAGTCCTACAAAATCAATGCCCCATTTCATAAAGGGTTCTAGAACTTTAATAGGGTGCAAGGGAATCATTTCCTTATTTTGTGGTTTAGCACATCGTTGGCACTCATCACATCCTTTGACAAATAGTGCATAATCCTTGAAGAGCATGGGCCACCAATACCCCGATTGGAGTATTTTTTGCCATAACATTTCCTACAACCTGTCCATCAGCTACCCCTTGGTGTGCTTGTTCGATGATGTATAAGCATTCATCCTCCCTAGGGAAGCGTCTCAAAATGGTATCCTTACCTCTTCTATAAAGAGTTATAGCAATCAATTGGTAAGGTTCTACTTCTTTAAGAAACTTCCTTGCTAGATCTTTCCTAAACTTCTTTACCTCTGGAAAACCATTAGCTAGAAAGTTAATGATTTTCTCACTCCACTATAGTATAGCCTCAACTTTAAATAGTGTAGCATCTAATAGATCATCATCTATTCCAATTAGTGCTTCACCATTAGGTACATGAGATAGATGATCAGCCATGACATGTTTTTTACCAGGCCATACCACCACTGTGAAATCAAACTCAAGAAGAATCAACAACCACCTAGTGTTTCTTCTTGTGGAGCAAGGTTTATTGATAAGGTATAGCAAGGCTTTATGATCAACATAGAAAAAAAATTTATTAGCTGAAAGATAATGTTAGAATTTCTTTACAGCATATACCATTTCTAAACCTTCACGCTCATTGGTGGTATAATTTTATCTCAGTCTCACATAACTATCAAGACTGACAAAACTTATAGGGTAGTCCAATTTGTGTTTATTTGGCTAGCCTAGGACACATCTAATTGAAAAGTTAGAAGCATCAATATGCACGTGAAATATAACATCCTAGCTTGGTACTCGTAGTATGGAAGAACTAGCCAAAACTTCTTTAACATGTCATGGGCCTATCGGCATTCTTCTGTCCACTCGAATATAATGAGAAGCTTGTACAAGGGATGCATAATCTCGGCATAGAAGAGGATGAATCACCTATAGTAGTCTACATGTCCCATAAACCTTTGGTGGGGGTAATTACAAGATAATTTTGATTTTGCTCTAATCTATGGAAATCCCTTTTTAGACACCAAATGTCCTAAGATGACTCCGTGTTTAACCTAGAATTGGCATATGAATGGGTTTAGAGATAGGCGATAAAGTCTACGTCATTCAAATGTTTTGAATAAAAGGGATAATGATCTTGTCTTGTTACTGCATTGACCTTTTTAAGATCGACACATACTCATAATTTCCCATTCTTTTTAGGTACAACCAAAATGGGTGACACCCAGTCTGAATGTTCATTTTCATGGATGAATCCACATTCGATGAGCTTATCTATCTCTTCTTTAACAATGTTATCATACTTTGGATTCATTTGATAATGTTGTTGGTGATGGCATTTGGTACCATGGGGATTGTGTGTTGCACAACCTCAGTAGGTACTCCCTTCATACCATGGGGATTGTGTGTTGCACAACCTCAGTAGGTACTCCCTTCATATCATGGTAAGTCCATGCAAAGAAATCCTTTTATTCCTTGAGGATTTCAATTAGTGCAGCTTCCTGATTCAAAGTGGGGTCTTTTGCTATAAAGACTGGCTCAGGGTCTTCCCCAGGTTTAGCCACATCTACTTCTTTTACTTCAGTAGGAACATCATAAACTCCTTCTTCCTCACTTGTGGGTTTGCATGTGGCATTATCAAACACTAACTTTCAGTCCCCAATTGTAAAAGATTTATAATGCTCTAGGGTAGGGCACAAGTTAGGTATTGGCTTCTGATTTTCTTAAGCTGCCTTAGCTGCAACTTCTTGTTCTCTCTCTTTCTAGGCCAACTCTTTGTTCTTCTTCTGTCTCGTAGAATGATTAAGATTTATCTCATCTTGCAATATCAAATTTGGCTATCAACTAAGTGGGAGGAGGGTTTTAATACATAACTTTTTGTAATTCTTCTCCCTAGTTTCAATAAACTTGCAATGTGAAACGAATGCACCCACATACTATACCCATTGGGCGGTAGTTGTCCTCTCTTGTAGCCTTAATCTATGATGATTAGCTGCATAGCATTTACATCTCTTCCATTTTCAGAGATTCTCCTTGGTGTTTTGAAGAACATCCCTTTCTTCAGATTGGGACTCATCAATCAGATTTAGATCTACTCCTTGTAGTTCTTTTGATGTTATTAGCTCTATTTTGCTTGTGGTAACTGAGGAGTTGGTGTCGCTTTCAGTCTCTGTTTCAGACTCATCATCACCACTATTAATGCTTGTGCTTGAGTCATCCCATGTAGACTCAAGTTTACTATAACCAATCCTCTCGGCATTATAAGGTAGAGCATGAATCATTCGTAGTGGTACGACCTTAGGGAGCTCCTTACCATCAGGTGTAACCCATGTAGATCCTATGGTTCCTTAGGTATCAATCGTGGCCATCATATGTATCCAATTTAGATTATCTTTCAGGCTCAATAGCTTGTTTGTTAGCATCCTTGTGGGCCAAGTCCTTCCCTATATATTAGTATCTTCTCTATAAGTATAGTAGTATTGTAGTGGGGATAAATAAGTGGTGGTGTTTGAATGGTTTTCAAAAAGTCCTCCACTACCCGATAGGATGTAGGTGGCCAATCACAAGATTAACCCTAATGATGGAATCATCGAATTGAAGGTAGACATTGTTCTTAGACCCATCATGTACCATCTTTGCCTCTCTCATGAACGGGATTCCTAAGATCATTTCATATGATTCAGGTTGTTTGGAAAAGTCTATAACAATGAAGTTATGTTTAACCCTAATGATGGAATCATCGAATTGAAGGTAGACATGGTTCTTAGACCCGTCATGTGTACCATCTTTGCCTTTCTCATGAATGGGAATCCGAAGATTGTTTCATATGATTCAGGTTGTTTGGAAAATTCCATAACTGTAATGAAGGTATGTTTAACCCGATGTTTGAGAACCTTGATCTTTAAATCTTGCAGCATCCCAATAGGTTTGGTAGCAGTTCTATCCACCATCTTGACAATGATGTTTGAGACTTCTAGACATGGCTTAGCCATCTTCTCCTAGCATTTCTTGGTGATTATGCTCACTCCTACACCACCATCTAGGACTCCCAGTACTGTGATGCCCTTGATGGTGATTAGTAGTAGTGCGTTAGACTCATCACCTTTAAAGTATTTTCCTAGTCTGTTAAGTGGAATTTTAACCATAGATTTGGTATTTTTTCTTCCATTAGGACTATTGATTCGGGTACAACTCAAGGTGTCTCAATTGTATATTGGGGATGTGCCTTATACATGTCAGCAAATGGTGGTAATCTCACATTAAGTTCTCCATTAAGGAGATCTCTCATCGCTTTAAACAATTCAAGATCTCCACTCAATCAGGCGGTTATAATTGTGTTGGTTTGTGAGTCCATAAAGTCTAAAAATTTGGGGACATTTAGTGGTGCATTCATGACCTCCTTCCTATAAATATGTGTCAAGATGAGACTAGAAAATCTATCTTTTAGATGGGCTTGGGGTTTCCATTTGGTAGTTGTATGAGAGGTGGAGGCCTCAGTCTCTTCTATGATGACACTCAATCCATCTAGACGCCTATGGATCTCAGTAGTAGAGACACTGATGTGTCGGGGAGACCTGCCTCTATATGTAAGGCTCCCCCCCTTCCTAAATAGGGGAAACCATTAGATAGTCTACTAAGTCTAACTTGAGAAAAATTTCCTACTTATCGACACCTTGACCATGTAAAGATACACGGATATGATTCGTAGGTAAGACCTAGTTCTATCCCATAGAGGGAGCGTGGTCTTCTAAATGACTCTTAAAATCAAATCACTCATGGAGTGACTGACCTTAATTTAGGCAACCTCTATTCTAATTCCTAGAAACAATGCTGTTTTCCTCATCTATGCAAGGCACAGCCATCAGTGGCCTAGTCCTGTAGAGTAGAGTTGCCCCCACCAGGAACCTACTTACCTAACAAAGAACTTTCAATTAATCTGTTGAAAAGCTACCCGACTAATCGGGTCCACCCTTCCATAGGATGGTGCCATCAAGGCATTCCATCCTCCCACTTTCCACCCAACTCACGCATCAAGTTTGTTTTCTAATTAGTCCTACCACATTGTGTGACATATATAGTTCCTTAATTAATATCCTTACACATTATTCATTTAAATAGCCTTTAGTAATGATACAACAATGCTTACAAACAAAGTATTTAATAAAAGAAATAGATACAATGTTCAAAATTATCCACAGCCAAGTCCAGGCTCTCTTATTCCTTTACTTTATTCTGCTGAATGATCTAGAATTCGGCCTTCCAGCCTCTATGGATTGGGCAATACCTACGGGACCATACACCTCATTGTCGGGCGAGGACTAAAGCCGGTCTGTCGCCCTCTCAGGCTCGCTTAATCCTCCCGCTCCTTAGAGGGATATCTACACACTAGGGAGGGCTTATTCACCGCACTAGCCTAGGCTCGCAGAACTAGGCAACATCATATTACCCGCATAAATTGGCAAACCTCATCTTCCCAATGGTAGGAGGGGTACCTTGGGCCAACGCCGAGCCTTGCTAACATCATTGCCCGATTACACAAGCATGGAAACGAGGTTAACCTCGAGGTGGGGAGAAGATATACCTATACTTTTTAACTTAATCAAGATAGCAATCGCTTAAACTAAACCATACAATATGATAAACAACATCACCTTCTCGAGAAAACAACAATATCACAAGCATTTTGGTAATTTTTGGAGGAAGGATAGTGATATCTTTCTTCTTAATTAATTAATGATAATATTAAAAATTCAATCAAAATCCTCTTTTTAAATAATGACCAAGCTAACCTGGCCATTAATTCCTTGTGGGACTCCCAAGGGGAGAGATGGGGTCGCACCTGGAGCATTTCTAGTAGGGTCGCTGTTATGCATGCTTCTCGAGGTGATATTTCAAATGCAATGCTTTAGTTGGATCACAAATCGGAGCTCATTTGCTCACTTTAAAACTCCTAGGTACCACCTCTAAGAGCCAAAGAGCCCTTACTAAAGTTGCCGCAAATGGGGGGAGAGGTGTCTTTAAACTAGATTTTGGGACAAAAGGCTACACCTACAGGGAGAGTGGGGGAGTTCTCCCTTAAGTCTATTCACACCGGCGGGGGGAGGGGAGAGTAGCTAATGACACCCTCTACTCAACACAAGGGTGAGATGGCAAAAAAATTTCTACAGAGCTTACTTGGAGATGGGCTAAAAAGGCTTGCTGGGAGAGTGGTTGCAGAGGGCTATTGGGTACAGTCCCGTATAGAGTGTTGGGTACAGGCTGTCGGGCAAAATCTCGGGTATGGGTAGCACAGGGTGTCGGGGGTGTTGACCATGGAGGTACTGGGGGGTTTATATAGGGACTGGTACGAGGTACTGGTGCAGGGAAAGGGAGAACAAAGCAGGGTACAAAGGATGGTATAGGATGAAAGTACATCAGTCTATGGCTGCATGAGCCTAGAAAAAGGGATGGTACCTGTTTCACGGGCAAAAGCTGAGGTACGTATGTACCTTCCAGGTCAGCGACGACGACAGCATGGGCGTCCACATATCGGCTAGTGTGGACCGTACATTGGGGTGGTCGACCTTTGGTCCTTACGTGGCTATTGTAAAATGGCTCTTGCAAGGCTGAAGTAGAAACAGCTAGAGTGGCATGGAAAAACCACTGCGAGACAAACTGTCTAGATGATCGGAACACCCAGACATGGAATGATCTCAAGATTTACCTATGGAAGAGATTCTGTCCTCCCGACTGTTTGGAAACCAAGATGAATGAATTCTTAGAGTTAACCCAGGGGAGCAAAACTATTGAAGTGTATCACCAAGCGTTCGGTCTTCTCCTAAAGTACTTGCCACCGTTGGATGAAGAACATCTGATGGCCACGTTCGTTCGGGGACTGAACGAACCTTTGAATATCCTAGTAAAGAATGCCAAGCCAATTTTCATGGCCGAAGCAGTGTGGATGACAAAGGATTTCTCCAAGGCCTTTGATGTCAAGGTCTCGCCGAACCCAACACCATCATCTTTCAAAAGATTTCTAGCTCCAGAAAGGTGATTCCAACCTTCTACCACCTAAGATACAACAAGGTCAAGCTCAGGATATGGGAAGTTCCAAAATGGAAGAAAGGTCCTTTTCCCGGAAATCAATCCCCTGGAATTCAACTTCAGAAGTTCCACCCTTGAACAAGGAAGTGAAATGCTATAACTACTATCAAGGATTTGAACATCGCAGTATGGATTGTTCAACTCCTTTTGGATCAAGGAAGAAGATTTTCAGCCTCTCACCTTGTGTGTTCTCTTTTAGGGTTTTTTGAGTGTGTGTGTGCTTGCAAGAGCTCAAGCTCTCTTCTCCCCTGCATCTTTTCACAATCCACTTGCACATGCCCAAATTCGCCACAATAAAAACAGCCTCGTGTATCATTTTGCTACCTTTGTCAATTTCCACCACAACCTCTTTAACTCCCCTTGCCCCTCTGAACTGGCCTCTTCTACATGTGTGTTATTGTTGTGATTCATGGGACTATTGTTGTTGATCATAATTTTGATTACCTGTTCGGATACCACCTTGACCCACGGCCTCGGCCTCTACCTTGTCCTCTACCTACACTTGTGTGGAAGGCGTGTTTCTCCAAACTGTCTTTGTTTTGTGAAGAGTGGTCTTCACCCAAACTCCTTTCTTAAATGATCAGCATTAATACCAAATCTGTAAAGTCAAGAATGTTCTCCTGAGTCTAAATAGACGTCTTGAATGCCTTGTATTGTGGCCCGAGACCACACAGACATAATTCCACCCATGAAAATAACACTTTTGAAATAAAAATAAATTTCTTTATGCATCTTTTTATGCATAAAATCAAAATTGATGAGAATAACTCTTTTGAAATAAAAATAAATTTCTTTATACATATTTTTAGGCATAAAATAAAAATTCATGAAAATAACACTTTTGAAATAAAAATAAATTTCTTTCTGCATCTTTTTATGCATAAAATCAAAATTGATGAGAATAACACTTTTGAAATAAGCTTCAACAAAGGCTTCATAATTCATAAATGGAAACTTAATTGCAAGTAGGCAGATGAGCATTGTACAAGAGAAAAGATAAATTTGTAAAGACAAGGCAACTTGATTATGTGCTAAGGATGACGTCAGAGGATCTTCATTGCCTTGTTGTCAAGGCTCTTGGTAATCATTTTTTTTTAAAGAAGCTTCATCACCTTGGAAAGGCTCTACAAGGCACATATGATGGATCTTAAGAGGCCCTAAGCTCAACTAAAGAGAGAGAGAATCATCGAGCTCTACAGAGAGCTCCCATAGTTAAGTAGTTGGCCACCAATGTGAGGAGAAGAAGGCATGATCAAGTTCTACAAAACAGAGAGCTCTCAACTGAGTAGTTAGCCCAGTGTGTGAGGAGGAGGTTTTTTTTTAAAAAAAACTTGAGAGAAAAAGAAAAGGGTGCCTATTCACCTTTCCTTAGGGTTTCTTCTACCTTTCACACCCTCCCTTTTTCACATCTTCCACTTTTTTTTCCCAAGATTTATTATTGATGGAGATTAATCTATCATGGGATATAGGTCATATAGGGAAACCCTTGATGGATATAGACTATGTCTATGGGGATGACCTTGAGGATGCCATGGATAGTTACTTGGTGGATGATACCACTTATCTCTCATTTGTGGATTCATTATGGGTATTCAATGATGATTATGATGATCATGTTTCTATTTTGGATCATCATACACATATAGATGGTCTTGCACATGAGGATATGTTACATGGTATGGATCGTGCCTATATACATAATATTGATATAGTGGATCATGCTTTTGATTGTTCATGAGGTGCTACATGGGATGACGGCATTGATTCACATTTAATCTTGCATGATACTGACCTCAAGTTATGTTCATTTGGCTTCTATGATTGTTGACATGATCTATGTTCTTTGGAGCCATGACATTTCTCTTTGAATGTATTCTATTCCACTTGGGGTGTATGGTATTTGATTATGTGGCATGTCATTTGGATACACATGTGGCATGTCATTTGGATACACATGTGGCACATGTTAGTATTGGCCTACACAGTGATTCATTTGTGCTAAGACCATTTGGCGTTCTGGCCATGAGTTATGGATTCATTGGGGGTGGGTACCTTGTGGATTCACACTATGGTTGAGTGGACAGGCTTGTGAGTTTTTCCTTTGACCCATGATCTATTACTACATCAAATTCAAGGGTCAGTGATGTATATCATAGCTATCCGTTTGACCATGGAGGATATTTGGCCAGCTTCATCATCGATGATGGTTTCCTTACACTTAACATTTGATCCAGTTTTACTTGGAGCCATTATTTTGGAGTCTATATGGTTTGGATTCTCATTTGATCTAGGTTGTTTGTATTAGCCTCATCTTCAATGTCATTCCACCTTCCTTTTCATTCAATCTAGGGGTTCATGCAACTTGGGCATTGACATCGTGCAACTCATGTTTTTGCCATCCATTTACCTTGACATTAACACCTAGTAATGGTTTATTTTTGGCTTTTTGCCATCGACATTGCACAACTCATGCTTTTGGCATCGATTTACCTTGGCATTGACACCTAGTTATGGTCTATTTTTGGCTTTTGTATATAGCCTTTTGTATATGTCCTTTGTGTATGACCACCTTGATTTTGAGAACAAAATCATTATAGGAGGGGATGGTTTGTAACAAAGTGGGGTGCACACACACATAGGGCATGGGCCTAGGCACATGGGGGCTTAGGGCACATTTAGCATTTGGAATTTGGGCATATATATCCTTGGGGACTGTAAAAGGCATCAACCCTAGGACTGTTGTAACGTTATGACATATTATACACTTGACCTTTCTTGGAGCTATTAGCTTCTTGCACAAGCTTTCATGGCTTTCTTCATGAACCTATGGCTACTCTAGGCATCAAGGGAGCAACATGTGTGGCCTTCAGCCACCACCATTGAGTCTAGTTATGAGGACTCCAACCATTAAGTTCTACTCTATCCCAAGATCTCTTCCTTGCATTGTTCTTGATTATATAATTGGGTTTTTCCATAGCTTAGTTCTTACACGCAATTGTTTTTTTTCTTGGCTTTGAGGTGTTAGTAGTTGACGATAGGATTTGATGCTTATTTCACTTCTAAGTTCTAATGGTTCATGCCAATATATGCTAACTGTTAAACATGTTGCCATGAAGACATAAAGCTTCTCTCAAGTGGTTAATTAACACTTAATCAAGATCTTAATTATTCTAGAATTTTTCAGATAAGTTTGGTCAATTTTTGACCATTTTTTGGATCAGTTCAGCTTACTTTTTGGAACTAGACTTGAATTAGGAGAGAGGAGAGATGTAATATCTCATTATTTGAGAGTTTTAAACTCCACCACACATGTGAAATAGGTGCCTCCTTCATGAGAGGGAATCCCCACTCTAAGTTGTCAAAAAATCATTTTTCAGTATTTCCTTTGGTCCTTAGTCCACTCTTCATCTTATGTGAGTATTTACTCATTTTTGGGGGGATTTTCTTTATTTCTTCAATTTATCTCCTCCCTACATTTGGATTAATTAGATTGGCCCCTCAGAACCTTAATCCAAAATTTTTAAAAAATCTGGACCCTTAGGCTAAGGTCTTTTTAGTCAAACTGGGGGTAATCCCGCAATAGTTCGGCTTCTTTCTCCCAGGTGGCGTCTTCCGAAAAGGATAGAACATTAGGGGAAGGTTGAGGTCTCTAGGGGCCCTTTAAGATGCCATGTGATTAAAAGGTTATTAAAGGAAAAGGGCCAATCATGTGATGCCATGTATACAAAAATGTTGGATGATTAAAGGTGGTCAAAAGATTCTCTAGAAGATGCCTTTTGTACTTTTCATTCCCAAAAAGTGGGGGGAAAGTTTTTGAAATTTCGGACATCCATAACTTCTACATATGAGCTCAAAATTTATCGGAGATTAGATATCCAGAATCTACTCTCGCTGAGCTCTTTCCATAGATATGTCACATGATATGGTTTTGCCCACTCAATTTTAAATTCAATTTTGGCGGGAAACTTTGAAATTCAAACTTCTAGCCATTTGAAGAATAAGAAGGTATCTAAAGTCAAAGAAACTTAACATTTTAACAAAAAGTCATTAAAATCATAATATGGCAGCTTAAAGGGCCCCTATAGACCTCAACCTTCCCCTAATGACTTCTATTCCTGAGAACCTTCTCTCGAACATCAAGGATTTCTTTAGGTTGGAGTTCCATCAGCCCTTGGGTTGAAGAAGTTAAGAGTTCATCATTAAGCACATGATTCGGGCTCGGTACAGAGAAGTTTTGCTTTCCTGCATAAGTAGGGTAGCAATAGGGCCAAAGAATCTATCCTGCATTATCTTCTCTCTTGCCTCATTAATCAATGGATTTGACACCAGCAATAGGGCCAAAGAATCTATCCTGCATTATCTTCTCTCTTGCTTCATTAATCAATGGATTTGACACCACCGTAATTGCAAGCAAGGAGGCTTTTCTGCTGAGAGGGCATCTGCTACCACATTTTCTTTGCCTGGGCGACGGTACTTGATTTCAAAATCAAATTCCTGCATGGTCTGCATCCACCTTCTTTAGTGCATGTTGAGATCCTTCTGAGTGAAGATCCACTTTAAGCTCTAATGATCTGTCTCATCAAAGTGAATCTTTGACCTAGTAGGTAATGTCTCCACAACTTCAGGGCATATATACTACTGAAAGTAGCTCCAAGTCATGGACAGCATAATTTCTCTCATGCGTTCTGAGTTTTTGGGATTCATAGGCCACTGCATGACGTTCTTGCATGAGTGTACCTCCCAGGGCAAAACGACTGGCATCAGTTTTTACTACCTCAAAGGGTAGAGAGAAATCTGGCAATTTCAGAACGGGATTGGTTACCAAGGTGGTCTTTAGCTTATCAAAAGCACTCTGACACCTGGCAGACCATTGAAACGGTATATTCTTCTTGAGAAGATTAGTCAGGGGGGGAAGCTATGAGAGCATACTTAGGTATAAAAATTCTATACCAACCAGTTAGTCCCAAGAATCCTCTAACTTAGGTATAAAAATTCTATACCAACCAGTTAGTCCCAAGAATCCTCTAACTTCTTTCACTGTCTTTGGTTTAGGCCAATCTATGACTGCTTGGACTTTAGCCGAATCTGGAGAATTCCCATCTTTGGATATACTAGGAAGCCCAAATATTCAATATGGTCGACAGAGAAAGTGCATTTGCTCTTTTTTGCAAAGAGTTGGTGCTTTCTTAGAATCTCAAGAACTTTTCGGATGTGAGCTTCATGGTCAGCTGCATTCTTTGAGTAAATCAGAATATCATCAAAGAAAACAAGAACAAAATCATCCAAGTATTCTCTGATAATGTCTTGCATTAGGCGATTTAATGTAGCTGGGGCATTAGTCAAACTAAACAGCATGACTGTAAATTCATAATGCCCATACCGAGTATTGATGGCTGTCTTCGGGATATCTTGCTCATTAATCATGATCTAATAATACCCTCATTTGAGATCTATCTTTGCGAAGATCTGGGCTCTACTTAGCCTGTCCAAAAGCTCATCAATTCTGGGGATAGGATACTTATTCTTAACTGTCAGCTGATTGAGACCTTTGTAGTCCACACAAAGTCTTAGTGTTCCATCTTTCTTTTTCTGAAAGAGAACTGGCGCTCCCCAAGGTGAAACACTGGGTCTTAAAAACCCTTGTTCTAACAGCTACCTAAGTTGTTCC
The DNA here is from genome assembly GCF_041138505.1 of Cibotium barometz. NCBI lineage: Eukaryota > Viridiplantae > Streptophyta > Polypodiopsida > Cyatheales > Cibotiaceae > Cibotium > Cibotium barometz. The sequence goes on along the minus strand of NC_141080.1, from coordinate 46,818,461 downwards.
TTGAGTTCAATGGCTTCAGGGACTGGCATTCTGTACGTGCGCTGGGCTACTGGTTGAGCTCCGGGGGTCAATTCTATCACATGATCTACTTCCCGAATCAGAGGCATCTCTGTTAACTATGTTGGGAATAAATCATCATATTCACTTAACCATTCTGGTTCTTTAGCTTTTAACTTTGTGTCTACTGGATTCATTTTGACAACATAAATGAGCTGCTTCTTTCTAAGTCCTTTCAATAACTTAGAAGCTTTTACTAATTGCAGACTTGGGGATCCTGAAATTCCGGTTCCTTGAACTTTGTTTCCATGAAGGTCACGGAAGGAAATGCTTCCATTGTGACAGTGAATGTTAGCTTGATTTTTGTGGGGCCAATCCATTCCAAGGATCCCCCGTTAAAAACTCCCAAAGGTAGGACCCTAAACTGATAGTCAGTTATATTCCCATCTAGATTGGACTGAATACGATCTATCTCATGGTGAGTGAAAAGGATCTTCCCACTGGCCAATTCTTACATAGGTTTCCCTGTTTTCTGATCTAAGACTAGCTTACGCAAGCATCCTGGGAGAAATAAATGAATGAGTACTGCCTAAATCAATCAAAAGTTTGAATCACCCTTATACTCAGCTGGAGTATGGATGACTGAGAATTGACGGTTTGGCCCTTGGTTTTCAATTGCGGCATAAATCAGGCCTCTTTTCTCTTCCACTAATTCTGCTATTGTAACCGGCTGCTGCTGCTGTAGACTGGGGTGGAACTCTTTCTCTTTGGTTACCCCAGTTCTGGGAGGGAGTTCTGAGATTACTCTGTAGTACAGAGGCAGATGGCTGAACTGGATTCCTCCTGAGATTGCCTTGATTTTGACGAGACGGGTTGACTAATAGGAATGGGCTGGTCTCTGCATTCTGGGTCCTTGACTTCCCTGTCCTCTTGACATGGCAGGAGTTGGGCAGTCTTTCAGCTGGTGACCAAAACTCTGACATCCAAAACACCGGTTCTCACTTCTGAGCTCATCCCTTTGAATCCTTGAAAAAGGTGGGGCTCCTGAGAAAGTGTTCTGAGGAAAGGGTCTTCCTTCATTTCTGAATCTGCCAGCATCTTGATTCTGACTTGGGCCTTGCTGCCTCTTTGGGGATAGAAAGTTTGAAGCACTTCCCAGGGTTTGGAACCTTTTAAAGTTTGAGGGTGCAGGCCTTGGCGGGACCTTGACAACAAATGCCTTGGCAAAGTCCTTTGCCATCATTCGGACAACTTCCGCCATTGAGACTGGTTTGGCATTTTTCACTAAAGTGTCTAATGGCTCGTTCATTCCTCCAATGAATCTGGCCATCAGCTGCTCTTCATCCAAAAGTGGAGAATATTTGAGGAGAAAGTGTCTAATGGCTCGTTCATTCCTCCAATGAATCTGGCCATCAGCTGCTCTTCATCCAAAAGTGGAGAATATTTGAGGAGAAGGGTAAATGCCTGATGGTACTCTTCAATTGTCCGGCTATCCTGTTTTAATTCCAAGAATTCATTCATTTTGGTTTCCAGGAAGCCCGAAGGACAGAACCTTTTCCTAAGGTATGCTTTAAGATCTAACTAGGTCTAGGTATTTCTGTCGAGATGGTTTGTCTCGCAATGGTTCCTCCATGCAACCCTGGCTGTTTCTAGAATCTTTAATCTGGCGAGAGCCATCTTGCTCCTCTCATTGTAGCCGGTTACATCAAAGTACTCTTCCATGGCCTCAATCCATTTTTCCACTGTTTCTTCTAACTATTCCCCTTCACCCTTAAATGGACCAGGTTGGGATCGGTGTAGGGCTTTACGAACGTCGAGATCTAACTCTTCATCATCGGTAAGAGGATCCGGTTGCCTAGCACGGGCTGCGCGCCTCATGATTCTGACAAAACGAGATTTTTGTCAACTTAACTTCGTCATCAGATTTATGACTATTTAATTTTTGAGATTTATTTCTTAAATAATAATTATTCCATCATAATTCTTAAAAACAAGATTCACTTTGATAATTTTGCTAATCAATATTCACAACCACGAAAAACAATTTGGAATCTTTTGCAAAATGTCATTTATTATCAAAAGTTTTTGATATATACATAGAGCATCTCGGCTCCAAAAGTCACTGCCTCAATCGCGTACACATAAAAAAGCGAAACTACGATGGAGACATGCCATGATATATACGATTCATTACTATGGTAGAGGTGATGTAATTCTACTCCTAGGAATAAAGCGGCTAAGAAGTCTAAAAATACGGCAGGAAATTCTAAAATTTTGGGGTGAATGATTAAAGAGTTGTACATAATGAGAACAACTCCTAGCCTTATCAAAATCATGGCTAGCGAGATATTCTGCCTAAGTCTCTGACGTTGATTGGTATTGACGTTAATACATCTTCCTTCCAGAGAACCACATATACCGACGTCGCTCTACTGGATCAGGAAAGTATAGATCCTCAAAGTGACGGGCAAGTCTCACTCTGCTTACTCGGGTTGTAGCGGAGTTGATGAGATGTTCGAATGTAAAGGCGATCATGTCCTGACTCTGGGAAAGTCCAGGAATGCTAGACATATTTGGGGTATCCATCTAAAAATCCAATTCAATTTATGAGTTTTCAATTTATGAATTTATTTCAAACATAATCTTGACAAGTGAAAACATTTTTTCCCCAGATTTACTTAAAAAATTTAGGCAATTTTTGCAACTATTTCAAAAGTTTACAACAGCGCTCTGATACCAGCTCCGAGATCCCACTGCCCCCTCTGCGCACTCGATTCCCGATTGGTAGCAGCGGAAGTAGCTTCCTCTTGCACAGGGTAAGGTTTCCCACTCGGGGCCTCGTCCTCGAATGTCCGGGCACGAGACTAATCCGGTGATCATTCCAAAACCGAAACCGGGAAAATTTTCCTTGCTCGAAAAACGGGGACGATTCCACCTTTTTGAATTTCTTAACGAATTTTCTAACGGGGTCAAGAGACAACTAACCTCCATCTGATTAAACCCGATAGAAGGAAAACTATTACAGACTTAACTTGAAGAAATCAACGCTTTTTTCCTAATTGAATCAGGCACAGCCGTTGATCTATTCATTTGAGAAGTCTTCAGGCTTTTACTCGAATTCTAAGCATATTCCTATTAATCAATTTTATTATTAAAACTCTACTGATTCTAGCCTAACCCCATCCGGCGACCCATGGGTTTAGCCATCACCCAACCATTGGAATTCGTAGAACCAGACAAGTACTCACCCAACCATAATTGAATGCCTTTCTTAACTTTTGCTTTAGAATACAGATACGCACACACTCCTCTTTAAACTTTAACTTATAATACAATCCATTGACAAACAATTATTAGTTTACAGATATCATAACTCAAAATTTCCATCCAATCCTTGTTTCTCAACAAAAACAGTATCACTCTGGATTCTCCGTTTTGAGACCAGCTAGTCAACAAGATCCAGTGTAACAGATTACAATAAACATTGGTCCATCATACAATATCTTCCATGATATACGCATGGATGTCCTCGGCACCACGAGCCCATGCATCGCCTGGTCAGAACCCTCCAGGATCCTACATAGGTGTCCTGGCACTTCACTCAGGGAGACCGCTTTGTCGGCCCTCGTCCATCGTACCAGAAGCGCACCATTTTAACCGTACCGAGGCTAGTCAAGACCTGGGCAGGCTTTGTCGCATGAGCTATCCTTTGAACACTCCCCACCAACTGTTGCACAACCGAACTTTCCTTAGAAAAATACATATACCAAATGCTCCCTCCAGCATTCTAGCGTAAGGCAGTCCTTTAAGAAAACAGGGTTTCTATGCAAGTTTTCAGTTTTGATTTTCTTTGAATATAATGAGTATATCTTAAATCCGTATCCCAAGACTTCTTGATCATAGTTCTGAATTCCAAACAGAATTCCTCGAATTCTGTAACCTTGATCCTCAACTCAATTCAAAGGGTCTCAACTTAGTTTCAGATTTGGTGGGTGATTTGAGTGTATTTTCCTGAACTGGTCACATCGTCTTCCCTTGAAACTGACGAGAGTTTGGTCTTGGTCAAAGTCTGATTCTGGGTTCGAGTCTAGTAAGATTCTTCCTTGACTACCTTTCTCGAAAGGGGGGTGATATTTCAATTACTATTTTACTGAATTTCATTCATTGAATATTCACTTAACTGATTTCTAAACGAATTCCTATGAGGAATAAATTAATCAATTTATCTAAATTTCTGACTTCGGTAGACTTTTTGAATTTTCTCATTACCATCCGAGTGAATATGAAACGATAGAATTTTCTCACATTGTATTTACTTATTCATTTATCGATTATTCATGGAAATTAAACATAGAATCATTCATGTATCTTTCTATGCATAGAAATTGAATCTAATAAAAATAACACTTTTAGAATAAAAAAATATCCAATATGCATCTTTCTATATGCATAGAAATTGAATCTAATAAAAATAACACTTTTATAATTAAGAAAATATCCAATATGCATCTTTCTATGCATAGAAATTGAATCTAATGAAAATAACACTTTTATATAAAAGAAAATCCTTTTATGCATCTATTTATGTAAAAATTTAATTTAATAAGAATAACACTTTTAAATTAAAAAGAATTCCTTTTAGAATGCACAAACGGTAGGGATTATTCTTTTTGAATAACATAAAGATAAAACTTATTTTCACAAAATTTAAGAAAATTTTACCATAACCTCCTTTGTATGGCTGACCATTTCTCAATTTTTATATTATAAATATCAATTTAATTTAAATCCAAGTTAAAGTAAAACACTCTAATCTACTCAATTCTCACTTTTAAGTGAGTAAACTATAAGAAAGATTAAATCAATTTATTTGTTACTCATTTTAGGATAAAGAAAGGCTGAAATTCTTAATGAAGAGAAGGGGGAAGCCTTTTCATTAAGGCTTAACATCCAAAATCACATTAAAAAGCAAGAATATAGGAAAAAGTGAGCCTCTAACCAAGCAAACTGATTCTAGAATTTTTCAGATCAGTTTGGTCAATTTTTGACCATTTTTTGTCAGTTCAGCTTACTTTTTGGAACTAGACTTGAATTAGGAGAGAGGAGAGATGTAATATCTCATTATTTGAGAGTTTAAAACTCCACCACACATGTGAAATAGGTGCCTCCTTCATGAGGGAGAATCCCCACTCTAAGGTGTCAAAAATTCATTTTTTTAGTATTTCCTTTAGTCCTTAGTCCACTCTTCATCTTATGTGAGTATTTACTCATTTTTGGGAGGATTTTCTTTATTTCTTTAATTTATCTCCTCCCTACATTTGGATTAATGTGATTGGCCCCTTAGAACCTTAATCCAAAATTTTTAAAAAATTTGGACCCTTAGGCTAAGGTCTTTTTAGCATATTATAATTTATTTCTAATACACCTTAGGAAATTCTTTTTAAAATTTTGTTTCAGAAAGATTTATTTTAATAAGAAAGGATATTTTTCCATATAAAGATATCTAAAAATTGAGTTATCTCTCTCTAGAATATTTTCTCTAGGCCAAAACAGATAAAAATAAGATCTTTTATTATTCTGAAAAAGGGGATTGATTACAGGGGAAGATATTGGACATCTTGAGGGGCTGGGGAGGAATCTTACAGTAGCGCTACCCCTTGGGTTGGTGGAGAAGTTGAGATGGGGTGGAGCTTCATGGGTTGAAAGGGTTAGGTGAATTGAGCTTTTGAGTGCCCTGGGGTTGGGTGTGGACAAGTCCGTAAGAGTTTTTTATGGAAAAGGAAACTTGCCGACCCGTTGGTTGCCAAACCATCTTTGTTGATTGGGCAAGTACTGGCTTGGTTGGTGTGGTTTGGGCAAATGGATGGGGGGTATGCCTTGGGAGCCAAATGATGGAATTGCCATCATGGAAGCCTTGGGCTTCGAAGAGACATTTGGGCACCCAACATGGCTGAGTGATGAAGGGCCGTGGTTGTGGAGACTTCTGGGTCTTTTATCGACGAGGCTTTGAGTTATGATGTGGTTGTCGACACGGAGGAGAGCCTTTTGGTTGTGCTTTAGGAGACACATGTGTTGCCTTCATGGAATCTTTGAGCATTGAGCACGTTGGTAGGCACCCAGCGTTGTTGGCTTCGCTGTTCTTGGGGTTGCCTAACTGGCGACCGTGATGAGGACTTTTGAGCACAAGATATATATGCAAATGTATACAAATTTATTTTATGTAACAAGGCCCATTAGCAAAGGTTTTATATGTACAAACCTTAGGGATTTTGATATGGTTATAAATATGTAAAGCAATATCCCAAAAGTGGAAAAAGCAAGCCCAATTTGTACGCTCATCTATTCTTAGCTCCTTGGGCTATTTTTATGAATAAAATTCTCTAAATACTCAAGTTGTTGTGGAAGTGGAGCTACACACTTGAGGGGGAAGATTGCACCCAATCTTGTCTTCTTGTGTGCTATTCTCTATCCTTTACTTTTGATAGTGATGTTATTCTAATTCTCTTGCCTTGTATTATGCTAAGTTATTTACTTTTCAATTCAATTCAAGTCTTTGTTTCAATTATGATGTAATTTGTGAGATTTTAAATTATTTTCTTCAAGTACAAAAGGGTCTAGTGAGAGTGGTATCTCTATGAGAGCTTTGGTTTAATTTAATCTTCTAAAAGCAGTAGTTCAAAGACTTGTGAACAAAGAGGTTGGTTTAATTTAATCTTCTTAAAGGAGTTCAAAGACTTGTGGACAAAGTTCAAAGACTTGTGGACAAAGAGGAGGTGATTTTGGACAAAGTTCAAAGACTTGTGGACAAAGAGGAGGTGATTTTGGGAAGAAGGCTTGTCTTTAACCATTTAACCATTGGACAACAAATCCCCATCAATCTATGGCCCAAAGGATCAATCTATGGCCCAAAGGGTTTAACCATTGGACAACAAATCCCCATCAATCTATTGCACAAAGGGTAAAGCTAGGTCTAAAACCATTAGTGGGTTTCTTAAAACCACAAAACCACCTTCCTCAACTCTAATCCTCTTCCTAATCCGTGCATACGGATTGAATCAACAAATTGAGGAGGTCAAATCCCTGATTTCAGAATTGCTAAGTCTTCCCTCTGCTCAATTTCTATAATGGATGGTCTGTGTGTCCATAAGTTAATTGGTGAGAATATACAGTCCAAAAGATTTTAGAAAAAGAGACTTAGTTAATTAGATTCTTTTTTTTTCTTCCTTCCCGTTTCTATCCACGGGCGACTGGACGGGCTGTTACCTCCAGGGGAAAATTTTCTCTGCAATCTGCAATCTAGCCCCATTGGGCGGTGCTGCGCGAATCGTTCCAGGGAGAATGAGAGGGGCTGAGCCGCGCGGGTTACTCAACCCAAAGTTTTGCTAAGCTTTTAATAATAAAGCTTTAACAAGCTTTATATATATATATATATATATATATATATATATATATAATCCCATAATTTTCTCTTTTAAGCGCATCCCTGTGACCAAATTTTAGGAGAGAAACTCCATAGTTTCTCTTAAAGTAAGTTTTTGCAATTAAACTTGCTAATAGGCTTTAAAATTTTATAAAACCTATTCTCATTATTTTAAAAAACATTAATTCAAATTTTAGTTAAACTTTAGTTTTCTTCAATCTCTATTATTTTCATAAATCTTTTTGTTTTTTTTAAGGCCAAAACTTATACTTTAAAGTTTAATCATTAAAGCTTTAATATATATGTATATATATATATATATATATATATATATATATATATATATAATTAAAGCTTTTAAAAGTGCATATGTGACAACAACAAGTGTGTAAGGACGGCGGTGATGAGCAGCTTACAATGGAGCTCTTGAGCCATGCTTGCACTCGGTGGGATAAGCAACTTCCCACAACACATTAGGGTAGAGTTTCCTTAACAAACACTCACTAAATCATCATCTTCCACTAATACATACGATAGACCTAAGGGATTTAACAATGCCCTTGATATTTAAAGCATACTCATTGATCGACATGCTTTTCTTCTCCACACTATGTAGCTCTTGCTTTAGCTACAATTTCCTTGCCTTTGTGTTGGTATGGACATCTGTATTAGATTCTACCATGCAATTGCTGGAGTGTTGGCATCTTGCATGTGTTCTATCATTGTGTCTGTGACACTGATTAAAAGCCAATACATGACTTTCCTTGCACCCTAGTTCCAATCCTTGAATGCCTTTATATTTTCTAGAGTGGCATTCTCTTCGAACAACTCTAGAGGTTCCTCATTATCTCCTTTGACATAGTCCCAAAATCTGTTACCATCAGGAAATTGGTCATTCTGAACTTCCAAGTATGGAAGTTGTTCTTGTCTAGTTACTCACTGACAATATGATTGAGTTCATTAGACATGTTTGCCTGCGAGCGACAACTAGGAACCTACAAATAGATAATTTATGTGTGCAACTTATAACACAACAGTATCTTCTCTGACAACTGCAGCAATTCTTCAGCACAACCTGTATGTCACCAGATGTGACCAGAGTACATGTACATACACCCAAGGTCAACAATACATGTGCAAACATTATCTACACTCCCAAAAGGCATTGCAATAACCAGATTTTGACTAAAGACAGTTCTAAACCAGAACTACTTGACACTCATGAAAACACCTTGCAGTGATCGAATGGAGATCGAAACGCGTCCGAAATGTGATTTTGGCAGCACAAAGTACTAGGCATCTTGCACGCACCTTCAAGATTTGCGAAGAAAATTTCTCAATGGGAGATATGTAACTCCCGGAGGTACCCAAGAGGTGGCTTACCTAAACAAGAAAGGAAAGAGATGATGATGCTCTTACCCGTGTACCACTTCCTTGCTTGCTTTATTCTTGCCTCCTTATCTCCCACCCAAACTGAAGCTCTGATACCATAAAGAGAATGTGGGAGAGAGAGAGAGCTTGAGTTCTTTGCAAGCAAACACACACACACACACACACACAAGAGAGAGCAAGACACAAGAGAGAGATGGATGGCTGAATTTTCTACTATCTTCTTCTCTTCTCTACAACCATATATCTAAAAGATAAAGAGTAGGTACTATAAGGGAAATTACTCTCCTACAATAATATACAATGGTTAATCCATAGTGTGAACTCGACTATATGAGCTAGCGCTATAACTATGCCATAACTCTAGTACTCCAAAGTGGCTGTCACACAACGTGTCAGAGTGGCGGTATATCAACCAAAATCTCACTAACCATGCCAATGGCATGAGTGCAGAAGTTATCACCTAAGTGGATCATCAATGTCTGCAGCACTAGTTGAGCTCGATATCTCAACATTGATGTGCTATAGGGTGTTATTGAGAAAGCATCAAATTTCCTAAAGAAATCCACGCCTCCTTATGCTAGGGAATTGTGTCCCACAAGCTCCCAAATATGAAGTAAATGCTCAAAAAGACTAGGCTAGCTTCTACCTATGTTGGCTAGTACTCTATGTAAATCTTGTAAGAGAGGTAGCATGGGAGAGCTCACAAGTAGGCATGGAAAAAAGAGAAGGGATGAAGTTGTCGTTTTATAATTGGCAACCCTCTATATACATGAAAATGACCCTTATATTGTATATCACACCATGGCACATTAGTTAAATAATGCTAACTCAAGAAATTGGGAGCTACACAAAGGATACCAATGCATGACTAATGCAAACAAGGCACACCATGGGACATTAGTTAACTAATGCTAACTCAAGCAATTGGGGGCTACATAAAGGATATCCAATGTATGACTATTGCAACCAAGAGAAGAGGATCCACACACACACAAAAAAAAGCACTAGCCATACCATTATCCCATACCACCTACCCAATTACCACGACTAGCAAATACCATGTGTGCAAATCCATTTACCATTTTCCACGTACCACCTTGGCAAAACCATGACTCAAACTACTTTCCACTTTTCCACCTAATTTTAATGCAAACCATGGTTTTTCACCCAACCTTAGACCATTCAATTTATTTTTCCCCAAGGAATGCACACACTTAGGCTAAGCCTATTTAATTTATTTTTCTCAAGATGCACCAAAACCTTTGCCCAAGCTCTTGGTCCTAGGCTTAAATCTACATTCCAAATTCAATTTTTTTTTAGTTATATGGGATCTAAGTGCTTTCACATATGGGACCACACACGTGTGCACATGTGCACAATTTCACTTTTATAATTTTTTGAGCATGGGAACTTTAGAAAATTTCATGGGTGGTTATTTTTAAATTTTATTTTTTAAAGGATTTTCTTATTTTTGAATAATTTTCCATGTGCATATTTCTTCTTCAATAATTTTACCATTATTGGGCTAATTTTTTAATTTAATATTTTCTTTGAACACGAGTAGGAGGGATCTTACATTCTTTCCCACTTAAGCATCAAGATCTCCTCATCTTGTCAACTAGGAATAATCTCTAGCTAGATCCTCTTCTTTTTCCCAAGTTGCATCTTCAACACGGAAAATATTTCATTTAACTAAGCATTCTTTCATAATCTTATTTCATAGAATTTTTGCACGAACATTCAAGATTTTGTAGAGGTTTTTCATGAACATGTAGGGTTTCGTTGAGGTTTCGCACGAACATCCAAGATTTCTTTGGGTTCCAAATCTATATGTGGCATGATAATGTGATCATCTTCTAAGACGTGCTCAGGGTTTTGATGGATGATACTTCTTCAATAAGCTGACACAAAAGATGTTGTTTGTGAACCTTATAATTTGGAGGAAGAAGTAACTCATAAGCTTGATCTCGAATCCTTCTTGTAATAACATAAGTTCCACATTATCTTAGTGATAACTTCTTGTATTTCCCTAAGGATGAAAAAACCCTTTTGGGCCGTACATGAAGAAAACCCATGTCGCCTTCTTCAAACTCGTGGCTCAATCTTTTTGGATATGCATAATGTCTCTGTCTATCTTGATCAACTTTGCTATCTTTCATTTTATATAGAAAGCATCGTAAAAAACATTTTCTCCTAAAACTTTAAGAGTTTCCTATAGGTATAAAAATGTGCAGGTTCCTATGCACAAGGGTTTATATAACTTAAACATTTGAACCCATTTTTAGCCTTCCCTTAACCTCTTTCTTTCACCAACTCTTGCTAGATTTTAGGCTAATTTCATGACTCCTTTATTCTAAGAATTTTTACATGCTAATCTAGGTAAAGGCCCAAGTTCTAGATATGAGAAAATGGAACAAAGACTACATTTATGTGCACATTTAGGGTACACAATTATTTAAATAAGCTATCCTCTACATAGCCTTCCAAATCTTAACCCCCCCCCAAATTTTATTCGAATTATAATCTAAAACCAAAAATGATTTATGATAAGTTATAAGGCTTTCCCTATGGTCATCAAGAAAGTTGTCAAAAGCCTTTTTAACCTTTTTTTCCTATGGTTCACTACAATTATTTGCAAGATACAACATTATTTTCTAAGGTCATCCTCATGGTTAAATTTACTCCCCTATCCTCAAGTTGACTGCAATTACCTTACTATGGAATTAAAAATTATTCGATTGATCAATGATGGGTTTCTATGGTCATAAAGGTCATTTTTTATTGATTTAAGTATCAATTCTATTTATTTTTAATTGACAGAGAGGTAAAAATGGTTGAAATTGAATATAAGCACTCAATTGTACCAAAAGTACTGTTGTACTTTAAAAATTCAAAGATACTCGTAGAATTGTAAAGACTTAAGGTTCATATGTTGTACGGTGTTGAGAAAGCCTCTAATTTCCTCTAGAAGTCCATGCCTCCTACTGCTAGGGAATTGTGTCCCATAAGCTCCCAAATATGAAGTAAATGCTCAAAAAGACTCGGCTAGCTTCTACCTATGTTGGCTAGTACTCAATGTAAATGTTGTAAGAGGTACTAACAGGATTATGACAACATGGGAGAGATCACAAGTAGGCGTGGAAAAGAGAAGGGATGAAGGAGTCCTTTTATAACTTGCAATCCTCTATATGCATGAGAATGACCCTTATATGGTATATCACACCATGCACATTAGTTAACTAATGCTAACTCGAGCAATTGGGCACTACACCAAGAACATCCAGTGCATGCTAATGCATCTAAGAGAAGAGGATCCCGACACCATCCATGCAAAAAAACAACCACTAGCCAAAACCATTACCCCATAACACCTACTCACTTACCACTAGCAAATACCATGTATACAAATCCATTTACCATTTTCCACTTACCACCTTGGCAAAACCATGAATACTCTAACTATTTTCCACTTTCCCACCTAGTTTTAATGCAAACCATGGCTTTTTACCCAACCTTAGAACTTAATTAAATTTTCCCCGTGGAATCCACACACTTATGCTAAGCATATTTAATTTTCCCCAAGGAATGCACACTTACACTAAGCGTATTTAATTTAATTTTCCCCAAGGAATGCACTCTTACACTAAGTGTATTTAATTTATTTGTCTCAAGATGCTACCAACACCTTTGCCCAAGCTCTTCGTCCTAGGCTGAACTCTACATTTCAAATTTAACTACAGTTTTAGATTTTTCAAATTCATATGGGATCCAAGTGCTTTCACACAGTACATGTGTGCACATGTGCACAATTGCACTTTTATAATTTGTGAGCATAAAAGCTTTAGAAAATTTCAAGGTTATTTTCAAGAATTTACTTTTTCCAAGGGTTTTTCCTGTTTTAGAACAATTTCTTACGTGCATATTTTTTCTTCAAGGATCCCTCTTGTCGTAGATGCCCAACTCCATCTCAGACAATGTATCATTGCATATAGGAGTGCAAAGAAGCATAAAGGATTTAGCTATCTATAGCCCAACTCTTGGGCATATTGAGGACTAACCCTATCTATATAACTTGCGTTGCTATTGCATGGCTGGGTCTGGCTCGCGACTTTCTTTTTTAGGACAATTCTTGTCCATAGGACCATAGCTCTAAGATGTTTGCTTTAGGATATCCCTCAGTTACGGTACACACCACCTCCATTTAGTATTGACATCGCCTAGAAGATTACTGCTAGTATCACGGTGTAGCATATCTGGAAGACCAGATGCTCATAGGTCTTTGGGGGTATTCATGTTTATGACACTCAATGAGGCCTTCAGGGTTATTCATGTCTATGGCACAAAGTGTATATACACTATATGGAGTGACATTGTTCATACTCTTTTGGCCACCTAGCATATGGAGTGACATTGCTCGTACTCTTTTGGCCACCTGGTCCCATGTACAAGGATCTTCTAGAGCTGTGCACAAACAAAACACAAAAAATTTATGAGTGGGACCATGGTTTTTTTTCTCCTCCACTCCTACGAGGCTTTTAGGGCAGCAGAGTGCCCCGCAATCTCCCTACCTGTGTTTGTGATCTCCCTTTGAATGATTTTATGTTTATTTAATAGAAGTCTCTTTTGTAAAGAAAACAGAACGAACCATTCTATAAAATATTTCAAACTTAAAATAAAAAACTTCAGTCAAATTTTAGAAAAAAAAACTTCATCGATTGCAAGAGGTCCCAGTAGGTAGTTCAGCTTGAGCTGTCAACTTTAATGGTTTTCAAGAGGGTTGCTTATATTTTGCATTTGTTTTGCACCATGGCAACACAAGTGTGATGATTGCATGATCTTATTTTGTTGAGATTAATCTGCATAGAAGATACCCTTTCTAGTGGGCCAGTGGCCGTCGATGAGCCCAGAGATCGGGATTTTCAAATAACATCCCACATGGCCTCTGGGACTGGGATCTCCATATAGTCTTTGTCTCACACCTCAACCTATGTGAGTGCACTTCAATGGCAAACCTCATGAAACTGGTCCATGTAGGATTGCATCATTATTAAAAATATAATACACAGTAAACATTTGCACCTCATTTTTTCACAAGTTTTCCTGCATACATTAACATATTTAAGAGAGATTTTAGTTAAAATGCTCACAATCATGAAGGTTCTGGAAACCAATCATTGAATGTTTACAGGTGAATACCCACACTTTGCAGGTGTTTTGTAGCAAGTATGCAGACTTCCTATGAACCTTACCAGCCCCCAAATGAACCCTAATACCTAAACTTTGCAGGTCTTGTGCATAATAAACAACTGTACCCTTATAGACCGCAAATGAATTCCCATACATTAACCTACAGCTTGCATGGGATTCAGTAGGTTAGATTAACATTCCCAACCAACATCCATTGCATTATGTGAAGAAACAGTCAACTTCACTACCTGAAGAGGAGACATTTTTCCGATAAAAATTTACTCTCCTCAACCAGAGGATCTTAAAAACTTTTCTTCTCGCAGAGCTTCACTTCTGCATTACCATTCTGCAAAGCAAAGACATCCAACTCTCTCCCTGTGCTCTAAAAACAGCACAAAAAATGTGGACCTTACAGCAAGTAGATGGCTCTACTGAAACACAATTCGGCTTCGTTGTGTGGTAAAACCGTGACTATTCCAAGAGGAGTGATACATATAAGAGCCATAGCAAGATGTTATTTACATAGCCATGTTTACGAGACTTGCATGAAATTTAGTCATAAACTAAAATGAAGACACATTCTACCAATCGGGATTTGTGACTAGTGACACCGACTACAAAACACTCAATAAAAATGACGAGGTTTACTTAGAAGCCGCAGGCTCAACAATTATGATGTAGCTTGCCTCACCCTACTACTCTACACTGAGCAAGATCATGCTGCTTCATTACACTCTTAACAGGTCAGTATTTTCGAGCACGACCACGTCTTTTGAGAAAGTCAGGTACATCAATGGGAGCTCCGTTCCCCATTGCTGGTGGTGGGCGGGTAACAGAGGGAAGTGATACTTGCTGCATAAGCCAAAGAATAACCCAAAATTAGAGAGACACACACTATAAACACTTCGTATCTGAAAAATGCAAGCAAGTAACCACTCTTGCTCAAGAGAGATTACCCTTTCTCCTTCAACATGCCCTTTGAACCCTGTAGCAATCAGCGTGATGCTAACCTGTGCAGTTCAATTCCCAACAAGCAAAAAGCTTTTTCAGACCCATTTTGTAATTAGAAGATTCACATAGATAGAACATGTGACCAATCGCAACAGGCATGCTGATGTCCAAAAAAGGTAAATATTCTTTCTTTTATCCTAACAATGGCCTAGAGGCTCTTCTAAACACACTGCAGTCTGGACTCTGGTAGCAAAACTACCATGCTTCGATGACCATGTCTGCAAGAACACATTCTAGCCCCTCTACGCAAGTTAGTCCATCTGACACCACAGCCACATGGCATATTATGAACAGGTCACATGGCACGAGGTGTAAGGCAAAGTAATCCACCACCTCTGGAAAGGATATATCCCTCCAGGTATCGACTCCAGCCAATTAGCTAACAGACAGTTGACCTGTGCAAGACTGTCCCTACCCCGCTCACATTAAACATATCCTTCCTCCTCCACTATGTATTAAACAAGCAACCCAAACCCGTTTGATGGAAACCCTATGGACTCAAACCGCTACAAGCCAATCATGGTTGGCCAAGACTGGTCCCCTGCAGCCGCATATTGGGTCTTGATAAACAATTGAAAACATTAAGTATGTTTAAATCCCTGTCGAAGATGACCAAGAGTCCCTAAGCTTTGACTTGACTTGCATCCATACCATCTATGCAGACACTTAAATTATACACCAAAGTTCTACCAAAAATGATTGTCTTCATACCTGTCCACTGTAAGATTCGTCCACAACAGCACCAAATATAAGATTGGCATTAGGATCCACAAGATCATAAATGACCTCTGCTGCAGCATTTACCTGCAGATATATTTCCAAGACAACGAGAGGTAAAACTAGTGAATTAATACCAAAGAGTTTATATGAAGAGGCCGAAAGATGGCATGCTTATTTCCTCGAGACTACCTCAAATAATGTCAAATCTGTGCCTCCTGTAATATTCCAAACTATTCCAGTGGCCCGCTCTATACCCACGTCAAGGAGAGGTGATTGAATAGCATTCATTGCTGCATCTCTTGCCCTGGATTTTCCTGGAAAGCCAACACTACATTACTCTCTCTCTCTCTCTCTCTCTCTCTCTCTCTCTCTCTCTCTCTCTCAGACTTTAATGCCAGGAGAGAGAGGCATCAAGTTCATCTACTGGACCATGGAGATCCCATCCTACTACACGAGATGAACAACCCAGATATGAGGATGCAGCGGATATGACATAACCGAGGGCATACCACAGCTTTTGGGAGACATCTCCTTGATATGGACGCTGCCCAGGGGCTTATTATATATAATGGGATGGCCAGAAGCAGTCTCACCTACTTCCCACATGGAGGAGGCTCTAGCACAGTGTATTATCTCATGGGGCCCCTGGCAGCCCATATTCAGGACTTCTCCACCCCACCTCCCCCTCTTGGAGCTGACCACACTTAAATCTCTTTCACCCTGTCTGGCACCTTTCCCACTGCACCTCACCCATCTAGCACTACACAAAAGTTCACTTTCATCACGACCTAGATGCTGTATACGGAAATCACATATACTGCCATATCTGCCAAGTCAACCCATCAGCCCTGCTTCCCACACACATCCCAGCTTATCATCATCCTGCAAAACTCCACTACAAATTCCTTCCCCTGCACACACACACACACACACACACCAATCCACCGCCAAACCTCCATGTGACATTATGCCTCAAAATCACGAAGCATCAAGTGGCATAGATTTTCCGATGCCTTACAAGACCCAAATGTGTAGGCTTTTCTGGTCACACGTGAGAATGAATTATACCAACTATTTTTGAGTGCTAACTACAAGGAATGTTGAGTTAGGCTTGATCCTAATGTGCAGGAAATGGGAGCATAAAACAGCAAACAGAGAGAGAGAGAGAGAGAGAGAGATTTGGGAAAGCAACATGATGCTGAATGTATTAGAATGATGAGGTTGTGTCCCCACAGTTACAAGTACACGGCATAATAATAAAATGCTATCCATATGGTGTCCTTTCACACCTAGTGGTCAAGGCGGAAAAATCCTTCAATATAGAAGGTAGAAAGTGCCCCTTACAAGCCCATGTTCACACCTGACACTACCACTATGAGTTTTTCTATAAATGCCGATAGTGTCAATATGTACAGGGTAGCAAATCACTCTCCAAATGGGAGTAAGCTCAAAGCTTTGCGGAAAGCTTCAAACTTCTCTCTAGGCAATGCCTTAGTAAACAGATATGCAATGTTCTCTCTAGGCAATGCCTTAGTAAATAGATCTACAATGATGTCATGTGTAGGATGTCATGTGTAGGACAGTAAACCAAATTGATCTCCCCTGCATTTAGCCTCTATGTGACATAGTGAGAATGTATCCCTATGTGCTGGGTGAACGCATGGAAGACTCTTAAGCGAGAATGGGAGAGGGTGTCTGCTAACTCCCATGAAGATCTACCATCAATCTCCTCAGCCATACACACTCAACTATAGTAGTGAAAGCTGCCCTTTACTCGGCTTCACGTGAAGATGTAGCCACAATAGGTTGCTTTTTGCTCAACCATGATATTCATGAGCTCCCAAGGAAAAAGCAATTCCTACTTCTGGACTGCCTTGTGTCATAATCACCAGCCCAATCCAAATCACTCTAAGCATGGACCTGAAAAACACCCCTAACCCCCCCCCCCTCCCCCTCTTTCGGCATAGAACAAACCAAGAGACTGGGTGCCCTGTAATGTAAGTAGCTCAACACACACTTAACAGCTTGCCAATGTTTTCTCCATGGGCTGTGCATAAATTTGCTCAACTGGGACACTCTGAATTGTATGTCCTGCCTCGTGTTACACAAATATACGAGGTAGCAACAGCCCAGTTTGTAAAGAGTGGCATTACAAGGCTCTCCTGCATCATACATTCTCAACCGTAAGCTTGGGTTCTACTAGAGTAGAAATAGGCTTACAATCTTGAAATTTGAACCTTTGTAGCAGCCCCTTTATGTACTTGGACTACAGCAAAACAATGCCCTCTTGTAACTGTAAAAACTGTATGCCCAAATAATAGTGTAACAGCTCGAGATGTGACATCTCAAAAGAGGATTCAAGATCAACCTTGAATGTTGCAATGTTATCCACATTGGTCCCTATTAGCAACATATCATCCACATATAGGATGATGATAATCAAATCTTCTTTGTCCACCTTGACGTAGAGGTTACTCTTGTCAAGCCCCCATGCAAGCAACCCTAGCTCTGTGAATCCTGCTTCATGTAAAAATGTGAGAAAGAAGAAGAAGGGCTCTAAAATAGCAAAAATAAACCTAGCTTGGCATGCCACGTTTAACCACCCAACCATTATATATGCCAATGACCCCGGGTGTCCAGTGTGTACCTTACCAGCAACACACCATAGTCACGTGCCGCCTATGTCTCCACTGGTACTCCCATGCTACACATCACTGGGTCTTTGGCCTACAACCTTCGACCCCGAACGTTACCCGTTCACACTTATTAATATAAGCGGTGATGTGCAATAGTATGTCCCCATTGATTTTCTCATACAACGCCTACATGTCCCACGAATTACTAGCGTGTAAATCCCACGTATCGGTGTGTACGCGTCCCACGTATTGCCACGTGTAAAGGTGATAACATTCTTTCCCCCTTTTAGGAATCATCGTCCTCGATGACAAATTAAGGATAACGCTTCGAAATTGAAACTCCGTTTACCAAGTGGCATCTGTCAAGGGATGTCCTTTCCATTTTACAAGAAACTCCCGAAGAGTACGATTTCACAATCGTCTTTCTCTTCGTTCCAAGATCTGTTCTAGTCCATGCTCTTCTTGATCAGGTTCCTACAAAGCAATCATACCATCAACTAAATTATCACCGTCGTGAAGATAACACTTCAATCGACTCACGTGAAATATCAGGTGGACACGACAATCTTGTGGTAAGTCCAATTTATAAGCCACATCTCCGACTCATTTCAAAATCGTCCATGGCCCACAATATCTAGGCGACAATTTAGTAAATTTACCCACACGAAGGGTCTCAGTCCTCCGAGGAACAAGTAGAAACACTTTCTCCCCCTCTTTAAAAGAATGAGCTATCCGCATGGGATTAGCGTACTTAACCACTTGATCCATAGCCCAATGGATATAATCTCGAGCTCTAGCTAAGTTTAACTGCATCTGAGATAGAAATTCAGTTGCATTGGGTGTCTTCTAAGGTAATCCAATTGTACCTAGCATCAATAGATATACCGATAATTCAATTCACATGGAGAAAAGTTTGTAGAGTGCTAGCATGAATTATACGCAAACTCCAATAAAGGTAACTACTTTTCTGTCACGTGCACCTTGCACTGGGGTACACAGCGACACACTGGCATGATCGTGAGTGCAACATTTGTATAGAAGTAGCACCTTTTTATAGAAATATTTGTCGAACGCCGTGACCCCATTGTGAGCCCTCAGTCCAAGGACAGTCAGGCACGAGCTACGTAGGTCAGTCTTTGAGCCTTAGAGGTCAATCAAGTGTCAGTCCTCTTAAGCCACTTGGAGAATTCATCAGCATATGTGCAGTCCTACAGCTATCTAGACTTGCATCAGTGGCCCGAAGAGTCTTCAGCAGATCCTCGGATTGGTGGATACTCAACCGACGATCGGTCTATCGCTTGTTTACTCAAGCATTGTACAACATTCTCCAAAGAATAATATAAGCAAATACTCCTTGCAGGGAAGGGGGCCCTTTCAGTGGGTATTTGTGACCCAATACTGTGTCGTCTTCTTCATTCTCATTCTCTTCTCTCTCTCTACTCTCTGAATTGGATGCTAAAGATTCTCACTACATAAAGGTATAAAGAAGGCCGTGTTGTGCATTATCACGATCAAGCTTAGTGCTCGTAACATTGGTATGAGAACATCAGGTTGGTGACCCAACTCGGCTACCTAAAGAAGTGAGAGCATCCGATGGATGGTAATACTGGGACCCGGAAAAAACACCTAGGCCTCCACCATGTCAGGAGAGAAATCACATCAAGAAGAAAGCCAACAAGAAGTGATGGAGGCACAAATCTTCCAAACATAAAGCTCGCTTCCACCAAGCACAAAAGAGCTCCTAAGAATAATGATGGAGCAAATAAATTCTCTGAAGATGCAGCTTGCCGCCAAAAAAGATCAGTCCAAAGAAAGCATCTCAGATCCAACACAGGTCCTTCGCACTATGGAGGAACAAAGAAGAAAAGACGAAGATCGACGTGAAGAAGCAAAAAGAAAAGAAGAAGCATGACGTGAAGAACAAAGAAGAAAAGATGAAGAAGCAAAAAGAAAAGTAGAAGAAGAGAAAGAATTGAGACGTGCGGAGGAACAAAGAGATAAGGAAGCCACACGCAAATATGAGGAAGACCAGCGCCGTCGAGAAAAAGAAGACCGAGAGTTTTAGCAAAGACTCGACTGGGAGGCCATGCAAATCCAGCATCAACAAACCATTGCATAGATTCTAACGGCCCTCCCTCAGCATGCTCCGAATTCCTTGTCCTCCACCACCCCTACCACTACCGTCATACGAACCTCTCCAAATTTTAGTAAGTATGATGGTAAGTGTGATCATGCTTCTGTTACTCAATTTATTCATCAATTTGAAGCACATTTTCCTTCAGTCCATATAGCAGCACCCCAACTCACTGAGAAGCTGTTACTTGGCAGCAACCTTGGTCACAACTTCACACAGACTCCATCACAAGCCAATTCCACTTTCATTGGACTACCTTGGTGCCTGACCTCAAGGACGGTTTTCTTCCACCACAGTACATGACCAATCTTGAGGACGAGTTTTCCTCACTCACTCAAGGTGGTTTCCCTATTTGACCTATTCCTACAAGGTCATTACAATGGCCCAGCAATTGGGCATATCGGAAGAAGATAAGCTCAAGCACTTCATTCAAGGTTTAGACACTATCATTAGGTACCCAGCGAGGAATTTTGAGCCTCAGACTTATTCACCGGCACTAGCCCTCGCTCAGAATCAAGAGTTGATACTAAACAGAGGTAAGCCCAAGTAGGTACAGTCTTCCCTAAAGCCCCAACAGTAGTCATCTACCCAGGGTAAGGAGACTCAGAACAACAAAGACCAAAAGGACCAAAAGAAAAACTCTCCAGGTCAATCGCGCAATAGAAAAGATCCTATGCCCAAGAAGACTCCTAAGGAAAAAGCTAAGGAGAGCATCACTGGAGGTTATCTCCAGCCGGATGAACAAACATAGTACAGGACAAAGAACCGTTGTTTCTTCAATCACACTTTGAAACACGAGAATGCTAAGGCATCCACTTCCACAATAGCCACCGTAGCAGCCTCATCCACACCTCCGCCATCAACCTCAATGGCCGTTCAGCTTTTGCCCTCTTTGAATTCAATGCCACCAGTGGTATTTGATGATAAGCAGGAGGGTGAGGCTGAGGGAAAGGCAGGCTCTCATCCGTGCCTATGGCACTGCAGAGGGACAGAAATTCATTGTCCTCTTTGGCATGGGCAGTTCTGTGGACGCCATCTCTCCGCAGTTGGCCACCAAGATGAGATGTACCTTGGTTCCTGATCATCTAGATGTGGACGGGTTTACCCCTGGTCTACATACACACATTACTCATAAAGCTCAACAGTTTGAGTTTCAGGTTCAGAGAGCCATATTCCAATGAGATTTTATTGTCTCCCCTCTTTTAGGGTGTGACATCCTCGGGATCCGGTGGTTTAGACAGTATGCACCCATTCTTGATTGGAGGCACGACACTTTCACTATCGTTGAAGGTTTTCTTGAGCCTCTCACGATTCACGAGGATCAAAGTATTCCTGGAATTCCACTCATTTTCCACATTCAAGCCGTACGAGCCATATGAAAAGGAGCAGAGTGTGCATTACTATATGTCCGCTCTCAGTCTATGTAGTTCAAAAAGCTCCCACAGGGGTGTAGCAAATGGCTGACCTTTTGTCTCAATACGGCAACATCATGCTGCGAGACGACCTCCCACCCAGTAGACCTAAGGACCGTCGCATAGAGTTGGTTCCTGGTTCAAAACCTCCAAGCAAGTTCCCCTACCGCCTTTCTAAGGCGTTGGAGAGCGAGCTGGAGCAGCAGTTAGCCCAACTACTCCAGTCCGGATTTATCCGATCGTCTTCCTCACCTTTTGCCGCTCCCATTCTGTTTGTCCAAAGAGGGATAAGTCCGCACGCTTATGTGTGGATTACAGGGCGCTCAATAAGCTAAAAATTAAGAATACATTCCCCATGCCCAGAATAGAGTATATCCTAGAACGACTCAATGGTGCCAAAATTTTCTCTAAGATAGCCTGGCTACCATCAAGTTCGGATCTTCAAGGCCAACATTCCAAAAACCGCCTCCAGGACCGAGCGCAGCCACTACGAATTTGTGGTGATGCCCTTTGAAAGTGTCTGTCACGCACAAGGCTCTAGAAGCATTATAGGCAAAAGTTGCCTCTGAGTCACCAGTTTTGAAGTTGGCATCATGGGACGATCCTTTCGAGGTGATTACTGCTGCCAGTAACCTTGCCATTGGCGATGTTTTACAGCAAGATGGAAGGCCTGTGACTTATTATAGCTGCAAATTGAATTAACACCAAAAAGAATTATTCAGTGTATGACAAAGAGCTGTTGGGAGTGATGACCACTCTTAAGCATTGGAAGCACTTCCTTTACACGAGAGACTTCATAGTTAAGACAGATCACCAGACACTTAAATGGTTGCAAACCATGCCCATTGCCCAATGGAGTGACAAGCAATCAAGGTGGAGTCAATTATTCCAACAATTTGGGGAAATGATTGAATACGTCCATGATTGAATACGTCCCAGGCAACAAAAAAAAAACCTGTTGTCGATGCTATTAATTTTAAGGACACTATTCAAACATTACAGGAGTCCAATGTGCTAGAAGTTCAAGGCAAAGACTTGGACAGTATGAAGGCACAGTATCTAGATTCAGAAGAGTTCGGATCTCAATATCAATGGGCCCTCCGTTTAGAACCTAGCCACTTCAGTATACAGGATGGTTGCTTGTTTTCAAGAACCGTCTTTGTGTACTAAAAGAAAAGCATCAAGTCCTTCTCCATGATGCCCATGACTCTCTTGTTGGGGGTCGTAGGGGTATCAACAGTACCTTACAGAAGTTAGAGAGATCATTCTATTGGCCTAAGATGCGACGCGATGTCTACCAACACGTCCAATCATGTCAGATATGTCAAAAGGTGAAAGTTTCTCGTACCAAACAAGCAAGGTTACCTCAACCTTTGCCTATTCCTAAGGGACTCTTTCACAACATCAGTATGGACTTCGTATGCCCTCTTCCCGCTTTAACTGGATCTAGAAACACACAGTATATGACATTCATTAAGTTTTGCATCCTCATTCCACGCAAGCAGACAGCCACAGCCGAGGACATAGCTCGCTTATTCATTCGGTTTTGGTACCCCATTGGTGGTTTGCCACAAACTATCACATCATATAGAGATCCAAAATTTACGTCTCATTTTTGGAGAATATTGTTTAACAATTTTGGGACTAAGTTGCAATTGTCCAGCACATTCCATCCTCAAACAAATAGCCAAACAGAAATATTCAATCAATTGGCCTTTGACGTTCTCAAATCATACTACCATGACAAGCAGTCGAAATGGGAACAATATCTTCCTTTGGTTCAAACAATCCTAAACGATACTCACTCATCAAGTATTGGCCAGATGCCATACGAGGCAGCATTTGGTCGCCAGTTCTCGTCTCTTTTGACGAGACAGGTGTCACCATTTGTTGAGGCCAATAAAACCACTGAGACATTCTCGAAAATCATGGAGTCTGTTGTTAAGGAGTGCCTTGCCAAAGCTCAAGAAGCATATACCCGGCAAGCCAACAAATCCAGACGAGATGTCAACTTTAAGGAAAGAGATTGGGTATATCTCCGCATCATGAAACAACAGCTAAAGCAAGCGGACAAGCGTTGTCTCAAACTTTCATTCCGAAGTTTCGGTCCATTTCCAATCATTCAAAAGTTAAGTGATGTTCTTTAAAGTTAAATTTGCTGGAAAGTTGGACTATGCACAATGTCTTTCATGTTTCTTGGTTGAAGTCATATGTAGGTCTAGCATTGCAAGATGTATCCGAAGAGCAACAACCAAATATGATCGATGAAGCTGAAGTTGGACTATGCACAATGTCTTTCATGTTTCTTGGTTGAAGTCATATGTAGGTCTAGCATTGCAGGATGTATCCGAAGAGCAACAACTAAATATGATCGATGAAGCTGAATTCATAGAGCCAGCACAAATTCCCCTCCACAAATGGAAGCATGGATCCGGTCAAAGAATATGACAGTTTTACACGAAGTTTAAAGACCGCGGAACCCATGAAGCAGTTTGGCTAGATGAAGAGTTCTTTCAAGAGTACCCCCAATTGTTGGCGGACTACTTGGAAGCCCTTAATTTGCCATCAAGTTAAGCAGGAGGGAATGTCACGTGCACCCTACACTAGGGTACACGGTGACACACTGGCATGATCATCAATGCAACATTTGTACAGAAGTACAAAAATATTTGTCGTATGCCGTGACCCCATTGTGAGCCCTCAGTCCAGGGACAGTCACGCACGAGCTACGTAGGTCAATCTTTGAGCCTTAGAGGTCAATCAAGTGTCAATCCTCTTAAGCCACTTGGAGAATTCATCAGTTAGTGTATGTAGAAGTCATCCTTTATGAGCCCTCAGTCCAAGGACAATCAAGCACGAACATGGAGATCGTTGGCCCCGAGCATGTAGTGGGCTTTGTTGCGGATGGGGAGCCTTCCAATAGGGCGGCGGGAGCTATTCTCCAAGGTATGTATGGACATGTCACGGTGTCCTTTTGTATGGCTCCTTGCCTAAACAACCTCCTCAAGGACATCGGGGCATTACCATGGATCAGCCCGCTCGTTGAGGAGGCCAACACCATGGTCTCCTTTGTCCTCAACCACCAAAGACTTCGGCATGAGTTCAACAAGAGGTCCTGTCTCTCTCTCCTCAAATATTCCGACACCCGGTTTGCCTACAACTTTCTCATGTTGGGCCAGTTGAAGGATTGTAGCGGTGCTTTGAGGAGGCTTTTCCTTAGCGACTAGTTTGTCGCCATGCAAGAGTCCCATACAAACACTGGCCAAGAGTGTAGGCTACGGGCGGATGACGCCTCTTGGTGGGAGCGTGTGAAAACCACAGATGCTATGGTGAGGCCCATGGTCCACCTATTGAGGATTGTAGACGCTATGCAACCATGCATAGGCAAGGTCTACGAGGCCATGGATCGCATGATAGAGAAGTTGAAAGACTTTGTGCCTGACGAAGACAGATACGAGGAGATCCATGCCTTGTGTCTAGGAAGGTGGAATTCCTACTACTCTCCATTGCATGCAGCAGCTTATGTGGTGGACCCAGAATTCCAAGGCAACAAGCAGAAGAGCGACCAGGTGAGCGCTGGATGGAGGATCATCTTGGATCGTCTTGTGCCTGATGCATCGGTTAGGCGCAAGATCAGGGACCAGCTTTCGATGTACAGGTCATTTCATGGCTCCTATGGCTGTCATGATGCACAGGTTGACCGCTCCAAAGTTGGTGCTGCTCTATGGTGGGAGGACTTTGGTTCAGATGGACCGGAGCTGCAGCAGCTTGCCATCCGCATACTTAGCCAGGCCGTCAGCTCCTCTTGCTTGGAGCAACTTTGGAGTACCTACAGCCACATTGCCTCTAGGAAGAGGAACCGACTCGAGGTAGAGCGTGCCAAATTGCCAATGACCTTGGTCCTTGTCTTCATCAGCGCGAACTTGCGAATGCTTTGCAAGAGCGTGACCAAGAAGGCAGATTCCTTCACGGAGTGGGAGATGAGTCAACAAGAAGAGCAACAAGAGGATGAGGTGCAGGAGCAGCATGCCAGTGAGGATGAGACTGAGGATGAGCTTGATGCTTCTTTGGCACAAGCTACCCATGACCATGAAGCGAGCACTTCACGTGGATGATCATTCATGGATCATGATTCATGATTCATGGGCCTTACTACTTAGCTCTAGCCTCTAGCCTCTAGTCTTCAGCACTTTTTTGTCATCGACTCATTTGAGTCCGTCCATGTATTCTGCCTCCTTAAGGCTTAGTCCTGACTCTTGAGTCATGACTCATTTTGTATCTACTTAATTATTAATATGACTCAAAAGCTTACCATTTTAGTGTAAATTTGTGCTCATTTTGATGTACTTCCAAAGTAGAATAAGTGTAGAGTAGAACAAATTTTTAAAAAAGTATTTTTTGAGTGCCGTTCCCTCCTAGTCCCCGTTCCCTACTTATGGCCGTCCCCCGTCCCGTCCCCGTCACCGTCACCGTCCCCCGTCCCTTGTGACTATGACAGGGCTGCAGATCTGAAAAAAACTCAGAGGAGAGGGACTGTAGACAGGGCAGAATATGGGGCAGCAGGAAAACGCAAATCCTAGATTGATGATACCATAAGGAAGAAGAGGGAGCAACTAATGCTGAAAGCCACCGGCACTCTGATACCATGAAGGAATGCACAGCGGAAGATGGGAAAGTGGAAATGCAGGAGAGAGAGAGAGAGAGAGAGAGAGAGAGAGAGAAACGCGGGTGTATACCTGCTCTCAATATCAACCAAACAAGATGAACATGCTGGCACAAGTCGCGAGTAGGAGGGGGAAGGTCACCTCGTATGTGAGGGACTGCAGCAAGCCAACAACGCAGAGGCACAAGGCATGCAAGGCGAGCACACAGTTTGTGTGAGGGGGGAAAGGCCCGGTTATATATATGCCCAAAAAGGGGCAGCCGACCGGCACATGGCATGGGCAAATAATCCCCACGACTCCATAAATGGGGAAGACCGTGGGAAAAGATGTGAGGGGTGACCAGCCCCTCGAGCTAACATGGTCGGCCCTAGAGGCAACAGAGGAGCCAGCAGCAAGGGGATGATGATGTCTAACAGCCAAATCCAGAACACTAGGCACTTGGGTTGCTGACTCTATCTTGTCAAGACGGTCAAATATGGCCTCTACGCTCTGAGACCCTCAGAAAAATCTCCAAGTTGTGTGAAAACCATAACAAGTTGCCCAAAACCATAGATAAAAGAACGATTGCGAGGGTTGAAACCCTTCACACTGAGGAAGGGTGGGTGGGATAAGGGAGGCACTTATGCACCACAAAGAACCGCAATAGTGACTTTCTCCAAACCTGGACTTGTGCACTCCTAGAACCTAGGGGCTCTACCCTATCTAGGAGTCGACGCACTCGGGTTCCAGAAGAGAATAAATTTGCAGGTTCACTAGGCTCTGATACCAGCTGTAGAACTCTCATGTCTATGTGCTGAGTAAAGTGCAGTGGAATCAACATGCAGCACACACAAGAGTCCTAAAACTGCTGTTTTGTATTACATACAAGTCTCAAGAAATGGCTATCTCTATTGCTGTCAGCCTCTTTTAGGACTGCTCCACAGCATCATATCTGATGGCCGACTTGCTGTCCAACTGCCGACTGCCACGTGGCACATGTGCCTGTCCAGATGGCTGCACCTGCTGCCTGCCTATCACAGACACTGTACATGCTCCCGACTACTACGTGCTGCCCACGTATGCCCTAAGGGAAGTGTGTCACAAAATCCAATTAGGTAAGTGGGTGTATTAGTCAGAGACAATGCCAAGAATGTGACACACAAACCTTTGGAGGAAAGATAGACTGCTCACTCATCTCTGGAGTCTACATGCAGGATGTTGGGGCTTGAGATTTCTTGAGAATACTGACCGGCTCCTCCCGTCTTCTTGTTAGCTGGGACTACATTGACTCTTGCATGGCTAGCAGTGACATATGTACATACCTTTGTACCTCCTTTTGCCTACTGTGCTTAGGATGATGTCGCTTCTCAGTTTGGCCATTTCTGTGTAATAATTTTGTATAATTTTTTTTCTCCTACTAGCACTGATCTGACTAATACATAAAACCATTTTCCCAAAAAAAAAAGAGAGAGAGAAAGAAAGAAAGGAAGAAAGATGTACTAAGTTCTAACATCTTCTAAAGACCCAAAGGGTCTACGAGACCAACAAAGTAGTATAATATCTCCATGAAAAATGCAGAGTCATTTAAGAAAAACTGAAAAAATAGACTAGCTACCTACGCTGAAAACCTGTCAATGCAAGTAGCTCTTTGGCTGATACAAGGTGCCAGTGTCTACAATGGGAGAAGGTAGTGGAGACTAGTATGAAATAACCACGAGAGAGAGAGAGAGAGAGAGAGAGGAAATAACCACTAGCAGTGCCGATTCCCATTAAAGATGAGCCTGCATCAGTCATGATTGCCCGAACATCAGCAAAGTCCACATTAACAAGGCCAGGTACCTGCAAGGAGAGGCATCTCAACTTTGCATCGTTGTGAATAACTAGAAAACAAGCAAAAACAAATCTTGTCCACAAACAGAGCTTGGGTGGAAAGGTGTACCGTAATTATGTCTGAAATGCCTTTCACACCTTGACGAAGAATATCATCTGCCAAGTTGAAGGCTTCTGTAACTGGTGTAGACTGCGACACAGCTGTCAATAGCTTGTCATTAGGAATCATAATGAGTGTGTCAACACTGTGCCTCAAGGCTGCAATCCCTTCTTGTGCTTGACGTGCTCTCCTACGCCCTTCAAAAGAGAAGGGGGTGGTCACAATCCCCACAGTCAAAATCCCAAGTGATTTTGCAATCCCAGCAATGACAGGAGCAGCTCCACTGCCAGTTCCACCACCCATGCCAGCCTACCAATGCAAGATAATGACGATTCATTAGACGCGTCATGCTTTATTTCCTTGCACAGCATCAGGGGTTGACAACTTTGCTCATCCTACACAAAGACCATCCACAGCTAGCCACCTGATAGTAATACACAAAGCCCCTCACAACAATTCTAGAGTAAGTAAACTTCACTTGCAGTTGGGACATTTTCAAGAGAAGAGCATGCAATCCTTGATTCATAAAAGCCTATTCTCAGAGCCCCAAGTGACCCACTTCATCCTGCATAACATTATGTTGAGATCAAATGCAATGAATAAAACTGACATGTAATGAAACGGTAAGGTTAATTCCCAAAATTAAGGGGGAACCAAACCTTGTTTTATGAAGGTCTGCTCAAAAACACACCGAGCCTTGAGCTTCAAATGCATTGCGTAGTCTACATACTACTCAAAAAGCAGAGCCAACACAGCCCGATTGAGGTTATCACAATATTGCATTAATGACCCAATGCTGCCCAATGAAGGCTAACACTACATTGCAATTTACCATAAATCACAGAGCTCTAGCATAAATATCATAGCCAAGGCCAATTCAAACAGACTCAGCCTGATCAAGTAACCATGCATTGCATAAGCCAAGGCCAATTCAAACATTGCATAAACTAAGGCAGCTTCTTTGACAGCTTCTTTGAAACACATGAAGTAAAAGAATAAGCTATTGGACTACTACAAATGAATAGAATACTAAGTGAAACTAGCATTGACACCAAGTAGCACTTACAGGCAACCTAACATGCCGATAGATAGATAGATAGATAGGGAGGGAGACAGAGAGGATGTTCATACCGTCACGAAGACCATGTCAGCGCCTTGGACTGCTTCCTCAACAAGAACTCTGCTCTCTTCTGCAGCATTCATGCCGATTTCAGGGTTCCCTCCTGCTCCAAGTCCTCTTGTCAGCTGAGATCCTATTTGCAACCGATTGTCCACAGGCAAGGGAGACATTTTCAACGCTTGCAGGTCCGTGTTGACAATCCAAAACTCCACACCTTTCATCTCGCTCTCAAGCATTCTGTTAACAGCATTGGAGCCGCCTCCTCCAACCCCTATAACCTTTATCTTAGCCTCGTTATACATGTCTGATTCAAGCCACTCATCGGAAGAAGAAAGCTCTCTATCCACAGAAAAATTATCACCAAACGTCTGCCCCTGTTTGGTGGTGAGGTCCTCTTGCCATTTGCGGGCATAGCTCTCTGATCCAACAGAGTAAGAAGAAATGCTGGAAAGTACCTTCTTAGGGTGTGCTTGCAAGCGAGAGTTTGCAAAGTTAGGCAGTGAAAAGCATTCACTGCTGCTGTAAACCATAGATGGTACAGAGTAGCTTGCGCGCCTCATATGCGGCAAGGTTCTTAGACTATGGCCATGGCGGCAGTCGAGTTCCGACGAGGGTATCCTGCTATTGCAAAGCTTTGAAGAAGAATCGGAGAGAAGCATCCGGCTGCACATTTCGGATGCAAGCGTTGACAAACTGCAGCTCTTGGACGCAAGAAGGAGCAAAACCTCGTCTGTAAAATTAGGGTTTAAATTGCGCAGGCCATAGAGAGCATGGAAAAGAGCAGGCTTCTTTTACACAGGAATGAAAATGGGCATGCGGAGAGGCAGGCAAGGTGGAGTTATCATGGAGGGAGCGCAACCTGAGGAGGAGGCATTGGTTGATGGTACTGTTCCTGCTTTGCTTTCAGAGGGGAAGCTCTGAGCCCTCTGGCTATGGAGGAGCGGTGCAAGCTTTGTGTGTGAGCTCTCTGGCTATGGCGGATGTCCTCACTTGTCGCTGTCTTCCTCGTCGCCTTGTGCTTCAGTGACCCTCGCTCGGGCAGTCCTAACGCTCCTAAGCCTAGGTACAGCTTTGCCCTATGCCACTTATTACGGCCACATTCAAAATGCATTTAGTTAACACAAGGAAAAATGGATAAACCTAAAACGATCAACTTAACCTAACAAAATTATCTC
This sequence comes from Cibotium barometz, assembly GCF_041138505.1. Classification (NCBI taxonomy): domain Eukaryota; kingdom Viridiplantae; phylum Streptophyta; class Polypodiopsida; order Cyatheales; family Cibotiaceae; genus Cibotium; species Cibotium barometz. The sequence continues at coordinate 46,787,684 of NC_141080.1, read as the reverse complement.
CCAAGCATCTTTTTTCAACCACAAGTTATAATTTCCAAGAGTTGGTGCAAAACTAGCATTGATAACTACAAGAACAAGCTGCCCCCACAGCTTCACAGATAATGTTCCACCAAAGAGCCAATTTCATGACTGATTTTGGGCCAATTGCATTGTGACACCTCAGCATTTTTTGTTGTATGGTGGCTAGAATTTTAGAGCCACCACAGTACAAATTTTTTGCATGAAGTAGAGGTCACTACAAATTTTTGCATAAAGTGGAGGTATGCCCTGTCAATGCTAGGGTGGGTGTTATGTTATTGGCCCCTCTACCCTATAAGTTGAAATGGATTCCTTCTTTACAATGACTAGTGGGCTTACCCGTGCTTCGCGTGTACATAATTCCCAACTTGATATTTTCCAAATTCCTAGGGTAATAGGAGCCTACCTCTCCTCGAACCTCCAAATTCTTGTCACGTGGCAGCTTCGTGAAACTCTTCCTTTATATAATATAGAGATATGGAGAAGAGAAGAGATACAAAATGCTATTGATGAGGGGCTTTAGGCAAGGGGGTGGGATCCAATGCTTGAAACACCCATTTTTTCCCATTATTTTTCAAGGGTCAAAAACAGTACATCTTAATAATCTCGGCATTTCTCTAATTTTAGCGATACATCCAAGTTTCTTTTTAGCATCATATTTATTTTGATCATTTGAGAAGAACATTTTTTCGAGCATTGGTGTGAGCTCACAAGTGTCATGTTTCTAACGGACAAGACGAGGGGAAGAGTTGGGGACCTGGAAGATATCCATCCTCTTTTAAAGGAGGGGCGAGTGGAATCTCACCTCTGAGGGAGCATGTGTGTAAATCAAAGCCCTGATATGCAACCCAAGTATGTTAACACCTTTATAATATTTGCATGCTTTTCACCACATCTAAAGCCTCTTGGTTTCTTCACGTGAGAAATGAAATCTTCAAATGTATGGTTAAGTATGTACACCTTACTTAAGAATCGATGGCAAACAATTTCTCAAAATGTATGGAGAAATGATGTTTACTCCCTTGATTTTGAAGACAATTTTGAGAGGACAATCTAGAAAAGTAAGAGAGATAATATTGAAGGGAGAAGTCAAATTGCTTCAAGGGAGAATAGAAAGGCATTAGTACCAACCTAGTCCATTAATACCAACCTATTCTATCTTTATGTATATAAATAGAGACTCCATTTTTGTGACTTGTGGCAAAACCAAAAAAAGTCATGTGAATTAGGATGAATGGAAGATATGCACATCATCGTACTAGAAATAGTGGATGCTAAGGGCAATGCCAATAAAAAGAGGGCATAATAGGAGTTTGATGTGTTTGCTCTTAAATTGAAGGGAGGTTCAAGGCCCACCACATTTCTTGGATTGTGAAGTGCTGCCAAAAGTAAAGTAGCATAGAGAGGACTCAATTGATTGCACACTAATAAGAAAGAGTCTAAGGATATATGAGGTGATTGGTGTCCAAGGCCAAGTGCAACCCAAGGATAAGTAAGAATGGACTTAACCCTTTGTGCTAGAGACTTCATCTTAACAAAAGAATGTAAAGCTTATGTGAGTTTTGTTCTCTATCCATGCCCCAAGGAGGAGAGAGAGAGAGAGAGAGAGAGAGAGAGAGAGAGAGAGAGAGAGGCTTTGTCTCTTACATGCAATTTGTTACCCAAAGTTTTCCATCTATCCATAAAGCCAAATTGGGGGGTTGGTGGGGGGAAACAATTTTAAAGGGCCAAATTAGTGATAAGTATTAAATTGGGGGGTGGGGATAGGGGGAAACAATAGCACTGCATAATGATTTTACCTTCTACATGCATGATGGAAAGTGGGTTTGAGTGGTTGTTGGTAATTTGAAGCTGCTCAATGTAACTACTATCTTCCATCATCAATATGCTTTAAATGAGTAATAACAATGCCCTTCTTTTTATAATCCTTAACCTCTCTCTCTCTCTCTCTCTCTCTCTCTCTCTCTCTCTCTCTCTCTTATTGGTAACACTTATGGTCTCATAAGGGGTCTTTTGTACACGTTAATATTACTTTCTTTCTTTCTCCGTGTGCACATGCATGTATGTGTTGTATGTTTATTATTGTTGATATTATAACAATCAGGTGGGCACATACCAACTTATGTATGGATTTTTTTGAGATAGGGTACTCCAGTTCCTCTACTCCTTGAATGGGGATCATTTGGTCCAAGTTGTCTCCATCCTTAAACTTTGTTCATTCATTCCAATTCCAACACTTTTTCTTTTTGCAAATAGTGGACCTTAACTACCAAAATAAATGCAATGTCAACATGCTACAACAAAACTAAATTTTAGTACAATATGTTTGGACTCGCATAATTAAGTAGACCACTTGATTAAAGCATTGAAATTTTTATATAGTTAAGTAGACCACTTGAATCCTAGTACATGTTTGGACTCTAGACCACTTGATTAAAGCATTGAGATTTTTATTTTTATTTTTTATTTTTTGGGAATAAAAATAGTTATATATTTATAAACATCGGCCTTTTACAAATGATCTTTTTACATCAAGAAACAAGAAGTGTGCTGAAAGTGAAGGTTTGTCAAGTATACTTGCTTAATGTCAATAAATAGAAATATTAAAAGATTACGATAAAGTTAAGGAATTAAAGGCCATAAATTGTATGATACGAGTTATTATGTCCTAGTTTTTTTAGCATAATGTTTGTATGTGTGGTAATGTTTTGGTACATGTTCATGTGTCTTTTGTAACGTTTTGGTAATATTTTGGTACATGTTCATGTATATTTTATAATGTTTTAGAATCGTTATTGAGTGAAATTGCTACACTATTGTTCTTATACGTTATCTCACTCAATCACACTTTTTAGCCATAATGGACACTTGATGGATCAAGCTATCAAATAATCAAATACTTGATGGACTAAGAGTAAAAGGACAAAATGGTTATATCCCTTTAAATTTGAAATTGTCATATTCATTACTTTAAAGTCAATGTGTGAGCTAGGTACATCTCAAGCAACGCTAACTTATTGAACTTTATTGGAAAAAAAATTAAACATGAAATTTGTGATTATGATACTATTATAAATGCATTTGAGATATGAGAGTAACTTATTAACCTGCCAACTTCAAGGCACTTATGTACCTTGAAGAATAATGAAATGTGTGTAAAATAAGAATAAGATACAAAGACATCAATCACCAATGGGTGAGCATGCCTATTGCCTCTAAGGGTAAGCAATTTTGAGCATTCTTCACTGCCAAATTTGCAAATACCCATTTTCACGAGAGTTAACAATTTTGAGTATTCTACACTACTATAAACAAGTTGTGCAAATACTCGTTTTCTAGAGAGTGTCGTGCCATGTAAGCTTATAAAATTATCAATACAAGTAAAAACCAAGAATTAAAGAAACAAAAGTTGTAGAACATTCCTCCACCCTTTGCTTTGCTTGCAATTACCATGCTTACACAATTAATAAATGCTAATCTAAAAGTTTCCAAAAAATAAAATTACAAGGAATAGATATAATTTACTCGACTCTTTGTTCCCATATTAATTGATTTCATGAAGCTTTGATTGAACCAAGAAACCACTCTTCACAATGTCTTGCATTAAGCAAGACCAAAAAATCGAGATGTGGAAAGGTCTCTTAATGGGTGGGTAAAAAATGGGGAAGGGAAAGACCTTATAAAAATACCTTATCCTTACCTCATTAAAAAAAATGGGGAAGGAAAAGACCTTATAAAAACACCTTATTCTTACCTTTCTTCCCAAATTCCAATGCTTTTGGTTTGGGAAAGGATGCATGTTAATAAAGTCTACACATGCCTTGTAAGGCCCTAGTCTATCTAGCATAGGCACCCCCTTTCTTCTTTTTCAATTTCAATGTATCTTCCTCCTTTGAGTCCCTTCAACAAACATAATCTTTGAGTCTCTTCCTCCTTTGACAGAAATAACATTCCTCCTTTAAAAACGAAAATGAAAAGATGCAGGGGAGAAGAGAGCTTGAGCTCTTGCAACAAGCACACACACACTCACAAAATCCTAAAAGAGAACACACAAGGTGAGAGGCTAAAAATCTTTTTCTTCTTCACACAACACTCAACACACCATATACAAAGATAAGAGTACACACAATATGAAAAGGTACTCAACCAAATACATACTAGGGTTCTCTATAGTGTGAACCCAACTAAATAAGCTGGCGCTATAACTATGCCAGTCTAGAATGGCTATCACACAGCCTGTCATCCCACTAGCTGCATATCACCCATGATCTCACCAACCATGCCAGTGGTGTAAGTGTGGGGCCTATCCCCCAGACGGGTCATTAGTGTCCACCGCCTCACTAGATGAGCTCGATATCTCAACACTCCCCCTCAAGCTCAACTCCATCTCATGTACACCAAGTGAAGCCCTGAATCTGTGGAGCTTCTCTGTACCCAATGCTTTGGTGAAGATGTCAACGACCTGATCCTGTGTGCTGACATAAACAACGTCAACATCTCCTGCCAAAACCTTCTCTCTGACAAAATGGTAGTGGACCTCTATATGCTTCGTGCGAGCATGAAAAACTGGGTTCTTGTGGCCAACTGTATACTACTAATGTTGTCACAGAAAATGACAACTTGTCTATCCACCACTGATAGACCCAAATCTACAAGTAGCTTTCTCAACCAAGCTACCTCACATGCTGCCATAGCAGCACCTATGTACTCGGCCTCTGTTGGATAGAGCAACCATAGGCTGCTTCTTGCTGCTCCAAGTCACAGCAGCACTCCCCAAAGAAAACATGAAGCCACTAGTAGATCTTCTATCTGAGATACTACCAGCCCAATCAGCATCTATGTACCCATGTACACATATCTCTGTCCCAGTTTCATAAAATAGTCCACAATGCAAAGTAGACCTCACATACCTCAGTATGCGTCTCAATGCATCCAAATGCGGCTTCCGAGGAACTTGCATAAACTGACTCACCAACCCAATAGTATAGCTCAAATCTGGCCTGGTGATCATCATGTAGATCAAGCTTCCTACTATGCGCCTATACATAGTAGGATCCTCCAAAATCTCTCCTGAATCTGCACTCAACTTGCCATTCTGATCCACTGGCATTGAGATATGCTTACAGCCTGTCATACCATACTTGGACAACATGTCCAAGCCATACTGTCTCTGCAGTAATCCAAGACCATGTGGTGACCTAATCGTTGAAATTAGAGCAATGTGATGAGCTATGGTGGATCAAACACTAGAATCAACATCATTAACAAAGTGATTAGCAAATAATTAAGATGTAATTAGTGAGTAATTAGCAAATAGCTTAATGTAGGCATGGATAATCAAAAACCAGCGAAATCTCATTAGGCCAATGCCCCAATTTATAGAGTTTACATCCAAGCATCAAATCCCACTGATTTCTCCTTGATTCACTCCACATCTCCCAGAATATCTCCACCTCTTTTGCTTGATTCTCTCCACCTCTTCACTTTTCCCAGAATATCTCCACACTTCCTAAATCTTCTCATGCTACCCTTTATTCTCTCCCAATAGATTCTTCTCACCTTTTCACAGGTTCTTTCACATTTACACATTCTCTTTTACAGCCTCTAACCAAGGGCTTGTTCCCGCACACACCCTATTCACTTGTATATTTCAATACCTCCCCTTAAGTGAATACTCTCTAGCACACCTGGACCCTATACCAAGTTTCCCTCTTACTTGATAGTCCGCGACTAGTGCCTCAAGTCCCTAAACTCATAGTCCTTGACACTCTCTCTCTCTATGTGTCCAAGGCTTACTATAGTTGCCCGCGACCTTGACTAAAGTGCTCACACATACATCTATCTACCACGTGGCCTACATCATCAGTGGCTCAAAGGTGAATTTACTTTGTTGGGGCAGGTTACATTGGGTTGTGGGGTCTCTCTCTCTCTCTCTCTCTCTCTCTCTCTCTCTCTCTCTCTCTCTCTCTCTCTCTCTCTGAGATTTTCACATGGCTCCTCACTCTTTGGAGCCTCACATCTTCTCTTTTCTTCAGTCTTCTTGTCATGGCAGCTTCTCTCCACGCATCCGTGTCTTTCTCTTCTTTCAGTCTTCTTGTGGCAGCTTCTCTTCTTGTATCCATGTCTTCCTTCAATGCTTCTTCTCGGTGTGGATCCTCTTCTTGGAAAGAGATGTTCTTCTTTTTTCATGGCTGGGGCCATGAGCTTGTCCGTCAGGTCTTCTTGCTCCATGTGAGCAGCATGTTTAAATGTTTTGCTGACAGTTCCTTTGGGTTTTTGATGTTTATCTTGTGTCATTATGCAATGCAAACCCAAATCTATGCGGGAGGTCTTACCTCTTGCCTTATTCTGGACAAGGGCAGTGTCTGATCCCATTTTTACACTGATGCAATGTACCCAATACATAATGCGTATAGCATTCATTCTTATGCACATTCCCAAATGCAACTCTGGTTGTGAATAATCTTGAATTTGAGTGAGATTTACAGGCATTAACCAAGGGTTAAATGCAAAATGATGATTATCATAATTTTATTAGCACAATTTTACCAGAAATTACATTAAATCAAGGGTAACCAATTTGTACGGAATGGTTGGAGTATCAAACCAAATCCGAATTGCAATCTGAAGTTATAGGGATCTTGTATCAGATACCTAATGGTTAATTTGAACCCTCAATTGTACCAAAATATAGTGATTAGTACTGATTAATCATTGATTAGCAAATTAATCCACTGTTTTGTGTACAAAAAACAGAGTATGCGGGAGTCCAGATCTGGTGCCTTAGACTTCAAATGAGCTCAAATTCTTTCAAAGCCATCAATAGAAATGAGTCTAGTAGAGGATTAAGCCAAGAAACACAAGATTTGACCAAATATTGAAAGCTTAATCTTTGTTTTACCAAAGTCACCTGCAGATTTGATGAAGAGCTTGGATCTCACTGTAGACTTGATGAAATTGAATTCTTTCTTCACCAGCTTGTAGAGCATGCTTGAAAACACCTTGGGCTAAGAGGAATTAGAGCCATTATAACTGAGCAAGACATCTCCATTCTTCTCCAGAAAAATGACGCTAGCAAATCAGCGAAAATCGACAGCTGTAGGCGGCGGTTTGCCGCGTGGATTCACTTGGCTGGAGCGCAAGGAGGCTGCTAGAAGGGTTTGGCCTAATGTGATGTGTGCAAGGAGCTAGAGCTCCTCCACCAACTGGGGTGCAGAGGCTAGTTGAAAAAAGAGGGAAAATTATAATTTTATACTAATCATAATTAGCAAGATAATGAGCTCACAAAATGATGGATTCTAGGCATGGCTCTGATACCATGTTGAAATTAGAGCAATGTGATGAGCTATGGTGGATCAAACACTAGAATCAACATCATTAACAAAGTGATTAGCAAATAATTAATATGTAATTAATGAGTAATTAGTAAATAATTAAGATGTAATTAGTGAGTAATTAGCAAATAGCTTAATGTAGGCATGGATAATCAAAAAACAGCGAATTCTCATTAGGCCAATGCCTCAATTTATAGAGTTTACATCCAAGCATCAAATCCCACTGATTTCTCCTTGATTCACTCCACCTCTCCCAGAATATCTCCACCTCTTTTGCTTGATTCTCTCCACCTCTTCACTTTTCCCAGAATATCTCCACACTTCCTAAATCTTCTCATACTACCCTTTATTCTCTCCCAGTAGATTCTTCTCACCTTTTCATAGGTTCTTTCACATTTACACATTCTCTTTTACAGCCTCTAACCAAGGGCTTGTTCCCGCACACACCCTATTCACTTGTATATTTCAACACTAATCACCTCAATGCCCAAGAAATATCTGAGCTCCCCTAGATCATCTCAAACTTCTATCTAAGCAAGATCTTTACATCAAAGGTCTTTGCATCATGGTCCCCCGTAATGATCAGGTCATCTACATAGATGACAACAAGCACAACCTCTCTATCACTGTGTCTCACATACAATGAGAAATCTGCATTCGCTACATGAAAGCCAATAGTGACAAGATATTCAAAAATCTTGTCAGACCATGCTCTTGGTGCTTTTTTTAGGCCATATAAGACTTTCTTCAACCTGCAAACATGCTCGGGGTGACTCACATCCTCATAACCAGGTGGCTGCAACATATACACCTCTTCCTGCAAATCCCCATGCAAGAGTGCATTCTTTACATCCATCTGATGTAAAGACCATTGCTTTGACACAACCACTGCTATCACAACTCTCACTGTTGCCATCTTGGCAACTGGGCTAAAAGTTTCCTCAATCAATGCCATATGTCTGCGCATATCCTTTGGCTATCAATCTAGCCTTGTACCTGCTTATGCTTCCATCATTGTTATGCTTTGTACACCCACTTGCATCCAATGGCTTTCTTGCCTTCAAGCAATTGCACTAATTCCCAAGTCTCATTTCCATATAGTGCATCCATCTCCTCATCCATAGCTTTCTCCCAACACACATTTCCAACAGCCTCACCAATGCATGTGGGCTCTACAACCTATACAACTTTTGCCATGTATGCATAGTGATGTGCCACATAACCATCATAGGTAAACCTCTGCACAGGATTCTTCACTCTCCCAGATCTTCGCAGCTTTGCATTCATGGCTTCCATAGCCTTCTTTACACCAGGTGTTCTCATAGCTGGTATCCCAAGATCCTCATCAAGGCTCATCTCTGAGCCACTAAACTCTCCATCAACATGAGAATGCCCTGCAGAAATGTTAGGCATACTAAAGAGCTCAACCACTTTCTCTTTGCCTTTATGTGATGTACTAATCACATTTGCAGGACTGGTATTATGACACAGCCTGCAACTCCATGGTCTATCAACTAAACCACTAGATGAGGACTCTCTTGGTCCACTCAAAGACGGTGATTGCTGACTTGCATTCTGTGCAACCACATTTCCACTCACATCAGTCCCAACAACTTTTTTTCAGCAGCATACCAGCTAATCATCTCATCAAAAACATCCCTACTTACCCTCAACTCACGTGTAGCAGGGTTATAACACCTGTATCCCTTTTGCTCAAGGGAATACCCAATAAACACACATTTTTCAGCTTTTGGATCCAGCTTAGTTCTTAGCTCATCTGGCACATGCACATATGCAATGCATCCAAAGACTTTCAGCAGATGAGACAAATCAAGTTTTCTGCCAATAAACCTCTCCTCTGGAGTTACATCATGTATGGCTGCCAGTTGGAGTCCTGTTCATGATGTAAACTGCTGTAGAAATAGCCTCAACCCAATAGCTATGTGGCATATTCTTCTCTCCCATCAATGCTTGCGCAATCTCAGCAATGTGCCTGTTTTTTCGCTCACCAACTCCATTTTGTTGCATATAAACTCTCTCTGAATACCATTCTTCTGCAAAAATTTAGAGAACTCATTGGAGAAATACTCTCCCCCTCCATCTGACCTTAGGCACTTTACATGTTTCCCTGTTTGCTTTTCAACCATAACTCTGAAATTCTGAAAATGAGTGAACACCTCACTCTTCTCCTTCATGAAGTATACCCACACTTTCCTTGTGTGGTCATCAATAAATGTCACATAATACCTATAGCCTCCCATAGACATGGTCTTCGTAGGACCCCATACATCTGAATGCACAACATCTAGTGCATTTCTGCTCACATTTCTGTCACGTGGAAATACATGCTTTGTTTGCTTTCCAAATTGGCATGCTTCACATATTTTCTGCATATCTTCTACTTTAAACTTTGGCAGCCCTGTCATAATTCCTTTAGTTTGCATAGACTTCATTCTCTGCACATTCACATGTCCAATTCTTTTATGCCAAATGTCTGTGGCTACAACAATTCCTGAACCATTTGCAAACATCGCAGCACTCACTTCAGGCATGTTTACATTCAATGTAAACATTTTGCCCACTCTGTTGCCTTTTGCAACCAACCTGCACTTGTCTTTGAAGTCTTCAACATAACAACCACATCAGGGTTAAACCGAACCTGCAAACCATGCTCAATCATCTGCCCAATTGAAACCAGATTCTTTGTTATGTTTGGAACATGAAGTACACCTAGCTGTAAGGTACTTCACTTTGCCATCCTGCATAGATAATGGCACATCTCTAACATGGGTAATTGGATGAGCAGTGTCATCCCATGTTTCCACAAAACTTGGTCTTTCAAGGTTTTTCATCTCCTTGAACCACTCCCCATGACTTGTCATGTGGTTCGAAGCACCTGTATCAACGTACCATACATCATCTTTATGTGCTGCTTCAACATTTTCAGACATGGCATTAACGACATGCTACATAACAAACAACCTTTCATTATCCTCATTGTTTCTGCTCGAGGATGCATAGTTGTTTTGCTACAATTTTTCATTTTGCATGTTAGCCTGCTTCTTATAACAATCTGCCTGCATATGTTTAGGCCCACAATAAAAGCATCCACGTGTATTCTTTGCCAATTTCCACGACCTCTTTGACTCTCCCTGCCTCCGAATTGGCCTCTTCCACCTGCGTGTTGTTGTTGTTGTTGTGAATTCTGGGACTGTTGTTGTTATTGCTGCTGGCCATAGTTCTGATTACCTGTTTGGTCACCTCCTTGGCTGCGTCCACGGCCTCCTCTACCTCGTCCTCTTCCTGAACTTGTGTAGAAGGCCTGTTGCTCTGAACTGTTTTTGTTTTGTGAAGACTGTTGGTCTTCACCCAAGCTCTTCTCTTCTATAATCAACATAGACACTAAATCTGTGAAATTGGGAATGTTTTCCCGAGTCTGAATAGATGTCTTGATTGCCTTGTATTGCGGCCCAAGACCACGTAGATAGACTTCCACCTTATCATCATCATCTACTGAAACGCCAATAGATGCAAGGGATTCCACAATAACCTTGATCTTCAATGCATAGTCATTCATAGACATAGTCTTTTTATCCATAGTATGAAGTTCATTCTCTAACTGTATCTTTCGTGCCTTGGTATTCGTTTCATAGAGTTTTACCAAGGTGTCCCACGCCTCCTTGGGGGACTTGGCATCCTGTATGTGCCCAATCATGGTGTCCTATATACTGATAGATATACATAACTTTTCTAGCTCCTTGGTTCTAATCCTTGAACTCTTTCACATCTGCAGAGCAGTCGGATTGATCTCCGGTATCTCTGGTGCCTCTTTATGCTCACCTTCTATGTAGTCCCAGTAACCCTTTCCCATCAGGAAATTTATCAACCTGAACCTCTAAGCATGGAAGTTGTTCTTGTCAAGCTTCTTAGCAACAATTTGGTTTATGCCATCATTTGACATCTTGCTAGATACACAAATTTACCAGAAATAGCACTCTGGTTTGTCCTACACAAATTGCTGCCAATGGTGTTGCTATATATATAGGCAGTGATGTGTGTGAACACACTTAGGATCGCCGGGGCACTTTTTCCCTCAGGAGGTTTTTTCCCCCGGCTTGTATATACGCCCATCATTCTAGGGCTAACTTATCTTTTGTACATTGACACAATCTAATACACTGTGTGTTGTGTGCATTCTTGCTTCTTCTTCTCCAAGCTTTGTGTGCTTTCCTGCAACCCTAATTCCAACAATTGGTATCAGAGCAGGCATCAGCTCCTAGGGCTACACCGCTAGCACCCTCCGACTCACGTTCTCCGATTGAGGTGAGCTTTCACGAGCGTTCTCAAAAATTGCATCTGAGGTCGTTTCGGGCTCCATTTTTGCATTACAAGTTCTGTAAAGGTGTTTTCGTCATTTTGTGCAAAAATTTTGACAGTGTAGTTTTCTGCAAAATAGGCATACATATTCTATTATGGACCATGCTACATAGCACGAGTTGTTTTCTGTTCAGTCTTTGCTTCATTACAGGTAGGTTTTGTATCAGTTTCCGTCAGTGGTGGCCATGGCTGATAACAGCAATGATGTATTTTGCATGTTGTCTCTGCTGATAACAAATTGGATGGAGACAGCAACTACCCACTTTGGGCATACATGATGCAACATGTTTTGGTTGCAAAAGGAGTGTGGAACATTGTGGAGGGTATGGATGTACATCCAGGTTCTGTGGATGTAGGATCTATTGAGGATGTTACAGGTTCTAGCAGCTCTACTATTGCTGCTGTTTTACCCACTGCTGAGAACAAGCTCGTTGGGATGGTAAAGATGCGTAGGCTCATGCCTTGATTGCACTTTATGTCAAACGTAACATCACTCCACATTTTCGTTCAGCTAAAACAGCAAAACAGGCTTGGGATATTCTAGCTGGTTTGTATGCAGGTCGTTAACGAGGCAAAAATCTCTTACCTGCGTAAAGAGATAGAATCGAAGATTGTGCAAGAAGATGATGACATGAATGTTTTTCTTGCTGAGATTAAAGATCTCAAGGAACAGTTGATTTTTGGAGGTGAGATTATTCGTGATCATTCTCTTATGCAGACTGTTCTTGATGCTTTACCTGAGTTATATCAGACTTTTGCTTCCACGTGGAGACTTGTTACTGAGGACAGACCTGATGTTGTCAAGTATGATACTTTAGTCAACAAGCTCTTGCAAGAAGCACAGTCCAGGCAAAACAGGGCTAGGCAGCGTGCAGTTGATTAGGCATTTGTTGCTGCCTAGTAGAGAAGAAGTGGTAAGGCAGCCCCTTCCACTATTTCTTCTCCTATTAGTAGGTCTGCAACTTCTTCTCCTTCCATAGGTAGCAACAATAGTTCTGAGAAGGCTCTTGATAAAGGCAAGAAAAAAATCAGGTGTAACTATTGTAAGGCAACTAATCATGTCATTAAGAATTGCCCTAAGCTAAAGGCTAAAGAGGCAAAGAAGAAAGAGTCAAATGCAGCCACAATAGCGGATGCTTCTACAAATGCAGATTCTGCAAATGTTGTGCAGGATACATAATGGGCGTTTAGTATGTATTGCCAGTATGACCCATTTGTACATGATGCATGTTTGGCAGTTTCTGTTGACTCTGATGTATGGTATTTTGACAGTGGTGCTACAAAGCACATTACCTCGCATCGTGATATGTTCACTTGTCGTCTTGAGGCTGTCCCTAATGGGAATACTGTCACATGTGCCAATAATGCTTCTTACCCAGTGAAGGGCGTTGGTAAAATTATGCTTCCTGCTGCAAATGGCAGCGCTTTCACACTTTCAGATGCTTTGTATGTGCCAGGGATAAAGAAGAATCTATTATCTGTCTCTGCGCTTGCTAGACTTGGACTTGTAGTCAAATTTATGGATGACAGATGTACTGTTTATGATTTGACTTCTGGTGATACGATTATTGTATCTGGCACCTTGTTTCGTGGGCTGTATAGGTTGAATTCTTATGACAAGTGTGTGGAAGATTCAGCAAATGCAGTTTCTGATGAAAAGGCAATTTCAGATGCAAAACTATGGCATGCTCGTTTTGGTCATTTGAACTTTGCTAGTTTGTTGCGTTTGCAGAAATTTGATATGGTTGCTTCATTGCCCCCTCTTGAGGCACCATTAAAACATGTTTGTGAAGGCTGTATTTTGGGCAAAATGCAGCGTTCTACGTTTCCAAAGGATGGTTCTGTGCGGGCCACTCGCAAATTGCAACTTGTACATAGTGATGTATGTGGGCCTATGCAAACTCCGTCATTTGGTAAACACTTGTACTTCGTGACTTTCATTGATGATTACTCAAGGCATGCATGGGTATATCCACTAAAGGCAAAGTCCGAAGTGTTTTTGTGCTTCAAACAGTTTTTGCTTATGGTTGAAAATGTATCCAATTGTACTATGGGCACCCTCCGTTCTGATCGAGGAGGGGAGTACATGTCTAAAGAGTTTGATGCATTTCTGGCTAGTCGTGGGATAAAACACCAATGTACAATGCCGTATACCCCTAAGCAAAATGGTATTGCTGAGAGAAAAAACAGGTCACTTATGGAGATGGCACGATATATGGTCAAGAGCCAAGCTTTGCCATATGCGTTTTGGCTTGAGGCTGTCATGTGTGCTGCATATGTACTCAACAGGTGTCCAACTAAGGCCTTGTAGTCTGTTACTCCATACGAAGCTTGGCATGGTAAGAAGCCTTCTATTGGTCACTTGCGTGTCTTTGGTTGCTTGGCGCCTGTGCAACAACATAGGAAATTAGATGATAAGACTGTCAAATGCATTTTGTTGGTTACAGTGCTGAGAGCAAGGATTACACATTGTATCATTCGTAGTTAAAGCGTATCTTGATTAGTGGAGATGTTGTTTTTGTGGAAGATGCTGTGCAGCCTTTGTTATCATATACCAAAGAGACAGGTGTGAGCTCACGGGATGTATTTGATACGTTGTTGCCTCTATTTATAGGTGGGAATTCAAATGTATGTCCTAATGAGGCAAATATTCAGCCTATGTAGATTTCAAACGACATCATAGATCAGCCTATTTCTAATGCAGATTTACAGGATGTAATTTATGAGGATAGGGCTGAAAATGAGCAGGCTAGAGGTATGCCTAAAATGGCTGGTGCAAACCTTGCATGACAGTAAAATTGATGCACCTATTTCTAGTCGTACTCGTTCAGGTTTTCAGCATGCCTCTTATGCATCAAATTGTTATGCTTTGGCTGTGTCTAGTATGTGTGAAGAGAAAGAACCTCTTTCATTTGATGAGGCACAAAAATCAAAAAATTGGTTGGCTGCAATGCAAAGTGAATATGATGCTATAATGAAGAATGGTACATGGTCTTTGTGTGATTTGCCTATTGGTAAAAAGGTCATTGGATGTAAGTGGGTTTTTAAGTTGAAACGAAAGCCAGATGGTAGTGTTGATCGCTATAAGGCTAGACTTGTTGCAAAGGGTTATACTCAAGAAAAGGGCATTGATTTTGATGAGACCTTTGCTCCCACTTGTCGTATGACTACCATTCGTAGCATTTATGCTTTGGTAGCTCATAATGGTTGGAATGTATATCAGTTGGACATAAAGACTGCGTTCTTGAATGGAGATTTGCATGAGGAGGTGTATGTATCGCAGCCTCGTGGTTTTGTTCAAAGAGGGCAGGAAGACAAAGTGTGCACGTTGAAAAAGGCTTTGTATGGTCTAAAGCAAGCTCCACGAGCTTGGTATGAAAAGATACATGCATATTTGACTGCACATGGTTTTCAGAATAGTCCAACAGAAAGCACTTTGTATGTTAAACGTGTGGATGATGTACATCTAATCATTGCTCTCTATGTCGATGACATGCTGCTCACACAGGACCAAATGAGAGTCATATTGCTGATTTTAAGGCTGATTTGAATGTACATCAGTTGGACATAAAGACTGCGTTCTTGAATGGAGATTTGCATGAGGAGGTGTATGTATCGCAGCCTCGTGGTTTTGTTCAAAGAGGGCAGGAAAACAAAGTGTGCACGTTGAAAAAGGCTTTGTATGGTTTAATGCAAGCTCCACGAGCTTGGTATGAAAAGATACATGCATATTTGACTGCACATGGTTTTCAGAATAGTCCAACAGAAAGCACTTTGTATGTTAAACGTGTGGATGATGTACATCTAATCATTGCTCTCTATGTCGATGACATGCTGCTCACACAGGACCAAATGAGAGTCATATTGCTGATTTTAAGGCTGATTTGAATGCCTCTTTTGAGATGTCAGATTTGGGGCATTTGCATCATTATTTGGGGATACAATTTAAGCAGTGTGATGGAGGTATTGCTTTGTGTCAGACAAAGTATATTGAGACATTGTTGTGTTGCGGAGATTTGGCCTTGAAGACTGCAAGCCTATTGCTACTCCAATGGAGATAGGTATGAAGTTGAGTCTTCATGATGCTGGAGATCACTTTGATGTCACACTCTATCCAGACAGCTATTGGTTGCCTCATTTATGTATGCATTACGAGGTCGGACATTCAGTTTGCAGTCTCACAGGTGAGCAGGTTTATGCATAGCCCAAGGTCTCAGCATTAGAAGGCAGTTAAACGCATCTTTCGCTACTTGAGTGGCACCATACATCTTGGGTTGTTTTATCCCAAGGGGGGATCCTTGTCATCAGATTTACATGCTTTTTCGGACTTAGATTGGGCTGGTTGCTATGACACAAGAGTGTCCACAAGTGGTCTTTGTTTCATGCTTGGTAGCTCATGCATATCTTGGTTGAGCAAGAAGCAACCTATTGTGGCCACTTCTAGTTGTGAAGCTGAGTACAGGGTAGCTTTCACAGCTACGGTTGAGTGTGTGTGGCTCAGACGGCTTATGGGGCTGACTTGAGTGTTGGTGGACAGGAGTCTGCCACCTCTATCTACACTGATAGTCAGAGCGCATTGGCAGTTGCGAGAAACCCAGTTTTTCATGCTTGCACAAAGCACATTGAGATGCATTATCACTATGTCAGGGAGAGACTCTCAGCAAGAGAGATCAGCTTGGCATATGTGCCAACACAGGACAACCTCGCCAATCTTTTCACAAAGGCGTTTCCTCGTGGTGAGAAGTTTGAAGCTTTCCGCAAAGCTTTGGGCTTGCTCCCCTTTGTGGACTGATCTACTTCGGGCATGGCACTTCCCTATACATGAGTGCCAGCTCTCGTTCACACCATCACTCCCAGGGGGGATTTGTTGCCATATATATAGGCAATGATGTGTGTGAATACACTTAGGACCACCGGGGCACTTTTTCTCTCCTTAGGAGGTTTTTTCCCCGCTTGTATATACGCCCATCATTCTAGGGCTAACTTATCTTTTGTACATTGATACAATCTAATACACTGTGTGTTGTGTGCATTCTTGCTTCTTCTTCTCCAAGCTTTGTGTGCTTTCCTGTAACCCTAATTCCAACAAATGGCAATTGTTTGATCTCCTTACAGCACACATAATGTCTGCAGAACCAATCTGTCTTCCTGTAGTTCTTAAAACAGAGTTCTGCATAGAATCGATGACTTACCCACAGTGCTCGAAATCGCCTGCTTTCCAAAAAACGGAGGTCCTAACACGCCCGAAACGCGTTTTCGGTCCGAAAATTATACTTTTGGCTCCTTTCATGGAGATGGCCTTTCATGATCTAGGGTTCATGGCAAGCTTGATAGCCATCCTCATGGTGGTGAGAGGTTAAATCACTTAGGCCTTATGCAAATACCTTCTTTGCTACATGTGCATATGGATTTCTTCTATTTTTATCATAATCACATGTATTTCTTGTATGTGTTTGATGCCCATCAAATGGATGCTAGATTTGGACTTTATGGATTTCTTCTATTTTTATCATAATCACATGTATTTCTTGTATGTGTTTGATGGATGCTAGATTTGGACTTTATGTGCTGATTTCTTGATCTTTAGTATAGAGCTTTTAATTTTTTTTGAATAGTTGAGTATGCAACATGCATATATGTACAAGGGAATGCCATGCATGACATCGTGTCTCAAGACTATGCCCTTGACCAGAAAATCTTAGGCGATATTAGACTCTTATGCCAACACCTAGATTGACAACACCTCTAGTATGTGAGAAGATTTGGTAAGAAAATGTAGATGCAATCATGGAAAGACTATGCTAGTGAGATTAGGAAATCAACTAACAACTTGACTCATGTGCAAGACTATGCCAGTGGTGGTCGGAAAACCAACTGGCAAGACTAGACTTGAACTCTTATGCTTACCACTTTTAGGTAGGCGACTCCAATTTACAAGAACTTATTGGCAGCATGCTACCAATGTAAATGCCTTAATTCCAAAGAGTATTGGGTTCTTCAGAAAATACAAAGGAGACTCTGGCAAAATTTTCCATAATATGCAAAATCTTGTATTTTGTTACAAACTCTTGGCTTAGAGACCACATGGATATGGAAGTCACTATATGGACTACCTGCACTCCTAATTTCACAATTATTAACCCTTCAAAAGATCTTGACTATTCTTGTCCACCCACCCTCTATAGCTGTAATGACTGCATTCATTTGGGTATACACACTCATAGAGAGAGGTGTACTGGGTCTAGGCAGGGGGAGGAACATCTTGTGGGTTTTTAGCCTACAAGATTTTAACCACCACTTTCAAATACGAGAAAGTGGAAAAGGGCCATTGGAACTCGCCCCAAAAGGGGGATATTATTATTTTTCCAATCAAAAGTTCCAATCCTGTCCGAAAGGGTATAGTGTGATTCACCGAGAAACTTGGGTACTACATTACATATTGATTAAGACCGGCACTTTCTTACTAATAAGAGGTTTTGTTTGCAGCAAAAATGTCCCTGAATACCCAAGCAAGAACTAAATCGAATGCAAAGATGACAAGGAAACAAGCTATGACTAGTAAGGAGTCAAAATAGTAGGGACAACCCAAGGGGTTAAAAGGAATACCAAAGGTACGGGATAAGTCGCTGCAAGATGCTGAGGTTGGGTAACTAAGGATATTCATTCATCTAGTTGGCTAGGTGATGTGGGCACAAATGGAGAATACAAATGGAGAATGCATACGCATTCGCGTGTTCCAATAGAATACAGAAAAGGAGCCCTGGTTGTTTACCTACCATGCACCAGAATCCTACTCAATTCTTAAGGAAGATGTTGTAATGGATAAATTGCGAGCAACTAGCTTGGATAAGATGGCAGCTTCCTGGAATCCTTACTATGACCCTGTTTTCATAACTAAATTCCTAAACTCTTATGATGCAGATAGAGGGATGGGTGTAGTAACCATAGGAGACAAGAACCATAAATATTAGTACACACATGAAAAATGGAGTAAGTCACTGCATGGAGAATTCTTTGCACAAATCAGGTATACTACATTAGAAATAGCTCTTGTAGAGTAGTCAGTCTTCTCACTTAGGTGAAATACATTGACAGACATGATAGGATAAACTCTTGGGCTGTTTTTATGGTGGCGGAAGGCCATGAGGAGGATTGGGCACATATAATCTTTAACAACCTCGTTGCTTATTGTGCAGACCATAAGTATATCATTGGTAATCCCTATTTTCTACATCAAGTTATGGAATATGGGGACAAAAATGTCCTTAAAGAAGCGGGTGTCAACATTCCAACTCTCATAAGACAAGAGCCTCAAACGAAGACTAGGGAGATCAAGGCTCTAAGGGCAGAACCAACCAACATGTGCACGGTGAATCGTCATCCATGTGCAGGGAAATCCGTATTGTAATATCTCCACAAGCATAGTCCGCGCGTCAGCAACAGTACCAACATCTGACCCTAAATGTAAGAGAAAAATGGATTCTTGAATGACCACTCAAATGCCTAAACCAATGTCAATACAATCTGAACTTCAGCCAAAGAAGTAAAGAATTGCAAAGAAAGTCCTAAACCCTAAAGTGCAACAACAAGTACATCAATAGGTAGTCACTCTGTTTGGCATGGACACAAAACAAGCAGAGGAGGAATCCGAGCTACATCTTTTAGAGTTGACAAGGGTACTCAACTAGAAGGTTGCATAATTTTACAAACAACAGGCACTTAATAAGCAACAAGTCATTAACCAGAGGAAGAAGATGGGCCGGGCAAAGCTTTAGACAAATGGGCATAGCTATTTGTTCATGCATTCCAAGTGAATAATCAACCATAGTTGTCACCATCGGAAGGTTCTAAAGGCCAAAGTAAAGGTACCAGTAATGAAGTTGCAGCTACAATACTCAGTCATATAAGAGATCTTGACCTACCTTTACAATATTTCCAACATCTACATTTGTAATACAAACATCTATGGGAACTCGGGCATGAGTCTCGAGCAGATGCACAAAGGCTTACAAAGTTTACTTATCATTGCCTTGTGGAGAGGAATAACATGGGGGACATGCCTATAGTTCCGAACTCTAGAGGATTGTAGATAGTGCAACATGAGGGTCTAGAGCACAAGGAGAACAATGCATGGATTCAAGATGTTACAGCTTGGTGGGAAGAGGCATCACAAGTACCCACCCATGAACAAAGTGAATTAGCACCACGGGATTTTCTAGATCTTACTGAAAATTCAGAAGCTAAAGAGTAGCCCAGGTACAATATCTACCACACAACTCTTGACACTATGGCTGAACTTTTTGCAAAGCAGGACATGTTTGAGCAGTTTCTAGAGAAAACATATTTGGAAGTAATCAAGGAGGGAAACCCTTGATTGAAGCCATAGCTTCTATGTGAGGCACACATGTAGGTAACAACCTTGGATCCTCACTGTCCTTATGATCCTAGGTGTCAAAACACCCACGGTACAAATGATGAAAAAGAGGCCATCCTCTTAGGGGTGACATGGTAGAGCATGTAAAATTACACAGATGGAAATCCACAGACCTATGGGAGCCCGTAAAACAACACACACAATTCAAGAACCCTTATTCCATGTATTTACATAGAACTTACCTGTTGGCTCCCATCGTTGAATAGTGGTTTTACTATATTGATGGCTCTGGAACTTGCTTCGGTAGACCCATTCTTGACCTTTTGTGCTTCCACTATCTGCAAATCCGTAGCTAATGCTCTCCAAGTAATAGGGCACAGGTTCCCTGTTTGGATCCACATTGCAGACTGTGGCCCCATAGATCGACCAATAAAGCCTTTTTGCTGGACAGGGGTGGATTTTCTCTTCCTTCCAGATGGAGTTGGTTTGACAACATGTGGAATCCACTAATCATTTGTAGAGAGCTTATGGATTTTAGACTTGGGTACCTAAAAGGATTTCTTGGTGTGTGTCGAGGCTTGTGTGCCGAGGCTGGACATTTCAGGTCTTTTTTGGCAACCCATTTGTATTTTTTAACAGTAGGTGAGGACACCAAGGTTGTAACCGAGGAATATTTGCTATGGGTAGGCCATTCATTGTTGCTTAAAATTTGCCTTTCCTTGGGCAATAAGACTTCCCAGTCCGGTTCAAGTGTTGCTTCCTCATCTGAAGAGTATTTGTTTGAAAACTTTGCCCATTCAATCGGTGCACGCGTATGGTACATTTTGGCATCCGGCACCACACATTCGATAAATAGACAGTCTAATTGCTTAAGGGTAGGCAAGCCATGGATGTATGAGCTTTCCATTGAATATCCAAGACATATCTGGCCATCCAAAATCTCCATAGTATGACTTCCTCTTTCATTTCCCCTATATTCATGACATGAAAGATACCTTTCACAAGATCATTGTTGATATAATAAGAAACATTAAACAAGATGAGGCACTTGGAGACACAACCATTGAACGAACTCAATGCTAGGCGTGAATCTTGAAGTGTTAGTTTATCCATTCTAGCACACGTTCATAAGACATAAGGCTTAAATCAGCTCCCATGTCAAGCAAACATAATGAAGGATACAGTGGGTTCATGCCATCATGGAATCCTACGTATAGTCGTCTTGGTGGGATATAATCATCATTTTCTCAGTTGTGGCTAGCCACAATGCAGTTTTGAATAGATAGCCTATTAGATTGTTGTTTTCTTTTCTCGGCATGAGCCCTAGCTTCCAACCGAGCGAGCTTTTGTTT
The DNA here is from genome assembly GCF_041138505.1 of Cibotium barometz. Lineage (NCBI taxonomy): Eukaryota > Viridiplantae > Streptophyta > Polypodiopsida > Cyatheales > Cibotiaceae > Cibotium > Cibotium barometz. Next base: position 46,766,229 of record NC_141080.1, on the reverse strand, counting down.
CTCTTTCTCCATATGTTTCCTTAGTTTAGCTTCATGGATGGCTGTAAGCATGGTTTTCATAAGTGGTCCATAAAACCTATGCAACTTGCTCCCATTTACATAGGAGTCAAAAGGTACGCCATGCAAGGTTTCTAATCTGGTCAAGATGGAATTAGTAAGTTCAGAAATTCTAAATGGACCCATGCCCAACATCTTGAGTTTTCATTTGTTTTGTTTGACCGCATACATCAGTACTAATTCACCTTCCTTGAAGTCTTTGTTACTCAAGTGGTTGTCAAACCATTTCTTTCTTCGAATCTTTTCAACGAAGTCTAGTCTCGTCAAGGTGTTCTAATTGGAACAACCTCTCAGATATCTCATTTTCCTCAAGTTTTTCTGAAATTTCCACTCTTAAAGAGGGCACAATATATTCCATAAGCATAACCGCCTCCAACGCAAACACCATATGAAAAGGAGTCATTCTAGTAGTAGTCTTATAGGCCCAAAGAGTAGCAGGAAGCTTTTGTTCCTAATCGTTTCTTCATTCATTTACTATTTTGGTTAATAAGGTGCATAAAGTCTTGTTAGTACTTTCTGCTTGCCCATTAGCTTGAGGATAGTATGGCGAAGATTTTCTATGAACCACCATCAATTTAGCCAGGAGAAAAGTGATCACCTTATTGATGAAATGAGGTCCTCTATCACTTACAAGTTCCAGTGGACAGCCATATCAAGATATGATATTTTTATACAAGAATTTGGTAGTACATTGAGCGTTAGCTTTCACAGTGGCACGGGCCTCTGCCCATTTCGAAAAATAGCTTGTTGCCACTATAATGTACCTTACCTGAGATGATTTTGCAGTAGGAGTGATAAGTCCAACAAAGTCCATCCCCCTAACTGAAAGGTCCAATAAAGTGAGTGCGTCAATAAAGCGAGCCCAGAGCAGCGAGCCGAAAAGGCAAGATCTCTCCTTTCCTACCATCTCATCTCCATTGTTATATACTGACCTAATAGCATTCCAATTTGCACCTGCTTCGTCGGCCATGAAGCCAAAAAAGTTTGCTGATTTCCCAGTATGGTCGATCATAACTGCATTCAAATTTTCCCAAAACATTATCTGTGCTGTCTCATCCTCCTCTCTAAACTCACAAGTTGCAATTGTGAGTAGCTCTCCAATCCTGCAAGAAGAGTATTTGGAAGATTATTGTATTGTAACAACTCAGTCGAACAGTCATTTCATTTTGAAAAGAGAATAAAAATTAAAACATACGTGTGATCATACACATGTGCACCCATTGTGTGCCAATCATTCTCCACTCGGTGTACATGATCAAAACAAACCCATGAATGTCGAAGGTCTCGATCCCCCGCAGCATCCATTCTATTGACAATATCAACGCCAGAGCCAGGGCCAGTTGTGGACATCTTGAAAAGATAGCACCTCTCATCACTTTTGGTTGCTTGCAAGGGAAACCTTGATCCGTGGAAGAACTGAAAGTGGCATTTTCTTTTTAACTCTAGGATAGCCTCAAATCCATCACCTAGTGCTCGACTTGTCTTTCGACTTTGCATTACCATCTGCTTCACCCTACATTTACCAAGTTGGTTAAGAAATTACATATATATATATATATATATATATATATATATATATATATATATATATATATATATATTCAATAGAGAAGAACTTACTTTTTGAGATTTATTAAAGATATTAGCTCTTGAGACATCTCCTGGAGTTCCCTCTCTGACATAAACTCTCCAATCACTTTATCATCGTCAGTGAAAGCCTTCAAAACGAACTCCCTGGCAACAATCATTTGTACCTTTCATGGACCCGCATTATGGTCCATCTGAACAACACGAGCTACTAAGGCTTTAATGTTTCGCATAGATGCTCGACACATGCCTCTAGCAATTGTGTGTGTATGTTTCCCATAGTGAAGGAACAATCTACTATGGGAGTGATCTTTAGGCATAAAATAGTAGGCAGACACTGAACATGTTTTTATGCACATTGGAACATGCTTACAAAAGAAACACTCTAAGTTTCCATAACTTCCCAAAGCCAAACATCCTTCATTTGGGGATTTCAATAATTGGCCATTCCAATGGAGCCTATTCGGTGATTTGTTTCGAAATCGATAAGTGCATCTTTCATTCATACACTGGAAGGTACCCCCACAAAAACTCTTTCTCAAAATAAAAGATTTATTAGTTCTTGTTTGTGTCTGGGGTTTTGTCCATGCATTTCCTTCATATTTGTGCTCCATACCCTCCATGCCCTTCCCATCTAAAAGCTCATAAATGCAATTTTCTTCATACTTCTTAGGGAGCTCCTTGACTTTTCCTTTGAATGTGCATTCATTTATAATATTATGGAATATGTCATTGGGCGGCAAAGTACGAACAATTTGGAAGGCAGATACTGCAGTGTCAAATGCAGGATCACCTTCCTCAATGTCAATTAAATTATCTGCATGCACCACCTTTTCCATGTCCTCTTCATCCAAGTCACTAGGAAAAAAATCAACAATCCAAAGTCAACAATTGAAACAAGAAAGATAACCTCACTATATTTTACCATGTTTCAAAAGTTGAAATCACTCACATAGGTGAGGTCTTGCTGCCAGATCCAGAAGGAATATCCCCAGGGGTAGGGAGTGGTGTTGATGTAATGGCTACTTTTGCAACATAAAATGATGACAGGGTATTATCTAAGATATAATACCCATGTTCACCAATCCCATGGTACAAGGGAATTGTCCCTATGCTCTCAAAACCATCATCAGTTTGCAATAGACCTTCAATAAAAATTTCATGTTCTGCACCTAGTTTTTCTTTCATTAATTCGGATGATAATAAACATTTCCCATGTGAAAATGACAGTCTAAAAAGAGGGCCTCCAACTTTGTGTAGAAAAATCTGAACATCTGACTCAGAATCCCTACATTTCAGGAATACATTCCAAAAGAAAGTATAATGTGAGCACACATATCCAAAACAAAGTAATACTATATACATTACACGTGAGAAAAAGAAAGTATAATATTCAAAACAATACTATATACATTACACGTGAGAAAAAGGCATAGGCTTCCTTTGGAATGAAAGTCTAATGAAAGGACAAGCTGGAAAAGCTATTTTTTAGTATATTTACTCACTAGTCTGAAAGACTACTAAAACAGACTATTTCTAGATGTTGCAATCAATCAACTCGTGGTAAAACTCCTTCTTCTCTTTATATGTTATTTCTCATGCACTGTTTTGCCATTGCTTCTTATTAGGTTGCCATTGCTTCTTATTAGTTCACCCTCAAGCTGCTCTCAGACCACCCTCCTCTTAAGATACAATGGAGCTGCTCTGTCTTTCTATTTATATATTACTATCTCTAGTTTTCTCAACATTTTCAGAGGGTGATACCTCTGAAGAAGAAAATAGTGAAATTAGTGAAAATAGTGAAATGGCTCCAGAGGAGCCAGATACCCCACCCGCTGAATGGTATGAGAGCTGCCATGATGGAATCGCAGATAGCGATTCCACCACAGAATATTCTCGGGTGGACTGGTACAATTTTCCTTTCGAGGAAGAAGAAGAGGAAGAGGAAATACAAGAGGAGGAAGAGGAGGAAGAGGAGGAATATGAAGAAATGCCTGAGCAGGAAGAGGAAGCAGAACATAAAGAAATGCCCATTGAAATGCCCGAGGCAGACACAGGCACAGGCTATGATGCAGATGCAGAGAACATCCCCGACTCCCACGGTGAGAAAGATGACAATAAGGAAGATAGGGATGACAGTGAAGAAGATGACAGTGAGGAAGATGGGGATGCATAAATTTCCCCACAATTTTGTCCTGCAATTTTTCTAGTAGGATTTTGTCGATTTTGCCCTGTAATTTTCCCAGTAGGACTCCAACTAAATTTGCCCAGTACGTTTTTGTTTTGTAATTTTCCCCAGTAGGATTTTGTTTTTGTAATTTTGTACTGCAATTTTCCCAGAAGGATTTTGTTTTGTAATTTTCCCAGTACGATTTTGAAGTATAATTTGCACATTTTTCCTTGTACCACAGTGGTTTAATTTTTAGTGGTTTAATGTTCAAGTAAGCACAATAATATATATTCACACGAATATTTACACGACTTTTAGAAGAATTCCTTTTTAGAAATATTTACACGACTTTTAGAAATATTTACACGACTGTAATCTATTGGAAGACCACGACTGGAATATATCTGCACAGTAACGTTGTGAAGTACAACAACGTTGAAGATGAAGATGTCTGCTGCGCTCATGTTGCAACTCTCACCCTCACGACAAAGGGCATCACCTGCCCGAAAGAGAGTATGTTCTTTTACGTTTTTTAAATGTGCGTTTTTTCCTTGCGTTTGTATTTTGTGTGTGGGGCCAAGACCATGAATGTCTACTTGCACAAGATGGTCTTGATCTTGTATTTTGTGTGTAGAGCTTTAAGGATCAAGTGCGCTGAGCGCACTTGATCTAGGAGGCCCTACACAGGCATGTCTTGTCTATCCATGGAGGCATCCACATTAGCAAAAGATGTCTATGTTTTTGATGGGCATGTTGAGCCCTTGGCCACTGTAGAGCTAAACATTGGCTTATGCTTTATCTGCAGAGCTAAAATGGTTATTGTAGAGCTTCCTGGATCAAGTGCGCTCAGCGCACTTGATCCTGGAGGCCCTACACAGGCATGTCTTGTCTATCCATGGAGGCATCCACATTAGCAAAAGATGTCTATGTTTTTATTAAAAATAAGGGCTCAACATGCCCATCAAAAAATTTAGACCTCAACATGCTTTATCTACAGAGCTAACATGGTTATTGTAGAGCTTCCTGGATCAAGTGCGCTCAGCGCACTTGATCCTGGAGGCCCTACACAGGCATGTCTTGTCTATCCATGGAGGCATCCACATTAGCAAAAGATGTCTATGTTTTTATTAAAAATAAGTGCTCAACATGCCCATCAAAAAATTTAGACCTCAACATGGCCACTGTAGAGCTAAACATTGGCTTATGCTTTATCTGCAGAGCTAACATGGCTATTGTAGAGCTTCCTGGATCAAGTGCGCTCAGCGCACTTGATCCTGGAGGCCCTACATAGACATGTCTTGATCCAGTAAAAAAATTCACCTTACATAGACATGGCTACTTACTGTAGAGCTAAACATGGCCACTGCAAAGCTATCTGGAGGCTTCATCTGCAGAGCCATTGTAGAGCTTCAAGGATCAAGTGCGCTCAGCGCACTTGATCCTAGAGGCCTTACATAGACAGACCTACATAAACATGGACCTACATAAACATGTCTTGATCCAGCAGAAAATTTACACCTCAATATGGCCACTGTAGAGCTAAACATGGCCACTGCAAAGCTATCTCGAGACTTGCATGTGCAGAGCCATGACTATGCCATCATAGTCATTGTAGAGCTTCCAGGATAAAGTGCGCTCAGCGCACTTGATCCTGGAGGCCCTACATAGACATGTTTTGATCCTCAATATGGCCACTGTAGAGCTAAACATGGCCACTACAGAGCTATCTCGAGACTTCATCTGCAGAGCCATGACTATGCCATCATAGTCATTGTAGAGAATGAGTTTTTACATTGGCCATTAAAATCCAGATTGTAATCAATAGCAGTACATTATTACAAGCAGAGAGCTAAACATAGCCACTGCAAAGCTATCTCGAGACTTGCATGTGCAGAGCCATGACTATGCCATCCTTGTCATTGTAGAGCTTCCAGGATCAAGTGCGCTCAGCGCAGTTGATCCTGGAGGCCCTACATAGACATGTTTTGATCCTCAATATGGACACTGTAGAGCTAAACATGGCCACTACAGAGCTATCTCGAGACTTCATCTGCAGAGCCATGACTATGCCATCATAGTCATTGTAGAGAAGGAGTTTTTACATTGGCCATTAAATAAAAAATCCAGATTGTAATCAATAGCAGTACATTATTGCAAGCACAGAGAGATAGAGAGAGGGGGACTTACATGCTTGCAAACACGCAGAGGATATTTGCAGGTGATAATTGTAGAAGAGGATAGTTGTAGACGACAGCTGCAGAGAATAGAGTAGAAGATAGTTGTAGAAGACGATAGCTGCAGAGGATAGTCGTAGAAAATGGTCGTAGAAAATGCACGAGTGTACCTTTCCTTCCAGCCGTTGCAGAGGAATGAAATCCTTTTTGGGAAAAGGATTTTTCGAGCACTTTGTTATTAATGATTAGGAATTTACAGCCTTGAATAATCCGTATACTTTGTGCCAACCCGAGATTATTTTCAACCTTGAATAATCCGTATATTTTGCGCCAACCCTGCCAACCCATGATTATACAACCTTAAATAATCCGTATTCTTTGTGCCAACCCATGCCAACCCATGCCAACCCATGATTATACTACCTAGAATAATTCGTGTAGTTTACTTTACTTTTTGTGAGAAGAGTTATATCTTTGAAAATGGACACCAACTCCCAACGTTATGTGACTAGATCTTCTTGTTCTCAAAAAGATTGTTGTTTTGCTGGTATGGATTCCTTACTACCTCCTACTAAACGCTCCAAAAAATTACAGGCAAGAACAACCGACAGGGTGTCTCGAGGATTGGTTGATGAGGAAGTTCAGAGTCAAGGCCAAGTGTTGATGGAGAATGATAGACATGAGAATGAGAGAGACAGGGATGACAGACAAGAAGAGGATGAGAGACAGAATGATAGAGAGGATGAGAGACAAGAGGATGAGAGAGAGGATGATGATAGAGAGGAAGATAGACAGGAGGATGAGAGAGAGGATGATGACAGAGAAGATGATAGAGAGGATGATAGAGAGGAGGATGAGAGAGAGCATGATGATAGAGAGAGACAGGAGGATGATAGACAGGAGGATGAGAGAGAGGGTGATGATAGACAAGAAGATGGGAATGATAGAGAGGATGATAATGAAGAAGAAGAAGGTGGAGACACATTGACAACTGAGACAAGAAAAACAGAGAGCATCAAAGCAGAAATTTTCGGAAAGATCCTTAAAACCTCTACTCCAACTGCATTCATCGATCGAATTAGAGTTAGATTCAGCACCCCCCCCCCCCCCAAGATCCCCTTGTGTAGGCTTCTTTCAACAGAGGCCATAAGGAGACTATGCCCCAGTACTGATAAGAACCTTGGTCGAGCATTCAAGAACCTTGGTGGGTATCTTGAAAGCAAGGGGGCGTTCACGGTGTCCATGTTTGATTTGGATGGAGAGGAGACTCCTCTGACTGAAGAAACAACATTGTCATGGAGTTCAACATGGAGGGATGTGAATGGAACTTTTGAAGAGTCTCTCAGAAATATGCCAGAATGGGGACCGTTCATCCAGGGTAAAATGATACATGTACTGGATGGAAACAACCGCTATAAATCTTGGATGGATTTGATTGCTCAAGGTGAGGGTGATTTGAAATTTTTTTATCTATTTATACAATTTTATGTATGCATCTAATATAACCTTCCCATCTTCTTTCCTTTTACTCAGAATTTCCAAATGACATCTCTAAGCATTGTCTGGTGGCCTGTGACTTTCTACAATTCGAGAAGGCTGACGTTGGAGAGCTGATGTTTTCTCTTTCCAGATTGAATAAGTATATGTTTTATTATTTTTCTCTTTTTTGCTCTTGGCATTGATTGCATGATGTTGCTTCAACTCTCTGCATTGGTTGTACTAGGATGCATGACTATGCCTTTGTACCAACAACTTTTGGGGATAGGCTCTTCCAAATAAGGAGAATTGGTGAGTCCGATAAGACTACCCTCCTTGCAGAGCTCGATGATGAGGACAAGGCTTGGATGGAGAATGAAATGAAAAAGTGCCCCACTCGTGGCAAAAAAAGCTGGTTTTCTGTTCCAATAAATATATTGGCATGGCTTGTGTTTAAGGTATGCAAGATATTAAAGGTATGCAAGATCTACTTAATTATGCGAAATATGTTTAATGTATGCAAGAGTAATTTTGTAATTAAATGGACTCTGTAGGACGATATGGAGATGAAAATCGAGGTCAAGGCTAAGGGCATGGATGTAGACGGAAGGGCTAAGGTGATAAGAGAGGTAGAAATTCTGTATAAGAATAGGGTGGGAAAGTTTGCCCGCATAGCAGACCCTGCCAATGGAGAATACTTTTGGCGTGCTGTTTTGTCACTTCCTTGGCATGCAGCAGGGACCCATATTGCGACAGAAGAGAAACTAAACATGATTGGGGCTGCACAAGTTAGGGATGAAGATAAAGCATTCTTAGTTCGAATGTTGGATAATTCACAAGCTAGCATTCGAGAGATAGAGTACTTGCCTAAAGACAAAGCAAAAGCTAGAGAGTGGCTACATTCATTTGTGTTCTGGCTACAAATAAGTTCTTATGGCTCCAAGCTTCTGGAGGAGATTGAAAATTGTGATAGAATCTCCTTACCTTCCATTAATTCCTTTATAAACTATGTCGTCTTTCATCGACGAAAGTATTTCAAAAAAGCTTTCAGAGTTCATCAGGGGGATATAAAATTTAGCAATGATATTGACACACAAAAAGGGCTACGCTCTGCAACACATCGAGTTGTTTATAGGTAAAAAAAAAAACTTGGTCAATTTTATTTCTTCTCCTTATGCTTCTTATATAGCCTATTGACTTTAGTTTTCCTTTCCATTTGGAATTTAGATGGCTGCTGAAAGAGGTGGATAGTGGTGTAGTACAGGCCATACCACCTCTTGTGTTGTTATGGATTTGCGAGGATACTCCACGATATATATATGCGGATCTGCACCTTGGGAGAGTAAGTGTTTTCTGTAATCATGGTCATGATGATAAAATGTATGTATGATGATAAAACGTTTCTATTTTTGAAATGCATGGTTAGCCTCTATCAAGTGTTGAAAAGACAAGATGCCCCTGGTGGCTAGACATGGAGAGGTTTGTTGTGCCAGATGAAGAAATTCAATTACATGATCAACACTTAGCTATATTGGCTAAGATGACCATAGTGGAGGGTTCTGATGAGGTAACCATAAGTTGTCTCTGATTTTTGCACGATGATAAAGTTTTTTGATGAGGTAATTTATAACCATAAGTTGTCTTTGTGCAGAGTATACCATTGACTGCAGTACGTGGCTGCTCTACGAGCTCTCATGCCACATCTATAGCCTCTACATCTAGAATGCACCCTCTACCAGTTAACCTAGGGAGGGATATAGTGAGTCAAGCATTGGATGCAAATAGGAGACAAAGAGAAGTACATCAAACAACAAGTACTTCGGGCAATGTACATGTAGCCTCGTCTATGATCCAACCAGCACCTTTGAAAGGTGATATCATGCCGTTAACAGTAGTGTATGTTTATTGGGGTGATAAATATTTTTCTCTTACCAATCAATCTTCTTCTGTGTTTCTTCTTGCATTGTGGGAATTCGCAGGCATGGTATATGCATTCAATACCTCCATCGAGGACCTTGCAAGGGACTGTAAGAACATAGAAGGGCCATCCCCTCTATTCAAACATGTTTTGGAAGCCATGAATGTGCTTTGTAATAAAGGAAAAGTCCATGGGAAAAGGACTGACTATTGTGTGGAGATGGTGTTTGTAGACTTCCCCTCAAACCTCGTTGTTGAGGGTTGTTTGGGACACAGAGTGCCACCTTGGAATGTGGTTAGCAAAAGTCTATATGAGGCAACTTTTCAATTTGTAGACTTTTGTCTTAATGATCATGGCTTCATAACATGCCTTTATACAATGGAAGAAGGAGTGAAGATAGAGCATGAGGCAACATCTAGAGGATTTGTGGTCTTTCATCGACAAGTGGTCAAATGCACTCCACCAGTGGGAAAGAAGATGGGACAACTTGTAACAAAGGTAGCTGCACACTTCTCTTCTACAAAAATTCTTATGTCTATGTCTATTTCAACTTATAGCCTAAGGAATTCACTACTATTTGAATGGATTTCATTACAGGTTGCATGTCTTATTCTATCTGTTTTTGTACGCTCAAGTACACCAAGGCAGTATTTACGGATGTATGGAGATAAGGTGGAAGAGCAAAATCTTGGGAGTGAATTAGATCTGGAACAAGACCTCATTCAAGATATGTAAGGGATCGACTCTGGATCTATGATTAAAAACAATGTCTATGTATTTAGGGTTTAGATTTTTGGGTCTCTCATCTCTGTGTTTATGTAGTGTTCCTGAAGAGGATATGGTAAAACAAAAGGGAAAGCCTTGGAGAGGTGGTTGCCAAAGAGGGCAGAGGCTATGCAAGTACATAGTATCTCTCTTTTCAAAGACAGGGGATACTATTGTTGACTTGTTTGCTGGGACTGGAACTCTTGGACTTATTGCAGCGGTCATGGAACGTAATGTTATTATCTTTGAAAAGGACCATCGCATATATAATAAGCTATTGGAGCCATATTCTACAAAGGTAATTCCCAAATTAATAAGACAAGGCACTGTTAATACCCCATAATCCTCTATAAATGCAATGTTCATTAATTTCTTACTTTTTTGCAGTTTGAAGAAGACTAAAGACATTTTGGATCTTAGCATTTTTTGTGAAGACAGAAGACATTTTGGATATTAGCATTTTTGGTGGATGTAGCGTGATATTTGAACTTTTTTTTAAAGACATTTAAAGACAGTTTATATATTAGCATTTTTGGTGGATGTAGCGTGATATTTGAACTTTTATTTAAAGACAGTTTGGATGTAGCATTTTTGGTGGATGTAGTAAGCCTGCTTTTATTTTGTGTCTTGAATACATTGTCTTGAAGGTGGTATGTCTTGAAGGTGGTATGGCATGTCATGTAGTAAGCCTGCTTTTTTTTTGGTATGTCATGTGTCATTCTTGCTCACTTTCAATGGATACATGACAAGAAACTGCTCGTATCTCGTATTGATTTGAAAATAATTTGCAAATTGGCTCGCTGCTCTGGGCTCGCTCCGTGGCCACCCTCCAATAAAGTCCATTCCCCACTTCTAGAAGACTTGTAGAGAGTAGACTACAATCAAGGGCATATGATCCTTGTTATGAGTTATAGCGAATCTCTGGCATTCTTCACACCTCTTGACAAATTATGAGGCATCACAATAGAGTGTTGGCCACCATAGGTCCGATTGAAGAACTTTTTGTGTGTAGTGGTTTCTGTGCGGCAAAATATCCACCGCTTAGTCCGTTATGAACTTCTTCAAGGACAGCTACATAATCCGACTCAAGCACGCATCTCCGAAGAACTCTGTCCTTGCCTAACTGATATAATTGCCCCACAATTAGAAAATACGGTGCCACCAATTTAATTAATCGTCGTGCCTATTCTTTAGACAATTCTAGTTTCATAGGTAGTCCATTCATTAAAAAGTGCAGAATGTCAAAGCTCCATTTAGGAACTATGTCTATTTGAAATAGACAAGCATTGGGCAAGTCATCGTCAATGCCTAGTGGAGGTTCACCATTGGTTACTCTGGATATATGATCTGGAAGCACATGTGATGATCCTTTCCTTCACACAGTGATAGAGAAGTCAAATTTCATGAGGATCAATAGCCACCTAGTGATCCTTCTTGTGGTACAAGGTTTGTTATAACCAAATAGAGAAGGGCTTGATGGTCTACAAAGAACACAAATTTGTTTGCCAACAATTAGTGTCTAGACAACATAAACCATGCCTAAGCCTTCCCTTTCTATGGTCATATAGTTTTGTTTAGCCTCATTTAATTGTATACTTGAAAAGCTTATAGGGAAATCCATTTTGTGTTCCCTTGGTTGGTGGGCAAATATACATCCTATTGCATAGGCGGAGGCATCAATGTGGACATAAAAAATCACATCCCAATAAGGAGTGTGAAGAATTAGGGCTGAAGCTAGCGCCTTTTTCAATTTCTCATAGGATTCTTGGCATTCTTCGTTTCGGAAAAAAATATCAATAGTTTGTACAATGGTCGGGCTATATCCACATACATGTATATAAATCGTTTGTAATAGCCAACATGACCTATAAACCTTTGTTCTCCCTTGGCATTTGTAGGAGGAGGTAATTCTAGAATTACTTTGACCTTGTCGAGGTAAGTGGAGATCCCTCTCTTGGACACAATATGTCCCAAGATTATGCCATGTTTGACCATAAATTGACACTTTTCAAGGTGTAGAGAGATTCTGTAAAGTTTGCACCTGAGGAAAACTTTACGTAAACAATTCAAGTGCTCCTTCCAAAATGAGTGCACCTGTTATGGGCTACCACACCTCCAAGAGGGAACTCAATGTATTCTCCTATGAGAAGAGCAATAGAACACAACTGTCATAGGGCACTTACCAATGCTTCAAACATGTGTCCCTTGAGGCCTCCAAGCTCACTTGAGAAGCTCCAATCCTCCAAGCTCTAGCTCCACACTATCATCGTAGAGTCGCTCGCACCATCACTCACATAAGGCAATCACTCTCTCTCACTCTTCAACACAAGCATGCAACATATAAGTATAGAAGAGACACAAGTGCTAGAATTCTCTCTCTCAAGACACAAACAAGAGCTCTCCATATAGCACAAAGAGGTATTGTGTCCATTCATTATAAGAAATTGCCGCATATACAACTCGCCCTTATTCACACTTGGGCATCCAAAACTTACGTAACTAAGAGGCACAATTCTCTCTCTCAAGACACAAACAAGAGCTCTCCATAGCACAAAGAGGGATTGTGTCCATTCATTATAAGAAATTGCCGTATATACAACTCGCCCTTATTCACACTTGGGCATCCAAAACTTACGTAATTAAGGCCTTGGGTGGCCAATATCTCATAATGTACAACTTTTATAGTGCCTTTGCATGACACTTATTAATGTCCTCAAATGGAGGAGCATATTTGTTAATCCAAAATGGGATTAACATCCCCCCCATCTAATGTAGGTTATGTCCTCAGAACCTGTACTAAGGTCGAAAGACCAGGTCGCCGAACTCGTGATGGTAGAAGTTATGCCGTGATTGAAGCTTTTTTAGGGTTCTTCGGAATGCCGAGTGTGATCTCCAAAACCGGTGTCGACCATGTCTTTGAATGTGACATGCATATAGATTGGAAGACACCTTAGGCGACGATAATACAACATCATGCCTCTATCAAAGAGTCCTTGATTCATGTCAAACTGCAGCTGCTTAGCATCATACCCATCATACCATTCCTTGGATTGATCGATCAGGACCATGAGCAATTTTAGGAATCGAACACTGGTTACTATTGCCGGTCCGGGATACGACGCCATGCCTGTATTCCAATTCAGCATCTGCTTCCTTTGTTCTCTTATGTCTGTAAATATGGCTGGCATGAAGATGGGGAAGTTATAAACAGACATGTGAATCTCGTTGCTTGGCCTCTTGAAACTCCAAAGGTGTCTACCTTCTCTTTAGTGGCATGTACAAGGAATCCACCCATTGAGTTGGTGGCGCACACATATATTCATGGCTATATTCTGGGATTGTGAGGAACACTTTTCTTCGGTCTGGCTATATGCCAAAATCTTCTAGCTTGGGGTTTGCATCATCTGTGATAATTGTTGTATACCCCCCTCTTGTGTGGACTAAGTGAGCCTTCCTCCACCTGTGAAACTAATAACTGATCATAAATGTCACCATTCTGATTTCCAACAGATTGGCCAATTGTGGGTTTGCTAACTTGGTGTGCCGTGCCACGTTAGACCATAAAGTGCCCTCTCTAGCCAAAGGTAAGAGTTCTTCTAATTTTGAGTGAGGTGCTCGGAGAGGATACGGTACATAGGGTTGCTTTGTCGATGTGACATCTGAGTATGCTTCTAGTAGAATCTGCTGAGTTGGTTCAAATGGTGTTATTTGCATTAATACCTTGAACATAAGTTTTGGCTTTAGTAGTGGATTACCAGCTCTTATGAATCCTTCATACTGTGCACTAGACAAGGACTCTAGAATAGTATCATCAGTAAAAGATTCAATGGTGTCTTGTGTGAGAGTGTGACGTACCTCCTGAGTGTTCTGTGGGGGCGGAGACAGGTCAGGTGCCGGTACCTCCTTGGGGGCGAGAGTGTCAGTGGTAAATTATAAGGGTTAAGAAGGGAGAGTAGAAAACATGTAGTCTGCTTGAGACTTGTCAATAGGCGGAATATTAGGATACGGATTAAGTAATTTATTGGCGACATTAGAATACATGGGGTAAGTAGGGTTAGATGATGAACTTGAAGTCTCTTCTTGACCATAGCTTGAACTTGGGGGTGGGTGGCTAGGTTTGTGGAGTTTCATAAAATCTTAGAGCTCAGTTATATCCTCAGGATTTATATTAGGATATTCAATATGTGTTTTATCAAAAGTGTAAAGGACGTTTGTTAACATTGCCTCTAGATGCTGACCTGTCTCCGAGGCTCGTTCAAGGAGTAAGCGCATCTCATCTGTGGGTTCTTGTCGTTGACTTCGTTCTTGGATGGCTAGTTGTCGTTCCAATTCTTGGATGCCTGAATCCTTGGTGATGGGAAGGTTTGAAATCGTTGTTTCTTTGACCATCTTGGTAGCATCTAGCTCCTCAAAGCGCCTTGTTGCTTCTTCTTGCGCTTGTCTGGTGGTAGCCTCTCTTCCCTAAGCCTGAGTGATCCTTTGTAGTTTTTCTTTAGCCAATTGTTGACTGTCTTGTAGCTGTTTGACTTGTACTATCGCCTCTTAGTGTGTAATCATCATTCTTTGTATCTTAGCTTGATTGGTGCTGATGGTGTCATTAAGCGCTCTAATCTTCTTCACATTTGCTTTGTTGTTATGTTCTCTTTCGTGTTGCAAGTGGGTCACTCTATTTTCTGCTTCCTTCAGAGTTAAGGATAGTGTTTGGATTTGGCCCTGTAGCTCTTCTTCCTTGGCTAGAGAAGTGTGCTTGAGCTCTTGTACCTGCTGGGCATGGAGAGCTGCTTGCTCCTGGTGATGTGTAACTTCCTTCTGAAGTTTCTCCTTGGCTTGCTCCAGCTGCGCTTTCAAATCTTTATTCTCTTTAATTCTTTGCACAGTAGTTTGGCTTAGAACCAGATTATTGTTCTCCAGTGCTTGGTACCTGGCTTCCTTTTCCTCGGTTGCCTTTAAACTCTTTAGGATCACATCCCTATGGGGTTGCCTCTGCCGCCGCCGCTGTTAGGTGTTCTTGCAATGTCTGCACTTGGTTGTTTGTCTCTTGAACCTGCTTCTAGAGTGTGGCCTTGCAATGTCTGCACTTGGTTGTTTGTCTCTTGAACTTGCTTCCAGAGTGTGGCCTTGCGATCATGAAGCATATGGGTCCTGAGTGATGAGGAGATGGCACCGCCATACCCGTTGTCCTGCTCCCACAGTGAAGCACTTGTGGCCATGGTCCCTTGCAGTCTTGCACGTGGCAGATTCAGGAGTTCATCCAGTCCTTCCACGATTTCCTAAAAGAATTTTTCATAATCCAGATTATGTAGGAATGAAGTTTCTGGTATCACCTCCTCGTCCTCCAGACGTTTTCTTTTTTTTGGACTCTATGTATCTTTAGTCCTTGGGCTTTTACATGTATCCAATGGCTCTTCTGTGACTTGCACTGGGAATGATGTAGCTTCCTCAAGTCCTTGGGGTTCTGCCCTGCTACTAGCACTGCTTCTGCTTCAGGCTCTGGTTTTTGCAACCCCGTAGGTGTGTCTGACATCGTGGAATTCTTTAGGGGAGACAAATTTGGGAAGATCAATTGGGCCGACCGGCGGGCTTTGAGGAGGAGTGATGTGCCATGCTTCCGTCCTCTCTTCTTGTGTTGCCTCGCTGACACTGGCTTCCGGTTGCCCTAGTACTTCTTCGTACGACTTTATTTCTTACGTGAGTTTAGGAGAATCCTCCCAAGGCCCACCTTCTCGAGCTTGTCTTTAACTTATGCCTTTTCCAGAATCTGGTGGCACTCTTGTAAAGCCACCTTTCCATGCACCGAGTGGATCTTTTTGTGTTGATTATGGCACCATGGAAAGCTTGGGTGTATGGACCCACCAGGTAGTTCATCCTTTGGGCCCCATGTTGGTCTTCTCTTTTGGCTCACCGGGATTCCGTTGCACTGGCTTGTGTCACTCCGCAGGGTCTTTGTGGCTTCTGGGTCTAAGGTCGACATCTGTACATGGAGAAAAAGATCAGTCCATATACTGGTGGGGCATGTGCCACACCTTGTTGTTGTTTTTTTTTTCTCCTTTTTTTTCTTTTAATGGTAAAAAGGTTAATTGTGATGGGAAGTGTGTTAGTGGTGTGAGCAATTAACGGGGTATATTAGTTGTGATATGACATGGTCCAATTCCTGTGATTGGGTGAAGTATTGTGAGACACAGTACAGGTGTTAAAACTATGAAAGTGTAGGCCGTGAGGGGTAGTCCCGGGAGACTTAGTTCCGTGAGTTGGAATGCATGGACATATGGGTATGTCAATTCATCTAAAGCTTTGCCTAGCCCATCTTCTTCCTCTGGGTTAGGTGGCTTACCATTGAAGTGTTGTTTAAAATCAGCTTCCCATTGAATGATTTCAGTGTCATCAATGGAGGGGTAATTGATGTGAGGCAAATCAAATTCTAAATAATTTTCCTATTTTAATGAAATGTAACGATTCTAAATAACTTCCATATGCCCAAGGGGTGATAAATATTTCTTTGCCTAGCTAATAAATATAAGGAGCAGTCCCTCACCTCATAAGGTCCAAAAAGTTTCATCCAAGTAAGGCTTTGGTCTATGTAGTCTATAGATGTTTGGGCTTCAAAGGTTAAGTCCTCTAGTAGACCCACTTCCATAAGTTCCTCTTCCTTAGAAAAATATTAAGAATTGAGAAGCACCCTAACCCATGCCTAGAAATTGATTACTATAGGATGCAATGGGGTATAGAAAAGATCACTAGGGCTTTGTAGACTAATTTCTCAATGAAGTATGGTCATTACAAATGTAGGGGCATTTTGTAATAACATCTTTTGAAAAACCCATTGCACTACCTCACTTGTCAAAGGAACCTCAAAATCTATGTCTTTTACATTCATAGACAATAAAAGGGTAGAGGTGAAAAAAATTTGGGTTTTTGCTAGAGTTCGTGGGGAAACAACTAATGTAGCTAGAGCAGAGGCATGGTTAGAGATAGTGACAAGCAATGTACCTGCCCCTTGTTCTACTGGAGAAAGCTCCTCCTCTTTGTGCTGATTCTACTGTCGAAGAGTAGACTCCAGTTCCTTGGCTTTGTCCATAGCTTTAGCATGATACTTTGAGTAATCTTCCCATGCCTTTTAAAGCTACTGGAATAAGCTGTCCTTTTCTACCTTATGCTTGAGGTTGAGCCTAACTTCTTCTTCATTATGTTTTTGAAGCTGTTGTACCAAGATTTCCTTGGCTTCTTGTAGTCTATGCTCCAAGTCACTACATTATTCTGTTAGTTCTTTTACCTTAGCCATCTTTGCAACCATCTTACTCTAAGCCTGATTCTTTGCTTGAAGTTTCCACTCTGTGACCAAGGCAAATTCTTTGCTTGAAGTTTCCAGCTCTTTTAGTAAATCCTGCTTTTGTTCGTGTACCTTGTCATAATGTTCCCTTTGCTTACTAGCATCTGCAACCCTTTTTAAAGACAATAGTTTTTCCTCTTCCAGATTGGCCACCAACTCACTGATTTTATCTACCTCATTGGATGATTCTTGGAGCTTGGCTTTGAACTGTGTTATTTGAGTATGTTGTTGGTTAATGACTTGTTGCTTATTAAGTGCCTGTTGTTTGTAAAATTCTGCAACCTTCTCATTGAGTACCCTTGTCAACTCTAAAAGATGTAGCCCGGATTCCTCCTCTGCTTGTTCTGTGTCCATGCCAAACAACAGAGTGACTACCTCTGTTGATGTACTTGTTGCACTTTAGGGTTTAGGACTTTCTTTGCAATTCTTTACTTCTTTGGCTGAATTCTTTACTTCTTTGGCTGAAGGTCAGATTGTATTGACACTGCTTCAGGCATTTGAGTGGTCATTCCATAATCCATTTTTCTCTTACATTTAGGGTCAGCTGTTTGGTACTGTTTACTGAACGCAGACTGTGCTTGTGGAGATATTACAATAGGGATTTCCCTGCACATGGATGATGATTCACCGTGCACATGTTGGTTGGTTCTGCCCTTAGAGTCTTGATCTCCCTAGTCTTGCGTTTGAGGCTCTTGTCTTATGAGAGTTGGAATGTTGACACCCGCTTCTTTAAGGACCTTTCTGGCCTCATATTCCAGAACTTGATGTAGTAAACATGGATTACCAATGATATACTTATGGTCTACATAATAAGTAGTGAAGTTGTTAAAGATTATATGTGCTCAATCCTCCTCACGGCATCTTGCCACCATAAAAACAGCCTGAGAGTTTATTATATCATGTTTGTCAATGTATTTCACCTGAGTGAGAATATTGATTGCTCTACAAGCTATTTCTAATGTAGTATCCCTGATTTGTGCAAAGAATTCTCCATGTAGCGACCTACTCCATTACTCATGTGTGTACGGATATTTATGGTGCTTGGTTTGACCTTTGAATACGATACCCCTGAAGGCAAGCCAAATGCTTCAATGATTAACTTTCTGTGTGATTTAATCTCAGCCTCATAGTCTCCTATGGTTACTACACCCATCCCTCTGTTTTGCATCATAAGAGTTTAGGAATTCAGTTTACGAGAATAGGGTCATAGTAAGGATTCCAGGAAGCTGCCATCTTATCCAAGCTAGTTGCCCGCCACAATTTATCCATCACACCATCTTCCTTAAGAATTGAGTAGGATTCTGGTGCATGGTAGGTAAACAACTAGGGCTCCTTTTTTGTATTTTGTTGGAACAATCAAATGCGTATGCATTCTCCATTTGTGCCCACATCACCCAGCTAACTAGATGAATGACCATGCTTAGTTACCTAACCTTCAGCATCCTGTAGCGACTTATCCGGTACCTTTGGTATTCCTTTTAACACCTTGGGTTATCCTTGCTATTTTGACTCCTTGTCAGTCATAGCTTGTTTCCTTGTTATCTTTGCATTTGATTTAGTGCTTGCTTGGGTGTTCAGGGACATTTTTGATGCAAACAAAACCTCTTATTTTAGTAAGAAAGTGGTGGTTAAAATCTTGTAGGCTGAAAACCCACAAGATGTTCCTGCCCTACCTAGATCTAGTACATCCCTCTACGAGTGTGTATACCCACAAATGAATGCAATCATTACAGCTATAGAGGGTGGATGGACAAGAATAGTCATGATTTTTTGAAGGGTTAATAATTGTGAAATTAGGAGTGCAGGTAGTCCATATATAGTGACTTAAATACCCATGCGGTCTCTAAGTCTGGAGTTTGTAACAAAATACAAGATTTTGCATATTGTGGAAAATTTTGGTAGAGTCTTTGTATTTTGGACAAATATTCAATTTTGACTTATTAAAGAAGCATAAATACATAATAGATAACAATAGGGAAGGAAAAACTTACCCATTTGAAAAATAAAAAGATCACATACATACCAAAGGGTGAAGTTATATAATGAGTGGAAGCTCAAATTTTACAGATCGCTCACTCTGATTTGGTGCAGTTTTACTTGATTTAAAACCAACAATTCTTACAAGTCTGAAGGCTCATGGATGCAGGTAGACCATTAGCAATTGAAACAAAGATGATGAGTCTACAATCGTAGTTATCTACTAATACACCCTTGTCTTTGCCAAACTGTAACTGTTGACTGTTGAGCCTTAGAGGGTAGGTTGCAGACAAGATCATCAATTATCTTTAGGTCATCAGCTGATAACCCTTGTTCCCCACTACTAGTTTAACCTTGTCTTTCTGATTTTTTGGGCACATATTTTCCTCTTTATTATGTGTATTTGCATAGAGCTTACTTTTTGGCTCCCATCGTTGAATAGTGGTTTATTATTGATGGCTTTGGAACTTGCTTCCGTAGACCCATACCTGACCTTGTGTGCTTCCACTATCTGCAAATCCGTAGCCAATGCTCTCCAAGTAATAGGGCACAGGTTCCCTGTTTGTTGCAGACTTAGTGGCCATAGATCGACCAATAAAGCCTTTTTGCTGGGGGTGGATTTTCTCTTCCTTCCAGACGGAGTTGGTTTGACAACATGTGGAATCCACTCATCATTTGTAGAGAGCTTGTGGATTTTAGACTTGGGTACCCAAAAGGAGTTCTTGGTGTGTGCCGAGGCTGGACATTTCAAGTCTTTTTTGGCAACCCATTTGTATTTTTGAACAGCAGCAGCAGGTGAGGACTCAAATTGGAACTGAGAAATATTTTCTATGAGTAGGCCATTCATTGTTGCTTAAAATTTACTTTTCCTTGGGCCATAAGACTTCCTAGTTCGGTTCAAGTGTTGCTTCCTCATCTAAAGAGTAGTTGTCTGAAAACCTTGCCTATTCAATCGGTGCACGTGTATGGTACATTTTGGCATCCGGCACCTCATTCGACAAATAGACAGTCTGAATGCTTAAGGGTAGGTGAGCCACGAATGTATGAGCTTTCTATTGAATGTCCAAGACATATCTGGCCATCCAAATTCTACATCTTATGACTTCCTCTTTCATTTCCCCTACATTCATGACATGAAAAATACCTTCCACAAGATCATTGTTGTTGATATAATAAGACACATTTAACAAGCCGAGCCACTTGGAGACACAACCATTGAACGAACTCAATGCTAGGCCTCAATCTTGAAGTGTTGGTTTACCCATTCTAGCCTACGTTCATAAGACATGAGGCTTAAATCAGCTCCAGTGTCAAGCAAACATAACAAAGGATACAGTGGGTTAATGGCACGGAATCCTAGGTATACTCATCCTAGTGGGATATAATCATTATTTTTCCAGTTGTGGCTAGCCACATTGCAGTTTTGAATAGATAGCTTGTTAGATTGTTGTTTTCTTTTCTCGGCACACGAGCCCTAGCTTCTAGCCGAGCGAGCTTTTATTTCTCTTTCTCCACATGTTTTCTTAGTTTAGCTTGATGGATGGCTATAAGCATGGTTTCGTAAGTGGTCCATAAAACCTATGCAACTTGCTGCCATTTATATAGGAGTGAAAAGGTACACCATGCAAGGTTTCTAATATGGCCAAGTCAAAATTAGTGAGTTCAGAATTTCTAAATGGACCCATGCCCAACATCTTGAGTTTTCATTTGTTTCATTTGACCATGTACATCAGTACTAATTCACCTTCCTTGAAGTCTTTTTTACTCAAGTGGTTGTTAAACCATTTCTTTCTTCGAATCTTTTCAACATATAATCCATAGGCTGCACGAAGTCTAGTATCATCAAGGCGTTCTAATTGGAACAACCTCTTGGATATCTCATTTTCCTCAAGTTTTTCTGAAATTGCCACTCTTAAAGAGGGCACAATATATTCCATAGGCAATACTGCCTCCAACCCCCCATACACCATATGAAAGGGAGTCATTTTAGTAGTAGTCTTATAGGCTGTTCTATGGGCCCAAAGAGCAGCATGAAGCTTTTGTTCCTAATCATTTCTTCGTTCATTTACTATTTTGGTCAATATGGTGCATAAAGTCTTGTTAGTACTTTATGCTTGCCCATTGGCTTGAGGATAGTATGGCGAAGATTTTCTATGAACCACCATCAACTCAGCCAGGAGAAAAGTGATCACCTTATTGATGAAATGAGTTCCTCTATCACTTACAAGTTCCAGTGGACAACCATATCAAATTATGATATTTTCATACAAGAATTTGGTAGTATATTGAGCATTAGCTTTCATAGTGGAACGGGCCTTTGCCCATTTCGAAAAATAGCTTGTTGCCTCTTATCCATTCATTAAAAAGTGTAGAATGTCAAAGCTCCATTCAGGAACTATATCTATATGAAACAGACAAGCATTGGGCAAGTCATCATTAATGCCTACTAGAGGTTCACCATTGGTTACTCTGGATATATGATCTGGAGGCACATGTGATGATCCTTTCCTCACACAGTGATAGAGAAGTCAAATTTAATGAGGATCAATAGCCATCTAGTGATCCTTCTTGTGGTGCAAGGTTTGTTATAACCAAATAGAGAAGGGCTTGATAGTTTTAGGAAACCGTGGAAGGACTGGATGAACTCTTGAATCTGCCACATGTAAGATTGCAAGGGGCCGTGGCCACAAGTGCTTCATTGTAGCAGCAAGAACAATGGGTATGGCGGTGCCATCTCCTCACGACCCATATGCTTCATGATCGCAAGGCCACACTTTGGAAGTAGGTTTAATAGGCAAACAACCAAGTGCAAACATTCCAAGAACACCTACCAGTGGGCAGAGGCAACCCATAGGGATGTGATCCCAAAGAGTTTAACGGCAACCGAGGAGCAAGAAGCCAGGTACCAAGCATTGGAGAACAAAAATTTGGTACTAAGCCAAACTACTGTGCAAAGAATTAAAGAGAATATAGATTTGAAAGCGCAGCTGGAGCAAGCCAAAGAGAAACTTTAGAAGGAAGTTACACATCACCAGGAGCAAGTAGCTCTCCATGCCCAACAGGTACAAGAGCTCAAGCACACTTCTCTAGCCAAGGAAGAAGAGCTATAGGGCCAAATCTAAACACTATCCTTAACTCTGAAGGAAGCAGAAAACAGAGTGACCTACATATGAAAGAGAACAGAACAACAAAACAAATACGGAGAAGATTACAGCGCTTAATGACACCATTAGAACCAATCAGGCTGAGATACAAAGAATGATGATTACACACCAAGAGGTGATGGTGCAAGTCACACAACAACTACAAGACACTCAACAATTGGCTGAAGAAATACGAGCGCAAGAAGAAGCAACAAGGCACTTTGAGGAGCTAGATGCTACCAGGATGATCAGAGAAACAATGATTTCAAACCTTCTTAGCACCAAGGATTCACACATCCAAGAATTGGAATGACAACTGGCTATCCAAGATTGAAGTCAATGACAAGAACCCACAGATGAGATGCACCTAATCCTTGAATGAACCTCGGAGATAGGTGAGTTGCCAGTAACTCCTTGGGCTCCTCCTCAAACTCTTACCCTCTTTTTGTCTACACTAACCCTCTCATTGCTTCAATATGATATAAACCTGTCTGAGGACTAAGCCTAGGAGAACTAATACTCATTAAGTAAAATACAGAACGTGATGTTGATCCCACTATCATCATGGGAATTTTCGGGGGGACGTAGTACTAACCGATCCTCAGGATATTTATTTTTATTCCTTGCACCCAATTGTGCTAAACCCTCATAGTTGGTGTCAGGTGCTCCAAAACTCTGAAATCCTGGATAACATCTTCGATAAATTAAACCTATTTGTTCCAGATGATATTCCTAACACATCGGCCAACTATGAGGCTGTAGCCCAATGTTATCAATAGATCACAAGCCATGGGTGGCTAGAGGTATACAATACTCACGAGCACTTAAATCTATGTGAACCCTCTTTATATCACCCTTTTGGTATTCTAAAACTATATCATAACATCTACAAGCATCTAGAGGCAATGTTAACAAACGTCCTTTACACTTTTGATAAACACATATTGAATATCCTAACATAAATCCTAAGGATATAACTGAGCTCCAAGATTTTATGAAACTCCACAAACCTAGCCACCCACCCCCAAGTTCAGGCCATGGTCAGGAAGAGACTTCAAGTTCATCATCTAACCCTACTTACCCTGTGTATTAATCCAGATTATGTAGGAATGAAGTTTGTGGTATCACCTCCTCATCCTCGAGACGTCTTCTTTTGCTTTGACTCGATGTGTCTTTAGCCCTTGGCATTTTACCTGTATCCAATGGCTCTTCTGTGACTTGCACCTGGGAGAGATGTTGCTTCCTTAAGTCCTTGGGGTTCTGCTATTGGCACTGCTTCTACCTTTTCAGGCTCTGGCTGCAACCTTGCAGGCATGTCTAACATCATGGAATTCTTCAAGGGAGACAAATTTGTGAAGATTAATTAGGCCGGGCTTTGAGGAGTCATCATGTGTTGTGCTTTCGTCCTCTCGTCTTGTGTTGCCTCGCTGACACTAGCTTCCTATTTTCCTAGTACTTGCTGGTATGACTTTATTTCTTGCCCCAATTCAGCCTCAATTCTCTGTGTTTCTTCAGCAACATCTGGTATGAATCCCCTCATCTTTCTAGCAGTCTTATTTTTCCTTCCTCTCTTGATGTCCTTCATTCTTGCTTTAGTCTCCATGACTACAGCTTGCCCTTCTTGCATTTCTGCAGCAATCAGTGCTGGTTGCTTTGTTGTTAGGAGTGCCAATTGCATTCTCTCTTTTGGTTCTGGTTCTGGGAGAGGCCTCCGAGCCACATGGTTTAGTACCCGTGTCACTACGGCAGAGGTCACAAGAATGTGCCTGATTGCATCATTGATTACTTCTTGACAGGTACAACTCTATTGAATCTCCTGGCCTTTTGCTTTTCACTTCCAAATTAGTAGCTAAATGTATGCCTTTACTTGCGTATTGATTAACTTTATTTTATGCAAGTGTTAATTGTAATGCAGTACAATTTCTCCAGGGATGCCAAGGAGGGCTTGCCACAATAGTGCAAATTTTGGGCTTCCACCGCTGTTGCTGCTGGAAGGCCCAAATTTGCATTGTTGGGGCAAGCCCTCCCTAGCATCCCTAGCATAATTTCGAAGCACTTGGTGATCATTTGATATAGTATGTGGGCCAAACACAGTTATTTCTCCAAAATTCAGACTTTTTTGTAAGTTGTAAAATTGGTTGATCCTTGCTTCAAATTGATCCATTCATGTTAATTTGTAATTCTAATAGGGTAGAAATGCTTTTGAGATGCTTGGGGAGGCTTGCCACAACAGTGCAAATTTGGCCCTTCCACTGCCGATGGAACCTCAAAATTCACACTGTTGTGGCAAGTCTCCCCAGGCATCTTAGAAGCATTTCTACATTATTAAGTGATATTTACTTAACTAGTTAGTGAGAAATACACAGTAATCAGCAAGAAATTCAAACCTTTTTGTACAGAAAATAACTGCTTTGTGAGAATATACAAATTGCAAAAAGACTGATTTCATTCATGTCCAAAAGAGATTAGATAAGAAAATTACAATATCCTTCTCACAAGGTTAAGGCGTCTCTTTTTATTGTCAGGTATAGTATACTCTATGAGAGACTGGGCTATTTCTTCGAGATCCTCCTTGCCTAGGCTCTTTGCTGCTATACCTATGCGGGCAAGAAGCTTACCCCTAAAACCACACCCAAATACATCTAGAGCAAGGGGTTTCTTCAAGGATAATAAATTTGGTGGTGTGTGCCATAGAGACAACACAGAGCACCTTTGAAAGGGCTTTCAAGAAGTAGATGTTAAACAAGGCTTGAGGATTGTAGTCCCTATGGATGATGGCAATGGCATCCATCATCGGTAGCCGACCAAGATAGTGCGCCAGAGTAGCAGCATGTCCATGAACCCCAATTTGCTCCCTGCTTTCCCCTCCTCTCCCAGCAAAGGCATCAATTTCAATCACCCTCTGCAAACAATTCAGCAATAAGAACCTAGAATCTAAAGTTAAAAATATTGTATTCATATATGGGAAGAAATATACCTCTTGTTGAATGTCTTTTTGTGCCAATGTGGTGATGGAAGAGAGGTCAATTGAGGACTTCTCAGGGACTATAGAATGATCTGCCAATCCATTGAGCGGGTGGTAGCAAGATAGAGGTGACCCACTTTGTGCAGTTGGGTGCCCTTGAAACAGGTCAAAAATGGGATTTTTTCTAACTTATAAGCTCCCTTAATCATGGTTCTAATTAAAGTAGTGCACAAAGATGATTTGGTCACATTCTATACATAGTATGTAATCAAGTGATACAATTTTCATGAAAAAAAGATAGGTTTTGATGCATGCTACTTGGAATACAATGTAGACAATACGCAGAAGTAACGCGTCATGTTGCTGCTATGTTGCTTCCTCTTGTGCCCATTATACTTGTCTTAGGATTGTCCAATGAGCATGAAATTTTGCATATCAATTGAGTATAGTGAGAAGAACTTAATTTATTTAGAATTTTTGGATACATTAACTATTTTTTATAATTATTTTATGTTAATATTTTGGGAAAAATGGACCACACAATTGTTATTCTTGATATCTCTCAATTTAAACATGAAATACTAGGTTTCAAATAGTCAAATTGTAGCTATTAGTATATATAATGTTAATCTATAATTAATTTCTTTTTTGGCATTGTTGTTTGATTACCTCGTTCATTAGAAAATGTGTGCAAAGTCTTATAGGCTAGGCAATAGTTAAGTAAAAAAATTATAATAATTAGGTGCAATGTTTATTGCACACCATCATTATATATATTAAGGTTCATGATATTATCTATCGAACAAAAAAAAAATTGGCTCAATTTGGCCAATAGAAGCCCTAGTTTTGCATAATTTACCTCTTAATAGTTGTTTTGTCCGGTTTATGTGTAAAACCACAATTAGGGTTGCCTACATGGCTTTTCCACCTCATCAATGTGACACTCCGCATAAGCACATGTCCTTTTCAGCATGCCTTATCATTGAGAAAGTCAACCTAGTCAACATCCTACTTATCATTTTGCTCCCATGTCATCTGCCTAGGTGGTAATGCCAACTCAGCACTTTTGTCCATGTGTCATGGGGAGATGACACATCACCATCGAGGTGGTATAGCCAAGTCAACCGCTTTGTCCATATGTCACATGGATTTGACACGTCACCATTTGAGGTGGCAATGCCACGTCAACCCTTCTGTCTATGTGTCATGGGGAGTTGACAAATCACCACTTGAGGTGGCATTGCCAAGTCAACCATTTTGCCCATGTGGCATCACGTTTGCCGCATCATAAAGTGAGGTGGCACTACCACCTCAAGCCTATTGTGAAGGTGGCAAAAGGGACCTCCACATCACCATATGAGGTGGCAATATATATATATATATATATATATATATATATATATATATATATATATATATATATATAAAATTTATGTTATTAGAGAATTTAGTCATAATTTCACTCTCATGCTCTAATTATACTATAATTTAAAAAAAATATTTTCCCCTTAAAAATTAAAAACGTGAGCTGAATTTAGCTTTTTAAATAAAACCAAACCAATATAAAAAATCTCATTTTTAATAATTAAAAAAACCCCAAAAATAGGAATTGTATTATAAAGAAAAAAACATCTCGAGAAAATAGGAATCCAAAAAAATGTTTTTTAATTATTTAAAAAAAATATGTGTGTTATATATTTGTGTTATATATTTTGATAATTCTAATTATCCTAAATAGTAATCTTCTCAACCAATAAAACATCTCAAGATTATTAAGAAGGTTTAATTTCTTTGAAAAATGAAAGCTCCCTCATTCTTAGAGACATTCTTAGAGCTCTTCTAAGCTTAGAGACATTCTAGCCTACCTATAAGTATGGGTTCACAAAGTCGTAGAAGTAAGAAAACCAATAGGAAGCGGGATGACCCTATACATATAGTTAGGGAGCGAGAAGCGGCGCTTCTTGAGGAGGAGAAGAAGAGAAATAATCGTCAACGCCAAGCGCGCTATAGAGCAAAGAAAAAATCAGCTTTGGAGGTATCGTCTCTTACACCTAGTATTGATTCCCCCCCACCTCCTAGTGAGCCCATGCCACCTACTTCACCCCCCGCATGCCACTCTCCCTCAAATCTTCATGATCCCATACCTTCTCTATCTCCTACATACATTCTACCACTCCTAGTGCATCTCATTTGCCTTCTCCTAGTGTGTCACCATAATGGTGTTGGCTCTTCAACCATAGTACCTACTTCTCTGACATCTCCTGTTGTAGTAGCTACTTCTTTGACATATCCCGTCGTAGCTACTGCTCCACTCGTAGCTACCTCTCCTATTCACCATGAGATTGGCACTCCACCCTCATGCCCCAATCTTGGAGAGTCTTCACATGGGAAGTCTCTTTCCAAGTCGGGTGCATGAAAACGTGCCAATACGATTGTGAGCATATTTTTTGACGACCTTGATGTGCCCTCTCAGTCACGTGTGCTTGAGAGTTTGCTACAGCACTCTAGCATGGAGCATTGCACATCGGCATTACAAATATCTAGTCCTCATTCGAGGAGGGCTGCTATGCATGTTCTACGTAGCTTGAGAGAGTCTTATAGATCTATCAAGCACACTGCACATAGAGATGTTGTAGGAGCTTGATACACGATTCTAGTGGTATGTTTATTTTCATTTTGTCTAAGTGATTTGATAAATTTTAATTCAAAATTTAATGTCCAATGTAATAATAAACTATTCAAATGCGTATGTGCTTAGGACTTTCCACTTATGCACATTTGTAGCTATGCAAATGCTCATGTTATGAATGCACTTATTATTTATTGTTAAAGTATGGTCACTTCAATGTCACATAATTTAATTGGGAGGTTTATTGCATGCTACATCTCGCATTCTTAAAGTGCGACGAAAGACTCTTCATGTGGGGTCTAGTAGACGATGTAGATTGGACCTTGGAGAGGAGGGTAGCCTTTGGGGGTTTAGTGGTCGTGCACCTCAACGCACGCACCTATTTTACAGCCAGATTCTATGATTGAGACATTTTGGGAGGAGCATTCTCGCACATCACCTAAGTACAAAAAGGTGTTGCATCGACATGTTCAGCGTGGAGAATATGTGGAGCACCATGCATGCTTTCTAGAGATGACACAGACAGAGCTGTTCCTAGAGTTTAAACATGCACACTCGGCCATTATTATTAGCCAGCGCTCATTTAAGGCTTGCAAACCTTGGTTTGTGAGGTACTCCCAGCAGCGGGACACATGTTGTTGTTGTTGCAGATATCATGTTTCCTTTCAGCTATTGTATTCTACATTCAAATGTCTCATTGGGCATAGCGGTAGTGTACACCCTACTAGTCCTCACGATTTTGTGCACTCTTTGCTTTGTGCACGACGTGAGGATAGCACCATGTATCATAGGATGGCTTGTGTTTAGGGTACCTGTCAGGAGGGTGGCAGCCTACATCTTTTACAAATCCATGAGCTAGATTCTTCACATTAGGAGATGGCTAGATGGCAATAGTATGAGTACGTTATGCATGGTGACTCTAGGAGGTTGCAGTTAGTGGATCATCACTCAACACGCACAGATTTCATGACCACATTTCACGCAGCCATCTACCCATATATACAGCTATCACATGGAGCAAAGTGGCAGGATAGGCAATTTCGTGCTAGCATCACGCAGTTTCCTATTGGGACAGTGGTCTCGATAATTGCGGACTTTGCGGAGAATTACACTTACACACCACAACAGGAGATATAGTTCTCGGGGGGTGCACTATATGGAAGCCCCTCCTACGACGTGCGTTCAAGGGGTATTTAAAAAACCCCTTATCTGTGAATTTTGAGCTGATAAAACTACCCCTTTTTCTTTATAGACTTACGGGTTTTTTTCCAAAGTACAATTAAAATACCCCTCTTGTAATTGTATTTCTGTAAATTTACCCAATATTTTGGATTAAAAAAACCCCACCTAATGATCGCACGTGGTAGACTTACATTTTTTGAGGTGCACCCCCCGTTAGAGTATTACTTCTCTGAGCAGGTTTTTTACAACCCAATCACTCTTCCTTATTGTATCTGATTTTTTTGTTTGCTTGTTGTATATTTCTAAGTCTAATATTTTTGTTTGTTGTCCTCCACTAGGTTGCCATTATGGTTCATATTAGCTATCAACATGCACAGTTGGATGAGGATGGTGTACAAAGCACTCTAGAGGAGAGAGTGATCATTCGCGAGTATCACTTCTACATTAGTGATGATTGCTCTCACAGTGCACATTTTGTACAACATTGCTTTCATCATCATGACAACTGGATGCATGAGCATGGCATCACTTACACATAGCGATGGATATGGTTTGATGGATGTGGAGCACAGTTTAAGAGTGCTCATGAGTTTTTTTGGCTCTACAGATGGCACTATCGGATAGGAATGCAGGTTCTATGGAGCTTCTTCGAGACTGGGCATGGGAAGGGTGAACATGATGGTGCAGGTGCTTGCATCAAACGGGCACTTAGGCGTCACCAACTTTGACATGATAATGAGCGTTTTTGAGATGCTCGATAGGTGGTAGATTGGTGTACAGATCATATGTCCACTAGTGCTACATCCCCATTCTCTACACGTCATGGTAGGGATGTACAACGCTTTTTTTGGTGTATTGAGGGGTTTGACATTGCTACTACAGGATTAGATTGTGGCACCATTGATGGCACACTCAAATTGCACAACAGTAGGAGCTCATCATACAATGATCCCACGATATTCACCAAAAAGTATGCATGTTTTTGTGAGAGTTGTGTTGATGATGTTTGGCACTCATGCCAAAATACAGAGTGGGCTGATTCATGGTTTGAGCAGGTCTTGACTCCCCTACATGTATGACAGAATGAACCATCAGCATCCATCCTTGCTATTGGCCAGGGGCATCATAGTGTGCAGATTATGACTCTTTGACAGATTATCTTCAGGAGGGTGATGTTTTTGCTATCATTGCATCGGACAATAATGAGGAGCATGTAGACTACTAACTTCTACGATGCACTAGGTCAAAGTGCACACTCACAGAGGATACAAAGGATGACTTCGGCTTCGAGTTTCAGAGGCATAGTGTAGTTGTGTATGGTAGATATTATGTACAGGTTGGCACTCGTACTAGAGCCATTCTTTTCTCTCAGTATGAGTGGAAGAAGGAAGCCATTATGTACTCCCATCTCGTTCTTACTGTTAAACTTGATCTTCGTCGAGTTAACAGCAAGAAGTTAGGAGCTCCACGGTGGATCCTCTCTCACACTGATCATGAGGGCATCTTAGACACTCTCAGGCTTTGAGAGGATCCTTTTTTAGATTTGAGTTTGTATCCCCCTATATGATATTTTGTTATGTATCTCTTTTGTACTTTTATAGCAGTTGTGTTTCACTATTGTACTCCATGACCTTCGAATTTTAATATGATCTTTTGTTCATGCTATTGTCCAATTGTTTCCATTCTCATATTATTTGTGCATTGCCATGTTATTTATAAATTTTATTTTATTGTTTTGGAATTTTTATGTAGTTCATGATATTTCTTGTTGTCGTTAAGAACATAGGGAAACCATAAGCACATGTGTAGAAAAAAAACAAGGATCTAGGCACACCCAACCACATATTCGGTGTTGGATGGGGGCACCTATAGGGATGGGAAAGACATGCATGCAAAGTTTTGTTCCCATCCAACACCGAATGCGTGGTTGGGTGCGCCTAGATCCACATTTTTTAAAATAGGGAAACCATAAGCATATGTGTATAAAAATTTGAGAATCTAGGTGCACTTTGCACCTATGGGGATGGGATAGACATGCATGCAAAGTTTTGTTCCCATCCGACATCGAATGCGTGGTTGGGTGTGCCTAGTCGAATGGGGGTGAATCTTTGCACACGTGTCTATGGGGATGGGATAGACACATATACAAAGTTTTGTCCCCATTCAACACAAAGTGTCGTTCGGGTATGCGTACATCCTCATTTTTTTCTTGACATATGCAAGGTTTCCCTACATTGAAAACGGGGATCTACATGAACCCGACCACGCATTCGATGTCCGATGGGGGACAAAACTTTGTATGCATGTCCATCCCATCCCCATAGTCACGTGTGCAAAGTTTTGTTCCCATCTGACACTAAATGCGTGGTCGGGTGCGCCTCCTCGTTTTGAACGTAGGGAAACCTAGGCATATGTGAAGAAAAAACGAGGATCTGCGTGCACCCCACCGTGCATTCGGTGTCGGATAGAGACAAAATCCTGCACACATGTCTATGGGGATGGGATGGACACACATACAAAGTTTCGTCCCCATCCAACACCGAATGCGTGGTTGGGTGCGCCTAGATCCCCGTTTTGAACGTAGGATAATCTAGGCGTATGTGTATAAAAAATGAAGATCTAGGCACAGCCGACACATTCGATGTCAGATGGGGATGAAAATTTTCATGCACGTCTATGGGGATGGGATGGACATGCATGCAAGGTTTTGTTCCCATCCGACACCGAATGCATGGTCGCCTAGATCCCCGTTTTGAATGTAGGGAAACCTAGGCGTATGTGTATAAAAAAGAGAGGATCTGCGCGCACCCAACCACACATTCGGTGTTAGATGGGGGGGGTCAGTGCACCTGACTTCTACCACTTGTTGCTAGACTACATGACTTGCAGGCAAGGTAGAGAGTAGCACCAACATTTCTCCACACCAAAGAGGGTCAAGCTGGCACAAGGGTGGTATAATAAATAAGCAAGCCTCCTTCCATTTGAAGCTCAATGAACTATACAAGGTAAATCTCTTTTATCTTTTGTTCAAAAAAAAAAACAAAGAGCATGTTGCAGGTTTACAAAGATTAAGCACTCCTACAAGTGTGTCAGCTACTATCGAGATCCTCAACTAATGGTGAGTGCACCCAAAATAACACTCTTAACTTCAAGTTTCCAACAGGATATTCATAAGGCTTTACCTTGGGACAATATGCACAAGTGCTTCAACAAGCTTTATCTAAAGCCGCAGAAAGCTTACCACCTCAACACCAAGAATCACCTCAATACCTCTAGCAGCATAAGGTACTTGAGATGTCCATGGATGGACAACCTTTAGGAAAGGGGGGAATGTTCTAGGAATGTCAGAACAGGAGTCAAGAATGCCAAAACAAGTGAAATTTGCCAAAATATGCAAGTTACTATTCTTAGCCTCGAACACAATTGGATGAAGATGTGGGTTTAATTGCTATAAATCTTATGTCAACCTCTTCTCATCCATCGGATACCCAAGCTAAAAACAGGAGAATTAATTGTATATACAGCAGGTCTCATAAAAATCCGTAAATAATAATGGGCTTGTAAGGTGGGCTCGTGAGAGTTCCAA
Organism: Cibotium barometz; assembly: GCF_041138505.1. Classification (NCBI taxonomy): domain Eukaryota; kingdom Viridiplantae; phylum Streptophyta; class Polypodiopsida; order Cyatheales; family Cibotiaceae; genus Cibotium; species Cibotium barometz. Next base: position 46,733,273 of record NC_141080.1, on the reverse strand, counting down.
TTTATAATTGAATCCTCATTTTCACGGGCTCAAGTGAGCTCCAAGATGTAACACAAGAGATTTTTAAGGTTTAGCTTGATTTGGCCGGTCGGTCAAGTGTGGACACTTTTGTAATAAAAAGTCTATATAACTCACTTATGTGGAGGATTTTGCACCACTTCTTATCATTTGGTTGAGTGAGCTATTGAGTGAGCTTGCATCCAAGAACTATAGCACTTCCATTCTCCCTCTCTATCCACTCTCATTGTTATCTCTATGAGCTATGGCTTTCTAGTCATGACCTTGCTTATACAATGAAGAAGAACACTCTCTTAGCTCTCTAATCTCTATTGTGTTTAAGTTAATGGTTGAATGCTTAAGCTTCCATGTTTATGTGTGAATGTAGAATGAATGCTCTATACTCTCTACTCTCTTTTATGCATGTTTGAGTGTAATTTATAGCTTGTGGGTTTGAGTAGATTAGCTTAATCTCATTGCTTAATGCTTAAGTACTCTCTTTCTTTGAATGTGTGGGCTTGAGCATTAGCCAGGGTTTAGATTTAGCAGCATTCATTTTTGTGCTTGCTTGCCTCTTTCACATTGAATGCTTGCTTGCTTGTTTTAAGTTATGGTTGAGCTTACTTAGTATATGTGGGTTTGATTAGTAGTAGGATTAAGTGAATGTTCTTGCCCTTTGCTTTGTTCTTGCCCTTAGTATATGTGGGTTTGATTAGTAGTAGGATTAAGTGAATGTTCTTGCCCTTTGCTTTGTTTATGCTTGCATGTGTAGATTTGAATGTGTATTTCTCTCCTCATAGCTAGGGAGAAGTAGTTGGAAGTACATGTGTGATTGCCCCTTTGCTTCTTGGCTTGTGTGTGAGTGGTAGAGAAGCTCTTAAGTAGGTTGAGTTCATTGGTTGCTTCGCATTGCTTAAATAGAGTAGATTGATGGTGATTGAGCCTGGATTGAATGTGTGTGCGCTTGTGTAGCATTGCCTTCTTGTTGAGCATAGAGTGCTCGGGATTGCAATAGTTGTGTTGAGTTAGAGGTTGAGAGGTAGTAAATAGTCATTGGTAAGTAGGGCATAGCCGGTTAGTAGTTTTTGCTTCCCATTCCTACATTGATAGGGAATATCAGTTGTCCAGAAGAGTAATCTCCCTTATTCTTTTGAGTCTCTTCTTCATCTAGAGGAAGCATCATAGCAACATGGAATCTCTTAATATTTCTTTGGAGGACTACATTTACATAGTTTCATGCATTATTTATGTAAGGCACAATAGCTTCTTCGTAGTCTTCTCTTGATAAGCATATGTGTCAAACAAAGATATTATTACAGAACCAAATAAACATCAAATAATCATAGGAATGATACCATAGATGTATAGGTCTCAAAGAGATCTTTCCAAAGAGTCATAGGTTACGTAATTATGAAAACTGGAGCTCAAGTTATGGTTGTTTTCGTGAAGGGTTCTCCAACATGTACGACAAGCTCTTTCTCATATAGATAGAGAGGTCTGCAATTAGAATTCTTGTCCTCCTCTCTTTTCTTAGCTTTTGGCTTTTCTTAAAAGCCTCCTCTCATCCCCTTTGTACAAGTTAAGTAGAGTTACTTTCTTGCCTATTATAAACAAAAAAAAAGCATATTAAATCTATAATTGTGAAAAACAAGTACTTAACCTTCACAGATTTCACACATGAGGATAGATTCTTGATTGGAAAATAATCACTCTCTTTGAGAAAATTACAAAAAGCACACTATAAAAAGCATAATTGATGACAAAAAGGCCACCCAAATATATACATAGGATGTTACATACTCCACAATAGCCTCTCAATAAGTAAACTAGGAGTGATCTACCAACCCGCTAATGTGTAGTAGTGAAGATCATGACCTTGGTTTTGCCAAGGTTGACAGTGAGGTTTCTCGCCTCTACATAGAACCATAGTGTATCCAAATGTTGTTGCATATCCTCTGGAAAAGGTCTACTATAAGCACAATACCATCTACATAGATGAGCAATGGTATGTATGTTCCTACTAATAATAAGGCCCTTCTTCTACCATCTCTGTCAATGAAATATGGGACCTCATAAATATAGAGTCCAGGGGCCTACTTCACTCCAATGGTGATCTCAATCAACTCAGAAGCACCCTCTATTATCCTCACTCTGCTCGTCGTATAACTGACTCGTACACCCCCACGTGAGCTCGATAGGCACTCCAATGTCATATAGCATGAACACATGGCACCATATCAAAAGCTTTGTGCAACAACAGATCCTTTGCGCCCTTGCCTTGCCCTAGTCCCCCAACCCAGCCTCAGTGAAAACTTTCATGGCTTGGTGCTCATCTGTTATGAACCTCTTGTTCTCAAGAATAGAGGCATATATTTTGGTTAGGGTAGGCCTTCCCTATTTTCATCATGTCAATAACACATCACACACATCCTCCTTGAAAAAACTAGGTGGTTCTTCTATTTTGACACCTGATAAAGAGATGTGGCATACTGACTCCAAATAGTTGTTGATGTGACAGGAGTAGTAGGTGGGCACTGGTCCTAGAACAATCTCCAAGCCTTTCTTAAATCCAATCCAACAAATATCTGATAAAGTTTCTACTCTAGTTGAGTAAGGAATGCTCTCTTCTTTTGTTATATGGATGTTAGAAAGAAATGTGTGGTTGTCTATGAATAATAACCCCTAGGGTCAACTCCCTATGTAGGTGTGCTCTCAACTCTTGACACTCATTATCATACAACCTATTCTATGGCATAGTCCCCCCCGGAGAATGAGGAAAAGTTGACATAGTTGAAGAGTGCAAGGAAGCTACTACTTGCCTAGTGAGCTCCTCCACAGATACATGTGGGTCCAACTCCACAGTGGGGACAGAGAGAGAGAGAGAGAGAGAGAGAGAGAGAGAGAGAGAGAGAGAGAGAGAGAGAGAGAGCGAGTCAATGATCTCTATTACATGACATGTGCAAAACCATGGGTGCAAATGTCGATCTTTTTCTTAGAACACATTGGCATACATCAGAGTCCCACTCATATTGATGAATCATGGAGGCATGTTGTCAATAATTCTCGCTCTATCTATATCTATGTTATCTTATATGACTCTCACTTGCATGTTTGACGCCACCATCTAATGTTTGATGCCACCATCTAATTGGGAAAGTGCAATTTCTTTTTTATTCAAGTTATCGGTTGTTTCTAGAGCATGAGGACGATCAACGGATTAAATTTAATTGAGTAACTTATTCACAACTTGGTCAAGTACAAGATGTGATGGTTCATGAACATGCTTGTATTTGTTCTTTTCATTATATTCGTCAGTTCTCTCGTACACCTAGGGGCTATGGATCAACAAATTCAACAATGCATTTCACGTTAACATCTTCTTTTTCAAACAAAAGCATAGAAAGCACACTACCAAACCTCTCTCTCTCTCTCTCTCTCTCTCTCTCTCTCTCTCTCTCTCACACACACACACACCCACCCACCCACCCACCCACCATAATTTAAGGGGAAGAGACCGCTAGGGAGTGGGCATCCCAATACCAACTACGTTACACCTCGGCACTTGAAAGACTTGTAACCACAAGCTATCTATTGAGAGGCTTTAGTCTTTTCCACTAGGATACATGGATAGAGTTGAGTTTATCATTTCCTTGTGTCAAAGACAAGAGGATGCTTCACTTCTATTACAAGCTAAGGTATTCATATGACAAGTTATGACTAGGGGTTTTGCTACTTGTGTCATAAAAGGATACCCTAAGGGCACTTGTCTGTTCTACACATCATTTTGTCATCCAATGGCCTAGATTTTACTTCCAAGGTATGGTCTAGGGTCACATATTCTATGGTTGTTCATGATAGGGTGTTTACATGAAGTCCTCATGATATATGAACTTCATTTATTTCAATGGATTGGCTTCATATGGCTGACTAGGAATGCTTCCATTTTTTATTCACAACCAAGGATTCAAGGTCATAGGTGAAGGTATCATTGTTATGGTAGATATCTTCTTTAGTTTCCACTCAACATGATTCATGACTTGGAGGTATTCATTTTCCAAATCTCTGTGATGCTCAAGATTCCATGGAGAAAGTTGATTTTCTATGATGCTTTAAAGACCAACCGGAGTGGAGGTTGGAGTATTTTAAAAAGCGTAAGGATGCCATTAAAGAATACGCCAGAGCTCCGCGAGAAATGCGGATTGATCCCACCTTTTGCCCAACTCCACGAATGCATTCTTGGGAGGCTTTTGCATGATTCTATGCTTCCAACCCAAATGCAATGAATTGGCCTGTCTTGCCAACACCTTCAGAAGGCCAACCGATCACGGAAACCTGGTTCCTGGAGGCTTGAACAAGTATGGAAGCCAAGTTCAAAGACATCCCAGATCTCAGCTGCCAGATGCTCTGTAAATTCATGAGACCATTCAAGGCATGCTTAGAGACTTTCAAGGATGTGGAGAAAGAGAGAACGGATTGGCAAAGGTACGCAGACCCCGACAGAGGCCTGGCTTTTGATTTTGCCATAGGACCAGAAGAGCACCAGCAATGGGGATATTTTGCCAGACTGCAGGATCTCCAGTCCCACTTCATGAATACATGGGAGGAGATGTCTGTAGCAGAATTCTTACCCTCTCTCAACAGAATATTCAACCCTTTCACCCAACCACTCATCACCCGATTCCTGGCATTTAGAAGCACAAATGGAAACTATGATGCCACGGCTCCATTACACCATTGACGAAGTCCGACTGGGGCGGGAGATCTTCGACAGACTACGACCGCCAAGGCCTTCGTGAGGACACTCAGGACGAGGCAGGGGGGAGTGATCCGAGGATTTTGAAAGGGTCTGTTATGGAAACATAAATTGATATTTAGAGTAACATTACAAATCAAGGATGCTACCTTTTCCTTGGGTTTTCTTTGTAAATTTCAGGATGTATCTTCATCATTATATTGGAAGGGAGCAAACAAATACACTGGAAATGCTTTGTCACTTAACCTTCTTTGGTGGTCTCCTTGTATGTCTAACCTTCAGTTTGATATTAAGATTGCAATATGTTTTAATAATAAGGGCCTTGTTTCTTGGGCTTATTTGTGGGATGGATAGTTGATTGGATGGAGGTCGGTTACTCAGCTGGTTACTCAGCTAAAAGTAATGTTTGGTATTAAACCATAGACTTTGCCTTTGATACAAAGTGTTTTAGATTTGGTGTTTAGTTGATCCATCTCTCATGTTGTGGATGACACCTGTTTCTTGTCTGATTGGGTTTGGCCTTATGATTCTTGATTCTTAGAGCCAATCACTAAGAATATATATGCAAAATTGTAAGCTTAACAAGGTATGTAAAAAAGATTGGTCTCATTATTGGTGGTCCCATGTACTATATTGTCTATGGTTTCCTCCAACCCCTATGGAATATGAAGTGTTTATGTGGAAATTATGTTGGGTTCCCTTCCTACTACCTCTAAATTAGCCTCGATGAATATGCATTCGGGTTTGTGTGGGGCTTGTTTTACTCAAATTAAAAGCATACCACATTTGTTTGGCTATTGCTATTATTTGTCTAGCATGTGGAGAAAGTTTTTAAATCAATGAAATGGATTCTAGATAACCATGTTAGAAATCTCAGGCTTTATATGGATTTCAGAATGTTGAATATGACTATACATTTCTCTTGTTTAGATATCATTTTTTAAGATAAATATGGTTGAAAACAAATCTTAGAGTATTTCAAAAAGATACCATGGTACTAAATAAATTTTGGATAAATTTGGTTAAAAAGAAATCTTAGAGTATTTCAAAAAGCTACCACGTTGCTAGATATTTCTATCATGCTGAAGATTACGGTAGTTGGTTGGTTTATGTTTTATGATGCTAATCATGCTAGGGATGGGCCCTTGTCTAAATGGCATTTACTGAAGGCAACAATTCACTCACTGGCCCTTAGTTGAAGATGCGAGTTGGTTTATTTCAAGACAACACAAAAGCTTTGACAGTTGGTTTTATGCGTCAGTGGATACAACAACTATGTTTGAAGCTGCAAGAGCTCCAGGTAAGGGAGCTTTGTATTATTCTTGTGTTGTAGATCTGTATGGTGGTGTTATATGTTGTCCTTGGGGATTGCATGGAAGGTGGAGCTGTTATGCAAGTATAGTGTATGTGGGATGACCTTCAGTATGTATTTATGCATTCTTATTCTATGTCTTGGGAGCAAGCGTCCTTTTGTGCCCATTAGGGGTTGTTGGATATGAATGCATTTGTGAAGAAAGAATGGCTTAACGTGACCCCTACAATTGTGTATGTGGAATATAATGGTAAAATATACTTTTTCCCTTAAAGGATTTTCATGGTGTTCTCAGGTGAATCAGGTTGAATACGGAGGATCTATATGTTTGGAAGGACAACGATTTCTTTTGGATGATACAGGAGAATTTCTGACTCCGACATCTCCCTTTTTCTTTCTAGAGGTTGAGTTTATGGATGATAGTGGATGCTTACATATGCACCTGGATGATGTTGTTATGATATCCCCCTTTTTTTGGGATGAGGGATATGTCTCTCAAAGCACTATAGATATGGATTCTGAATCCTAGGAGGGTTTTTTTTGCAGCTATCTAGTCTAGACCTGCTGCGTCTCCTTTCATGTAGGATGTGTGTGTTGCTGATGTTGATGGTTTTGTGTAGGTTTGATTCATAGTTAGGGGTTTGCATTCGCCGGCTTTGATGCCCTGTTGTTCCCCCCTTTCACTGTCCTTTCCCTGTATATATATGCGGCAGTTCTTGTAATTATTTACTTTTTTTAAATACAATGGACTGTTTCAATTAAAAATAAAAAGAGAGTTTGATGGGTGTGGATTTGAGTATAAGAGAGTGCTTTGTGAGCAGTTGCAAGGCGACGTGGGCCTATGTGGCCAGCTGCTTCAAGAGAAGAGGACTCTGAGATCAAAGCAGAGGTGAGCTAAGCAAGAGGAAATGGGTGTTTTCTAGCGTGTAACCGTGAGGTTATGTGCCAAGCTGCTACGGGGAGAGAGACTCTGCTCGAGAAGCGCAAGTGTTCAGGGCTAATTACGGATAGTCGCCAAGGTGGCGCGATACTATGGATAGTTGCCAAGGTGGGCCCGATACAAGGCTGCGACATAGAGAATTGAAGGACTTGTGAGGAGCTGTAGACGGATATCGAAAAAGCCAAAGTCGGAGAGCTGTATGCTGGAGTTGAAGAGTTCCCATGAGGCCAATAGTGGGAGAGGGCCGATGATAGATTACAAGCTTGTATGGTTGTCGCATGGTAGGATGACGGACTCGCTTCACTTTTTGACTTGGTTTAAGAGCCGAATGCTCTATCAACCAATCTAACACTGTTGGTTGACGTAGAGGTGAAGCCTATTGTATATATTATGTTTAAAATGGGTTTTGTTTTTAAAAACGGGCGTCGGGACCTGTCGGAGCCAAATGTGACGGCCTTGTGGGTCCCGGCCTGATTGCCATGCTATGAATAAAAGAAGCATGGAAGCTTGTAATGTATCCATAGCCATAGTGGGAGGTGGACCTGTGTAGTAGATACAGGGAGGATAATCGAGCGGCTTGTGCGGTGGCAATTTAACTTGCAAGAGAAAAGGCTGGTAGCCGAAAGAGAATTCAATAGAAGAGGAGTGGATGGCTTGACAGCTACAGAATATATCTTGCACATATGCATTGGATCCGTCCAGTGGGTGAGCTTTGCTGACATAAGCAACTCCGTTCGGCCAAACCTTGAAAATACATACAAATGCATGAACGGACCCGAATGAAAGTTCTTGATCCCAGGGCTCGGGAAAACCTACAAAGTGAACCAGCAAAATATCCCCCTTGACCAAAGATGAACAGGCTTTGCCAAATTTGGACAAGCTTGATCCTCTTCAAACTGAATTGAACCGGAAATTTTCCTTTTCGACAAATCTATCGCTATTTCATTCAAAAATAGAATCTTGTTCTTTCTCATATTCAAATTTTGCATAAATAAAAAGACGACATACATGGTAAATCGTTGCAAGCTTTGAGTAGGTTGACAAAGTTTGCATTTGACATCGAGCACGATGTAGCTGCACATAAATGATATCATCATTACACATATTCAAAACATTATAGTCTCACTCAAAGCTCAAAACACCAAAACCTCAACCATACCTTCAATGTGCCATGAAATATGACAACACACATGGTCATTGTAGACAAAAAAGCATCATCCATGATCTGCAAAACATCCTTCTCACATCACGATCTATGCTCAAAATGATAAAAAAATATATATTATTGAACACGTGAGGACATACAAGGAGAGAGTTGGGGAATTGAACCCTGTCACCATTTTGAATGGCTACACCAAGCCCTCTTGGGGGAGTGGATAAAGTGCATGCACTTCATCCACTCCCATAACAAGTTAGTAGGTGAATATGGAAAAAAAAGTGATCAAAAGAAATGATTAAGCTACAAAAAGCGTACCTTCATCATTGGATGATTAAACTGCAAATACCTTGCACCGTGTAGAGATGTCTATGAGCCTTTGCTCCCCATAAAACCATACTCTCCTCCAACTCTGAGTCACATAGCTTGGAGGGTCCTTCAATATTGATCTTCATAATAGCATCCAAGGTCCGTAACTCCATGCTATTACGCAACTTGGTCTTTATAAGTGTGCGTGTGCTAAAACCTCTTTCACAAATAGCATTACTTGAACATTGAACTAAAGCAATTTGACACAGAGTTAGAACATTAGGATAAGAGTCTCGCCACATTGGATTACATGCTATTGCAGCTGTAACATCAGGAAGACTGTAGCGTACCCAACTAATTGAAGCTTGCTGTTTAAAAGACCGAAACTCACTAATAAAATCATCTTCATCAATGATAGAAGAAAAATTCATTACCTCCAAAGACTTTTCCTTACCATAGAACGAGGCTATTTCTTGAGCCTCAAACTTACCATAGTCCTTGAGCATCTTCTCTAGAAGAGGATGTTGTGCAGGCACTAGTACTCGTAATCTGCTTAATATTGTATTGTCTGCAAAACGTGCTTCAAGGTTAGCAATAATTTCTTTCGAAAAAGATACCTGAAAGGCAAGGGCTGATGCTAGATCTACTCCAAGTATGTCCCTATCTATCTTGATGTCAAAAAACATGCTGCCATGAAGAGCTCCTCGCAATGTAAACAAGTGACCCTTCTCAGGTCCATGATCCGGTAAAAATGCAAAACCATCAATGTCACAAGTAAGAGCGTTACAATCAACATCAGGAGGATCAATATAATATTGCCGAATTAAATTGATCTCCTTTTGGATAACATCATGGATTGTAGTCACATCTACAAACTCTTTTTGAAATATCTTACTCACAATAGCCATACCTTTTAAAATATCCGCTAAAAAATGAAGACAATAGATAATTTCAAACCTGGAAATTTCTGCAAATATACTCGGAGCATTTTCCTTGGTTTCCACAAGAATAGCATCAAGAGAAGAACACACCTTGCTCATAGCCGACGATCGGCTCAACCACCTAACATCAAATGTGTGTTCCATCTTCAAGATAGGACAAGCAAGCTCCTCTTGTATGATCCTTAGCTCTTCCAATCTTTTGCCACTTGCATTGAAATAATGGGCAATGGAATTCACCAATTTTTCTATTTTCTTGGAAATCTCCAAATTCTTCGCTACAGAAGACACAGCCAAAGCTGTCCTATGAGCAACACAATGAATGGATGTCAAGTATGGATTAACATGTTTTTTAAGAAGTGTGGCGACACCATTCTCCTTTCCTGTCATTGTACTACAGCCATCAGACCCAAAAGCAATTAGCTTCGTTAGATCAAACTTACTTCTTTTTAGCTCTGAAAGAATGGTGTTAAAAATGGTCTTTGCACTCCCATCACTCACACGAATAATACCATAAAAAGAATAGGCAGGAATACAATCATCAATAAGATAAGACAAATAAATAATCAAGTGTCCATGCTTGGAAATATCAGTTGATTCATCTACAAGAACACCAAAAAACGGACTTCGAAACACTTTCTTCAATGTGGTGTTCATCAAACACTTACCAATACAAAATACCATCTCTGCGCAAGCCTTGTCATCATTATACAAGGATGTTGAGAATGGCACACGACAATCCTGTAAAAGACTAATCATATCTGGAAAACCAACAAAAGCATATCTCTTTTTTGCCATATGATAGGCAACTTTAAAGAGAGTTGTCAATGCCTCATCTTTAAAATTTTCAACCTTTTTCATGCTAGTTTGAATAGTTTCCTTCCCTTCAAGTAGAACTGCTTCCATAGAATGTGCATGACAAAGTGTTCTACAATGTGCTTTTAAATTACTAAACTTAAAATTAATGGAACCATCCTTTGAATATGCACTATGGTGATGGGGATACTTTAAACAAAACTTACAGTACATCTTAGCTTTCTCCTCGTCGTAGACAAGCCAATCAAATGTTTGAAGCCAACTCTCCTGGAAAGCTGCTCTTGCTTCTATTCTCCTTTGAAGCTCTAATCTCTCTGGCAAAGACAAACTAGACAACACCTCATCAGTAGTACTTGCTTTAGATGAATTAGTATTCTGACTTTGTACATCACCTTTCTTTTTTTTGCCATTAACCTTTGAAGCCATCCGACCAGCCCACTGGAGAAGCGTACCTTGCCTTTTTTTGTTATCTTTCATACCTTGTCTTTTACTGGTTTCAACATTGTTGGGCTCCATTGACACAAAGCCACTATAACAAACAAATCAGCTTACATGTTTAAACTTCCCATGCTATAAACTCAATCGCAAAAAACTATCAAATATTATACCAAGAACTTTAGAATTAAAGGGGCCCTTTGCCCTCTTTGAAATCTTTGCCATCTACCACCAATTATGGACATCTCTGCATTTCTAGCAACTGCAGAACTGATCGAAGACAAATCAGGTATACTGTCATTAGTGCTGGTGGTTGGCCGTGGCTCTCCATCGAGCCCTCCTCTATGGACATCAAGTCTGTGCAGTGTCAGACGCATTGTGGCTGCAAAGCTTGATGATGTGAAGCCATGGATGTTTCATGTGCAGCAAGGAGAAGCTGTCGCTATTAACTCAGTCCTGCAGCTTCACCGCCTACTCCATTCTGAGAATTCTCACACCCCCATAGATGAGGTTCTGCAGTCAATGAAGAGCTTGAACCCAAAAATAGTCACTGTGGTAGAGCAAGAAGGGGACCACAACGGCCCAGTCTTTCAAGAGAGGTTTATGAAAGCCTTGCAGTATTATTGCACTATGTTTGATTCATTGGAGGCATGCCATCTTCCTCCTGAGAGCATGGAAGTTGCTCTGACTGAGATGTGTCCAAGAACACAATGGCTGTCTAACTCTAGGTTGGCATAGCATCCCTCTCATAGCTGCCTCAGCATGGCATTGTGGCTAGATAGCAAGCAAAAAGCATGTGTGTTAGATGGCCAATTGAAGAAACCATCATGGGGAACATCATGTAGAAATTATCTCATGTAGATGGAGATAATAATGATGTGCAGTATGTTGTACATGCTTAGAATGAAACGTACTCAGGCATTTGGGGCATCAGTATTCACTTGGATGCTCCTGGAGGCTGAGGCCAGTAGTCTCTATTTGCAAGCCATACGAGGCTGGAGCACATATCAGACCTTCTTTATACCTATGCCGGACCCATCAGACGCTATTCAGCCTGCAGACAGCCACCCATGAGGGACATGCGGGTGAGACCCTCTCATCGAGGTGGGGATCATGTCCGTGAAGCACCTCTCTAGTAGATGTGTAAGTTATGGCCAATCTCTCTTGCTCAGCACATGTATAAGCCATGGTCCATTTATCTAGCTTAACACGTGTATAAAGCCCTATTCTTGTTCTTGACAAGCGGCGCCAGCTGCTGCGTGTGAAAGAAGGGAACCTTAGACAGTCATAACAAGGAGCTGGCGGCTACAGCTCTTTCTTTCCTGTACAGATGCAAAGGAGGAACTACGGAGTGTGTCAATATATATCGTGGAGGAGAAGGTGATTACATGGGCTGAGGGCACCATGGCAGTGTTGACATGGGCTGAGGAAATACTTCAGACTTCTGAACCATTAGCATATACTACGCTGGCGGCTGCATAGAGGGAGAGAACATTGAATTTTACCTTGAAAGTTGAAAGGCTTGCCGCTCTGTTCGTCTTCGATAATGCAGATCTCTGGAAGGGACAACGCTTCGAAGTTCGATCCCACGGCAGGCTCGATTTTTTGAGATGGTGCCGCCTTTCCCTTGAAGGCTTGATCTGAGCCTCTGAGGGCGATTGCTCCTTGCAGTCACCAGTGTGCACAGCAAGCTTGGAAGTTTGGCTCTGGAGACCTTGAAGGCTTGATGCGTTCGGCCAGGAGATGGAGGTTTGGCCGCTGGCGATTGTGGAAGAGAACCATAAACATGCAGACTTGCAGTCAGGGTTAGGTGAGCCTTGAGCCTTGAGGTGACGGTGGAGATAAGGTTAACCGTTACTGGGCAGTGGGCACGCCGCACCACTGGCCAGTGGCACACTGCCTGGTGTAGATTGTAGAATCGAGATAAGGAGGGTGACGGACGGTGAACCACGCGTGCGAACCGGCCTAAAGCCTTTTGAGAAAAAAAATCAACAATCGGCATAAGCCTCCTCGTCCGGAATTGAACCAGCCCATGGCGATCGCGAGCAGGTCTTGGATAAAGTGAACCTACCTTTTCCCGAGCCCTGCTTGATCCTAGACGTTCCATTTGGGTAGTTCACTGTTGAATAGAAAAGTCTCACAAAAGGACAAGGACCCCTTTAACGTTTTGGTCGAACAGAATGCGCATGTGCGCAAGTTAAGAGATCAACCAGTGTTCAGAAAACATATTTTAGTAAGCCAGAATAAAAGCCTTCTCACCGAAAAATGAAGAGGATATTGACCAATTTGAGGATAATTTGAGGAGGTTTTTTAACCGGTTTAGGTTCCTTCACCCATAAATTTGAGCCGGCTTTGCACAAATTTGAGCAAGCTCATGGCTAAGTCGAACCTACCTTTTTTAGAAGCTGGAGATCAACAGCCACAAGAATTAAAGTTGTGGACCCTTTCATATTGTACATTTCTTTGGCCGAAACATTATTTTCAAGCCAATGAATGGTTTTTTACTTAAACCTTACGTCGAAATAGGTAGTGACTCAGTGAGTCTTCCACATGAAAATTGTCTGAATATTATTCAATTTTATTTGACGTAGAGGATGGGCTAATTCATCCACTAGACCTGAGTGAATACATGCATTGACCACATAGAGAGGTTCCCTCCTCTTCATCCATTGAAAACAATCCAGAACTTCAATGCACACTTTTTTGGGCAACATTTTTTCTTGTCTATCTAGCAAGGCACTTTGTCTTAACCATTACAATCCTCACAAGTTCACACACTCTAAACTCTAGGTTAGTCCCACGTCGCCCCAATATATTTGGTACACTACCATCGTTGTAGTCCTTCAACTTGACATTCCACTCCTCTCACCTTCTTTGTAGTCTAGCAACTTGCCATTCCACTCCTCTCACCCATCTTTGAATATCTTGCATGACTAGTGTTGTGCCTTCCCTTTTGTGTGCACCCCTATTCTAGCCCTCTTAATTGCACATTTCTTCTCATTAATATCCATTCCAACTCTTGTATCATTCCCTTCATCAAGTTTGTGCATGTCTTCAATCATTTTGACTATACCTATTTTTTTTAATGCACAATGCAAATGGCCTAATTTGTATTCATAATAAATTTTCCTTGAATTTTTGTTTTGGTTTTACATATGATGGGTATATGTGGAAGCAACACCTTTTTTTAAATATGTGAGGTGATTTTGAGAGAAATTTCTTCAAAAGCTTCGGCCACTTCTTTGTTCGGCTCGAAAAGACTCATTCAATGTTTGATAGAACTCTTGTTGCATTTGAAGTAGATGATTTAATGTTTGAAACTTCAGTGGTTGATAGAACTCTCGTTACATTTGATAGAACTCTTGCTACATTTGAAGTAGGTGTTTTAATGTTTCAAACTTCAGTGTTCTCAAGATGAGATTATCCATTGTTGGTTTTGAGGACAAAAAATATTCCAGATTAATGTTAGAACAAGGGTCCTGTGGCATTAGGGGAGTTTTGGGGTCAAAAAAGGGCCCTCTAAGGATTTTCCATGGGAATATTCCTTTAAAAACTAGGCTCACAATGTAATTTTTACAAACGATCTCCAAGCTTGTCAGAGTTTGGAAATTTATAACCTATTCCTCGAGAGCTTTCCATTGATAATGCTGACGCATCACAGTGACAGAACCATCATCATACGTGTGAAAGAAAGGATGGCATGATCCCGCAATACTCTTTTCATAGTATTGTAAGGAGAAGAGGCTTTACGATGAAGTAAATATATGGCATAATGGGATTCTGAGATTGCACGATGCATGTAAAAGAAGATTCTTTTATTCTTGAGGATTTTTCATGGGAATATTCCTTCAAAAACTAGGTGCACAATGTAGAACCTACTCCTTGAGAGGTTTCCCATTCCGAGATTGCACGATGCATGTAAAAAGAAGATTCTTTTCTTCTTTAGGATTTTCCATGGGAATATTCCTTCAAAAACTAGGCGCATAATGTAGAACCTACTGCTTGAGAGGTTTCCCATCATGCCATATATCAATGGAAAGCTCTCAAGGAGTAGGTTCTAAATTTTCAAAATCCGACAAGCTTGGAGCTCGATTGTAAAAATTCCACCGTTCATCACCCATTTTTTGAAGGAATATTCCCATGGGAGAGGGTCCTTTTTTGACTCAACTCCCCTATAATGGGTGCAAATGACCAAGATCTAGGAGGTCTATTTATAGGCCAAGCTTATAAATATAGGTTAGTTGGGTGAAGCCTTGTATTCTTGTTATTCATGTATCCTTGAGAGCGCCTAGGTTATGGCTATGAAGTCCTAGTCTCTCGTAGGTCAATGATGACTGATGTCTTGTTAGACTTAAGAAAACTTTTATGTTTGAGGCATTTTGCCTTGTATATTGAAGGTATCACAATGCTAACAATTTAGATAGTATTTTTAGCAAGCTTGATCAAGTGAAGTGAGCTTGGTCACCCACTTTTATGAATAGCCACCAATTTAGCCATAACATTTAGTACAAGATTTTGGAGCGAGCTTGGCCTCCTCGTTCTAACATCTTCTCTCACTTATCCCCTCTTTGTCACTCCC
This sequence comes from Cibotium barometz, assembly GCF_041138505.1. Taxonomy (NCBI): domain Eukaryota; kingdom Viridiplantae; phylum Streptophyta; class Polypodiopsida; order Cyatheales; family Cibotiaceae; genus Cibotium; species Cibotium barometz. Next base: position 46,718,038 of record NC_141080.1, on the reverse strand, counting down.
TCTCTCTCTATCTCTCTTTCCTCAGCCCCCCCTCTCTCCTCTCTCTCTCTCTATGTCACTTTCCTCACTCCCTCTTTCTCCTCTCTCTCTCTCTCTCTCTCTCTCTCTCTCTCTCTCTCTCTCCTTACCTACACCTTCTCTTCCTTTCCTATTCACCCCCCCTCTCTCTATTGCACCCCATCTATCTCTCTCTCTCTCTCTCTTTCTCTCTCTCATACATAATGATTGGTTTGCACTTAATATCTCCCTTATTAATGAATTGGTGGCCCTAGAGGAGGAAAGGCAAAATAGTGTGATCATAGCCAAGATAGTACAAAAACGAAGAAAAGCCTGGGAAGATCGGCATGGAAAGCACAAAGAGTTCACCAAGGGATATCATGTGTTAGTATTCAATTCCAAGTTGGGGAAGGACCCAGGAAAATCAAAACTGCGATGGATAGGTCCTTGAATAGTGGAAGAGGAGGTAGCACCAAAAGGAGCTTCACCTCAAGGAACTTGGATGGTACAATGCAATTAACAAACCTAAATGGCTACAGAATGAAACCATATTTTGGGTTAGAGTCCACAAGGAGCACTCCAAGGGACTCCGAGATTGTGAGCATAAGGTGTCAGCCAATAGCAAAGGAGCATCTCAAGAAAGTTGCAAAACACAAATCAGGTGGGAACACCCCTAAGGAAAATAAGCGGGAAGGTGAAGACAAAAAGTTCAAAAAACATATAAACAAAGGAAGAGAAATGACAAGAATTAAATAAAGGCAACTGATACACAATTATGTGAATTAAATAATAAGTCCTAGTGAGGGAGGCAACTTATTTAATGATCTCGAAGGGTGTGAAAGCATGCAAGATAAGGAAAACAAAGGAATAATGGAGAGGGACCACTATGAAAAGGGAAACAATAAAATGGAATCCTCGTCAAGCACAGGTGCAAAAGCAAAAACAATGCTAGAAGGTTCCAAACCTGTGAAAGCCAAGATGCTATTGATTGAAACCTCCACCTGTGGTGCCAGACATGAGCAAGGTGAATAATAAACTCTCGTTAGAGACAATAATGTTTAAGAAGATAGTAGAATAAGATTGGGATGGCCTAGCCATACCCAAAGGAGCAGAGGAAATGTTGAGGGACTTTGTAGACTCAGATGTGGTGGTTTCCTCGGGGAAGCTCCTTGTTCAAATTACCACAAAGATAATAAATTAGGTTTTGGGGTTGCATGATAAGGGACTGATAGACCCACCAAAGCATACAATCTGGAGTCTAAAATACGCTCCAGGGGAGCCATGCATGAAACCAAAGATGTGGCAGACTCGGATAGAAGGTTGCAATTTCAATTCTATCTCCACAACAACATAGCCCATATGGCAAAAAATCAAGACATGTCAGGATGAAACTATAATAGGTTGAGGGCTCTGCTGAAGAAGGAGAGGAAATAAACTGGGCAGTTATATACTTGGAAAGTCTAAGAAAAAGGGTTGTAACCATGTTGGACAAGGGGAGACCAACAATGGTGCATGCACATTTTAGAGCGTTAGCTCTGGCAGCACCTATAGACCCAAAAGCAAAGAAGGTCAAGAAGATGCAAAGGGTGACACACACAGATGCAAGGAAAGGCAAGATGACACATGAAAGGAAAAGAGAACCCCCTTGACCTTTATAGAGATGGGTCTCACAACAAAAAGGAGAAGAAAAATTGCCCAATTGGGGGAAGCGAGCACTGAGCATTGGCAGTAAAGGAAGAATAGAGCGAAAAAGGAGCTGGGAATGATGTCAAGGAAGAATAGAGAAAAAAAGGAGTTGGGAATGATGGCAAGGAAGAACATAACAAAAAGCCAAACCCAGAGAGGAATATTTAGGAGGACAAGATAGTAGGTAACATACAAGGAAAAGGGGAAGCACAGACAATGTTTATCAATTTGATACATACCCCCAATGAGCCTCCACCACCAGAGACCCACTCCTACACAAATGGATAGGTGTTTAGAATAAGCCATGGGTTAGATAGAAAGAATAGAGGAACTGCAAGGGTAGATAGCCATTTTCCATAGAAGCATCGACAAAGAAACAAAAGAAGCCCACGATAGGACGAACTCGGCAAAAATGCTAATCAGAGACACACTCACTAGATTGCTCGAGCGACAAGAACGACTCATGAATAACCAACAGGATGAGGTCATGACCTTGAAAACCAGGCTCATCAATGAGCAAAAATAATGGTGCAAGGATTTGTTGATGATCAGCAAGGATAATGCAAGATTGGAAGCGGATTGAGAAATTGGCCGAGAGCCTTGCTACTACACAGGTGGCGGAACAAAAGGAAGCAATTGCCATTTACAAGGAAGAGGAAAAACACAGCCAAGGAGAAAGAGCCACAGTACAAAAAGAGCTCAATGAGGTCCAAGCCATTGCTGCAAAAGAAATAGAAAGAAATAAGGCTCTAACCCAAGAGGTAGAAGAAAGCAAGACAAGAATGAGGAGAAGATAGAGCTGCTAGAGGGGATTACTCAGGATTGGAAAAAAGAGATTGAAGAAATCAAAGCCAAGACCATAAAAGCCAGAACCCATGAAGAGCTCTTGAAAGAAGAAAATGCACTACTAAAGAGGCAAGAGGGAAAGGATGATGAAGTATTGATGCTAGCCCAGATGCAAGAGAGAAATTGACACAAGCACTAATAGAAAAATTGGAAACCAATTGGGACAATGCTTTGGGACAAATGTGGGTGCTCAAAGAGAAGGTGCTATGAACCCTGACAGAGATCATGTGGCCAATGGGGGGCAATGTGATGACTCCCGTAAGTGTAGAGAGGAGGCAAAAAAGTGGAAGATAGCTTACGAGGAAGCGATAAAGGGGACCTTGATAGGGGGCTCAGAAAAAGAAATAAGCTATTGGAAGGAGGAGGCCAAGAAGTACAAGGAGAAAGTGAAGAAGTTGGAAGATGAGGTCAAGGAGGACACTCCCTCATAGGATTATATCATCTTGCTGTTGTGAGAAACAATGGATCAGAACAAAGAGATGCTAACAAAGAATGCAGATTTACAAGTGTTCAAGGACATAACTCAAAAATTCAAAGCAGAAAGGGAGAAATATATACACGACTTGGAACTATCAATAAAGGCCAAGAATCTATGACTGGCTGAGCGGCAAGCTCGACCTAATTTTTTCGATCTGATTCAATGCCAGGTGGTAACCAAGGGTAGTAATAATGGCCCCTTACCGGCAAGTAAAGAGCCAGGTCATCACCCTCAAGGACGACTAACGACTCTTGACAAGTGGGATGATTGGGCACAACAAGAACTCTTGAATGAGAGTAGGAACTATCATGGATGGGTATATATATGGTTTTACCACCTTTTGTAATTCATCTTGATTCAGAATGAGAAGATGACTCCTAGTTCTCAAGAATGAGTATGTGTTGCTTCTATTTAAAGTCTATGTGTAAGAGTCCATGTGAGTGTCATGTGTAGTTGAGCCAATCCCGCTCTAGGGTAGCTCACCTTGCAGAGTAATTGTGAGAGGTGTCTATCATTAACTATTCCTCAATCCTAGTGAAGCAAGCATGTGGTTGTGTTATAGAGATAGGAGAGGGGTTTAGTGAACTCAGGGGGTACTTTTTCCACCCAGGGTGTTGTTTCACACCAGTCTAAGGCAACATATGGTCATGTGGATCTATGGATCCATCATAAATTTTCACATACTTTTAGAGCAACTATAATGTTCTCACTCTTACAGTGTACTCATCATCATGTATTCTCTTGTCATCTCATGATCACTCATCCAAGGAAGTTCCACGTTCCCTTCATGTGGCTTGGTTAGCTCTTCCAGGGTCTTAATGCCACCACTTCCTACCTCACTTTCCTCTCGTGTCAGGCATATGGGTATGAAAAAACATAGGTGGTTAAAACCTTGCAGGCTTGGTTTTTGTGAAGAACTTTCATAGTTTTTGGTGCACTTGTTGCTTCATAGAACACTCTATCATCATCAGGTTGTTCTAAGGAAAAGTCTCTAAGGTCATTTCAATTGATCCTAACATACTCTTTCTCTCTAGATTCATAGTATTGGCATGATAGATCTAACATTCCCTTGTAGACATACAAGGTTCTCTCCAGCGAATGTTCTGTGTGTGCATTTTCAAGGGTTGTATAGTAGTTATGTTCTACATCTTTGTACAACACCTTTTGTGGGTCAACTATTTTAAGCCTATGCACTGGAATAGTTCCTTCAAACTCAAATTTGTGTCCAAAGTTTCCTTTTCTAGGTGATTCACAATTTACATGAGATGAAAACATACATGGCCTTTCTTGTGTCCAAGCTGGTTTGTCCCTGCATGTTGCATGTCCAATTGGAATAGCTTTTCCCAACTTGTATGTGTTCTCTTGATCTAATTCAATGACATCTGGCACTCCATCCTAGTCCACATAATGGCTACATTGGTCGCTAGCCCATATCATCGGGTATATACTGGAGTTGGATGGTCTTTGACCTTGATTAAGTACTTGTTCATCATCACAGTAGATCTTAGCCCCAAAGGCATTAATGTCTACAAATGTTAGCTTAACATTATATTCAATGCTTGATGCATGCACATGTGGTTTAGACCTATTATGCATATCTTGGAATGGATTATATCCCAAGTTGGGTTGTCTTACAATGTCTCTAGTAGAAATTTTGCTAGCTATCAACAATGATATGTCTTTAAGTGTAATATGGTCATTGTTGCTATTTTGAGAGTTTTAGACGTATATGCAATACTATAATTAGGAGGTCCTATTTATGCACTTTTTCTATAGCAAAAATGTGTTTTTGATGCTCTACTGATGTCCTTTAAGTTCCATGTGCAAATTAAAAAAGGGTAAATACTTCCAAGTTTTTTGGCTTTTGGACCACTCTAGCGTGGGAGTGCACAATGGAGGTCTTTCGGTCATTTCTAGAAAACCCCGACCACATACTATTTGGTGCCAAAGGCACCTAACACTATGTGTTTGGATGTCAAAATGACTTTTTAGAGTGAGTTGTGCCCTCAAAATCGATTAAAAAACTTCTAAAATTGGAGTTTCAGAGCAAAAGTTATGGCATTTTTAGTAAAAGTGAAGTTTTTATCTATTTTTGCAAAACATGTCAACATGTCTATGACAAGGGTCCTTTGAACAAAGTTCCGATCATGGAGGTCAGACATCCTTAAGTGTGAACGCGGCCAAGAGTGCCTATAAACAAGGCTGGGTGGAGATTAGCATGACACATTCACTTCTCTTCTTCAAGTCTTACATTGGTATCAGAGCTAGGCTATTCTTGGACAAAGCAGAAGTCACTCTCTTCACTAGGATCATGGGCAAAATTTGTTGATTGAGAAAATTTTATGTGAATCATTGCTTTTTGAAAAATAGTTCAAGCGAGCTAAAAGAAAACGCTGTTCTACATGTTTTTGCGTCTCACAAACATAATGAGATTCTGCACCGTTTGGGAGATATTTTAAATTTTTTGTCTAATTCCTCCATAGGTGCAATTTCTCTCTCTCTCTCTCTCTCTCTCTCTCTCTCTCTCTCTTTGGCGCTTTGCAGCAGGCGGGGCCTTGAAGAAGAAGATCTTTCTTTATCTCTTGTGCATGAAAGCATAGAAGAAAGATAAGGTACTTTGGATCTCTTGCTCTTTCTCTTTCTCTCTCTTTAATGTTTGCAAGAGGAGAACAACATGCATTCAGCCCTTTTAAAGCAGAGTATAAAGATAAGCCCTTTCTCTTGGGGGTGTGTTTGTGTGGACACACACAAGTGTGTGTGTGTGTGTGTGTGTGTGTGCACGTGCGTGCACCAAAAATGCAAGGAATATTATGTCTAAGTAGACAAGGAGAAGTTGTGGAATAATAAAGATGAAAGAAACCAAATTTAGAGTGAGAATGACATATTAGAGAATTGTTCAAACTTTCAGTATGGTTGAAAATATTCTAGCTAAATCCAGAGGACTTAAATTCTTTGCTAGTAATGCTTTGCATGATTGGTAGAATAATACTCTAACTTTAAAAAATAAAACCAAGAGTGTAGTCCTTAACATAGACTCCAAGAAGCTTTCAAATGATTCCAAGTCAGATGTTGGCATCTCTAAATATAGTTCCTACTTGTTGGGGTAAAGGCGGTGTGCCTTATCTCGGGCCGGGCACACGTCATGTGTTTGGGTGCCCATTCTTTATCAAATACAAAATAAGGAGCTCTCTCATCTAGTGTTTGAGAGCTACTCTATTCACTCCTCTGTGTATTGCTTCTTCTTCTCTCTCTCTCTCACTCGTGCTCTCCGTTCCTGCATCTCAATCCCTTCAACTGGTATTAGAGCAATGGCATTGCGGTGCGGCTACGGCATCGACGGCGGCAGACACGGATTGTGCGGCTCAGAGCTTTGCGAGAATACCTCGTGGTAAGCTCACACATTGTGCTTGAGAGAAAGATTTTACAGAGTTTTTCTTGTGCTTTGTGAGCAAGCAAGAGGCTGAAGGAAAGGTATCCCCTTTTGTGGTTCCTTTTTACTTGAGAGAAAAGGGTCACTCAGCTATGATAGTTTGACAGTAGCTCGGTATTTTGGTCCTAACTTGTTCTAGGAAACTCCGATTGTAAATTTTTTTAAAATCAAAACAAAGCTAACTTCAAGATCTACAGATTGGTAGAAGAAGTTGTTAGCTAAATTGAAGTTCAGGTGTGGACCAAAAAACTCAAAACACAGAGACTGGTTTTCTATAATAGGTTTCCCTAATTCACTACAAAAGTGATTTGGTGTGGCAAGGATAGCTCTGGGATTTTTTGAGATACAGAAGAAACACTAGTGACAGGTTATTGCTACAATTGTTGGTTCACATGTGATAGGGATTTCTCATGGACATTGGATTGCGGGAAAGTGATATGTCGTAGGTTGCTCTTGGCAAAGAGCTTTGCAATCAATTATGTATACTTGAGAGATTGTGGGTCCACTTTTGGACATATTTATCAAGGTTTTTTGTGACAAAATTTGTATGAATGGTTTATGGTCACATTTTGTTCCTTGTGAAAAGAAGACTATGTCGAAAATTTTGCAGATTGTAATGGTCTTGTGAGTGATTTGTCAGCTTGATTCTTAATGCTTTTGAGCGGTTTGCTTGCATCCAAGGAACTTGGGTTTTAGCTCAAGGTTTATGTGTCACTTGTGTTGCTCTCTGGCTTGAGAGTGTTAGTGGCATGTTATGCCAGTGACCGCATGTTATTGTATGCTTACACTCATGATGCATGACAGGTTTATGAGCTCGGTTTTGAGCTAGGTGGACTAGATTGTATCTAGTTGGTCATGCAATTTTATGGTATGCTATTGATACTTATAGCATGGTGAGTTGAGGAGTTATGATTAGAGTTGTGACATGGACTTGTAGTAAATGCAAGTGGGAGAGGAGAGCTCTTGGAGCAAAGAATGCTGAGTGTGTTTTTATGCGCATGGTATGCTCTTGATTTGAGTGGTTTTGACCTGTTTATGTATGTAGGCGACAATGTTTTTTAGATTATGATATTTGCACTTAGTGGGTTACTTTGTCATAGTGTTTGGGCATTGCATTGAGAGAGCATGTTTTGCTCTTGTGGCTTGAGTTTTGACTCGCCATATTTGTCGGATTGAAAAGCTTATGCGATACTCTCTTCAAGTGGGAGATTGTTGATGTGTATTCATCAATATTTCATATAGTGTGTTGACAGGGATGGTTGATAGGTTTTATGCGCTTTGAGGTGACCCACATCTTGTTTGCTTCTCTTCATCGTGTATGGAGAGGTGTGATAGTCAGCCATATGTGGTTTTGGCTTGGTGTATGACATCTGTGGATGAGAGACTGAGTCTTTGATTTTGTGTATATTCGTGTTTTGGTTTCAGATACAGGTTATGCGAGAAGTTTATGTGTATGGTTTGCTACACTATGCGTATGGTTTGCACTTCTAAGTGCATTGAGCTCTTGGTTTAGAGTGTGTATCCCTACAGGGATCTGATTTTCATTGTGACACCATATCTGATGCATTTTGTACCTGCAGATTACTCTCTGATGATATAGTGGTTGAGTTGATCTCCCACTTTGACGGTTTCAGTCATTTTGTACATAGATAGGTGTTTTAGTAGCCACTCTCACAGGAGTGTGCTTGTTTGTATGCTTGTGTGGCTACAAGTTATAGGTAGCTACAGGTTCTACATGTTATAGGTATAGTTTACTTGCAATTGTCAAATTTTGTAGGCAATTTTGTGGGATGCGTATTGAGCATCGTGTTTGCTCACTACTTGCATACATGGTTATGCACTTTATGCTCCGTTGTTGAGAGTTTTTAATTCTAGTTTTGATTTCACTATGTCATAGTGACACTCATTGTGCTTGCATTATCTATTTGGAGCTTGTTTATGCGCGCAGATTCTGCTTGGTTTAGCAGAGGTTACTCCATTGCTATATGTTGAGTTTTGAACACTGCTTCGGTACATTGTTTTGGTAGAGCCATATTGTTTGACAATTGTTGAGCTACATTATCCATATGCAAGCATCGGATTGATGCAGTGATCAGGTTTGGTTGAGGTAGTGGTCAAGTGATATCCCACTTTGACGCATATGTGGTTTTCATTGATATGACATCCATTATGTGTGACAGTTCCACGTCGACAGTGAACGACTCATGAGAGATGGCGGTCTCACTCTTGCCGATATATGCGATGTTAGCATTGTGGTCACACAAGGCACATTAGACATCATTGCTTAAGACGTATGAGGCAACAGCAGAGATTTATGTGAGATGAAGAGACGGTTTTGACACAGGCTCGAGAGGTGGCTGAGTATGCCAATGATGATGATGTCACGTTTGCCTCTAGGGTACCTCTTGCATATATGTATTCTAGAGATGACACTTCTTCTCGTTGGTTACTAGATGAGGATGCAATTTTCCACGTCACACCATGTTGTGAGTGGTTTAGTATCTTCTCTAGTGGGAGCTTTGGTCATGTGCATCTGGCTGATGGCTCAGCACATGACACTGCAGGTGCAGGAGATGTATGCTTGTCATTTCCCAGTGGTTCATCCTATACGCTATGACATGTGCATTATATTCCTTAGTTGAGACAGAGTATGATCTCAGTGAGATAGTTGAGAGACAGTGGGTGTCAAGTACTACTTGGAGAGTGGTCTTTCTAGATGCATTACGGATCGTTAGTGATTGCAAGAGGAGCCAAGAATGGCTTGATCTATCCATTGCATCTATCTGGGTCTCTTTCATGGATAATCTCCAGAGTGTTGTGCATGCCATGTTTGTGGATGTAGAGTTAGAGCAGCCATGCTCTAAGACACAACGGATTTATCCTCCTAGGACAAAGATGCCTGCTACAACGGAGATGAGTGATATGCAATTCTTTGATATGCTTATGCTAGAGGCTGATAGGGTTATGCCAAGACATGTGGATCTAGTCCCTATGGATGGTAGGGGGGTGACGACTACCTCGAAGTCAGAGTTGACACATCCATACGTGACTCGTCCTAATGTGCCTTCTGAGCACACATCAGTGTCTGGCCGCCCACATCTCAGTTATCCCCTTATTATTCTTTATCAAATAAAAAATAAGGAGCTCTCTCATCTAGTGTTCGAGAGCTGCTCCACCCACTCCTCTGTGTATTGCTTCTTCTCTCTCTCTCTCTCTCTCTCATGCTCTCCATCCCCGTACCCCCGATCCCTTCACTACTATAGATATTGACTTAAATATTATCAATGTAGACTTGGAGATTGAAAAAGGAAAAATAATAGAGAAATTTCTTTCCTTCAAATTTAAGAAAATGAAGGATTTAGACTAGTATGCAAGAAGGCAAAAGTCAAGCGAGGAAGAGACCAAGGAAAAAAATAGGGGCTATTTAAAACCCAATGGCTATTTTTCAAGGGTCTTCAAAATCATTTGGCTATTTTACAAAAATCAGTTATGAAAACATTCGCCCAAAATTGCTAATTTTTATTGGTTTTGGAGACAGATTCGCCAAAAATACACTTAAAACTAACATATTGTGTAAGATTCACCAAAAATTCTATAATTCTACATTTATGGGGAAGATATATTCGCCAATAGAGAATGCAATCCTACAGGTCACTTGGGTCTGGTTACATTAAACACGAGAGTTGTACATGTGTGAGTGGTAGATTAGTGGTGTGGGCCAGTCTTCTGGAGAGAGAGTTGTGTGCATGACGATGATGAGTTAGCACATTGATAGGTCCGTCAAGTTTTAAATGGCCATGGGCTTAATATAGCTCAATTGAGAGAGAATCCAATTTGCAAGTGAACACAAAACACTTTTCTTGAACACTACGCTAGATGTACATGTGTGTGTGTGCTGTCACCTATGAGAGAGAGAGAGAGAGAGAGAGAGAGAGAACGAGAGAGATTCGAGGGAATTATTAAGGTGCTAGGAGACAAATCTTTAAAGGCTTTAGATTATGGCTTCCTTCATGTTATAATATACTAGGGACCATTCCCACCTATCCCCTCACCTCTCACTTAGGCATCACAATCCACACCAGTGTTTACAAAAAACATTTTTTTAAACAAGTGAAAAAAAAGGACAAGATTAAAAATCTCTCAATTTTTTTGCCAAAATATGACAGATTTGTCCATTTTTAGACTAAAACATGTAAAATTTTGTTAGTTTTTTCCAAGACGAGCTTGCAATCTAGCTAGGATTTCTGAATTTCAACCAGTGAAAAATACATTAAAGACCATTTTTCATGAACATTGATCCACACTATAACTTAACGTCCCGCACTCTAGACTTTAACCACACGGGCTCATGCTCATCGTAAAACTTTCGTGTTCGTGCCATAACGCAAATCCACTATGTGTAGATGAGCTATAGAAAATAAAAGCAATGTTAAACAAAAGGTTAGCTTCATTCGAAAAACACTGCTCGAATACACAAGCATGACCATTGTAAGAAAAAAAAGTATGCCCCAGGCTAGTAAAACTTTAGAATTGGCTCTCGAGATGCCTAATTAACAAAACCATTACAATAGATCATCGCACCCACCAAACCACATGGTTTGCACAATTTCTTCTTTTGATCAGAAAACTTAAAGATGAGATCCAAGTTCTAGGGTCATCTATACCGGAGTGTGGTTGAAAACAATAAACAGCCATTTGGGCTTAAATAGAGAAAGAGAGGAGGAGAGAGCTTGAGCTCTTGCAAGCACACACACAAAACCCTAGAATAGAGTAGACAAGGAAGGAGGCTGAAATCTTCTTCTTCTTCTTCACCACATAACCAAAATGATAGATAAAGGTCTTTAAACATAAAGAGAGTACAATATGAAGATAGAGTGTATGTACAACGGTGAATGTGAAACTGCTAGTGCGTGAGCTGGCAAGATAGGTGTACCATCACTCTCGATAGGTAGACCCGTCGGTGAAGTCCAGCTGTAGTATCACTGGCAAAGATCCTTGTATCCGCTATCACGTGCCAGTGACGAATGTAGGTGGGGAATCAGCCAGGTGAACCATGGGCTGAGCTTGATATCTCAATACTCCCCTCAATCTCAATGCCATCTCCTATACTCCAAGCATCGCTTGAAATTGCTGTAGCTTCTCTGCTTGAAGGGCCTTCGTGAAGATGTCTACAACCTGCTCATGTGTCCTCACAAATGTGAGGTCTATGTCGCCATCCAAGACCCTCTCCCTAATGAAATGGTAATGCACCTCAATGTTCTCTGTCCTTGCACGGAACACTGGGTTCCGTGCCAACTATATGCTGCTAAGGTTGTCATAATGAATGAAAACCGGTACCTGCACCTGTATCCCCAAATCTGCAACAAGTAGCATCTGCAACCATGCTACCTCACATGCCGCCACTGCAGCACCCCTGTACTCTACCTCTGTACTTGATAAAGCAACCGTGGGTTGCTTCTTGCTACTCCATGTGATAGCAACACTCCCAAGTGAAAGCATAAATCCGCTGGTAGATCATCGATCGCTCACACTACCAGCCCAATCTGCATCTGTGTAGCCATAGAGCTGCTACTCAATGCCAGCCTCATAGAAGAGTGCATAATCTAAGGTAGCACTCACATAGCACAATGTGTGCATCACTGCATCCAAGTGTCGCTTCCTAGGAAGCTGCATAAATTGACTCTCCAAGCCAACTGTGTAACTCAAATCTGGTCACGAGATGGTCAAGTAAATCAAGCTACCCACAATCTTCTGATACATGGTAGCATCATCAAGCACTTGACCCTCATCAGCCCTCAACTTCAAATTCTGATCTAAGGGAATAGCAATAGGCTTACAACCAGCCATACCATATTTGGATAACATATCCAAAGCATATTGTCTTTGTGACAGCCATATGCCCTCTTTCGTGCATACTATCTCAATGCCCAAGAAACTTCATGTCAAATTCTTGCTTCAAGAGAATCTTTACATGCTCTATTTCAGCCACATTATCACCTCCAACAATCAAAGAAATCATCCACATAAATGCAAATGATGACAATGCCATTCTCATTCTCTCGCACATACAGTGAGTGATCTGCATTAGCCATATGGAAACCAATAGAGACCAAGCATGCCATGCTCTTGGCACTTGCTTCAGCCCATACAAAGATTTCTTAAGCTTACATACATAATCAGGATGCCTCACATCCTCATATCCCTGTGGTGGCTGCTCCATATACACCTCTTCTTGCAAGTCACCATGTAAGAACACATTCTTCACATCCATATGATGCAACAACCAACCTTTTGACACACCCACTATAATAACAGCATGAAATGTAGCCATCTTAGCTACGGGGCTGAAAGTCTCCTCATAATCTATACCATAGGTCTCTGCATAACCTTTGGCTACCAATCTAGCCTTATACCTGATCACACTACCATCACTATTATGCTTCACCTTATACACCCATTTACACCCAATCACATTCTTGTCTTTTGGCAATGACACCAAATTCCATGTTTCATTTGCATCAACAAGTGCAGCCATCTCCTCATCCATGGCTTTCTCCCATTTTGCATCTCCAGTAGCATCATCAAAACATGTAGGTTCAACAGCCTCTACAACTTTTGCCATATATGCATAGTGGTGTGCCACATATCCATCATACATCAACCGGGCTTGTTGACTCTAGAAGACCTTCTTAGCTTTGTATGCATGCCTTCCAAAGCCTTTTTAACACCAGGTGTCTTCATAGATGGAATGCCAAGCTCTTCATCAAGGCTCATGTCTGAGCCGCTCGACTCACCCTCAACAACAGAATGCCCTGCAGATATGTTAGGAAAACCAAGTCCCTCATCAACTTTCTCTTTCCCTTTTTGAGATACATTTTCTGAACCAACAAAATTTGTTTGAGTACGTGTTCTACCACTCCAAGGCTTGTAATCAAATTTTACACCACTAGAGGACTAACCAGGTCCACTCAACATTTGTCATTACTGACTTTCACGTACATCAGTCCCAATGGCTTTCTCAGTAGCATACCAATTTCTCATCTCATCAAACACTACATCCCTGCTTGCTCTCAACTCACGAGTTGCTGGATTGTAACGCATGTATCCCTTTTGCTAAAGGGAGTATCCAATAAACACGCATTTTTTAGCTTTTGGATCAAGCTTCGTTTGTAACTCATCTGGCACATAAACATATGCAATACATCCAAACACTTTCAAATGTGACAAATCAGGTTTCTTTTCAGTAAACTTTTCCTCAAGAGCTACATCATGTATGGTTGCAATAGGAGTCATGTTCATAATGTAAAGTACAGTAGAAACAGCTTCAGCCCAATAACTATGCGGCATATTCTTCTCAGCCATCAACGCACACGCAATTTTAGCAATGTGCTTGTTTTTCCGCTCAGCAACACCATTTTGCTACAGAGTGTATCTACATGAAAACTGTCTCTGTATCCCATTCTTACGCAAATAACTAGAGTACTCATTGGACAAGTACTCTCCCCCTCCATCTGACCTCAGGCACTTTACATGCTTCCCTGTCTGCTTTTCAACCATAACTCTGAAATTTTAAAAATGAGTGAACACTTCACTCTTCTCCTTTTCATGAAGTAAACCCACACTTTCCTGGTCATCAACAATGAAAGTTACATAGTATTTGCAGCCACCCATAGACGTGGTCTTCGTAGGACCCCATACATTAGCATGCACAATCTCAAGAACATTTTTGCTCACATGTCTATTCTACGTAAATGCATGCTTTGCTTACTTCCCAAGCTGACAGGCCTTGCATACTTTGTGCATGTCTTCAACTTTGAACTTAGGTAGCCTTGTCACAATTTCTTTGGACTGTATCAATTTCATTCTCTGCACATTCACATGCCCAATCCTCTTATGCCATATGTCTACATCTACGACAACTCCTGCACCATATATAAACATAGCAAATTTGACTTTAGGCATATTTACATCCAATGTAAACATTCTACCTGATCTCTTGCCTTTGGCAACCAACCTGCACCTATTTTCAAAGTCTTTAACAAAACAGCCATCGTTATTGAAGTGCACTTGCAAACCTTGTTCAACCATTTGGCCAACAGAAACCAAATTTTTAGTAATCTTGGGAACATGCAATACATCAGCAAGATACTTCACCTTGCCATCGTGCATAGACAATGGCACATCTCCAACATGAGCAATAAGATGGGTTGTGTCATTCCCTGTCTCTACATATCCTGGTCTTTCAAGATCTTTCATCTGCTTGAACCGCTCACCATGACTTGTCATGTGATTCGATGCACCTAAATCCACATACTATACATCTTCCTTACATGAGGCCACATCAACAGAGATAGAGTACACAACATGTTGCATAACAAACAGCCTTTCATTATCATCATTATTTATATTGGTAAATGCATAATTGTTTTTCTATCTTCTACCACCGCGATTTCTTGATGGACAGTCATGTTCAAAGTGACATGTTCCTCCACAACCCTAACATTCTCTGTTATCATTTTCTGCATGATTTCTCTGGAAATTTCTGTGACCTCTCCCCCTACCTCTGAATTGTCCTCGTCCATGTGTGTTTGTTCCCTGCATATCATTTGAGTGTTGTTATTGATGATTTTGACTCTGGTTGCCACGACCATGAACTCATCCTTGGCCTGCACCACATCCTCTACCTCTACCTGTGTTCGAGTAGAAGGCGTGCTCAAAACGGTTTTTGCCTTTGGAAGAAGATGAGTCTTCACCAAGGCTCTTTTCCTCAACAACCAGCATAGGGATTAAATCTCCTAGTCTGAATAGAGGTCTTAAACTGCTTATATGCAAGCGTCAAGCCACACAAGCATACCTCAACCTTGTCATCATCCTCAACTGTAACACCAATAGAGGCAAGAGATTCACATATTCCTTTGATCTTCAGGGTGTAATCATTGATTGACAGGTTGATTGACAGGTTCTCCTTCTTGATTGTATTCAGCTCATTCTTCAACTGCAACTTCCTTGCCTTTGTGTTAGTAGTATCAAACGATTCTAACCTGTCCCAAGCTTGCTTTAGTGAAATGGCATCTTGAATATGCCCAATCATGCTATCATGTCCATTAACCTAATCATTGATACAATGAGATAAAAGGGAAGTGTAAGGAGTATGAGAGTTCACTACTTTGGACTAATGAGCAACCAATGGCCTAATTGTATGCTAATCACACACTAATAACATAGAGGTGGGAGTCATGAAATTAATCAAATCCGCATGTGAAGTGGAAAATCAAGCATACAAGATTGAGGAGCATGCAATGGCGATCACATTCATGATATTAAACACAAGAAACCCTCATTTAATCGGTGATTAAGAGCAAATACACACACTCTTTACCTAATGTAATTAATCATGATTCAAGCATAGAAATCAATGAAATAACAATAATTAGATACACAATGGAGCATGTAGAAACCTTGCCTTGCATTAGAATGAAGGAAAGTACAATGAAT
Source organism: Cibotium barometz (assembly GCF_041138505.1). Classification (NCBI taxonomy): domain Eukaryota; kingdom Viridiplantae; phylum Streptophyta; class Polypodiopsida; order Cyatheales; family Cibotiaceae; genus Cibotium; species Cibotium barometz. The sequence goes on along the minus strand of NC_141080.1, from coordinate 46,702,106 downwards.
TGCACGTAGGGAGCGCCACAAGAATGACCCTTACTATGTGTAGAAGAGCTCACGAAGTGTACTAAAAATGAGGATCCCCTAAAAAGCCTCAAAATTGGCTTATATACTAGATAAGGTTTCACACTTCCATTAAAATAGGGCTTTTCTTACAATTTGGAAGCCCATGGCCACATATATCTATTTTACAAGGCTTTGTTTGGGTTTTTACATGAGAGTGGGATAAATGAAGGGAAAAAATCAATAACTCCACTCCCACGCTCCTACTTTGAATACCTTGTACTCCCATCTTCCTTAGTCTTCTTGTTAGTTGTGATGTTGTGGGCGCTCCTTGAAACACATGCCCTTACGAAAAAATCACATTTTGGACGCAGCTACACACACATTCGGTGTCGTATGCAGATGAAACTTGGTACACCTTTTGAAAACATTATGTTGGAGTCATGTAGCAAGTTTCATCCCCATCCAACATAGGACATGTGCGCGCGTGCGTCCAAAATGTGATTTTTCTACATAGACCATCCTTGCACGTCCTTAGGAAAAAATCACATTTTGAACGTGCCTGCGTACATGTTCAGTGATAGATGGGGATGAAACTTGGTACATGTCTCCAACGTAATTCTTTCAATAGGTGTACCAAGTTTCATCCCCATATGACATTAAACCTATGCGCGGGCGAGTCTGAAATGTGACTTTTTCCTAAGGATGTGCGTGGATGGGGTCTATGTAGAAAAATCACATTTCGGACGCGCCCACACACATGTACGGTATCAGATGAGGATGAAACTTAGTACGTCTCCAACATGATGACTTGGATAGGTGTGCCAAGTTTCATCCCCATCGAACACCAAATATGTGCGCCTACATGTCCGAAATGTGATTTTTTCCTTAAGGACGTGCAAGGATGGTCTATGTAAAAAAATCACATTTCGGATGTGCCCGCGCATACACTCGATGTTGGATGGGGATGAAACTTGGTATATGTCTCCAAAATGATGTTTTAAATAAGTGTACCAAGTCTCATCCCCATCTGACATCGAATGTGTGCGGGGGCACGTCCAGAATGTGATTTTTTCCTAAGGATGTGCAAGGATGGTCTATGTAGAAACATCACATTTTGGAGGTGCCCTCGCACATGTTCGTTGTTGGATGGGGATGAAACTAGGTACACTTATTGAAAACATCATGTTGGAGACATGTACCAAGTATTATTTCCATCCAACATCAAACATGTGCACGGGCACATCCAAAATGTGTTTTTTCTACATAGACCATCTAGGCACGTCCTTAGGAAATAATCACATTTTGGATGCGCCTACGCAAACGTTCGGTTTTGGATGGAGGAATGAGACTTAGTACACCTATATGAAAATATCATGTTGGAGACATGTACCAAGTTTCATCCCCATTTGACATCGAACGTGTACGCAGGCGCGTCCGAAATGTGATTTTTCTACATAGACCATCCTTGCACGTCCTTAAGGAAAAAATCACATTTCGGATGCGCCTGCGCACATGTTTGGTGTCGGATGGGGATAAAACTTAACACACCTATCCAAAGCACCAAGTTGGAGACATGTATTGAGTTTAATCCCCATATGACACCGAACATGTGCACGGGCACGTCCAAAATGTGATTTTTCTACATACACCATCCACGCACGTCGTTAGGAAAAAATCACATTTTGGATATGCCCGCGAACACGTTCACTGTCCAATGGGGATGAAACTTGGAACACCTATCAAAAGCATCATGTTAGAGATATGTACATGGTTTCATCCCCATCCAACACCGAACATCTGCGTGGGCATGTCCAAATGTGATTTTTCTACATAGACCGTCCACGCACATCCTTAGGAAAAAATCATATTTTGGACGCGCCCGCGCACACGGTTGGTGTTGGATGGGGATGAAACATGATACACCTATTGAAAACATCATGTTGGATACATGTATCAAGTTTTATCCCCATTCGACATCGAATATGTATGCAAGCACGTCCGAAATGTAATTCTTCAACATAGACTATCCTTACACATCCTTAGGAAAAAATCACACTTTCGATGCCCCCGCGCACATGTTTGGTGTCAGATGGGGATGAAACTTGGTACATGTCTCCAACATCATGTTTTAATTATGTGTACCAAGTTTCATCCCCATTTGACATCGAACATGTGCGCCGACGAGTCTGAAATGTGATTTTTACCTTAGGATGTGCGTAGATGGTCTATGCAAAACAACCACATTTTGGATGCGTTGTGGGGAGATTTTTGCTCACCAAGTTTTATGCTTTATAGGGACTCAAAGCCATAATTTTTGCCTGTACATAGAGGTGGCCAGTGTTGCTTTTCAGTTTTTGAAGTACAGTGTTACTTGGAGGGAAGCAGAGTAGCCAGCATGTTTTTAGTTTTTGTAGCAGGTTTACACAAGCAAGTCTTTGATGTGGAGTGGCAATTGGAAATCATAGATCTTGAAGGTCTTGATATGTACAGGTGGAAGAAGCAGCAAGATGTGAAGGGGTAGCTCAAAAGTAAGAGAAATGGGCTCATATGTTGATGCATGAGGAGAGGAAGTGCCAATTTTGGAGGCCAGCTACTAGCAGGTGTGTGCAAAGTTGGAACCGAGTGGATGGCGGCCCTAGAATATACTTGAGTATGCTCGAAACAGGTGTGTGAAGATAGATTGATGTTTGGACACCCCAGCAAGAAGATGTGTATGTTTGAATGTTGGTAGTTGGCTTCCGGAACTTTTTTTGTGCACAGATTGATGACTACCTGTTTTTGTGAGGGATTTGTGTTACCCCAACGGGATAGATGAGGTGGAACCTAGGTGCCAAGATATAGCCTTTCAGTTGTGCTTCTAGGTTATAAGGTTGGATTTTCCATCAGGTGTGTGAGTGGTGAGATATGATGTTTGGACACCCCAGCAAGAAGATGTGTATGTTTGAAGGTTGGTAGTTGGCTTCCGGAACTTTTTTTGTGCACAGATTGATGACTACCTGTTTTTGTGAGGGATTTGTATTACCCCAACGGGATAGATGAGGTGGAACCTAGGTGCCAAGATATAGCCTTTCAGTTGTGCTTCTAGGTTATAAGGTTGGATTTTCCATCAGGTGTGTGAGTGGTGAGATATGAGCCCTCCAATGTTGTCAGTTTTGTGTTTGGACTTAACACTTAGAATATTTTGAGCATGGGGACACTTTTGTGCTTAATTATGGAGGCCAAAACAGTGAGATCCAGGTAAGCCCTACATATGGAATGTACTCAGACATATGGGCTAAAGGGTTATCAAGTTAGTTTTGCATTTGGAGTCTCCAATGAGAGAGTACCAGTGGGTCAAAAGAGAGCAGGTGACAAGATATGCACAAGGACATTTTTTGAAGATTGGAAATGAGCAGGGGTTGGTTTTCGATGCGGATTTTGAGGCCCAGATGAACTTTTGGAATAGAGAGGAACTCATGGATTATACTCGCGTATGTGGAGAAAAGGGCTATGGAATTGCTTTGCCTATGGGATTTACAGAGACCATATGGTAGAGAGATGAAAAGTGCCCCTGGCACTAGTTTTTCTTCTAAGGAAAAAGAGGTTTTTTAAAGCTTGAAGTTAGAGGCTCTCACGAGCTGCCACGTGCAAGAAGACTAGTGGGATTAATCCCACATGCAAAAAAGGCTTACATTGTGGGCATAGTATTTATTCAAGTTTGTGACCCACTCTCTAATAACTCAAGAGGTGTAGAGAGAGCTTGGCTCTCACATTGGCTATGGCGGGCCTGTGCTGTGTGCGATGAAGGAGGAGGCCGCCCTTATGCTGAGCGCGACGGTGCCGGTGATGAGTAGCCGCGATGGAGAGAGCTGTTGGAGGCGGAGATGGCACAAGTGTAGAGCTAATAGGCAGTAGCCATGGTGGAGCTTGAAGAGCAAGAGGATGAAGAGATGAAGGAGAGGGCCCCTTTGGGGCCAAGGCATAACTTAAGGAGGGGGTTCCCCCCCCTCCCCCGAGTCAAAGAACAAAATGCTCTCAAGAGCCTAGTTCCCACGCACGATGGATGGCCAGATGCCCGAGCCAAAAAAAAAAAGAAAAGAAAAGAAATAAATCCGCCCAAGGGGGGATTCCCACAAAAACACCCCGATGGGACAAAAAATCAAACGACTTAGCATATTAAAGGGGCCATTCCCATGGGCCAAAGACAAAGCAAGATGGATATTGACAAAGAAAAGGAGCGGAGCTGACTGAAGATGAAGATGCATGCTCAGGAAAAAACATGCATATCTACAACTGGAGTAAAGGATCACATGCACACTTGGGAGAACTAGACACTTGGCACATGTATACCCATGCACTTGCCACTTGTGTGGCACACATCAATAGCACTTTTTTCATGCAAAGCATATTGTAAGCCTATATAAAGACAATTCTTGGATGATTTGGGGGGCTTGATTTTGTAACGCCGGAAGGCTGCTGGTTTGAATCAAGAGACATTTGCTTGTTCCTCTTTGTTGAAGGTTATCTTGTATTGCTTGGAGGGAGGATTTGAGTGCTGTGAGTGTGAGAATTGGTGTGTGTGAGCATGTGGGTTGCATGTGTGATGATCCAAGGCGACTCCTACATTATTGTGAGCTCTTATACATACACATTGATAACAATCTCTCACTATTCCTCTCTTCTTTGCTTACTAGTATATTAGCTTATTTTAAAGAGGCCAAGTCTCCATTTCTTGAGTAGCAGAGTTGTGTGGGTGTGTGCAAGATCAAGGGTGTGTCTCCCAACTTGTGTGAGTGTGAGTCCAACTCTATTGTAGTTGGTGGTGCCCCTGAGAGCGGTATTTAGTGGTGTTTCCGGTGTGGTTGTGAGAAAGCTATAGAGGCAGTGCGTTTTTTTTGGCTCATACCACATTTTGGTGCCCCCACTGAGGAACATCAAGTCCTTTAGTTTGCAAGCATGGTGAATTCTTATCCGGAATTCCATGGCGTTCAAGGCGAGGACGTTTCTTGAAGATTTTGAGGTGGCGTGCATCAACAACCATATTGAGAATTAAGACCAGCTTCTACGTTTGTTGGAAATCTCTCTCAAGGGAGATGCGCGGGTTTTGTACGAGCAAATCAAGACCCAGTATGAAGCTGCACATCTTGGAGCTATCTTGACTGAACATGAGGTGAAAGAGAATGTGAAACAAAGATTCCAAGGGGGTGATGACCCCCTTGTTGGGGTGATGACCCCAACAAGCTTTGGCATTCGATCCAAGACTTAAAGCAAGCGGATGAAGAGTTGTTGGTGGACTTTGTGAAGCGATTCAATACGCTTTGGGACCATTGGTGCAAGGCATTGGCGCCTGAAGTGCCACCAGCTTTAATAAAGAAAGATGCGTTTGTGGCAGGATTGAAGCAGGAACTGCGTTGGAAGGTTGAGTTGAAGAAGCCTTCTACATTTGAAGAAGCGGTAGACGTTGCAAAGAACAAAGAATGGAATGCCCAAAGGATGACCCATTGCTTGAGGCCTAGACATGATGGTATTTACCTTATAATTCCAAGGATCGTGACTATCTGTATATACTGAGGGTATAACTACAGCTCTTTACTGGCAGTATATACGAGTAAATCTAAGACCTTGAAATTATAAGGAAAAAAAAGTCACCATTAGAAAGGGCGGATATTGGAGCTCAAACAAGATCATGATGGAAAAAAGCTAGCCAAGGTCCAACATGTTTACAAGGCAACAGAGCTGACACTAGCAGACCATGACCAACGTCAACGATTTCCTGCAAATTGTAAGTCATTTCACCACTTTATATTCTTGTTTTTTAAATCAATTGTGTGCTAATAATGGTATACTGAGCACTGCTTTGATTGTTCTTGGGTTCCTCTGCGTAGATATTTTTCCCTTAAACTATAATGAGTGGAAGCCTATGGAGGCAATTTCAGGAACCTTTGAAGCATACCATGTGGAGCTTGGTAGTTTAATCTTTGGAGGGTGTCCAGCTACACAACTTCTTGCACGAAACATCTTCTTCTATGAGGATACATATGTGGTTCCACGATAGCAAATGGTACTGAAAAATTAGCTCCAGAACCTACACCAACTCTCACATCTATTGAATGGCCAATTCCAGACAATGCTTCAGTGGCCATAGCTTGTTTGCAAATCGAAAGCAAGGTGCAAAATGCTATGAAGTGCACATATGGATCTCACAAAGCAACCATAACATGCTTCATACCTCTACACCTCTTTGTGTACCTGTTCCATAGTACAAGTGACACACATCACACCCCAACTTTATGGATTGCAAAGGGGGAGGGAGCTCTCACTTGTTTCTTATCACCTGCATGGGATAAAAAAGTTGTTCAACACAATGGAGACACCATCAGATGCGGAGTAATAGTTGAGAAGGTTGTGATGCGCTACCATATTGCCAAGCAACAGTTGTCCATTGCGTTTCCTTACAGGTGATGGAAGCTTACAAATGGAGAATGAGAGGCGTTAGACTCCGACACAACCTCTACAGAACAGGGTGTGCTACATATGTCCATGTAAGGTGGGGATGTAGAAGATGTTGCTGTGAATGATGACTGGTCCCTTGCCAACTTACGTGACTACTTAGTTCTTCGATTCTCACTGATGAGTGGTGATTTTGCTTTGATAATCAATGGAAGAGTAGTGCGCAAAAGGCAGGAACGATCTTTTCTTTGTAGAGAAATTACTTTCCCTGGCTGTGTAGCTATCAAACAACCACTGGATATGTAATCTTGGATTGAAGTAAATACAATTTCAATTTTTTTGCCTCACTGTCTTATTAAGGTTTCAATTGTCTTGTGCAAGTTTTATTTTTTTGTGATAGTGTAAGGTTGGTCACACAAGCATCTGTGGCTTGAGCCACTAGTAAATTAGAAATGACCTTGGATACATTCTTGCTTTCGCATACCATTTTTTTAAAAAAAATTTTGTACTTTAAAATTTTAAAAGTTTTTAAAAATTTTATAACAAGGTCGCCCATTTATAAATGATACTTTACTCATTTTCATCAATTGACAATTACCGTTCTCTCCTAACACTTGCTCTCAATTTTGCACACCTTTCTATATCACACACTCTCTCTTTCTTGCAATCACTCATAGTCATGGCACCTCTACTGGACGCACTTATTGCACAGCTAGGAAAGCTTGAGCTACTTCATAGGGTTGACGAGATCGTCCCTATGTTTGAGGGAGCAATTGATGTGCGTGCAACGATGCATCTACATGCGGATGCTTTTACAGATGTCATTGAGTATATGGATCAACACATCAGCCCGTACTCCATCATGTTTGAGGGTGATGAGGGCCTATGGGTTCCGGTTGACCTCATCAAGTACATATTCAAGGAAGAGAAGAATTTTAGATTCCGCCTATCAAGGTTTTTAAAATCCCTCACAGAAAAGGACTACAGGAATGAGGAGGAAGACTTGCTCTTGGATCTACAAATGGGCAACATCGGCACTTCTTTCATGAGCTGGGACATGGTTTTGGTCCTTCTGTTACAAGAGGGTGTGGCGAAAGAAAGTGGCAAGGAAAAAGAAAAGGGCAAAGCAAAGCTAATGGAGCAGGTCCAAGAGGCCCATGCTGAGGAAGAGAATGTTACAGAACAGTGGGAGGCCTCAATGGCATTGGTGGCTCTATAAGAGAATGTCCCCGAGGAGGTTGGGTCCTCCGACAAGACTGCACTAAGTGCTTGGCATTGATCTCTATGATCCAAGTGCAAGTTTCTTCCTTGATCTGGCCGAGTATCTTTATAGGTGCGGTCGGATCAGTTTGGTCAGTAATGATCTTGACTACGTTAGAGTAAAATTTTATCCTGGAGAAATCGCCCGTGCTTTCCGAGCAAGAGAAGTTTTTCCGAGTTCGGTTTTGGAAGAACCGAGGAATTAGTCACCTGTCCAGATATCCGTGGACGAGGCCCCGAGTGTGGGACCCTGTCCCGCACAAGATGTGCTACTTTCGCTGCTAGCACCCCGAATCCGTTGCGCGGTGGGGACAGGGATCTTACAGTAAGAAACAAAACAACATGAAAAACTATATACACAAGATATTATCCCAAAGATTATTAATAGAAGATTCATGCCTTTTTGGGTTTTCATGAGTCTTCCCCTTGTGGGTGTCTCGAATTCAGATTTTCACGCATCAAGGATTGATCACGCCCTAATGGGATTTTCATAACCAATTTATTTTTATTTTGTCTTTGGTTTTTTTTTCTTTGATAGTAGTAGATAGATAAATAGAGAGAGAGAGAGAGAGAGAGAGACCACTTGCATAGACATAAAAGAGAGAGAGAGAGAGAGAGAGAGAGAGACCACTTGCATAGACATATATATAGAGAGAGAGAGACCACTTGCCATACCATTGTTTCACATACACACACACACACACACAGTCGCTGTGAGAGAGATCACTTGCATAGAGATAGAGAGAGATAGTTAGAGAGACACACACACTCACAGAGAGATAGACAGAGAGAGAGAGAGAAAGAGAGAGAGAGAGAGAGAGAGAGGGGGGTGGGAGAGAGAGACCACTTGCATAGAGAGATAGAGAGAGAGAGAGACCACTTGTCATACCATTGTTTCAGACAAGCACACACACTTAGAGAGAGATAGGGAGGGAGAGAGAGAGAGAGAGAGAGAGAGAGAGAGAGAGAGAGAGAGACCACTTGCTCTATAAGCTCGTTTCATAATGCCATGTCATTGTGTGTGTGTGTGTGTGTGTGTGTGTGTGAGAGAGAGAGAGAGAGAGAGAGAGAGAGAGAGAGAGAGAGAGAGAGAGAGAGAGAGAGAGCACTTGTATAGAAAGACAGACATTGTATATATTTTAGCATTCCCTGATTCTACACATATGCTCACACACTTATAGAGAGATAGACAGAGAGAGAGAGAGAGAGAGAGAGAGAGAGAGAGAGAGAGAGAGAGAGAGAGAGAGAGAGAGAGAGAGAGAGAGAGAGAGAGAGTACATTATGTGAAATATGATTCAATTATATAAATGTTGGTCAAAACAATGATACAATCTTTATTGTTGGAGACTCCCAATAAGTAGTCAATGTAAAGGGAACAACTTCCAAGTAACACTTGTCCTCCCATATCCTTGACTACATAATCTTGTTGCTAAGCTACAACTTTTCGTGCATTAAGATGAGCCTCTTGTGCTTGTAATATCTTTGGAAGCTTAGTTGCATATGCTTCTTTATCTTCTAACACCATCATGTATCGACGCATGTGGCTCCCAACTAATGCAAAAACACCTGTATCTCCTCCGTATTGCACGACAACATCATTTGTTTTAGTGTATTGTTTTAAAATCTGCCATAGGTTATAGTGTCCACATTCCATCCCACCTGCAACAATCAGAGAACATTGAGTTGAAAAAGAAAAAGCATAATCAAAATCAAGTTTGAGAGATTAGGGTGGTATTACCTCTTAATGGTTCTCCATTTACGTCCATTGTCCAATCATTGTTCTCAATTGTATCAAACCATGTGTCTTCTACGGGTCTTGAGATAATGAATGGATGTGGTTTCTTCCATACAATCACTAGCAAAGATCTCACCAACATAGTACCTCTTGTATCACTTAATAATATTAAATACCATTCAATAACACTTTACCGCTCATCATTTACTTTCGCTAATTTACCTTAGCGTGAATTGAAACATTCTTACATAAGCGGTAAATAACTTTATAAGATTATAGCACCAACCACATTTCCCGCTTGGACACCTTCTCCTTCATGTGTGGATGCCAAGGGAGCATCTCTAGGTAGCATCTCGTTGATAGGGTCGTGTCGCGCACGCTTAGGTGCCATCTTTGATTTTTCATCGAAAAAACAAAAAATCAAGGTAAATTAAGCATTATTTTTTATCTAGAGATACCATAAATGCATTACTAAAATTTTCATCTAAAAACCATTAAAAATAGGCCTAAAATGGCCCTATTTCAAAAGTAAAAATTTTCCTATGTGATTTAAAATCATAAAAGTGTTATTCTATGGCTAAATAACACTCCATTATTATCTAACCAAAAAGTAACTTATTTAGCTATCTTCCCCCTTAGAAAATAATTAAAAATATTATTTTTAATACATTTAATATGTAAAAATAAAAGTAATTTTCCATGGGAAAATTACTATGCGTTCATAAAGCCTAGGACCTTTGATTTATATAATTAAATGCATAAGTGAATTAAACATGTAATTATGGCTAATTTCCTAAGAAAATTTCACCATTATTTTACTACTTTTAAACATTAAAGTAATGCAAATATAAAATTTGACATTACTTATGCATAAAGGAGTATCCAAATCTAATTATCATGAAGTTGAAAAAATAATAAGCATAACCAATACATAATCCCAAATAATATAAGAAATTCTTATATTATTTTTATGATAAATAAATAATTAAGCAAAATTTTGGAATTATGCGTGTAAGAGAGTAATCTCATAAGAGAGTAGTATAACATTATGCGTGTAAGAGAGTAGTCTCATAAGAGAGTAGTATAACATGAGCACATAATAAAACAACATAAAATTTATCATAAAAATATAAAAATCAAATAAATCTTACTTACCACGTAAGTATTTCGCTATGTAGGAAAATATTCACAATATTTCCCGCGAGGTGATGGCCTTCCTTCAAGCTTGGGGTAGGATTCAAGCTATGAAAATTTTTAAGTGTGGGGGGGAGGGCCTATTTATAGGATTTTTGGGCTCTTGTGACTAGATTGCCAACTGGGATGACACTGGGCAATGACTGCACAGGTTACTGTAGGAGGTCAAAATGGTGCATTTTTGTGATTAGCCTACTTTTAGAATTGGATTAACTTGTAGCCTACCTTTTGGTAGGATCTTTGACCTCCAGCCTCAGCCTCCTTAGCCACTTTTTCTGACCAATCACATTCAAGTTGCCTTTTTTCTTAATTACATAGCCCCCCTTTTTAATTAACTTTCCCAAGGTAGCCCACTTTGGCCCCTTTGACCAATAGGAAACAGGATAAAGTTGACTTTCCATTTTCCCAGCTTGAGATGCCTCATGGACTCAACCTTGTCCTCTTATCCTCTCACATCCTAAGGTTCATTTATTAAATTAAATGGTACACACTTGAACAAGAATGATTGAAAAAGACCCATCTTTATTTATGTGACAAATCTGTACATGATAAGTTGGGATATATACAAGGCTCAGTAATGGGGACATTACATTCAACCCCCCTTAGAGAGTTCAAGATGTCCTCATCTTGAGAACAAGTAGGGGAAAGAAAGTTGCAAACTCCTTCTAACGATCTTGAGCGACTTTGATATCCTTGTGGTACCAACGGTAGATATTGAATCCAACTTTGATTCTCCCTGCTACAATATGTTCTCAAGATATCTTCTATAACTTGATTGACCTTCTCAGTCTGACCATCAGTCTGGGGATGATAGGCAGTGCTAAAACATAGTTGTGTTCCTAGGGCTTGGAACAATGATGACCAAAATTTTGAGGTAAATTTGGCATCACGATCGCTCACGATCTGCTTTGGTAACCCACGTAACCTAAATATCTCCTTGACAAAAAGTCGAACTATATCCGAGGATTTGAAAGTTGTCTTCACAGGAATTAAGTGTGACACCTTGGTAAGAAGATCCACTATGACCATGATAGAGTCATAGCCTCCTTGGACAGTAGGAAGTCCTCTGACAAAATCCATGCTAATACATTCCCACTTCATCTGAGGAATGTCCAAGGGTTGAAGCTTACTAGGCATCTTAACTCTCTCCGCTTTAATCCTTTGACATTCTAGGCAGCTCTTGACATAGCGAAGAATATCACCCTTTAATCCCTTCCAGTGGTAGCTTCGTCGCACTGCATTAAGCATCTTGGTGTAGCCTGGATGACCGGATGTAGGACTATCACGAGCTTCATAAAAGCTTTCTTCAAGTCCTGATTCCTGGGAACACATAGTCTATCCCTAAATTAGAGACAATCACCGCTAACCAAGTTTCCTTGGTCTAGTGTCTTGACATCTCCGTCCAGAACAAGCTTGTACAAGTCCTGGTATTCCTCATCAAAAATTCCAAATTCCTTCATTGTGGCTAAGATGGGATTATCAGGCAGGCAATGAAATAGCATAGAGAAAAGACTTGCGGCGGCTAAGTCCATCAGCCACTATATTCTCTTTCCCCGGGCGATATGTGATGTCAAATTCAAACTCATGAAGCAGTTCAATCCATCTTCGTTGTCGCATGTTGAGACTTTCTTGAGTGAAAATCCATTTCAAGCTCTTATGATTGGTTACGAGCTGAAATTGGCGACCGAGAAGATAATGCCTCCAAAATTTGAGCGCATGCATGACCGCTAGAAGCTCTAGGTCATGAGTAGTGTAGTTAAGGTCATAAGATCTGAGCTTCTGAGAGCCGATTAAAGCTGGCTGGGGCATTAGTGAGTCCAAAGGACATAACTATAAATTCATAATGCCCATATTGAGTGTTTAAAGCTGTCTTGGGAATATCTCGCTCCTTGATCCTAATTTGGTAGTAGCCTGATCTCAAATCCAACTTTGAGAAGATCTTGGCATCGTGAAGTCGATCCAAGAGTTCATCGATGCGAGGGATAGGATACTTGTTCTTCACTGTGACCAAGTTTAGACCCCTATAGTCTATGCACAGGCAAAGAGTACCATCCTTCTTTTTCTAAGAAAGTACGGGTGCTCCTAAAGGTGAGTTACTAGGCTTTATAAACCCTTGCTCTAGTAGTTGTCTAAGTTGCTCCTTCAGCTCAATAGCCTTGGGAAGAGACATCTTATAGGGCCATCTAGAAACTGGTGAACTTCCTGGGATAACTTCAATCTCATGATCTACCTCCCGTGATGGTGGTAGTTTAGTCAATTCCTCGGGAAATATACCCCAAAATTCACTCAGCCACTCAGGATCATTACCTGGATTTGGATCTTCTACTTTATTCAGCTTGACCACATAGATTTGTAATCCCTTCCGAGCTCCTCTAAGCAAGTTGCTAGCCTTAACTAGACGTACTTTAGGCTTCCCATTCTTCCCCTGAATAAAAACTACATTCCCAAATTTATCTGTGAAGGTCACACTCCCCTCTTTACAATGAATACTGGCATGATTAGCTATGAGCCAACCATTACGAGTATTCCATCGTAGATGCCTAAGGGTAGGGGCCTGAATGAACCACAAGTAGAGTATCCTCCTATCTAAAATTGTAGGTCATCTACTGAGTGACGACAAAATCTCCTTCCCTTTAGCTAGCTCTATCCTCAAGCATTTCTCAAGCATCTTAGCTCCACGCACACATGGCCACCCCCTTTGAGAGATTTTCTAAGTTCTTATCCACCACCTCATGGATAGGCAGGGGCAAACTATATCAGATGTTCCACTCAGGGGCCTTTTCAATAGTTCCTAGCTCATAGTACCCGATAATATAATCACTTATAAAAATCAAGATGGAATCTCCGTTGAAGATCAGCAAGATCAACCAACAGATCCATATAAAAGAGCCATGGACTCATCCATTAAGGACTAGCAAGGTCAGTCAACCAGATCCATGTCCGGTTCTAGAAAACAACTCTTACTCCTCGTTCCAATATCTTCCACGACGCACGTGTGGGTATCTTCGGCGACCCAGAGCTCGAGCATCGTATGCACCCTCTAGGATCCTTCGTAGGTCACCTGCGCTTCACTCATAGGCCGCTTCCTTAGTCCCTCATCCACCGTACCGGAAGCTCACCATTTAAATCGAACTGAGGCTGGTCAAGACCTCGGCCGACCATGCTATGCGAGATGTCCTCCGTTGACTCTCCGTCAGCTGTTGCAACTTTATCAGTTAGGTCTCCACGACCTTAATCACAAGACGGTCAAAATGCTTCCCCAGCATTCTTGACATAAAACAGTCATTTACAAACAAATCATAAATACAGTTTCTATAATGAACTCTCGTCTTTCCACATTATCCCTCATCAGTACACATTACTTATTCCACATTCCATTCATATGTGTACTCATTCTCATCCAATGACATCATTTTCTATCTCATCACCTCAGATTCATTCACATCACATATCATTTATTCACATCCCAATTCACATGTCATCACATCTCATCCATTCACTCATATCGACGTCACATCATTTCACATACACATTCGCATTCATTATTCCACACACATCCATATTTGTACATCCACATCCAAATATCCACATCCGCATTCATACATACATATCCATATCCACATCCATACATCCACATCCACATTCATACATCCACATCCACATCCACACGCATACATCCATTTTCACATCCACATTCATACATCCATATCCACATCCACATTCATACATCCACATCCCCATTCGCATTCATACATTCACATCCACATCTACATTCATACATCCATATCCACATCTACATCCACATTCATAATCCACATCCACATCCACATCCACATCCATACATCCATTTCCACATCCATACATCCATATTCACATCCACATTCATACATCCACATCCACATCCACATCCATACATCCATATTCACATCCACATTCATACATCCACATCCACATCTTCATCCATACATCCATTTCTACATCCACATTCATACATCTACATCCATATCTATATCCATACATCCATTTCTACATCCACATTCATACATCCACATCCACATCTACATCCATACATCCATTTTCACATCCACATTCATACATCCACATCCACATTCATACATCTACATCCATATCTACATCTCATACGCATCTTATCACATCCTGTCACATCTCATACACATCTTATCGCATCCTATCATATCCCATACACATCTTATCACATTAGATACACTTCTTACCTCATCCCATACACATCTTATCACATCCTATCACATCTCATACACATCTTATCGCATCCTATCACATCTCATACACATCTTATCGCATCAGATACACATCTTATCACATCCTATCACATCCCATACACATCTTATCACATTAGATACACTTCTTACCTCATCCCATACACATCTTATCGCATCAGATACACATCTTATCACATCCTATCACATCCCTTTTACATGTTATTACTATTTAATAGCTCCCTAGATTAATACCGATAATAGAACTTTTTCTAAACTTCAGCCACTTGGTTGGTTTAAATTAAAGATTCTTTTCTGACGACTAATTTTCATATTGCTTCTCAATTCTTCAATTGAATTTTATTTCATATTCTTCTTTTTGAATAAAAGAATTCATGGGATTTATAGAAATCAATTCTACCCATATTTCTTCATTTGGTAAAAATAACCATAAATCAAATTTATACTAAAAATTTCTCTTCTTCCCATTTAATTTCTAGGATTCCAATTACCATGGGAATTCCTCTTTTTGCATTTAAATAATTACATTCCAATGTCCTGGGAATTCCTCTTTTCCCATTAAGTATTTCTCATATAATAAATTCATCTAATTTAAAATATCCATTATTTCAATATGTTAGAAATTTCTCTTTGCCCAACTAAATGAGGGAATTCCAAATGTCGTAAGAATTCCTCTTTTGACATTTAAATATTTCTCATAGATAAATAAATTTATTTAAAAAATTTATCTTTGAAATTAAATGAATTATCCCATAATTCCAATATGATAAGAAATTCTCTTTTCTCATCCAATCATGGAATTTCAATTGTAATGGGAATTCCTCTTTTAACATTTAATTATTTCTCATAGATAAATAAATATCTAAAAATTTATTTTTGAAATTAAATGAATTATCCCATAATTCCAATATGATAAGAAATTATCTTTTCTCATCCAATCATGGAATTTCAATTGTAATGGGAATTCCTCTTTTAACATTTAATTATTTTTCATAGATAAATAAATTTATCTAAAAATTTATTTTTGAAATTAAATGAATTATCCCATAATTCCAATATGATAAGAAATTCTCTTTTCTCATCCAATCATGGAATTCCAATTGTAATGGGAATTTCTCTTTTAACATTTAATTATTTCTCATATATAAATAAATTTATCTAGAAATTTATTTTTGAAATTAAATGAATTATTCCATAATTCCAATATGATAAGAAATTCTCTTTTCTCATCCAATCACGGAATTCCAATTGTAATGGGAATTCCTCTTTTAACATTAAATTATTTCTCATAGATGAATAAATTTATCTAAAAATTTATTTTTGAAATTAAATGAATTATCCCATAATTCTAATATGATAAGAAATTCTCTTTTCTCATCCAATCATGGAATTCCAATTGTAATGGGAATTCCTCTTTTAACATTTACTTATTTCTCATAGATAAATCAATTTATCTTAAAATTCATTAATTATGCATAAACTTAAAAATCAATATTTCTATGATTACAATGAGAATCAATCAATTTATCTAGGATGATAATTCCTAGAATATGGTAGGAAGTCCTCTTTTCATACTTTGAATGAAAATATTTTATGTGTAATTTTTACAAAAATTTCATCATAGCTCCGCTGCTATTATTGATAAATCTCAATTTATTCTAAAGGAATGAACTTTAACATTATGGATAAGATTAGAATGATCCCTAATTGGATCATTAACCCATTATGGATTTAATCATAAATTTTCATGAAATAACTAGCTTAAAAGTATAAAAAAGCCACTAATTTGGCCTCCAATTAAACAAGCATAGAATTTATTCTTGGATTAGGGAAAAGCTTCATGAGAAGCTTCATTTGGATTCAGAATAGGTCATGGGAATGACCATTCTTTGAGTGAGAGAGAGAAATTACATAAAAATCATTAAAATTAAGCATAATTAGAAATTTATGCATTTTCTTACTACCATTCATCAATTAACTTCAATAGCATTAAAAATCCATTTCAATTAAGCTTCTCAAGCTTGAGAGGGCTTGAGAAGAGAGAAACATTGAGAAATTATGAAAAAAGATCAAAATTCACACTTTACCTTACAAATTGCTTGATTCTTTGGTCACAGTAGAGGCCCCCAACCCAATCAATTGGTTTAGTATGTTGATGGAGCCACCAATGGAGATTGAAGAAAGAGGAAAGCTCCAATTTCTTCAATTTGGAGAGAATTTTAGAGAATAGTAAAAATTATCATTATTTCAGCATAATTCTGGTATAGTAAAATTCTCCTATTTTTTTCAAAGGACTCAGGTTCTATTTATAGGAGAGGGAGGCTCTAACCAAGACTAACTGATTTCTAGAATTTTCTAGATTTCAGTTTGGTTGAATTTGGACCAGATTTGGACCCAGTTTGGTTACTTTTTGATTCGGTTTGATCTAGGAGAGAGGAGAGATCAAAATATCACATTATTTTTTAGTTTAAAACTCATTCAAGCATGTGAAGTAGGCACCTCCTTGAAGGGACTCCCCTTCCTTACACAAGTGTCAAAATGGAATCATTATACCCAAAATATCTCATTTTTTTAGTAATACTCATAGTTTTTTACTAATAAACCTTGTACATAGTCAACTCTTCATCTTATGTGAACATTTACTCATTTTTGGGTATTTTTCTTTTATAAATTGGATTTATCCCCTCCCCACACATGGATTGATCCTATTGGCCCATAGGAACCTTAATTGCACCATAATCTAAAATTTTCTGAAAATCTAGACCCTTAGACTAAGGTCCTTTATACCCATTTCCAATTAATTCCAATTGCACATTGGAAAGTTCTTTTTGAATTTCTGTTTCAGGGAAATTCATTTTAGACACTAAGAGGATTTTTATATCCAAAAATATCTCAATTTTAGACTATCTCTCTCTAGATATTTTCTCTCTCTAAGTCAAAACAGAGTAAAATAGAATCTTTCTTTTATTTCAGAGAGGGGAATAATTATAAGATCAGAAGGGAAGATTCTTACACCTAAACCCTCAAAAAGCTGGAGGGAGGAATCTTACACTTACTATGGTTTATCACTTCAGAGCATACTTCATTTTTGAGAGGTTTTTATGCAATTGCATTTCATTCACCAATAATGCATAAATTCTTATAGAACTCTTTTGTAAAAAATGACTAGAACACGTGTTATATCAAGAACCTCTATCCTACCCCTTGAAGACATAGAGGCTATGGGTGGTAAATTCCTCTCAGAAAAGGTTACTGCTACCTCAGGGGAGATGATCGGCATCTGCGTCTATACCACACCCACCTACATATCCTGAAGGAGGAGAAGTACAGAAGCACCCTAGTCATCATGGGCTTAGGAAGATTGTTGGATATGCTTCCACTTGGAGTGGATCTTCAGGCTTGCACTGACTTCATAGCCACCTATGATACAAGTTCCCAAATTGGCATCTTTATAAGCCATGATGGGCTAGAGATAGAAGTTCATATAACACAACAGTTAGTAGTAGAGCTGATGCATTATAGATGGATCAAATAGCACCAAAGGTTACCCCAGTCTTGCTTCCTGCATTGAAGACAAATAAGATCATTCCAGAAGGGGCAAAGAAGGGATTCAAATACAATGAGTTTCTTAACAAGGAGTTGGCAGTCATATTGTAAGGCTTTGACTTTCTGACTACATGGACACTTACGGATCATGTCCACCATGTTAGTCATGTAAGAAAAGCCTTGTTTCCAATATGTCTACACAAGTCTTATAGATGGGCTAAAGAAGAAGCAGTCGATGCTCTGCAACCCACATCTACTCACCAGGATCCTCTACTTTTTGGCTTCCATTCCTTACTATAGCCTAACAACAGCTTCCCTCAAGGCATTGCGCGCACCCCAAATTCATCTTGCAGAGATCAAGGAATTACCTTTGGGGCACCCAATAGATGAAGATAAAGAAATAGAAGAAGAACAACAAAGACCAGCCAGCTCCACTGTGGGTGAGAGGCCTCTACCACTTTACGGAGGAACCTCATCAAGAAAATCTAAGTGATGTTGAAAGGCCCCTAGCCCCATAGAAAGGCAAGAGCAACAAAAGGAGGATGACTCCCTGTATGAAATCATAGATGTCTTCCAAGGAACTCTTTACAATCGTAAGCGTCAAGGTGAAGCTTCTAAATACTTCAATTCACTCTCTTGAAAATTATAACATCTGGATGTTTTTCACGAAGAAGGATATCCTGAGAAGGAAAAGGATCCTTCTCAGAGTCCAATTGGTCTTAGTGATGCTCTAATAGTCAGCCAACATATGCTTCTACGAGAATATCAAGAGCATCACATCAGAGAAACAAAAGCATATGTGGACTACAAGAAGATAAACCAGATAATAGGGGAGTATGAAGAGGGATTGAAGGAAGCAGCAAAGCAAAAAGAGCATGCCCAATAAGAGCTGGTAGCTACCCAAGCTGAATTGGAAAAAGCTTTGCAAAAGCTAGAGGATCTCAAAGAGGAAGTCTGTCATGAGCAAGAGCAAAAAGAGGAGCTCACCACCCTAGCCAATCAATTAGGGAATCTGAACAAGGAACTCAAGGATGAGGGGGCCAGGCAAAAGGTTGTGCTTGACTCAATTGTGGAGGAGTGAAAATCTTTGGAAACACAGCTCAGAGACTGTACATCACAGCTTGAGGCATGTAAAAAGGAGAATGCAAGCAAGAATGAAGAAATAGCTCGCCTCAAGGTGTTTACCCCAGAGAAACATGCCCAAGAAGCAATTGATTTTGCAAACCGGTGCCTGACAGTTGTGCTCAATGCACTCAGAGCCATAGGACAACTTTTTTGGGAACCCAAAACGGTGTCACAAACACTGGAGCTAGCACAAGGTAACATCACGGTGGCAATGATGAAATATGCCATCAACATATATGCCTTGGATCAGCTTGTAGAAAACTGAAGATATATGGCAAAGAGACAACCCATGATTTCCAAGGGCTGAATGGTACTACATCCATGCGGTCTTGGAACAAACTCTCCAATGGTTCTAGCAGGTCATTGAAGATGCTGAATTCTATGGCATGAAGCTTTCAAGGAGACCAAGATATTATAAGGAGCTCTTCAAACAACTTGAAAGCATCAGGAGGACCTTAAAAGAGCATGAAGCCTCACAACCCCCTCCACAGGAACCTTATCAAATTGGGGAGTAGGAGTTCGAAATTGGGAAGCACCGAAGCAGGATCAAAGAAACAGAAGGGAAAGCTGGAAGCAAGCGGAATCCTAAAAAGACTTATTTTGTACTTTAAATTTTTTGAAATCCGGTCCCCAATTTTTGCCGGATCTTTGTAATTTCATTATTTCTCGTCAAACCTTGTAATTTATTAAAATCCCAAAGTAGGGGGTTAGAAAATAGGTGTTTTGAGTATCCCGAGAGTGCCAAAACATGTTTGAAATGGCCTAGGGTCATAGTATGGGTGTCCGGACACCTTTTGAGACCCATTTCTCTGTAGACGGTTACTTGGGAAAGAGAAGGCTACTTTTCCCATTTTGGGAAAAGTAGCATTGTTTGGGAAGAGTTCTACTTGAGCCCAACGTGGGAGCATGTGGATGCCCAAGTAGTTGGGTAATTTTACCCATACTAGGGCTCGCGTGAGCTTGCTCTAAGTAGCCCTTCCTTCAGTAGGCTAAAAAATAACTATTTGACAAGCTTCCAAGGAAGAGGACTTTATTGCATTTATGGGCAAGAACTTGTTATATTATAATATGAACTTTTTTGTCCTGCCTTTTGTAAGGTCTTATGTTGGTTACTTATTGGAGAAGTGTCTGTAGTAGTGCCATGCTAGATTTGGGTGCAGGGGTCCTTACACACCACCGTAAAATGTGTACGTTGGCATCCTACTAAACTCCAAAAGTGGAAGAGTTTTGGAAAACTATATTTATGCTCCTTTCCATGTGTCTTATGGTGATCTTGATGTACATGTTTTTTTAATACTATTTATATATTAATGTAAGCTACCAAGGTTTGTATTTTAGGTGCATGGGTCCCTTAGATCTTTTCACATATTCTTATATTCTTATATTGGTAGTTCTCTCTCTCTTCTTTATTTCTCTCTCCCTCTCTCCTTTTAAGTAGGTCTCTGTAGGTGTGCATGCATGGATGTGAGTATATATGTATGTTTGTGTGTGTGTGTGTGTGTACATGATTAATTTTAAGTTGTTTTATAGGCTGCCCCCATAGGGGCTCAAAACTATATACTTGACAAGTTATTGAAGGTTGAAATCTATGTCAAATGTACTTTTTACGTGCTGAGTAGAGTATAAGATCCTAGAGGGTATTAGTCCCCTCCCTCTACATCCACTAGTCACAACAGGTTGACAGGTTATAGGAGCTGAAGACCCTCTACACTTTTCGAAGTGGAGGGTCTATGGGGGCGGCCTCTTACCCTCTCCATTAGATGCTCACTCAAAATGTGAATTGATATCTTCAAAGTTAACATATCCTAAATGTTATTATCTTAAGCTTGTAAACATCTTTTTTATCTCCTTTATACATACACTCAGGGATTATAATTAATATGATCACTAGGATTTTTGGGGTAATAACTCACGTGAACAACTTATTCACATATTCACCTCTTCACATGTGAAAATATTTTAGCCAGTTTTGGTAACCTGGTAACCCACACAAACCCCGTCGGCCATTTCATATCCCCGGCGGGGCCCGTCGGGGATCTCATTTCCTCGGCGGGCCCCATCGGGTCGTCAGGAACCCCGACGAGGTATATTTTATATATATAGGATCCCTAGGAGGCCCTTTAGGGATTCATTTTCTGCACTTAGAGAGAGAGTGAGTGAGCACTTACTAGGTAAAAAGAGAGAGAGGAAGAGAGAGGTGGGTGCATGGTCGTGTATGCGCCAACGTGCATGGTCGTGCATGGTCGTGTATGCGCCAACGTGCATGGTCGTGTATGGTCGTGTAGAGAGAGGAAGAGAGAGGTGGGTGCATGGTCGTGTATGCGCCAACATGCAGTCGCAATGCGCACAGATGTGCATCGGTGCCTGCCATGATCGGTGTGGTGTGTGCGCATAAGGCCATGTGTTAATCATATGGTGCTTATCTTTGGACACTTTGCCGGTAACGTGGTAGGTGAGTGTCCCTTGGTAAGTAATGGCATGCCATTTTGGTACTCATTCGGTAACACGACAAAGGAGTATCACTTTGGTGTTGTCGCCTTTCCTTCCCCTTGTACAATTGTATGGGAATTTGGTCGGTATTAGAGAATGGGGAGATAAGTCGAGCAAGTTTACCAGTCCCAAATTGGTAGAGATCGCTCGAGCGCATATTCCCAATAAAGAGTAAGTGTATTAGTTAATTGCTTCCTCTCTCTTGCATATATCATTTGTGATTTGGTTCACAAGAAAGTGTTTATGATAGTAAGAAGTTTTGAATATATAAACTTTCAACTCTAGAAAATGCAAAGTGGTCGATATTATAGCAAAAGGCGAGGTTGCAATGAAAGAAGAAAACATGCCTCTTTCGGATGCAAAATTTTTTGTATGGTTACGTAGCCATGTGTATTGGTTCTAGTTGACTCAATACACACTCCAACTCTATCATAAGTTTGAGGAAAGCTCACCTGCCCCATCAAAGATTTGCCTCAGCGAGCTGCTCAAGATTTCGATGTGAGTATTGTTGAGGCATTGAAGGAGTTTAGAAAGCTACACTTCGACAAGGCTTTCATTGCTTGGAAAGGGAGAATGCATGCAACACTTGATCCTGAACATCAACCACGCTTGCCATGTACGACAAGGAGACTTTTTTACAGGTACATGACTATTAACTTTTAAATTTCTATATGTCCTATCTATTATATCTCTTGTAATATGCTACAAGTTTTATTGGCAGGTGGTGGAAAAATGGGACTTTCCATAGGATTATGCCACCGGAGCACCCATCCGATGCATGGGTACCTTTTCTTCTAGTAGCAAAGAGAGGGAATAGAGGTGCCAAGAAGGACAAAGGTAAGAAAGTTGTCACAGAGGAAGATGCGTCCCCATCATCATTTGTAGCTGAGAATCAAGGTACATAGAAGAAGAAACGCACCACCAAAAAGAAGAAGAGGGGACGTGTAATGTGGGAGGGCAAGGATGATGAGGAGGATATTGCCCATGAGAGAGAGCATGCATGATCGTGACAAGGATGCTTGTACACGAGAGGAGGATGCTCGTCTTGAGGAGCCCACGCAGACTAATGTGAATGATCAAGAAAACTCTCGAGATGATGATGAAGAGTTGCTTGGTATAAGTAAGTATTATAAAGTGACTTTGCGCTGTTTTTGTTTAGAAAGCTTTGTCTATGTATTGGGATGAACAACCCCCTCAACTTGTTTTTGTATAGACTTTATGCAACAAGATATTGAACCTCTCCACTTGGGCCTACTCTCCAACATAAACTACCTTTGTCTTGCATTACTTGGGAAAAGAAAGCACAAGTATTTATGCATATATGAAAGTACTAGAGAAAACATATGTGTAATTAATGTAGTTACTTAACCTTATATAAATGTTTACAGAAATTTATCTATTTTGCAAAGATTCATGGGATCTTTGACTAGTAGTGGATGCATGGATGCTCATGATAGCATTGGAGGGTTCAAAATGATATGGGCAGATTTTCCCACTGGCCTTGCTCTTTCCAAGCCAGGAAATGCAACTCCTAGTCGGAATGTGTTTGGAGAAGACCTCGTAGAGTCTACATTTGTGCTTGTAGAGCAGAGTATCTTCTTCGGAATGGTACTATGGTGTGCACTCTATGCATAGATCATTTGGGTATGGTGGTGAGAGAAGAAGAGAGTAGCGGGTTTTAGTTGGTGAGGACTTTGTTCTTACATGTATCCAAATTCATGTATTTAAATTCGGAGTATGGTGGACAAGATACGGTAAGTAATTTATGCTTTGTTTAGTAGCATTTAGTAATTAGAGATCTTTGATACTACTAATATAGTAATGTGAATATAATATGGTGCAATAGGTATCTACATTAGTTATCACTTTCTTCACACACAAGTCTATGCTAGCAATGGATGATCGAGAGGCTGGCGATGTTGCAGCGAATCAGGATGGTTTTGAGGCGAACCATGATATCTTGCAAGAGTTAAAACCTAAGGAGGATCCTTTTCCATACACTGTAAATAATGCAGCAAATCCCATTCGGTACATTGTGGACCGTAGTGAGGCTTTTGGAAGGTGAAATCATGTTATAAAGATTATTCGTTGATTTAAAATATGCTTTCCTCATACATATTTTGTTGTAAGTCTCACCCTCTCTTTTTTTGCTTGTTTTCATTCCATAGGTGGTTACTTGGTACCTTCACAAAGAAAGGTGATATTGTGTTGGATTGTTTTGCGGATACAGGGAATCCTGGTAGAGCTTGCAAGGCACTACATCAACATTGTGTCAGTGTGGAGATGGACGAGGAGTGCTTCAATACATGCATATGTCCTATTTTGAATTGTCCAGAGGATGTAGGGAGGCACAAGTTCAAAGGAGCAGTTTCAGAGTTTAAAAAGAAGGAGATTGAAGAGCAGAATCACGAGAACTCTTTTGTATTGGCACAGCAACAACACTATCCTACCCCACTTCATATTCCCATGAGTCCTACCAAGTCTACAGCCTCCTCATGGACACCCGGATTTTCCCATGAGACAAGTCACAGACCTACCTTACGTTCATATCCTCTCCCATCTTGGCAACCACATGTTGATATGGCTAGACCCATGTATCCACCTCCTAGACCCATGTATGGTGTTCCTCACACACAACTTTCTCACTCTCTACCTCCTCACATTCAACCTCGTCAATATTAACCTTCTCAACCCCTACCTTCTCATACCCTTCCTCCTCACATGTGGCGCCCTGTGTGATTTCCTTTTGTACTTCATTATTTTGATTGGCATAATGCAGATTCCTATATTTAGTTGCCTCTCATTGATGTACTATTGAATTTCAAATTTGATGTTCTTGAAAGTCGCTACTTCTTTGAATACCGATTATGTGTCTTTGTCTATTATTTTGGTAGTACAATTACAATATGCAATTCATAGAGACAGAGAGTGAGAGAGAGAGGGGGGGGGGACATATGGTATCATTTTCTTTAAAATGACGTTTGAAGTCAATATTAGGTAATTTGGGAAAAATCTCACATTTTGGGAATCAATTACTCCATATAGTTTTGGACATATATTAAACATACTAACTCCAAATTTGTCGGAGATCATAGATTTAGATTCTACTCTTCAAGATCTTTCCGATGATATGTCACATGAGGGGGTTTTGACAAACTTTTGGACAAGTTCACCATGCTCCCATTTTTCAAATGGGAATGGGATTTTTCCCAAATTATCTAATATGGTGTTTTTGGAAAAAAATAGTAACAAGATATACAAAAAGGAGAAAAGGAAGATAATAATTAGATGAGTGGGATAATAAAAGAAAGATAGAAAAGTATAGTGCTTTGTTTAGGCATTTAGTGCTATAAAAAGAGCATATAATCAAGTAATTTCATTTAGCACACTCTCCATCTCTCAAACAATAATCTTCACTCTCCATCTCCCTCTTCTTAAGCCACAATATTAGACTCCCTTATAATATAACCTCTAACCTTAACTCTTCGTCTCCCTCTCCGTAAGCCACACTGTTAGACTGTCTTATGCCATCTCCATCTCTTTAAGCCACGCTCTCTCTCTCTCTCATTCTACAATCTTAACTCTCCATCTCCTTCTCCTTAAGCCACACTGTAGAAATGAAAATGGTACACTCCAACACTAGAACCACAGTGAATTATTATTAATGTTATTATTTTTTTAAAGAAGATAAATATTGCATTTTAAAACCATGAGTCGTGCAAAAACCATGTACAAAAACCATGGGTAAAAACCAGGTGTAAAAACGATGGGTAAAAACCATGGACAAAAACCTTTTATAAATACACATCTTACAATCAAATTTTCACAAGGTTTGTTACGTCTCTCTCTCTCTCCCTCTCCCTCTCATCACTTTCTTAAACTATTCCTCTTCTTACTACTTTAGTCAAATGGCAGCACGTAGGGATGCCCCTCAAAATGTGCCTGCTACAAGGGAGCCACCAATCTTAACTACAGCGGCCCAGAAGGTGCAACAATCCATAAACCATTGGGTTTATTACATAGGTGTCCAAGCTAAATATAATACAACTCCTACATTCTTAGAGGTACAACAATCCACCCAACGGATGGAGGCTACTCTCAACAATATAGAGACCGTGGATCTTACAACAGTGGATAGCATTGACGACTTCACAATGCTTTCGTATGTCACCATTTCCTTGTGGAGGGATATAGGATATGTGCGAAAAAGAGAGGGAGATGTTCTGAGGGAACATATCAACACTCTTGAAAATGAGTGGAAGACTTTCTTCAAGGAGGAGGCAAGACCGAGTGAACCTGAGGTCATAGATGAACCTGATGATGAGTATATCTTAAACATAATTTATCTCTAATAGCCTATGTATCTTTGCTTTGGCAATGAATTAAGTAGCTTGTATTTTCTAGAAGTATAGCTTTCCTCTCTCTCCCATCCCCTATAACCCTAGCTTGTATCTTTTGGAAGATTTTTATGAATAAAAATGTTAAAGCATGTTTTGTAAGAAATTGTCTAATTATCATGTTGTGGTTGAGTGAATCCTATTCTAAGGATACTCAAATTGTAAATTATATAATGCTACAATATGCACACCTCACTATGAGAGTACACCCTAGTCTATGTTAATAGTATCATCAACATGTGAGGGTTTTTATAGGAATTCACAATTTAAAACCATGAGTGTCAAAACCAGAGGTGTCAAAACCATGTCCTCAAATCCTTGGGTTAAGTTTTGATAGTGGAATCCAAAACCATGGGTGTCAAAACCATGGTCTCAAATCCTTAGGCTAACTTTTCATAGTGGATTTTATGTTTGTACAATTGTAAAGAAAGCGACCTTTGTTCTTGGAGAGAGAGAGAGAGTGTGTGTGTGTGTGTGTGTGTGTGTGCATAAGAGAGTGTATGAATGTTTCACAAAAAAATAATCTTTTGAGAATCTGCTCACCCGATGCCAAAAAAGCACTCGCTAAAAATTACTCGCCAAAAACACACACCCATTGATGCCAATTAACATCAATTGATATATATTTAACATCAATTGATGTCAATTGATGCCAATCGATATCAATTGATGTCACTTGATGTCAATTGATGCCAATCGATATCAATTGATGTCAATCGATGTCAATGGATGTCAATTGATGTCAATTGATGTCAATTAATATCAATTGAAGTCAATTCATATCAATTGACTTCAATTGATATCAATTAATATCAATTGACTTCAATTGACATCAATTGGTGCAAATTGCCATTAATTGATGGCAATTGAATTGACATCAATTGACATCAATTGGTGCCAATTGCCATCAATTGGTGCCAATTGCCATCAATTGGTGCCAATTGTCCTGTCAATTAATGCCAATTGCCATTAATTGATGTCAATTAATGCCAATTGCCATTAATTGATGTCAATTAATGGCAATTGATGTCAATTAACATCAATTGACGTATAATTGATATCAATTGGCATCAATTGTTGATACCAATTGGCATCAATTGTTGTCAATTGCCATCAATTGATGTCAATTGCCATCAATTGGTATCAATTGACATCAATTGGTATCAATTGACATCAATTGGTGCCAATTGGCATTAATTGATATCAATTGATGCCAATTAACATCAATTGTTGTCAATTGGCATCAATTGATGTCAATTGACATTAATTGGTATCAATTCACATCAACTGGTGCCAATTGATATTAATTGACATCAATTGATGCCAATTAATATCAATTGATCTATAATCGACATCAATTGATGCCAATTGATATCAATTAACTTTAATTGATGTATAATTGACATCAATTGATGCCAATTAACTTTAATTGATATATATTTGACATCAATTAACTTTAATTGATGTATATTTGACATCAATTAATATCAATTGGCTTCAATTGATATCAATTGACATTAATTGATATTAAATGATGTCAATTAATATCAATTAATGTATAATGGACATCAATTGATACCAATTGATGTCAATTATTATCAATTGCCATCAATTGATACCAATTGATGTCAATTATCATTAATTAGTATCAATTGTCATTAATTGGTATCAATTGACATCAATTGGTGCCAATTGAGATCAATTAACATCAATTGATGTATAATTGACATCATTTAAATTAATATCAATTTATGTATAATTGATGTGAATTGATGTCAATTAATGCCAATTGACATCAATCGATGTCAATTAATGCCAATTGACATGAATTGATGTCAATTAATGCCAATTAACATCAATCGATGTCAATTATCTTTAATTGATATCTTCAATTAATTATATGCCAATTGATATCAATTATCTTTAATTGATATCAATTGGCATATAATTAATGCCAAATTGACATCAATCGATGTCAATTATCTTTAATTGATATCTTCAATTGGTATCAATTGGTATCAATCGATGTCAATTATCTTTAATTGATGTCAATTAATGCCAATTGACATCAATCGATGTCAATTATTATTAATTGATATCTTCAATTGGTATCAATTGATATCAATTGGCATATAATTGACATTAATTGATATCAATTGATGCCAATTAACTTCAATTGGTGTATTATAATTGATATCAATTGATGCCGATTGACATCAATTGGCTTCAAATGATATTAATTGATGCTAATTAACATCAATTGATGTATATTTGACATTAATTGATGTCAATTGATGCCAATTAACATCACTTCATGCCAATTGATATTGATTGACATCAATTGATGTCGATTGACATTAATTGGTTTCTATTGACATCAATTGGTTTCTATTGACATCAATTGATGTCGATTGACATTAATTGGTTTCTATTGACATCAATTAGTGTCAATTGATATTAGTTGGTATCAATTGACATCAAGATGTAAAAGTTGATGTCAATTGATGTCAATTGGCTTCAATTGATGCCAATTAACATCAATTGATGTATATTTGACCAATTGATGCATAATTGAAATCAATTGATGCACATTGACGTTAATTGATGTCAATTGATATCAAATGATGCCAATTGGCTTCAATTGATATCAATTGACATTAATTGGTGTCAATTGATGCACATTGACGTTAATTGATGTCAATTGATGTCAATTGATGTCAAATGATGCCAATTGGCTTCAATTGATATCAATTAATTGGTGTCAATTGACATCAATTGGTGTTAATTGACATCCATTGACGTATACTCGATGCCAATTAAGATCAATTGATGTATAATCGATGTTAATTAATATCAATTAACTGACATCAATTGGTGTTAATTGATCATCAATTAAAAATGAGTACACACACATATTCATGCATATGTATACACATGCATATGAATGTAGTTCTAGAAAAAAAAGAAGATAGATATTTTTTCTAACTTCTAAAATACTCATTCTTCTACAATTCTAACATGAGAAATGATCTCAAAAGGCCCAAAAACAGTAAAAATGATTGTAAACATGACTATAAAAAAAAGTAAATTTTTTTACTGGTGCGATTTTTGGCGCAAATACCGACGTTATTTCTGGTGCAATTATCGGCACCCTGCAAAAAAAATTAAAAATCAAAACCTGAACCTCATTTGCCTTGTTTTTTACCCTCGTGTGTGCGCGCACACACGCGCACACACACACACACATGCATGCACACATACAAAGAAACACAAATACACACACACACACACACACACATCTTCCTTACCTAATAGGTTTGTGTATGTGTAGGTCTTGTTGAAGCTTGAGGGGCACTCTTCTATTGACGATAGCGATGCAATCTCTCCAATCTATCCGGTACGTCTTCATGTCCTTACCCCTTTTTTGTATTCTCTACACACGTACACATACACACAGATACACACACATCCACACACACAATGCATACACACACACACAATGCATATACACACACGCATACACACCTATACATTCACATATACAAATGCATATGTATATGCATATTCATATACACATGTATATGCACATAGATATGCACATGCACATACACATACACATGCATGTGCACACACACATATATGTATATGCATATTCATATACACATGTATATGCACATGCACATACACATACACATGCATGTGCACACACACATACACATGCATATGCACATACACATGTACATACACACCTACACATGTATATGCATATATACATATAAATGCACATACACATATACATACATGTATGCATACACATGTATATACGCATACATATATCCCAGGGGATTCACTAGTAATAATAATGAGACGTCACCTGCGTGCACCAAAAATGGGAAAGTACCTCCTATAGACCATACCTTATAAAAAATACCTCCCCTCCGGACCAAAACCCCCCTCCCTTACACTCACGTGATACCCATACGGAACTCATGGTGAATCCCCCAGGACACATATATATACACATATACATACACATGCATATATGCATGCACATGCATATGCACACACACATAGACATGCACATGCACATGCACTTCATACACATGCATTAGCGCTTATGCACATGTATTAGCACTAATACATGATGCATTAGTACTTATGTGTATGCATTAGTGCTTATGCTCATGCATGTTACGCTTATGTGTGCATTAACGCTTATACATAAGCATAATGCATTAGTGCTATCCATAAATGCTAATGCATTAGCATTATCCATAAGCGCTTATGCATTATCTCTATGCATAAGCACTAATGCATAAGCGCAATTGCATAGAGCAACATGCATTAGCACTTATGCATAAGCACTATGTATTAACGCTAAATACATTAGTGTTTATACATTAGCGCTAATACATATTGCTCTATGCATTAACGCTTATGAATTTAGCGCTAATACATAAGCATCATGCATAAGCGCTATCCATAAGTGCTAATCCAAAAAGCAACATGCATTAGTGCTAATGCATAAGCACTATGCATTAGCGTTAATGCATAAAGAAACATGCATTAGCGCTTATGCATTTAATACTAATGCATAGCGCTTATGCATAAGCGCTATGCATTAAATCTGATGCATTTACCGCTAATGCATAGCGCTATGCATTAGTGCTAATGCATAAGCATCATGCATTAGAGCTAATGTATATGCATAATGCATTAGCGTTAATGCATAAATGCTTATGCATTAGTGCTAATGCATCAGCACTATGTATTAGCGCCTATGCATTAGCGCTAATGCATTAACGCTATAAGCATTAGAAATTTGCACTATGGCGTGTGCATTAGTGCTAATGCACTTGCATATGCACTAATTCAAATGAATATATGCTAATGCACATGCATTAGCCCTTGCATACACATACACATGCCTATGCATAAACGTTTATGCATAGATGCTTATGTATAAACACTTATGCATAAGCGTCTATGCATAAACACACACATACATGCATACACACACACACACATATGCATACACACACACATACATGCATACACACACATATATGCATACACACATGCACACACATACATATATATGCACACACATGCACACACATACATATATATGCACACAGATACATATATATGCCTCTATTTGGTTGTGTTGCACTTACAAGGTTGACCGATGGGCGCGTATTGGAGCGCTACCTAAGCGGGTATCGATACACAATCAATCGTAAACAAGAGATAAGCACATTTGATCCATATGCACAGTTTGTTTACGCTTGTATGTTTCCGTCATCCATATATATGGGTAAGTGCATATGCAACCACGCCTATGCATAGACAAATTATGCATAAACGCTATGCATAGACGCTTATGAATAAGCGCCTATGCATAAACGCTTATGCATAGACGCTTATGCATAAGCACTTATGCATTAGCGCCTATGCACAAACGCTCTATGTATAGGCGCTATGTGTAGGCGTTAATGCATAAGCGCCTATGCATAAACGCTTATGCATAGATGCTATGCATAAACGCTTATGCATAGATGCTATGCATAAATGCTATGCATAGATACTTATGCATAAGCACCTATGCATAAACGCTATGCATAGACGCTTATGCATAAGCATTAATTGTAAGAATGTAAATAGTCAGAGTTTTATGTCATTTAAATTATTTATTGCTTAAAATAAAAGAGGGATGGTGTATTCCCCTCGCTCCGCTAAAGCGGATGCCTCATTTTTTTGGGTCCCCCTGCTCTCCAAACAAAGGAGGTGCTGGCAAAATTTTTCGGCTAGTCTAATGCCATATACACTTATGCGTAAATGCTATGCATAGACATTAGGAATTAGCCATTAGGCGTTAGTGTTAGCATTAGGCATTAGGCAGTAGCATTATCATTAACGTAAGGCATTAGGCAGTAGCATTATCATTAACGTAAGGCATTAGGCAGTAGGCATTAACGTTAGTGTTAGCATTAGACATTAGGCATTAGCGTTAGCGTTAGCATTAGGCATTAGGCATTAGCATTAGCACGTTAGGCATTAGGAATTAGCATTAGGCATTAGTGTTAGGTATTAGACATTAGCGTTAGGCATTTAAGACATATGCATTAGACATTTATGCATAGCATTTTACCATAACGCTTTGACCATAAAGCTTTAACATAACGCTTCTGACTTTATACATAGCATTTCACCATAACACTTTACCATAACGTTAAGGCATTTAGGTATAGCGTTTGACCATAATGCTTTTACCTTAACACTTCACCATAATGCTTTAATATTTAGGCATAAGACTTTAGCATTTAGGCATTAGGCTTTAGCATGTAGCCATTACACATAACGTTTAGGTATTAGGCTCATACATTAGTTAGACATATGCATTAGCGCTTTAGATATAAGAATTTAGGCATTAAGTGTCAAGTCTAAACTTTTATGTTGCATGTTGGCATGGTATTTAAGGCATAACAATTTAAGCATTAGCATTTTGTCATAGCTGTTATGCATACACATTTAGACATAGTATTTTAACATTTTGGCATCGCTTTAGCATTTTGTCATAGCTTTTATGTATATACATTTAGGCATAATGTTAGTGGATAGCATTTGGACACTAAACATTACCACATATTGTTTACGTAAAAATTAAATATTATACGATAAATTTTATGTAAAATTTATTAAGAATTTATTTTTTGACATTTTTAACATCATAAATGAGCTCAAAAAGGCCAAAAACATTAAAAATGACTGGGCACATGACTGTTTTTTTTAAATGACATCGATAATTACACCAAAAATCGCACCGATAATTGCGCTGAAAAAATAAACTACTGACGCAGTTATCGACGTGATTACCGACGTCGCTTTTGATGCGATTACCGACGTCAATACTGGCGATCTCATACCGGCGTAGATACCGGCACAAATACCGGCGACGGTAAGTTTTCGAGCAAACTCATTTGGCGCCGGTAATCACATCGGTATGATGCCCCGATTCTGTTTGTAGTGAGGAGAGATGAGGCCCAAGTTTTAGGCATTGACTGTGTCTGAGATGAAAACGAAAAGTGTATACAAAACAAAACGTTTCTCTTAAGGGGTGGGGTGTGTGTGAAAAACACACTGTCCCCCACATTAATCTAAAAATATTATATTTCTTCTTTTTTATTAAAACTAAATTTGTGTCTTGTCCCCACATTAATGTAAAAATATAATGCTTCTTTCCTTTTTTCTTAAGTGTGTACAAAACAAAACGTTTCTTTTAAGGGGTGAGGTGTGTATTCTTTGAACACACATCCCCCCTGCTAAGAGAAAGAGAGGATGA
Organism: Cibotium barometz; assembly: GCF_041138505.1. Lineage (NCBI taxonomy): Eukaryota > Viridiplantae > Streptophyta > Polypodiopsida > Cyatheales > Cibotiaceae > Cibotium > Cibotium barometz. Next base: position 46,668,329 of record NC_141080.1, on the reverse strand, counting down.
TCTTTTGTATGTATGAGAGAGAGAGAGAGATCCCTCTAAATGAGCTTCGACAGAGCTTGTAGTGATGACATATATATATATATATATATTCATCCCGATCTTCTAAGGGGCGACGCCCACACAATAAAAAAGCACAAGTGTGCGTGTATGAGAGAGAGAGAAAATAAGAAAGCGAGAGGGATAAAAATAGTAAGAAAAAAGCTTAAAATAGAGGAGTGAGAGAAAAGAGAGAGAAAAAGTGGAAAAAGCAGAGGCTCCTATTAGTTCCACCATTTTTTTTACATGCACCCTACCACCCTCATCTTTATAAGCACATGTACCCCCTTTTTGTAATTGCCAAGCCTTGCCAAGAGACAAAAGGCTATTTGATGGAGATGATGGTAGCTCTACCCTGGCCGACGGACAAAAGGGTTTTGATGATGAGTGTTCATGAGTGGCTGCGCCTTGCCGACGGATAAAAGGCCTTGTTAATGAATTAGATGGAGGTTTTCTTTGTGTATTTGTGTCGTTTTTGATGAGGCCTTGTTTTTTGGTGTTTTGTGGAGTTGGATGATGTGTGTGCGAGGGTTGTGAGCGTGTGTGTGTACCTCTCTCATACTCTCTCTTCTTAATTCAATTGCTTACGGCTGTTTAGCCTATTTACGAAGGGTTTTATGCCCATATACACATATACATCATATGTTTAACTCTTGTAGCTGTTGATGTGCCCGGTTCTTGGGTTTTTCGTTGGTGTGTGTGTGTGTATTGTGGGGTGGATGGATGAGGGTAGAGGTGTTTGATGAGTTTGTGTGGATTGGAGAGCGATTTTGTGTGATCGTGTCCAGCTCACGAATAGCTGGTTGGTGCCCCGTGTGTTGTGTGTGAGTTGATTCCAAGCTGGGAGTGGTCATATAGAGGCATTTACGTTGACTGTTCCCACCCTTACAGCTTTTGGTGCCCCCTGTGTGTTGTGTGTGAGTTGATTCCAAGCTAGGAGTAGTCATATAGAGGCATTTCAAAGTGTTCAAGAGACTTCAAGATGGCGAGACATGAGCTATCAAAGCCCTCCAGCATTTGTGCCTTTGAGAGTGGCAAGTGCAGTGAGAATTGAAGAGGTTCGTGAAGAACCAAAGCGAGTGGAAGTGGTTCAAGAAGTGGCTATTGTGCAGCAAGCAGAGCCGAGGGTTTTACCCTTGCAGATTGAAGCGGCGAAGACTCCAAAGGAAGTGGAACCGGTGGTAGAAAAGAAGTCTTGGAACCCATTAGGGTTGGACATGCATGCAAACAAACGTGGTGAAGCAAGGCCAAAGACTAAGAAAGTGACGAAGGGTATGTTTGAGGTGTCTTTGAGAGGAGCCAAAGAAGAAAAAGGTAGAGCATGTGGTGGAAGTGAAAGAACCGGAAAAACTTGTGGAGCATGTGCCATTGGAAGTTGTGGATAAAGAGGAGGTAGATGAAGCTGTGCATGAAGATGTAGCTACTGAGGAGGCTAAAGCTGAAGAAGAAATGCTTGAGGTGGTGTCAATGGAGAGTTTGACTCCTACGTCGGGAAGTGAAGGCAAAGAAGGTGAAGAGGAAGCTGCTGTTGAGGTCATGGAAGAGGATGTGGATGACAAGAGAGTGGGCAAGCTCTACTTTGAAGAGCCTATGTTGCCGGAGGAACCGCATGTGGATGCTATTCACTTTGAAGAACAGGGAATTGAAGAAACCTTGGAGCCGGATGTGGATGCTGATGCCACTTCGGAGCTATCCAAAGACGAGGATGAAGTCTTGGATGAGGACATGCGTGACGATGTGCATGATGTGCCGTGTGAGCTGCTAGTTGAAAGAGAAGACCGCCATGAGGTGACCATGGAAGACTTTGCGGATTTGGAAGGATCGCTAGCTGAAGACTGGAAAGAGGAATGAAAGGATGTGGATGATAAGGATGCCTTTTGGATGACGGATGACGAGGATAGCGTGGAGAATCTGGAAGACCATGCAATTGGGGAACACTTTTGGACTGAAGACTTGCAGATGGAGTATTAGAGTGCCAATTTGGATGATGATGCCTATATGATGGAGGATGGGATGGGGTTTGTTGAAAATGAAGGTTGGATGCTAGAGGATTTTTGGGATCAAACATTGATGCATATGCTACTAGCGGTGGCTATTGAGAGGGCAGTGCAAGTGGAAAAGGATGATTTTGAAGCGGATTTGGAGCAGTTTTTTTCTTTCAAGGAGGGCTACTCTTTGAAACCGTTTGATCCAGGTGGATACATGCACTCGTTTTGCCTGTGGAAGCGTTCGTTTGAGTGCTTTAGCAGGTTGGTCTTTGATCCAGGAGGAGAGTGGATGATGGAGTGGGCTATACCTTATGGCCCTTTGGTTGATGATCGATTACTGCTGAGCATGAATGCTCTAGCAGGCTAGAGGGTGGGCAAACTATGTGGTGTTTTTTTTCAATAAGCTTTTGCAGCTTTGCAAGCACGCAGGAGCATGGACGTAGGCATTTGTATATATGCATGGTGTGTGCATGTAGTTAAATAAGCCCCCCTTAGGTGGCAAGAGCAGCAGCTATGATGGATGTGCAAGCATGTGCTGAAATAGAGGTGAAAGGGAGCAAGTAACAGGTGAGAAAGGTGCACTTTTGGTGCCTTGATAGCAGAAGGCTGGGATGTAGGAAGTAGGTGAACAAAGGCTCTTAAATGTACTTGGATGTGCTGGATACACGCTGCTGAAGATGACTCGTGGATTGGATATGCCAGTAGAAAGTTATGGTGTCCAGAAGGTGTGCACTTTTCATCCGGGGAGGTTGCAGGTGATAAAGGGTCATTTTGGAGTGGATGTTTGATGAGCTGTAAGAGTGGGAAGTGATGGTACCCAGGTGCCTGGATGTATCTGGGAATGTGGTCTACAGGCTTGTGAAAACGGTGTCTCAATTGCATGTGTGAGCAGGGAGATATGGACTCACCAGCTGGAGCCCTTGTGAAGGTGTACAGGAGGTTCAAATTTTTTATAAGTGCAAGAAGCGGGATGGTAAATGTTGGTTTTGGTCGCTTTGGACGGAGGCCTTAGAAGTGGAATGAAGATGCAAGGAGTGTATGGAATATTTCCAGGTATACAGGCTACAAGGCTATCCAGTTGGTTTTTCAATTGAAGTCACAAGCAAGGAGTACCAGTAGGTTAAAGGGGAGCAGTTTGGAAGGTGCACAATTGATTTTTTTGAAGATTGAATCTTATCAGAGGACACTTCGGGCATGGAGTTTGGAGCATCAAATGGATCCATGAGATGGAGCGGAGGCTATGGAGTATTGACGGACAGGTGGACAAGAAGCCTATCAACTTTGTTTGGCTATTGGTAGTCCTGGGAGCAAGTAGCAGAGGAAGAAAAAGTGCTCTGCACTTAGTTTTTTCAAAGGAGGAAAGTTTTTTTTGAGCTTGTTGTGTGGAGAGTCCTCAATAGGCTGACACGTGGAAGGGGAAGTGGCTTGATTAATGCCACATTTGGGAAATTGAACGTGGGCATAACTTCATATATAAAAAATTGGGGCCATTCTCCCTCTGAGCCCACAATTGCGGCGGTGAGTCTGCGGGGGCGGACTGATGTGTGCGCACGAAATTGACGATTTCGTGCACCTTATGCTTGGAGAGAGAGACGCCATAAGACTCACCACAGACGTGAGCTTGGAGAGAGCTCTGTGTGCGCACGAAATTGACGGATGCCGCGTACCTTAACTGCAGCAGTAGACGGTGGCGCCGCCATAAGACTCACCACAGACGTGAGCTTGGAGAGAGCTCTGTGTGCGCACGAAATTGACGGATGCCGCGTACCTTAACTGCAGCAGTAGACGGTGGCGGGCTGGCGCTTTCTACGGTGGAGAAGACGGCGCTGCAGAGCTGACGGACACGGACGGAGCTGTGGCAGGGGAAGTGGCAGCAGTAGACGGTGGCGGGCTGGCGCTTTCTACGGTGGAGAAGACGGCGCTGCAAAGCTGACGGACACGGACGGAGCTGTGGCAGGGGAAGTGGCAGCAGTAGACGGTGGCGGGCTGGCGCTTTCTACGGTGGAGAAGACGGCGCTGCAGAGCTGACGGACACGGACGGAGCTGTGGCAGGGGAAGACTGCGGTGAGTCTGCGGGGAGAGAACTCTGTGTGCGCACGAAATTGACGGATGCCGCGTACCTTAACTGCAGCAGTAGACGGTGGCGGGCTGGCGCTTTCTACGGTGGAGAAGACGGCGCTGCAGAGCTGACGGACACGGACGGAGCTGTGGCAGGGGAAGTGGCAGCAGTAGACGGTGGCGGGCTGGCGCTTTCTACGGTGGAGAAGACGGCGCTGCAGAGCTGACGGACACGGACGGAGCTGTGGCAGGGGAAGACTGCGGTGAGTCTGCGGGGAGAGAACTCTGTGTGCGCACGAAATTGACGGATGCCGCGTACCTTAACTGCAGCAGTAGACGGTGGCGGGCTGGCGCTTTCTACGGTGGAGAAGACGGCGCTGCAGAGCTGACGGACACGGACGGAGCTGTTGGCAGGGGAAGTGGCAGCAGTAGACGGTGGCGGGCTGGCGCTTTCTACGGTGGAGAAGACGGCGCTGCAGAGCTGACGGACACGGACGGAGCTGTGGCAGGGGAAGTGGCTTGATTAACGCCACATTTGGGAAATTGCGATGAGTCTGCGGGGCGGACTGATGTGTGCGCACGATATTGACGATTCCGTGCACCTCATGCTTGGAGAGATAGACGCCGCCATAAGATCAGCTGTGGCAGGGGAAGTGGCTTGATTAATGTGGCTTGATTAATGCCACATTTGGGAAATTGAACGTGGGCATGACTCCATATATAAAAAATTGGGGCCGTGCTCTCTCCAAGCCCACAACTGCGGTGAGTCTGCGGGGCGGACTGATGTGTGCGCACGAAATTGACGATTCCGTGCACCCTATGCTTGGAGAGATAGACGCCGTCTTAAGACTCACCACAGACGTTAGCTTGGAGAGAGCTCTGTGTGCGCACGAAATTGACGATGCCGCACACCTTATGCTGCAGTAGACGGTGGCGGGCTGGCGCTACGGTGGAGAAGACGGCGCTGCAGAGCTGATGGACACGGACGGAGCTGCGCAGGGCTGAGATGAAGGAGGAGATGGACAACTTGGAGCAGGTGGAGCTCGAAGTGAAGAAGATGAAGATTATGATAGAGCCCCTGGGGGGGTCGGCGATTTCACTGACCCCTAGGGGGGGTGTTCACCCGAGAGAATAAGGGGAGGGCTCTTTGGGCTCTTAAGAACAAGGGGGGGGTTCCCACCCAGCGAATTAAAAAGAAGCCCTAAGGGCCAGTTCACACAGCAGGCCGCGGCTGTCCGGCCCAATAAAAAATCATCCCGATCTTCTAAGGGGCGACGCCCACACAATAAAAAAGGACAAGTGTGCGTGTATGAGAGAGAGAGAATAAGAAGAATAAAAATAGCAAGAAAAAATCTTAAAATAGAGGAGTGAGAGAAAAGAGAGAGAAAAAGCAGAGGCTCCTATTAGTTCCACCATTTTTTTTGCATGCGCCCTACCACCCTCATCTTTATAAGCACATGTACCCCCTTTTTGTAATTGCCAAGCCTTGCCAAGAGACAAAAGGCTATTTGATGGAGATGATGGTAGCTCTACCCTGGCCGACGGACAAAAGGATTTTGATGATGAGTGTTCATGAGTGGCTCCGCCTTGCCGACGGATAAAAGGCCTTATTCATGAATGAATTAGATGGAGGTTTTCTTTGCATATTTGTGTCGTTTTTGATGCGTAGGCCGTTGAGGCCCTGTTTTCTGGTGTTTTGTGGAGTTGGATGATGTGTGTGCGAGGGTTGTGAGCGTGTGTGTACCTCTCTCATACTCTCTCTTCTTAATTCAATTGCTTACGACTGTTTAGCCTATTTACGAAGGGTTTTATGCCCATATACACAAATACATCATATGTTTAACTCTTGTAGCTATTGATGTGCCCGTTCTTGGGTTTTTTGTTGGTGTGTGTGTGTATTGTGGGGTGGATGGATGAGGGTAGAGGTGTTTGATGAGTTTGTGTGGATTGGAGAGCGGTTTTGTGTGATCGTGTCCAGCTCACGAATAGCTGGTTGGTGCCCCCTGTGTGTTGTGTGTGAGTTGATTCCAAGCTAGGAGTGGTCATATAGAGGCATTTACGTTGATTGTTCCCACCCTTACAACGGAAACCCCAATATTTCTATGTTATTAGTTTCTTAACGTCCGGAGGCAAACGGGGTAAGTATTCATTCACGAAGTGCTCATTATAAACTTCCTCCTCCTCGATCAGCGAGTTACTGAACTCCAAGAGCCAAGGATCCATTGCTTCAAGGTGAACATGACGAAAAATTAGACTCTTTTTTTAAATTTTTTTTAACTTTGAAATAAGGTAAAAGCTAATTTACATTTTCCTTTCCAAGGTAAAAAGTGGAACAAAAGCTGACAAGAGATATTATCCTTAACAAAATTTACATTGGGGAACCCCAAGACCCTTCAGGGTTTGGTTCCTCGCTCTCCACGCCCCACCCGTCATCCCAATTAGATGCCCCAGCTCCCCAAACAGTTTGCTCAATATAACGATTTTGCCGGGGATCGTCGAGCGGGTTGTAATCTGGCCTTGGATTCCAACTAGGATAGAAATGGGTGGTATAAGGCCAACAATCAGGTGGTAAAGGAAGGTTGGAAGAGGGGTTGGGAGAAGGAGGTGGAGCTCTGGGTGTGTCGGTCGACTCCAAAATCGCCCAATACTCCTCGTCAAAGGAGTATGGTAAATCTCCAAGCGCCCGGATGATGGTTCCCACAGTCTCTATATGTGACTGGCGATGGTACACTGCTTGACCTCCCCAAACCCGGAGGCGCTCCTCTCTCACAGGAATCAATACAGCCTCCCCAGGCGTACACATAGGTGGATGAAATTAATATCTTCTGCCCGGCTCTGCTCATCTTCGAACGTGATGCAGTCTATAAAGAGGACTATGTCCTCCACCCAAACAGCGTAGGATCCCGCCGTTCGATTGAGGATGACATGTTGAGGTCTTCAGGCAAACTGGTGATGACGTCGTGTAATCCGTCCATCTAAAAATACCTTCATCCCGTTCATTTCCATGAGCCCAAAAGGGAAAAGACGAAACAGGTTTTTGGAATGAAAACAGATTTACATCTTAATTCCTTCCCGCCCTTAGGCTCAGGTGAACCCAGTTTACCTTCACGGACCTACGGGCATATGTGATGTAAAACCTACTTCCTCCTTAGTTGGTGTCGTGGATAGATCCTTTGCTTCTACGGGTTTGCGTCTAAAGAACGCTGCTGTCTCCTTGAGGAGAATTTTCATGTTTTCGTTTCCTTAAGAGATGCAACATCGGACTATGTATGGTGCCTAACCTCATTTCTTTTTTTTTTTGTTTTGTTTCCTTTGCTATGAGCTAAAGGCTCCTAATTCCTCTGATGGTTAAATACTAGGATGGGAATGTAGAAATGACCTATATCTTATGCACAAATGCGAACATAATGCTAAGCCTAGGCTGCACGACGTGGATTTTCTTTTAAAGGACGTCAGTCTTGTGAACTGAAGGTACTTTAGTGCTCCTCAGTGGGGGCATCAATTATGTGCGTGAGAAAAATTGTGCAGGGCGGCCAGACAATCATCCAGCCACACAAAGCTCACTGCAAGTGGACTTACTCGAGGACCCAATCAAGACAAGGGGGCACCACCTAACCGATATGTGGGTTAGGACACCAAAGTGAAGTGCGATACCAAAGGACCTTCCTTAAACTAAATATTCCTACCATAAAACACTAGGACAAGAGAGACCGCTAACCATAGATAAACCATGCAGATAAAATGACCATTGTAACCTTGCAAAGCAAACACTACTTATATAAGCACAACATAGGAGCAAAGGAATTATTACATATTTTATTTGTGTTTTTTAACCCTGGTAAAATTATGTTAGATGGGTGGCATATAGATTGAGTGAGAGAGAGAGAGAGAGACAGTGCCTTCATGCTAAATGACAAACCCCTAGTGCTAGAGTCTCCCTCATGACAACTATGTATTATGGGGCGAACCAAACACGTTTACACATGTTCAAGGCTCGAAGCCTTCTTCCATAGACGGTCATAAGAGGAACTCTTTGTGCAAACCTAAAGGGCGCATAAGTGGTTGCAAAACATAGATAACATATCCTACACTTACAATGAATTCTGCAAGATTCAAACCCTTTACATGCCAACTATTAGTTGTTGACAAACACTTTTCATATAAATTATGAAAACCACTAATGATTTTAATCAAACGTATCATTTGTCGCACAACACCACCGCATCTACAAAATAATTACCAAATAAAAGAATGCACACATAGAGATGCTATACGCAAAAAAAAAGGTAAACCTTAAGATGCGGGGAAGATCATGTCGATCTTCGTGTTGAAAGAGAGACTGTGGTCGTCGCTAAGTACAGCGGGTGGTTGAAAGGAGAACACTTGGGAGAGAAAATTACAACCAAGGGGGGGTGACGAGGCTGCATTCCCGCATTGGGCGGCCCTCTTTGACACAAATCCCACATTTCTACGCTTTGTTGTACCTTGATGGGCGGCCATCAAGGCTTTATTTATGCAATGGAGGGTTAAGGGTGGGACCCCCCATTGCTAAACCTGCTAAAAACTACGAAATATGTAGGGCCTGTGGCCGTATGTATGCGTAGATGCACATATGTGCATCAACATGAGCAAACATGATGATGATATTAATTTATAATGTGAAGATACATGGATGACAAGAGGTTACTCATACATAGATGAAAAGTGCTATGCCATCATGCAATGCCCAATCATCATTGTTGCTAAACATATATATTGGTCTCCATATGAGGGTAATGACCATATGCATACATATGTTATATGTATCCATAAGTACGCCCATGTGGAACTCTTGTACATGTGTATATGTATATGTATATATATATATATATATATATTATTTTATTTTATTTTTTGTTTATAGCATAGACATACGGCTTATATGCCTAAATATAGCTTCATATGTATGTGTTTTATATAATTTAAGCATACATAGCTATGTATATTTATGTAATGTCATGTGTGTATTGAACATTTTATATATATGTATATAAATATATTTGGTGTGATGCATATATGCATGTGAGTGTGGCTTACACAAATGTCATTATGTGTTATATATGCATATATATTGATAAACATATATATATATATATATATATATATATATATATGCATATATATTGATAAACATATATATATATATATATATATATATATATATATATATGCATATATATTGATAAACATATATATATATATGCATATATATTGATAAACATATATATATATATATATATATATATATATATATATATATATGCATGTGTAGTGAGATATATATTTATTTTGTTATGTCTTTTATAATGTAAAGTGGGGAGGTGTGCGTGGATGTGTATATGTATGCATTTTACACACCTTATATATACAGGTGTGTGTGTGAGTGTGTAGATATATGCCATTTATATATATATATATATATATATATATATTGGGCATAGGGCTTGCATGAGTAATTCGAAAAAATAAAAATAAAAGGATGTATTAATCAATAATATGCACTTCAAGATATATATGTGTGTACACATATATTTGTATTAAGATATAATAATTAATGTATGTGTGTGCATCATGTATTTGTGTATTTATTAAAAATAAAAAATGATAAATTATATATATAATGTTTATACATATGCGTTTTAAATAAATGCTTATACATGTGTATATTTTGTTTAAAGCAAAATATAGATATTTAAATTATGTATAAACATATGAGAGGTATAGGCAAATACATATGAGTGCGGTATTTTAAAGCAAGATTATAGATATATATATATGTGTGTACGGGTATATGGATGTGTGACGGGAAAAAAAATATAGTGTGTATGTGTGTATAGGGCTTAGAGGGCGAGTGTGGGTGCGTGACTATGTGAGAAAGAGTGTGTGTGAGTGGGCAAACATGCCAAGTGTGGTAAGGAGAAAGGTGGGAACGGGGCCCAAAATGGGCACCTTAAACATTTTGCAAACCATAATAAAAACTTTCTCTGTTCTGTTTTTTTTTCTTTTTTTTCCCTTTCCTGCAGAGCACCGCGCGAGGGAGGAAGGCAAGGGTGTGAGAGAGAGGAAGTGTGCGGGCGAGAGGGGGCAGACACGCATGCCAATTGTGGCGTTGTTTCAACGGTGTTTCAACGGGCGGCAGAGAGCAAGAGAGAGGGAGAGAGAGGGAGAGCAAGCGTGCGTGCTCTGCTTCAGAAGCGAGAGAGAGAGAGAGCGCGTAGTGATGGGCTGCTGTTGGCCGTGGGCAGTGAACAAGAGAGAGAGTATATGCTATGCCTGCGGTGCTGGTCAAAGAACACGAGAGCAAGGGAGAGAGAAAATGGCTTGTATGCCTGGTCGACAGCAGACGAAAAGGGAGAGTGAGAGCACGAGTCAAACGGGGGCGCCTGCTGGTCAGCATACGGCGAGGAGGGCGCCGCTCTGTTGCAGCGGGAGAGAAGGGGGGGGGGGGGGGGGGGGGGGGGGGGGGGGCGATGGGGTAAGGTGGGCGCCTGCCCCGTGCGTCGCCGAGACTAAGAAAGAGAGGGGCCTGACGTGGCCTGGCCCCTCCATTGAAACTATTTTCTTCTTTTATTTTCCTAAGGGTGGGGAGGCTACCCTTGAGGGTGGTTCCCACCCTCCTCTAAGGTAGGCCATCGAGCACTTGCCGCGCCTTTGAAACAGCATCACACATGGCATACATATCCAATACAACATTGTACTGTACAATATCATTCTGCAACAACCCTGCCTTGCAACCTCGTCATGAATATGTTTCCTCTTTGTCAACTGTTTGGATCCTGGCACATGCTTTTAAGATGCATGCGTAGGCTACCGCTTTGGGAAGGATGCCACCACGCTGAATTTGTACAAAACAATCTAAAGCATTTTGCCATGTCCCTCCCGGCCCCCGGGCATATCCTGCTATTAATGCAGTCCATGTGACAACATTGTTGCTGCTCCTATACATGTCGAGTAACACTTTTGGCCTTTCCAAGCTCACCATACTTTGTACATGATCACTAGAACATGTGAGCACCTTTGAAGCAAACCCTTATGCACAAGATTATTGTGTATGCTGATGCCTCTAACAAGATCATTGCTTTGGGTACAAGCCTTGATCGAGGACACAAAAGCATCTATTTGAGTGCATGATCACTAAAACATGTGAGCACCTTTGAAGCAAAACCCTGCCGCCTCAGCACCTGAGTCCGACCTCTAGAAACATGAGGAACGCTCTATAGCTACACGGTGGAAAAAGGGTTTCATCTACAAACCAAGCATCCCATTCATAAACCAAAAGCATGAATAACATCAAGCAGTTATGGGCTACATGCTAAGACGGCAACAGATCAAAAATGTTGAATCAAGACGAGAAACGCGTGTCCCATCAGGAGAGGCCAAATGAAGGTATGGTGTGCACATCCTGATTCCCCACATTTGTTTAAGTCTAAGCATGTTCTCACTGCAGAGTTTCATCAAACAAAAAGTGCAGAAGAGATCAAACATGCACTTTGGAGATTTGGACAGATCTAGTGGATCTATACCTTCTGTGAATCCAACTGATAGTTTAGGGTATAAAAATCAAGTGGTGCCTGCATACCATAGATCCCAAGCACCTTAGGCATGAACGCAGGAAGTGAAGCATGGAAAGTTTCAAGTAGACGGGTCTCAAAGTGGGTGCACCACAGATTTGGCTTAGCCTCATCTTTGAAATGTACCACTGGGGATGCTGAAACATGTTTGGCATAGGGGAATCATGAGGAACACAAGGGCATCATCAGAAATTGCAAAAATGGCATCTTGATAAGACATGCATGTCCCATGAAACGAGTCTTCTGGGCATGTAACAGGTGAACTGAAGGCATGAAGGGAAGCCGTAGGCACACAGAGCACTAATCCAAAGAGCCTGCATCAAAAGGAAACTCAACTCCCGCATCTGGCAACACAGCATAAGACATGCATGCCCCATCATGGGACATCCATATCAATTCACATCCCAGAGCAGCAGTAGCAAATGAAGGAAAGCCACAGGGTGCATGGAGCACTAATCCATGGAGCCTGCATCAAAAGGAAACTTAACTCCTGCATCCGGCAACACAGCATAAGACATGCATGCCCCTCTCATGATACTCTTGTGGTTGATGAAGACTATGTCTCTACTTATGGGTTGTTTTGATGAGTTGCCTATGGCTACTTATGATGATGTGAATGCTTTTGGTGATTTTTATTATCACTTGGATATTCATGATGCCAATATAGATTCCTCTCATGTCAAGGAAGATTTCATTTGTGAGGATGAGTTGGACGAAATTGAAGACTATGTCTCCTCTTATGGCTTGTTTGATGAGCTGTCACAGATCCTCCAAGGTCCCACTTTTATGTAGAGGGTATTTGTTCAAACTTTATGGAAGAAAAGGAAGACTATGAGTTCCTCAAAAATTCTGATATGATGGTTGATCATGTACCTCTTATGTTTGATCTTGAGATCTCAACAAAAAATAAAGGATCTATGGTTAAGTAGTGGTCGACAAGTCATGATACATGCCACATTATTTTTAAGCCAAAACCCACAATGTAAATATTTTCCACATGTAATTTCATACAACTGTAAGTGGTAAATGGGCTCAACGAGAGTTCCAAGGTGTAAGTCACAATGCCATAGTGGTAAGTGAGCTCTTAGTTTATGCCTAGGTGTGTATTTTAGTACAATGGGCATCTTAGTTGTGAATGGGCATGGCCAATAAATCCTAGGTATAAAAGACACTTTGTAGAGAGTGAACATCATTCTTTGGGTGCTAATTCTTGGAGTGCGTTCTTTTAGGAAGAGCTTAGTGAAGAAGATAATGGAGACTCTTGAGCTTTCCATGGGTAACTATGTAGAGAGCTATAATTTCTAATGTAAGAGCTTACTTCTTCTCTATAACGATTCTCATATTCTGTGATTATATGTTGCCATATATAGGCAGTGATGTGTGTGAACACACTTAGGACCGTTGGGGCACTTTTTCCCCACTAGGAGGTTTTTTCCCCTGTGCATTGTATATACGCCCATCATTCTAGGGCTACCTTATCTTTGTATTTGCACACTAAGTAATACTACTTCCTGTGTTGTGTGCTCTTGAGCTTAGTCTTCTTCTTCAAGCTTTGTGTGTGCATTTCTGCACCCTAATTCCAACAATTGGTATCAAAGCAGGCATCGGCTCCCCGGGCAGCATCGCCAGCATCCTCCGACTCGCATTCTCCGATTGAGGTGAGCTTTCACGAGCGCGTACAGGTTGCTATACTCTGCAGGAAAGCTCGTAGGGCTTATGTAATCTCAAAAATCCCATTTGAGGTCGTTTCGGGCTTCATTTTTGCTACAGAAGGTCTGCACGGTAGTTTTTGTCATCTTGTACAGAAATTCAAACAGAGCAATTTTCTACAAAATAGGCATACGTAGTCTATTGTGGTCTGTGCACATAGCACGTGTTGTTTTTCAGTATTAACTTCATTACAGGCAGCTTCTACATTAGTTTCAGTCACCGACCATGGCTAATAATGGAGATCACTATGATGTCACTCTCTATCAGCAGCAAGCTGTTGGGTGCCTTATTTATGTACGCATTATGAGGCCAAATATTCACTTTGTAGTCTCACAGGTGAGCAGATTTATGCATAGCCCAGGGTCTAAGCACTGGTAGGCAGTTAAGCGGATCTTTCGCTACTTGAGTGGCACTATACATCTTGGGTTGTTTTATCCTAAGGGGGGATCATTGCCGCTAGATTTGCATGCTTTTTCGGACTCAGATTGGGCTGGTTGCTATGACACTCGTGTGTCCACAAGTGGTTTTTGCTTCATGCTTGGGAACTCATGCATATCATGGTTGAGCAAGAAGCAGCTTACTATGGCTACTTCTAGTTTTAAAGCTAAGTACATGGCAGATTTCACAGCTACAGTTGAGTATGTTTGGCTCAGACACCTTATAGAGCTGATTTGGGTGTTGGACAGGAGACTGCCACCACCATCTACACTGACACGCAGAGCACATTGGTTGCAAGAAATCCACTTTTCCATGCTCACACAAATCACATTGAGGTGCATTATCACTATGTCACAGAGAGACTCTCAGCAGGAGGGATCATCTTGGCTTATGTGCCAACACAGGACAACCTCGCCGATCTTTTCACAAAGGCTCTTTCTCGTGAGAAGTTAGAATCTTTCCACAAATCTTTGGGCTTGCTTCCCTTTGTGGATTGGTCACACTTCATAGTTCTTGGCACTTCCCTGTACATTGAGTTCTAGCTCTTGTTCACCGCATCACTCCCAGGGGGGATTTGTTGATATGATATGGCAGTGATGTGTGTGAACACACTTAGGACCGTCGGGGCACTTTTTCCCTCACTAGGAGGTTTTTCCCCCCGTGCCATTGTATATATGCCCATCATCATTCTAAGGCATCTTTATCTTTGTACTTGCACACTAAGTAATACTACTTTTGTGTTGTGTGCTCTTCAACTTCTTCTTCTCCAAGCTTTGTGTGCATTTCTACAACCCTAAATCCAACACTGATTAACAAAACACTACATGTGCATCTTTATGCCAAGAAGCATAAAAGCTTTAATGAGTGCGGCCTTGATGCTATGAATTACGATGATTACTTTTAGATTGATGGTGAGTCTAGCCAAGGTAGTCACAAAGTTAAGAAACAACACCCTGAAAAGAACTTTGACACTAGTGCTGCATCGGTCAAAGAGGTAAATCCAGATGAAGTGACAGAACTAGTGTTGAGAGGATGGGACAATTGTATCATCCTCTATCCAGACTGATGTATGCTCAACCCGCTGCCGCAAGGGCTGCACATATGTGGGAAATGTGGAGGAGAACATAAGACAGAACAATGAACTATGTACCCTACTAGAAACCCTCCTCCAGGATTGTGATGTGATGCTTATTGATGGAATTACACTCATGTAACCAAAGATTGTAATCACACATGACACATGCAGTAAGAAAAAGCATATGCTAACCCACAATAGCTCATACCGCTGAGTGGAAATGTAGAGAGAGCATTAGTTCGTATGTAGACAGGTAGCCAAGTATAAGCCAGCAGGCCTTTGTTGTTGGGGCATAACCTCCTACAACTGGCACTACATGTTTTAGGTATGTGGGAGTAAAAAAGTTGAACCAAGAATGAAATTAGTGAGCACTCAACATCATTCTCATGAGGAGAAGCAACCTCTAATTGATTTCACCTTGGAAGTACCTGTTATGCAATCTGAGACACTAGGCTATACAAGCGAGGACATAAATTAGATATTGTATTTAGTGAACCAAGCACAATAACAATAGACCCAATAGAGAACTTATCATGAGCAACAACAACCCCAACGGAGAGTTCACCAAGTGCAACAATTGATATAGAGTTTCAAGTGTTGTGGTGGCGATCGCTATGCGAGAGATTGTCCCAACGAGAAATCACCATCTGGACAAAGCTAGTCTATGCCTATGCAATTTCCTTCAATACCAAGCTATTGCAAGGATTGTTCAATCCCTCACCTTGTGAAATATTATCCAGCACAACCAGTCTCAGGAGTGGCAATGTTTTAGGGAAAACAATGCTTAACTTTTTGAATGTGACAGCTCAGACATCAAAGACTCAAATAGATACTCAAGTAGTTCCATTGAGACTTATATCTAGAGCTCAAACTAGAAACATTGAAATATAGATGGAGGAAATTGGAGCAAGCTTAAAGCTAAATAAGAGTGAGGATGAGAAGAAGACTACTTAAAAAAGGAGATGTAGACTTAGGAAGAGAAAATCAAGCAGCAAGAAATTTGCAAAAAGCTCTAGGCCTTATATAATAAGTATTTATGGAGAAATTGAATCCAGAGAGGAAGATCCAACATATGTATGTGGAAAACGACATTATGATCTCAGAAGTGAGCACTAGTGGATCAATCTTAGTGGAAAAGGTTAATGAGCCATTTGATGCCATTCGAAAGTCTTATAACAATCACATTACGATAATGATGGAGATCCCAAAGAAATTACAAGACTATCCCAACCCACCTGAGGACAAGATAAACCTAGCTATTCATCATCAGTAAAAGATTCCAAATACCCAAGAAATGTTGGAGGGACCACCAAAAACTATCTTGCGAGGACTAACTCCTCTCAAATCATCACTTGAGTCAATTCATGAGGAGGGACCACCAAAAACTATCTCGTGAGGATTAACTCCTCTCAAATCATCACTTGAGTCAATTTGTGAGGTTACCTCGAGTATATAATGCAAAAGTGAACCAACTACTCATCCTATGGGCAATGAGTCTTAGTGAGAGCAAGAGACCATAGAGCTGGAGCTGCATTAGATATTTTTGACAATCGTGGACTTTGGAGATGAAATTCTTGAGATAGAAAAAATGATAGCTCAAGAGATGTGGGAGGTAGTGTAATCTTCTTCTACTAAATTGCCACCCTTCTCCATTGTAACCTTCACTGAAAATAATCCCTTTGAAGGTGAAGCTAGCTCAGTATATAATGAACAATGATTTGAGGATTCGTTTCCTAGTAATGAACGTTAAGAACATTGCTATCCTATATCAGAGAATATGAGCTAAATTCACTTGTCTTGAAGATTCCTTCAATATGGAGTGCTCGATGATAGAAAGAGTGTGACACACATAAAATCTACATGCACTGATGTTCGCTCCAGTAACTTGCACACTCCCATTGACTAAACTTTTGAAGATCAAACTAGAACTATGGGAACATGGTGCTAATTGCCTAACTAATCATGGACTATGAATAAAAAATTGATCTAGAGGATGCGCTAAATTCAAGGACTATACTTTGACAAAAAAGCGTTCAAACACAAGGCCCAATTAATCAAGCGGGTAAACACAATGAATACAATGAGGATAATACTACCTTGCCTATTACAATCAATAGTATAACTTTGGTTTCTATTCTTGATAGCAATGTAGGAGTAGGGATTGCAACAGAGGTCATATGGGAAGCCTATGAAAAACCGACCATAAGAGGAACAAGAATAAATCTACATCTTGCATACAAAAGTCTAGAACAACCAATATGCATATTAGAAAATGCAAAGATAAAGCTATGTGGCCTAGAGTACATGCATACTTTTGCCATTGTTGATGTTGGAGAGACCACCAATTACAAGGTGATTCTAGGACGTTCATTTATGCGATAGTTCTAAATGATCCAGGATTGGGATTATAACTACTTGAACCTTAGGAATGAGGGTGTTATATCCGGGGTCAACTTGAGGAATCATGAACAGAGGGATGTAAATCATTCTCCAATGGAAGATTTTGACTCAGCTTCCTCTAAAGACATCGAGAAGGTTATTAGTGGCATAGGTACCAGACTTTGGATTTGGGGGGCTCTCTGTCGATTTGAAAATATGAGACGTGAAGAGAGTGTGATAGAAAGGAGTGTTAGAGATGATGCATACATTCCTCTACCATTTCCTAAACATTTGATTGAATATCAAGAATGGATATATGTACCTACCACATTGACTACCTCTGCACTTCCTAAGTAAAGAAAATTTTATGATCCTAATGCATATGCCATTATTTCCAGACAAATACTAACAATTTGTCACAAAGATGAGGAGTCAAGATTTGACTATGATATCTCTATAGAAGAGTATTATGAAATGGGCTGTAATCCCTATGCCACTAAGACTCATTAGACAATAATATAGGAAAATATTCTTGTGCAAAAAAATGGTGATGATGAGAGGTAAATTAGGAATGTTTTTCCATGAACACATTCTTGCCAAATAGAATGCGATGGAATCCAAATGGAAGATCGTGCCATGACAACCATGTTATGAATGAAGTGTGCAAGCAGAGCATGTGTGTGTGTGTGTGTGTGTGTGTGTGTGTGCACAAAGATGGAGATGAAGAAGGAGAAAAGAGACACAAGATGTATGGACTTGCCACAATGTTGGCTAGGGTTTGTGAGTCCTTATTATTATATAGTAGAAAGAATAGGTCAATGTTAATGTCTAACCGCCTTGTATGGCTGGACTAGCACATTGGGGTTTGCACCCCAACAAACTCTTACTTAAAGGACAATGTGCCTTTAAGTCTAGGGTGGCTATGTATATATCTACATACGGGTGAAAGCATGAATAGGTGGAAAGCTATATGTGTGATATAGCCCAATTTCATAGTAAATTTTTGGTAAACTTAAGGGCTTGCTATATTGCATGAATAAAGAGGAAATTGCATTTCTTTAAAGAACTTGTTTTAAAGGGTTTGTCTATATTAAATTTTTAAAAGGGAATATTGTTTAAAAAGGGAATATGAAGAATAACTTTAAAATGTGAAAGTAGTGGGTTGTTTCAAAACGTATATGCCCACTACTCATTACTCAGTGGCTATTGTGTTTCCCAATTTTCTACTCTGTTCCTCAATTTTCTCTTCCTTGCAGGGTAGGACCTTCATCCACCCTGCTTTGTTTTTGTGAAAGAGCTACATAGTCCCTCCATCAAGGTAAGCTGCAACTTGTGGGTGTGCATGCATGTTTGTGGGTGTGCTTGCATCTTTATCCTTCTAAACATAGAGAGAGAGAGAGAGAGAGAGAGAGAGAGAGAGAGAGAGAAATACTGACAATCACCTATGTGTGTGTGTGTGTGTAGAGAGAGAGAGATTATGACAATCATCTGCCACAAAGGTGTGTGTGTCTGAGAGAGAGAGAGAGAGAGAGAGATTTTTGGGTGTAGTGGGATGCTATGTGCTTTATAGCACAACCCCATGTATTTGTTGTATGCATGTTTGTGGTATATTGTGTAGAAAACCACCTTGAGAGTGTTTTTTGTATTTCTTATGCTTCATACACCCTTTCATTGGAATATAATAAGAACTGCTTTTCTAGTTTGTTAACAAAAATAGAGAGAGAGAGAGAGAGAGAGAGAGAGAGAGAGCCATGATTGTTCGATGATTTTCCTATTCCATGTGCAGCAAGATGGTGAAGACATCTTCCTCCAGGCAGGTTCTTGAAGCCAACACCAGCATCATAAAGAATGTGTGCCCACCTCAACAACTAAAGTTTTGCCGCTCTGCCCAAGAATTTCACGATGAGCACGGTCTCTCTATGGTCGGTGTTGATCCTCGAACATTGTCCGAGAAAAATGATATTTTGGACAAAGAGTGGGAAGCAGTGTTCTTATGCCCTAAACTTGTTCAGGGAAGCAACAAGAAGGTGAAGGCGTACCATGTAAGACCAGAGTTTGCAGAGAAACTCATGCATCAACACTGGGACGTGTACCAAGAGGGCCCTTTTATTTATGAAGTAGGCCAACTGTTTGCCAAAGCCTTCGCAAATGGAGAATTGTCCAACTGCTACAACAGGTCCAAACCAAGAAGTTTATAGAATTGCTTGGGCTCTCTTTGCAGAGAAAGCAATGATCAACTCAGAGCAAAGAGATCATATTGGAAAAAAGTGTGAGAAGTGGGAAGATCATATGAGTGGTAGAGGTAAACATTCCAGAACCACTGTTACCTCTCTACTATATGCTATATAGCACAATCCCATGTTTGTGCTATATTCTACACAATGCAACACATAGCAGCCAGACAATGTGCTATATAGACCATTGTATAATATTATTGTCTACTATGTACAATATTACTGTCTACTATGTGCTATATAGCAAAACCCCATGTTTATGCTTTATTTTACACAGTATTAATGTATGCACAATATCATTTTTTTCTATGTGCTATATAGCATAAGTTTTTCACATTGTGTAGAATACAACACAAACATGGGGTTATGCTATATAGCACATTATCACATAGCAGTTTTACTATGCTATATAGCACAAGCCTTTCACACTGTGTGAAAAATAGCACAATGCAAACTGATTTTTGATAGATAGCACAACCCTATGAAATATGCTATATAGCACACATAGCACTTACACACTATCATTTTACTTCATGACATGGAATTTGTGCAATCTAGCATTGTCTGCTATGTGTTGTGCTATATAGCACATATCTTTAATGTGTGGAATATAGCACAAGTCTTTAACTATGCATTCTAGCTTTGTGCTATATAGCATTAATTATGTTTGGTTTGTAGTACAGAGCATACTCTATCTTTCTTTTGCTATATAGCAGATATCTAGAGGCGGTCTAGGTATGCAGACATAATTTGTATTCTATTTGTTCTTTTTTCAGACATTACTTTTACAGAAACAGAGATTGAGTTTGAGAGAGAATTTGCACACCCAAATTTTTGTGGTGTAATGGAGATTACATCGGAGAATTCAGGGCTTAATGTATTCAAGCCTCTCCCTCCATCTATGCTTGATGGTTATAGTAGCAAACAGAGTGCCAATTGGGGGTTTTTATAATTGTGTAGGATGTGGTTTTCCCTTTGATGCTACTATCCTGGATGCATTTTCCCTACCTTGTCGTCATGTGTACCATATGTTGTGCTTTGCACATGTTTGTAGAGACTATGGCTACTGTGTTGCAGTTGACTGCAACGAGCCTATTCATGCTAGAGCAAAGGTAATGCTTGGTCTAAATATTAGCTCAGCAAAAAAATAACCAAGTGTCGATAAGTTTAGAATCTGACATACTGAACCACTACTCAAGAAATATCTATATATGGCATCTAATACATTGGTTTACAGGTACAAAAACTAAAACATATGACATACTCAAGAAATATCTATATATGGCATCTAATACATTGGTTTACAGGTACAAAAACTAAAACATATGACTTTGTGCAACCAGTTAGGGAAGCAAAAGAGAACATCTCTATGCAAGCCACAGGTAAGTCTAATACATAGTACTATGTATGTGATCTTTGGATTAGTATCAAAGATTGCAATTGAGACTGAATTGACAATTTGCAGAGCCATACTCACATGTTGGCCCAATAAGAATGGCTGATTCAGCAACGAAGGCTGATTCAACAACGAAGGTCGACCCAATTACTCTAGGGTTACAGAGGGCAAGTGAAGCAGAGTCTACGCTAGGCAGTCATGTGCCTGAGCTGATTGTAGAGGTGGTGATCAGCATGTCCAAGCCAATAGCATCACTGGTGCAACCATCGCCAGTAGGAAAGAGACTGCACTCAACACAAGATGATTCAACATCACCAATGGTGCGTAGGGCGAGTGGAGCGGGATCAACACACATGACTGAATTGGAAGAGACTTTGGTTGAGCTACATGCCAATGCAGTAAAAAGAACACCATCTCCAAGATAGAAGAAGGCAATGCCAAAGCGAACACGATCAACCCCTAAAAGCCTAGGTACTGATCTCTTAGATGTACCCCTTAGTTCCCTAGATGTACCCCTTAGTCATTTTATGAAGAAAAAAAAATATGCCAAGCAAAAATTGTATTCCCTAGGCATCTGAAAGAAGCTAATTAAAAGCTGGTGCATTCCATTGCAATGCTATATTGTACCCCTGCCACCTTTGGCAAAGTTTTTGGAATTTAATTATTCATCTCTCTCTTTTATCCTTTTATCAAACACTTTCGTAAACACTTGTGCACAGTATTACACAAATCATTGTTAAAGTTTAGTAATTACATTTTATTTGTTTTGTATAGTTAATTCAACTGTTGAAAGCAAGAGAACCTGCACAAGAATAACACACACAACAAAATTCAAAGGGGATGCTACAGTTGTGGGGCAGAGAGATGATGTGTAGGATTATGGTGGCACTGGTCCAGTTGATGTGCAGTGTGGGTTAGGACAGGGAAAGCAAATGTTTTTTCTCATGAGCATACTAATGTTGCAAAAGGTGTGTCTGGTAACAATGCAGCTATTGAAACATGCCCTGACACAGTAACCATCGAAGACGTTTCAAAAGGTGATGTGCAATCTGATGCTATAATCAGTGACACATGTGTTGACACAGTAACCATTAAAGGTGTTTCAAAAGGTGATGCACGATCTGATGCTATAGTCAGTGACACATTTGTTGACATAGTAACCATTGAAGACGTTTCAAAAAGTGATGCGCGATCTGATGCTATAATCAGTGACACTTGTGTTGACACAAATATGTGTGATGGGGATGCTAGAAGTGGGGTTGTAAATGCCAATGCTAGGGCTTTTGTGCATGGTGATGCTACAATGGCTGACACAAATGCCAATGTTGGAGATGACACATGTGTTGACACAAATGCCAATGTTGGAGATGATGCTAATCTTGATACTACTACTAGTGTTGATCGACAGCCCATAGTTGGAGGTGCTGCAAGTGGTGGGGCTCTAGCTGAAATGGTCAATGTTGATAGTACTAGATATACTTTAACTACCAATGTCGAGAATGCATGTATGCTCAACAATGCTAATGCACATGCCAATGTTGATACTACTGCAAGCGTTGATGGACAACCCGTAGTTGGCGATGCTACAAGTGGTGGGGTTCTAGCTGAAATGGTCAATGTTGATATTACCAGAGATGCTTTAACTGCCAATGCCTTTTGTGCATGTATGCTCAACAATGCTGATGCACATGCCAATGTTGATACTACTGCAAGCGTTGATGGACAGCCCATAGTTGGCGATGCTGCAAGTGGTGGGGTTCTAGATGAAATGTTCAATGTTGATATTATTGGATATGCTGTAACTGCCAATGCCTTTTGTGCATGTAAGGTTGACAATGCTGATGCACATGCCAATGTTGATATACACTGCAAGCGTTGATGGACAGTCCATAGTTGGCGATGCTGCAAGTGGTGGGGTTCTCAATGTGATGCCTTTGCAAATTATTGTGCCACCTTTGGTCTCAAGTAAAAAATGTGTGATCCCTGACCTAAATGGGCTATTGTTAAAAAGATACAGGATTACATACCCTGGAGGAAATGCAAGGGGATGGGTGAGAAGTGACATAAATAGACTATATAATGTCTTCACCCCCCCAAGGGTCAAGGGAAAAGGACATTTTCAATATGTTGTGAGACCGGATGCGCTTCACTTTATTGTAGGCTATGGACATAATTTCAAAGTTACGTTATGGAGTAGTTGCACAAAGGAAAATTTAAATGCAGCCATTAATGCATATTGGCCAGAATTGAACCGAGGTTTTGGAGAGACGGAAAACTCTCTCACTTGTAGCAAGAGTAGCATGATCCACGTGTAGCTCAATCCAATGGGATTTGCATCCCTTTCGGAGCTAGGGATTCAACCCGTACCGGTGCACAAAAGCTTATTCACAAATGGAGAGAATGCTAAGAATACTACTACCATTGACATAGACTTAACACACACACAAGCTCAATCTTGCCATAACTCATTCACTCATCATCCCACTCATTCATGCATCCAATACAAGAAGAAAGCTAAGCTAATGCATACACAAGCTCAAAGCATACTTCATTCTCAAGCACTTACTTCCCTAGCATGCACACAAACCTTGAAGCTATCAACAAAGAAACATGCACACTAGAGAATAGACATGAGAAGAGAGACAAACATCAACTCATTGCATTGAATTAAAAAAGAACATTGCTCATACAATAATGTAGATGGGGAGAGAGAAGAGCTTGCACCTCTATGGAAAAAAGAGGGAGAGCTAGTCTCAAGAGAGCTCAAACATGAGTTTAGCCCAATGTGTCCATAAGCTCTCAAATAAGCCACTTTTTATAAAAAAACTCTAAAACTCCCAAAACTTCCCATGTAGGATTATTCTTAAACCCACTCCCACACTCATCTATAACTTGGAACTCTTTACAAGAGCCCTAAATAAGCTCGTCACGCAACACTCTCCCCTTCCTATTTTGCGCACGTCCTCGAGCGCGGTAGAAGCAAAAGCTGCAAAAAACAATGGATACAAGTAAAGCCTTTTATTGAAAAAAAAAACCAGCAATAACAATCTCACACGTGAGCATACAAGTGAAAGGCTGATTAGAGTTTTAAAGAGACTTGCTAAAAGAGGTGAGTAAAGACTAGTCAAAGTGAGACTAAGTGGTAGATAGTGCTATGCAAAGGCAAGTGTGCTTGCACACCACAGGTTATGACCGTAGTCTCAATGTCCTACAAGTATTTAAGTTATTCCTAAGTGGCAAACCTACTCCTAAATATGAGCAATGGTGGCAAACCTACTCCTAAATATGAGCAATGGTGATTGGACAACTTTTTTTTTGGGTGTGTGTGTAAAAGATGATAAAGAGGAAGGTTCCATCCCAATGAGACCCAAGCAATGGCCAAGAGACCTCCACCAAGAGAATCTAAAGGCCGCTAAGTATCTCAAGGGTGACAGACCCTTTTCTTTCTGTTTGACATAAGGAGTACCCCATGAAGATGAGGGCATTGGTCTCGAAGGCCCATAATGTACCCTAGAGTCCTACCAGCATCTATCAAGGCGATAGAGTCCTTGAAGGTTTTTTCTTAATCTTTTAGACGTCAGTGTTCACCCTATGGAAACCAAGGCATCGGCCCCAAGGTGCTAAGACAACCCCAGGTCCTACCAAGCATTTCACATGGCTGTAGACACGTCATGTCTCGATTCACTTGTATATATTTTTTAGGGCATGATTTTGTAAATTTTTTATGAATCCTAGCACCTAGCCCATATCTAAGAGGTAGCTACCACTAGGGATAACTAATATACTTCGAGAGCATAAGAACTTGGCATACTCCGTTGGTATATATCCTACACCATCTTCAAATAGAAATATCTTCTACTAAGTCCTCTAAGAATCTAGAAATCACTCATCACATTTTAACAACTAATTTAAAACTTAAACCAGCCAATTGTGTGTGAACATGCAAACAATGTATCCAAAATTTAAAAGCACATAAAGAACAAAAGATTATGATTTGAATACACCTGTTGTAGTGCCGTTGATGTTGTGCAGATTGCTTCTCTTTGCTCTTTGTAGGCATTGCATGTCTCCCTCCTTTCTAATTTGTGTGCACGGTAGGTGGACTATTGGGGCGTGTTTGTATGCTCTTGTTTAGCTGAGATCTCTGCAAAATATTTATTAATAAACAAGAAAAGAAAAGAAAGGAATAAAATTTGTTATTGTGCTAATCACCGAATATAGCCGAGGGAAAAAACCCAGTGGGAGAAAAGTGCCCTGGCTTGTTGATCTTATTGTGAAGTCGATGAGCTTACCCTTGCACTGGTGGTGGATCCGTGTCCACTTCTGTTGGAAAGATGGTATTAATCACTTCAAGATGCAAGGACAACCCTGTACAAAAATCGACCTCTGGAGAAGGTGGTAGAGGAAGGAGTGCTTCCTCGCTAAAATATTGTATTGGTTCTATGGGAAGGTTAAGCAAACAATTCCGATTTTGGAACTGCTCAATGTCGGTACTCATAGTGATCCAAAATTGACATGTTGAGGCTTGGGGAAGGAGGGCTTGCAAGATAGGTGGTTGCAAGTCATTTATGCATGTATCCCTCCATTGTTGTGCTTGAACCTCCTCAGGTAATCTACGTTGATTTGGTCCTCTCTCTGGTATTCTCACATTAAGAAGGTTATGGCGTTGGGGTATTCTCACATTAAGAAGGTTATGGCGTTGGGGTGTAATTCCCACAATTTGTTTCATTAAGCCCATGCCATATCGTCGAAAGTAAGAGCGGCATATCCAACAAATGTGTGAAGCTTCTCCTAATACGAGTCGTGCACACTCTTGACAATGTGGAAATGGGTGATGCTGTTGATAGAATAAAGTGACAAAGTGATGCCCACAGCAATTTTCACCTAAGGGAGCATAAAAGTACCTAGAATGAGTTTGAAAAGGAGGAGCACTATAACCCCCGCGATGTTCAGGTTGAGTACTATCAAGGTCAATGCATGGTGGAGATGTATCTCACCAAGTATCCATCAGGAGGTATCTGGTCGTAGAACAATGAAATTTAGAAACACTCATATCCATCATTACAATCCCAATCAAAAACATTGTACATAAGATCATCTCAAAAAGAACACAATCCTCTAAAGGCATAAGAAACCACATTAGTAAATGTGAGACTATTCAAACATTGATCTACCAAAGAGCTTCAATTGTAGTGTTAATGCCTTATCTTTGGTTTTGGGTATATCCTTCTTAAGAGGTAGGAAGGTTAGCAATTGTCGAGGAATTGAGCAAGATAAGAGGATTTAGGCATTAAAGTGCTAGAATCTATGCTCAAAGGAGACTCATGTAAAGTTGGATTTGTCTTAAGTACACAAGTTGATGGTGGAATTGTGTAACAAGGAGAAATTGGGACAACTGGTGATTCAATATATGTTTTGGGAAGATCAACACAAGGAGATTTGTAGGTGCTATCACAACCACCTATCCTATCTTGAAGAGGATGTGTTGATTTCCTTTGCACCCACTGATATGGAAAACCAAGGGTGGCTTTTGGAATCTTATTGATACACTTTTTACCTCTAGCAAACCATGGCATTTAGGAAGCCAAAGTGCTGTTGCACCCTCATAATAGCCTTGTGCTTTAAGAACATGCTTTGGGACCCAACGAGTAACAATCTGAGGTTTAGGCTTGGAAAAGATGTGCTTTTTAGGAGGCTTAGCAACTAGGCTAGATGGTACAAGTTTGTACGCATCTTTGGGTAGCCAAATTGATAATTCCTTCTTGCCTGGCCTTCTTTGAGCAGTGACTAGAGTAGTTGGAACATGCCAGCCATGGCCCTCACTTGAGGACTCATCGATTATCCACATCATTTGTGTTGGAGCTTCAAGAGCAGATTTTGAAAGTGGGTTGTGTAAGGTAGAAACACCACCCTTTTGACATGATAAAGCTCGTGGAGTAGCAGATCCCAATACGCAATCAGAATCAATTTGCAATTTGAAATGTCTATTCTTCCAATCTAATGAACAATTGGTAGCACTTAACCATGATCGACCGAGAACAGCCTCTTGCCACATAAAAGGGAACTGACATCTGGTGATCCTGAATGGACATCATAATGGCACATTTTTCCTCTATAGGGTTATCTTCACCTGAGAAGCTTCGTAAGTCAATAGGAATGTGCACAAGTGTTGGTTGTCCCCCAAGGCTATCCATGTGTCAAACGAGAGAACATTATAATCTGCACTAGAGTCAATTAAGGCAGAGACAAAGTAGGTAGTCTCATGAAGATGAAGACACACTTGAATATTGAAAGGATCGACATATTGTTCATCAGTAGAGCCAACTGTAAGACCAACATAGAAGCCTTGCGATGCTCCTTGGCTTTTGCAACTCTAGCTTTAGCCTCTTCTTAAGCCTGATGTTTAAGTAGGTCATGTGCTTCTTTCCGTGTGTGTGCAGCATGCATTTGTTGAAGCATGGCTTCAATTAATGGTTCATTGTATTTCTTGAGACGACTTCCATTAATGAAGTTAGGCATTTGCTCACCTTCTAATGTCTCTAAATGCACTGCACCACTTGGAGTAAGCTCATTAATCACAAACGGTCCTAGGCCACGTTTCTTGAGCTTTCTCTTACGCTTCTTAAGTGTGTACAAGAGCACAAGGTCCCCTTTTTTAAATCGGCCAGTTGTTACATTTCTATCATACCATTGCTTTTGTCTCCTCTTTTCGGCATACATCCCCATTACCGCCAATAAGTGGGTCTCATCAAGCTTTTCAAATTCATCAATGCATTGTGAAAGCTCATGACCAGTCCAGTCCAATTGTTTAGCAACTCGTAGAGTAGGTACAAGAAATTCAATGGGAAAAATTGCATCTAGCCCAAAAGCAAGCTCAAATGGGGTTGTGCCCACAGATGTTTTATAGGCTGTCCTATATGCCCAAAGAACTGAGTGCAACTTTTGCTCCCAATCAGTTCTATGTTCCTCAACAATCTTTGTGAGTGCTGTGCAGAGAATCTTGTTAGTACTCTCAGGTAGTCCATTGGTCTGGGGATGATAGGGTGCAGAACGCTTGTGAATTACCATAAATTCTTGAAGCAAAAACTCTATGACCTCATTCATAAAGTGCACACCTTGATCACTAACGATTTCAATAGGTAAGCCATAGCATGTAAACACGTACTCATACAAGAACTTGGCTATGGTTCTAGCATCATTTTTAACTGTAGCCTTTGCCTCTACCCATTTGGTCAAATAGTCAGTTTGCGACTATAATATATTCGGCATGCGTGTGACGAGCTGGAGGTTTAATGGGACCGACAAAATCAATACCCCATTTTGCAAAAGCACGTGTGCTTAACATAGGCCGCAATGGCATATTGTCCTTTGTGATGGGAGGTTTGGTCCTTTGACAATCGTCACAACGTTTTACATATTCTTCGGCATCCATTTGTAAGGTTGGCCACCAAAGCCCAGACCACCTAATCAACTTAGCTGTGGTATTGCCCGAAAAGTGTCCACCCCCAACACTTGCATGTGCATGAGTCAAGATTTTCACAAGTAGTCAGCTTTATATACACACATGCGTAAGTTGCCATCCTTGCCCCTCTTGTAGAGTTGGCCCTCTATCAGCATATAGTTTGCCGCTTCAACTTCAATAGCATGCTTTCGATGTTTAGGAATTTTTTGATCAATATGACCATGCTGAAGATAGTCCACAATATACTTACTCCAACTTGGTGTAGTTGAAATTTGGAATAATGTGACATTATGAATTGGCTGTTGAATTTGACATCAAGCACAGTTACGAACAAATTTTTCAGCATTCGCATGCATGGTAGGCCACCATTGTCCATCTTGAGATATACGTCGCACACAAGTAGTAGCTGATGCATGGATTCCACCGATACCCGCATGTGCCCATTCCAAGATCTCCTCATATTGGTCAGGGTTAGGTATAAGCCGCAACACTCCATCATTACCCTGACGATATAATCTTCCTGAGATTAACTTGAATGGTCGCCATAGGTCCACATTAGGACCCGCTAGTTGTATCTGCCCACTTGTAAAATTTCTAAGATGGATTCAGACCATTTAGGAGCTGTCTCTACAAGGAAAAGTGTTGAATCTAACATATCATCATCCACACCCACATGAGCTTCGCCAGAGGTGATTCGAGACAAATGATCTACCCTAAGATGAGTTGTTCCTTTTCGGACTGCCACTTCAAAATCAAACTCAAGAAGGATGATAAACCACCTCACAATCCTTCCAGTTGTACAGGACTTATTCACCAAATATAGCAATGCTTGATGGTCCACAAAAAATATGAATTTGTTTGTCAAAAGGTAATGGCGAAACTTTTTCATTGTATATATCATAGACAAACCATCTCTTTCTGTTGTAGTATAATTCTTCTCAGCATTATTCAACTGTCGACTAGCATATGAGATTGGGAAATTCTTATTATGTTCTCCCGATTGAGCCAAAATACATCCAATTGCAAAGTTTGAAGCATCAATATGGACATGAAAGATTTGGTTCCAATCTGGTGCCCGTAAGATGGGTGCAGTCACTAATGCTTGCTTAAACTTTTCAAAGGATTCCTCACACTCATCAGTCCAATTAAACTTTACAAGAAGAGCATATAATGGTCTAGCTAGCATACATGTAGATGAATCGACGATAATAGCCACTATGTCCCATGAATTACCCCTTTAGGGTTGATAGGCTGAGGTAACGAGACAATGACATCAATTTTATCCATATCTGTTGAAATCCCATTATGAGAAATAATATGGCCCAAAATTTTCCCTTGTCTTACCATGAATTTGCACTTGTCAGGATTCAAGCATATACGATAAACTTGACACTTTTGAAACACAAGTCTGAGGGGTTCTATATGATCATCACGCTCTTGTGAGTGAACACATAAATCATCCATGAAGATCTCAAAAAATTCCTAAGGTACTCCTTGAATACATGACTCATTAACCGCTGAAAGGTTGCTGGTGCATTTGTTAGACCAAATGGCATAACACGATAGGCAAAGATGCCATCTTCAGTAGTAGCAAAGGCTGTCTTGTGTTGATCCTTTGGATCAATTGACACTTGATTGTAACCGGAGAATCCATCCAAGAAACTATATGCCTTTTTCCCTACAACTCGTTCCAAAACATGATCAGTGATTGGAAGTGGGTAATGATCACGTACAGTAGCTGCATTTACCTTCTTGAGGTTTACACATACTCGAAGTTTTCCATTTTTCTTGGGCACCACTACAATAGGGGAGACCCATTCAGTGTGTTCAATCTCATAGATAAATTCTGCCTCTAAGAGCTTGTCTATTTCTTCTTTTATCTTTTGTGCGAAATTCTCATTGTAAGTACAAGGACGTTGCTTGGAAGGCTTTGCATCCTCTCGGAATGGAATTGTATACTGACATATGCTTGGATCAACTCCTTTGAGGTCTTTATAACTCCAAGCAAAAACATCGCGATACTCCTTTATTGTTTGAATTAATAACTTCTCCTCATCTAAGGACAAGTCTGTGGCAATCCACACATAGCAAGGCTCTTCTCCTGGCTTAAAGATATCAATTTTTTTGCATCTTTTGGACCATCATATGAAACACCTGGCATGCTTGGTTTTTGTCGCATGGGCTGTTGAAGAACAATCTTCCGATCTTGAAGAGTGTACTGTGTGAAGTTGGGGGGAACATTGAAACCTTGTTCTTGTCTACTTGAGTGATCACTAATTGAAGACCATGCGGTTTTGAGCTCTCCTTTGCAATCTTGCATCAGATTTTTTTGTTCAACCGTTATCTTTGCACTTTCGACATTCTCTTTTGAATCGGTTTTAGACTTGAGTTTTGGTTTTTGTTTCTTCGTTTTTTTACGATTTTTGCTAACAGTTTTTAGCTTTTCTCCTGGTTGGAATCCATCTGATCGTTTTACTTGGTCTTGTACTATCTTGTGCTTGGACATAGTATAGATATCCATTCTTTCCTGAGAAGTGAGGTGGTGGTCTAGAGTGTTCACTCTTAAACTCCTCCTTTTCTTTTTGTAGTCTCTCACGTCGTTCCCTCTCATCTTGTTTATGGATTCTCTTGTGGCTCTTACAGCATTTACGTTTAGGTAGGCTTCGAGGGATCTCTACTTGAACCTCCCTTCCTCTCAAGAGTAGGCATGCCTTTCCTAACTCTTCCTCAGGAATTATCACATCATTATCAAAATCAGAGTCCCATCCATCTTCCTTATCAGCATCATTAGCAGATTCGAGTGTTAAATCCTCCACTAAGACTTCTTCTACATGCAGTGCTATTGTGGATGCATCCCCATAGTACAAAACATCTAGAAGGTCACGTGGTTATACCATTTGTATAGGAATAATGTCATATCCATTTGAGTCACAAAATTGAATTGGCTTAGGTAAAGCACATGTCGATAATGTTGCAAGGACATGACTCCATTCTAGTGGATCAATTAAGTGCTCAGGGAAGGGTTGTGGAATGTATGCCTCATCTGATACACTTCGATTACCCTTAAGTCTCTCAGTGTTGAAATCCCTACATGAGGCTCCACACATCCACAGATCTTCTCGCCCATCTGACAATGTAACTCTTGAGCCCTCAGATGAAGCAGAATCAAACTCATCTATTGGAGACCTTGTTACATCACGATATGAGTGATTCTTTAGATTGACCCTTGTGATGATAGAATCATGTCGGAGGTACAAATAATTGTATCCCCAATCTTGAATCATTTGAAATTGTCGCATGAATGGTCTACCCAATATCACTTCATAGTTTGGATGTTTTCCAAAATCCACTACTGCAAAGGTGTGCTCATATTCAATCCCACGTGGTGACCAATATGTTCTCAAGCAGCCCAAGGGGATGTTCTAAGCTTCCATCTGCTAGCTGCAAGCGCATCCTGGTACTCCTAATAGCTAGTTTGCCCCACTTTTCCCAAATGGACCTTGTCACAATGCCCACTCCTGTACCACTATCAAGTATTGCAGTTGAAGCTACTTTTCGCACTTCTAATGGGAGGGTAGCATTTCCCTGATCGTCCTCACAAAATTTTCCTACTTTGTTGATTGGAACTGGCATAACATGCTTTGTCTCAGGGTGTATAGTACAATGATGGTGACCCTTTTGTAGCAATACCTACTCTGACAAACATGTGGCGATATCATTTTACAACTCAGGTCGAAGCTTTATCAAATCAAGCAAAGGTAAGGTACAAGCCATTGGTGCTGACAAAATAGCTTGCACGATACCCATATCCATCTCCTTTATCAACCTTCTATGCATGGAGGGTATCCTCAAGGTTTGAGAACAGTTCTCATATTCTCCCAAATATGATGGTAAGGTTTTCATTGTATGCATACTTCTAGGAGAAACAATTGTTTGAACTTCCTCCTGGATGCTTGGGCGTCTAAAGTTATTTTCTGTGCTCCTGGTAAAATCTACCTCAGAGAATGGAGGTGAAATAATAGAGGACATATTCTCATTAACTTTCTCATGAACTACTGCCCACATCTCATTTGCCATGTCCTCGTTAGCATCAATAACTTCATCATTGCATGGGAAGGCAAGGCTAGGTGGTGGCAGAATACCTTCTTTCAATGGGGTGGCAATTGGTGCAGACTTCTCGCTATGAGCTTGTGAGATGAGCTCACTTTTCATTTCCCGACTTGATGACACTTCTGGTATGGTTTCTAATGTTGGCTTAAGAGAGGTTGGGCCCTGAGGGATAGGTGGAGGTGGTCCCTCAAGTATTGATTGAGCTTCCCTAATGAGTTGTTGATGTACAGCGAGATTGATCTTCTCCTCACGAGGGTTTGGGTATTCTTGAAGCTTCTTGGGTAGCTGAGATAAAGCTGTAATGCGACTTCTATGAGCATCAATGATGGCATCTAGAGTCTCGTTCACCTTATCCACAAAAACAGAACCCCCAGAACTATCCTCAGTCATACTAGCCTCATCTTGTTTAGCACTAGGCCCAGGTTGAGGTTGATGCTCCTCATGCACTTCTTGGGATGTAAAAGCTTGATCCCTCATGTTTTGCTTAGAGACTTTTTGAGAACTAGTGGATGCACTTTTAGTTTGCTTGTTACGGTTCTTTTTCCTTCTAGTGGTCCTTTTTCTATTGGAATGTAGGGTCTTGTCCACTAGATTTGCCTTTGCATCCCTAGTTCGAGGTGTCTCATCAGTCTGCATTTCGGCATTTCGTGTCTGTGATCTAGCCACGACTCTTAGTGGCATGACATCCTCATTCTCTGATGAAGGTGGCGATGGAACTGTCCCTACAAGGTTGATTGAGACCTTTGGTTAAGAGGTGCCTTCCTCATGTGGTTTCAGCAAATAATCCTTTGGGAAGTGTTCTACATAACACCCTAGACAAAATCTTTCAATTGGTGGAAACTGTGATACTGTTGTATTGGATCGAGATGCTTGCCTTGAGCAATGTGGACAATCACGAGCCCAATGGGGTTCTCCGCACTCATAACAGGGGCCCATTAGTTTGGCTTCTACTTTCCTTTGCTGCCATTGACCTAAGGGGCTTGGAGTCCTAGGTTGGTAGCCGCCTAGCAACATCAAAGAATTTTGTTCCCGTGGTTGAGCCTCCAGTGCTTGGCTTGGATATGCGGGACTTTCAAAGAGATTTTCCTTGGATGAACATGATGCATATTCCTCCTCCACATAGCCTGGGTTTACCAAGTCTCTACACATATTTGAATTGTCGTAGTCAACAACCCTCACAGGAGCAGTCCCAGGAGCAGGAGGTTGAGCTCCAAGTACAGGTCGTACTTGCTCTTGTGCCATCGGTGGCTTACGTTCAAAATTAGTAAACTGTTGATGCATTTGTGGAGTCACTTCACCCCTTTGCTGCTCACGCTCCTGTCTCATTCTTGCAATGCGAGTACATTCCTGTGTGGTGTGGGTAAAGTTCCAAGCACATGCCTGGCACCACTTCTTTGTGGGTTGGTTTGTGACTAGAGGAGAAAAGGTATTACATTCTTCGGTTTTATGGTTACCGCCACATGCTCCACAAAGATGAGGACCTGTAGGTAGTACACTCCTCATTCGCTGCTGCTGTTGTTGTGGCTGCATGGGTGGGTGATAGGTTTGTCCCAATCTCTTTAGTACTAGGTTAGCTATTTGGTCTGGATTTACTAGCGCACTAGACCCTGAACTTTGGTCATCACCCCACTGATCTCTAGGTTTCACCTCAGGGCCAGAACCATCTTGGAGTTTGAAGTTATCTGTGAAATCCATAGCATCATGGCAACACTCATTGAAATTTGTATGCTTCTTTGCATAGAGATGTGTATGCAGTGTTGAATTTTTGAGTCCTTTTAAGAAGAGAGAAATTAATCGACTCTGGGTGGGCTTCTTATCTTTTGGGCAACGATTAATGTACTGCTTCATCCTATTTACACAATCTCTAACACTCTCAGTCTCGCCTTGCTTGAAAGAGTAGATGTTTGCTACCGTGTCATGTTGAATCCCCATCAAGGAAAAAGCAGCAATGAAACTCTCTTCCAAAACTCGTAAAGAAGATTTGTCTGAAGCCTCTAGTACCTGAAACCAAGCAAGGGCCTTTCCCTCAAGAGTGAGCCCAAATCCTTCAATTTGCGTATGCTTGTCAGTCACTTGCTCAGCTCGAACTGCTTGCCTAAATGCTGCTACATGGTCATATGGATCTCCCGACCCTTCGTACTTCTTTACCAGTTTCTGAAGAGTTGATGGCCTTACTTGTCTTGAATACTCATCATAGGACCTACGGCCTCTCACTCTCAGTGGGAATTGTTCCTCTCTTTGGTAAGATGGTCCACATGCATCCCAAATTGGTGTGGGTCCCCTATTACCTACCTCACCAACCCCCTCCAAAGATCTTGTTACCCGCATTTCAGGAGGTGCATTTATGGGAGGCTGAGTTGGCTCCCCTACCCTCCGATTGTCATAGTGACAGAAATGTTATTGTGGTGTGATCTGTGGGTCGCACTTTTGGTGTAGGATAATATCTTGGTGTTAGAGTTGGGCTACTTGCAGTGGTCCACTTTGATGTTGAGGGTCCTCTCTAGTGAACTCTCTTAGGGGAGGAGCAACAGTTTCTCCAAGAAAGGCTGTCTCTCCTGGTTTAGCTGTATTTGTTGAGAACACTTCCATGAATAATGGTTGTCCTTTCCATTTGAGCTCCCGAATCTCCTTCCAATCTAAGGCTCGGTATTCATTGGCCCATTTATCAACGATTCGGTTCATGTGTCCTGCAAGCTTCTCGACTACCACCCCAAGTCCTAGAGGAAGATCTAGCTCTGGCAATCTAGTTGTGGCATAATATCCTTCTAAAGAGTCCTTATAGACTTCTTGAAGTGGGTCATCCTGAAAGACCTTTGGAATTTGTCGTATAAACTCCCATTGGTTCTCAGCCCCCTGATCCATTTTGCTCTTGCCTTTCCTATCCCTTTCCAAATTTAGATCTACAAGAAGTAAATCATCTATGGATGGCTTTGAGGACTGGGCATTGGAGGGTCCTGGCATGTCCGGCTCAATGAGCCAATCATCTCTAGACTCCCTTGCTCTGGAAAGCTTTGATAAGTCTAAGAACTCGCTTTTAGAGAGCTTCCCTAATTTGTCTACATTCTCTGGATGATAGGTGACTTCGTAGCGAACACCATCTCCACCCATGTACATGTTACCCTGGTCATTGACTAGAGGTGCTCTATCAAGCTCTGAGAAAAAGTCTGCGATCTTAACAAGATACCGTTGTTGTGGATCCCTAAAGATCTCATCTCCTTGAGCATTCGTGTAGACATATTGAAGTCTCACATTGAGTGGTAACCCCATAGTGTCGGCTTCAAATGGATTAAAAGATCTTGTGGGTGTCCTATTTGGGGCTAAGGGATAACTATTTGACGGCCCAAGATTGTCCATGGACAATGAGCTAGTTGTTCTGGAAAGGGTATCAGATTGGGATTCGAAAAAGGTTTCAGCAATATCTGCCAAATTTTCTACCGGTTGGGTCCCACTTTCCTGCGTAGATACTCTAGAAGGTGCCCTAGGCCCTATGGCAGTGTCTATATGATGTCCCGACAGCAAGTGCATAAGGTCAAATTTTTTTTGGTTTTTTTTGTTTTATATATATATATATATATATATATATATATATATATATTAAACCTACCTAACCACTAAATGCAACTAACATGAATATGTGTGTAACTATCTATCCTATTTTTTTATTTTTTTATTTTTATTTTATTTTTATTTTTTACTAATTACATAAAAATACTAATTATGCACAAAATTATAAAAATTTAAAAAAATGGTAAGTTACACTAATTATGCCAAAAAATTACAAAAATTTTAAAAAATAAAAAATTACAGAATATGCAAAGAATATGGACTCATAAAAAAATACATAATTTATAAATTTTTTATTTTTTTAATTTTTTTCTTTTCTTTTTTTAAAAAAATTATTTTTATTATTTTATTGTTTTATTGTTTTTCTTTTTTTATTTTTTTAAAAAATGCAAATAACATGAAAATTAATAAAAAAATAAAAAATAAAAAAATAAAAAAAAGAAAAAATACTAACCCCTTTTTTTTCCTTATCGTGTCCGGATCGTGCGCCCTCTCCGCACGTGCTTCCTCGTCGCTTTCATCTGCTACTACTACAGCCAGCTGTCTCTCCCTTCACAGCCAGCTGCCTTCACACTGGCCTGCAGCTTCGCAGTTGCTTCAATGCCGGCCAATTGGCTGAAGCCTTCCTTCTTCGCTCGCCTTCTTTTCCACTTGTCCGCATCTGCTTCTCAGCTGGTGCAGGTGCCTGCGCTTCTTCGCTTCCTCCTTGCTACAGCCACTGCCTACAGCCGGCCACTTCCTCTTCTACGGCCAACCCTTCAGCACCCCGCCTCCCCTCTACTCTTTCTTCTGCAGCCACCGCTTTCGCTTTCTTTTGCTTTCGTCTCGCTGACGCCGCTGCGCCCCGCCGACCACCTTAGTCTTACGCCTTCTACACCGGCCTCTCCTCGCCTTCCACACGGCCTCCTACGGCAAGCTCACCACCGCCCTTCTCGCCTCTGCTCTGCAGTCGCCTTCGAACCAGTCAGCCAACAGCCGCCTAGCCCTACGCCACCTTCGCAACCGCCCTTCTCGCCTCTGCTCTGCAGCAGCTGCCTTCGAACCAGTCAGCCAATAGCCGCTTAGCCCTATGCCACCTTCGCAACTGCCGCTCTCTTTCCACGTTGACGCCCGGCCGGCCTTCGTCTCCTACGTTGGCCACTCTACAGCAGCAGCCGCCTTGGCTTCTTCTTTCTCTTCGCCGCCTCACAGCTGCAGCAGTCGCCTTACCACCTTGCGGCCAGCGCCACTCACCGTCTGAGTCGCCTGGGCCTTCTTCACTTTTTTTATTATTTTTTACTAATTACATGTTAGCGAAAAGCATGAAAGCATGAAATGACAAAAAACAATGAAGGTAAGCCTAATGAACGGTACTTGAAAAAGCATAAAAGCAATAAAACATAAAAAACAATGCGAGAGAAACCTCAACCGCTCAATGGGTTTTTCTTATACTAACCTTATCCACTCACACCGGGATCGCACACCCGAACTTAACCTAATCACTCAATGGTTTTGCAACCAAAAGAGAAAATAGTGGTGGTTTACACACACTCTCAACCGGATTTGAGTCTTCTCCCCAGCAGCGGCGCCAATGGAGAGACGGAAAACTCTCTCACTTGTAGCAAGAGTAGCATGATCCATGTGTAGCTCAATCCAATGGGATTTGCATCCCTTTCGGAGCTAGGGATTCAACCCGTACCGGTGCACAAAAGCTTATCCACAAATGGAGAGAATGCTAAGAATACTACTACCATTGACATAGACTTAACACACACACAAGCTCAATCTTGCCATAACTCATTCACTCATCAGACCACTCATTCATGCATCCAATACAAGAAGAAAGCTAAGCTAATGCATACACAAGCTCAAAGCATACTTCATTCTCAAGCACTTACTTCCCTAGCATGCACACAAACCTTGAAGCTATCAACAAAGAAACATGCACACTAGAGAATAGACATGAGAAGAGAGACAAACATCAACTCATTGCATTGAATTAAAAAAGAACATTGCTCATACAATAATGTAGATGGGGAGAGAGAAGAGCTTGCACCTCTATGGAAAAAAGAGGGAGAGCTAGTTTCAAGAGAGCTCAAACATGAGTTTAGTCCAATGTGTCCATAAGCTCTTAAATGAGCCACTTTTTATAAAAAAAACTCTAAAACTCCCAAATCTTCCCATGTGGGATTATTCTTAAGCCCACTCCCACACTCATCTACAACTTGGAACTCTTTACAAGAGCCCTAAATAAGCTCATCACGCAACAGGTTTCTTTATTGATGTCATTTCACATGATAGGTGTAGACAAGCTAGTTTTTCTCTAGTTGATTTGCCTGGGACCACTTCAGCAAACGGATACTAAGCCCATATTTTTGAAGTGTTTACGAGACTTTTGGCTCTATTTTTTAGAGTTTAATGCGAGCAACACTTTGCTTGTGGATGATACACGCTACAAGAACATGCTAAACCCATGGCAGTGTTGCATATGTCCTCCATCTTCTGATTCCTGAGGATGATGATCAAGACCCCAATTATCTCACTGTCACTTTACTCCCTTGGCTGGCAAGATGGAGTGTCTCTGAAAATCCCAGCCAATATGCAATCAAGAATATGTTGTACAACCCCAACGACACCTTGTCCAGCAGTGTGATTGAGTATCACAATAGCTTTAAAAAACCAAGGACCATGAAGCTTTGAAAGAACTTATGATGTATTAGGGTTGTGGATATACATATAGGTATCAGGGTTGTCAGAATTCCCATACGAATCAACTTTTATCATACAGCTCATAAGGCTGGTATCATACAATGTCGAATTATCATTTTTTTTGGGTGATATATTTGTGGTAGTGTTTTAACTTTGCTGACTCTAATTTTCTATGTTTTTTAAAAGAAACCATATTTTATGGTATCCCACATTCTAGTTATGCAAATTTATCTAATTTTGAATGTAAGTGTGCTGAAGGTGAGCAAGTGTGCTCAAGGCAGATTGATAGCCTACTTGTGTATATTTCTATGCTAAAATTATGGTATGCTACACAGGTATGGTATGGTTATGCAGGTATGGTATGTTATGCAAGTATGGTATGGTATGGAAAAGAGCATGTAGGTGCATGTTTAATCTTATGTTATGGAGCAATTGCTCAAAAGAGAATTTAGACGCGGTGTTGTCTGCTTGTTTTCTAGATATGGCATTAGATACCTTTATTGACAAGTATGCATACAACATGTGCAAGATAGCTTCCTTCACTCTAAAGGATGTCCCAGGTGTGCCTAGGTCACCTGACAGGGAGAAATTACCCTTAAACAGTGGTATATAGCAGAGATGCGACAAACATGACCTGCATTTGGGCTATATTATAGTAGAGATGTGACATACATGACTTGCATGTACACTAACTCATTTGGGATATATTATAGCAGAGATGTGATAGACATGGCCTGCATGTACACTAACTCATTTATGCTAAAATATAGTACAGATGCTAGTTATATTGTTGTCCTGTTCGGCAACCATGTCAAACATTTAAGTCATGACTACACCTACGTGACAGACATGACCTGCATGTACACTAACTCATTTATGCTATATGCTATATCCTATATGCTAAATGCTATATAGCACAGATCTGTAAAATATAGCACAGATGGTATCTATATTGTTGTCCTGTTTGGCAACCATGTCAAACATTTAAGTCATGACTACACCTATGTGACAGACATGACCTGCATGTACACTAACTCATTTATGCTATATGCTATATAGCACAGATCTGTAAAATATAGTACAGATAGCCCTTAGTATGCCAATTGACCTTGTCGGCTTCCCCTTTGAAACCCTAGTGCTAGATAGTTTTGACCACTGCTTCCTTAATAAAGGTGAAAGTTCTAAGAGTTGTGGAAAACTTATGTCCATCACCTAAATCTTTCACCAAACTGTACGACTCATGGCCTTGCCCTAACGGGAAATCTCCTATGGTAATCTTCCATCATGGCTTAATCTTCCTTGATTTCTTATGTCTCTTACTCGAATCTCCTACTTCCTTCTTGGGCTCCCTAGGCTCTCTAGGGGTCTCCTCTTGCTCATCTGAATCGTCATGATTATAGCTTCCCTAGGTCCTCTTTACTGCAGGCATTACCTCGATCTCCTTCTTCTTTTCCTTGGGTAGAATCTTGTCCACGCAAACCTCCGCCAAGGGCGGCGGTGGTGGAACTGGGTTTGGTGGGACGGGTGGTACAACTGCTATTGGCTGTGCTTGGGGTGGCCTAGCCATAAGAGGGGGTCTTGGGTACATTCCCCTGGGCATGGGCCCACCTTGATCTCTCCTAGGATATGGAAAATTGTGCATTCTGTGCCCGTCCTCTCCGCAATTATAACAATGATACCCTTGATTTTGTCTATGCTGTCCTCTACTGTTTCCCTCCCTAGGTGGATTTAGTCTTTGAATTAGATTTAACATAAGGTGTTCTATTTGGCGCCTAAGTCTAGCCAAGGTATCTTCTTGTAAGTTTCCCATAGGAGGTGAAACCTATTGAGTTGGGATGGTTTGACCCTCGTGCATACCCTCTTCTCTAATTCTCTCCCTAGTCTCTACTTCCTTTTTTGCTTGATAGGTGAGCTTCCTCTCCTTGTCTCTTTCTATGCCAAGTGTCTCCTCAAATGAGGGTGGAAATTTTGCTTCTACTTCTCTCTCAACAGGGCATAAAGGCCAGCTATAAATCTATCCCGCTTAAAGAAAGCGGGGGCCACCACTCCCTCTGCTAAGGATCGGGTCCATCGCGTCCATAGCTCCTGAAATTTTGACTCATAGTGAGCAAAATCTGAGAGACTCAACTGTCAATGTTGAAGGAGTAACTTCCATACCCCTTCGAGAGTATCCCCCCTTCCGAACCGAACTAAGAAAGTCTGTGTGAGGACATCCCAATCCTCCCTAATGGCTAGGGAAAAACTATTATACCACACCTATGCCTCTTCCTTCAGCACAAGAGGGAAGCACAAGAGGGAAAGCCCTAAGCTTCACCTCATTGGAATCCCTAGATATACCATCTCCAAGTTTTCCAAGAATTCTCTCGCATTTTGGTATGTTCGCCCAAGGAAATTTGGGAAACTTACGGCCATAGTGTTGCCAAGCTCACTAAACAACTCAATAGATGGATTAGTACAATATGAAAATGTAG
Organism: Cibotium barometz; assembly: GCF_041138505.1. Taxonomy (NCBI): domain Eukaryota; kingdom Viridiplantae; phylum Streptophyta; class Polypodiopsida; order Cyatheales; family Cibotiaceae; genus Cibotium; species Cibotium barometz. The sequence goes on along the minus strand of NC_141080.1, from coordinate 46,627,110 downwards.
ACATCAAATGTTATCCTGTAGTTAATTGTAGGCAAAATGAAACGTGCTATCGATGCATTTATAGCCACTAAAGAGGACTCACCAAACAAATGTCGAATACGTTGTTGAAACAAGAATTTGGTGCTAGTAACAATATGAATGGATTGCCTAGATGTGGGACAAAATGGGGTACTCAAAGGATGACGTCTTTGGTCCATACATGTTAAAGAAATGCAATCTTTTTTCTTTTTTTTTTCTTTTTTCTTTTTGGAAAGGTTACAAAAATGCTTGAAATGGAATGGATACAACAAAAACTAACCTACGTGCTCCTCGTCTTCCTCAATCAAAACATGAGTGAAATTAGGGCAAACAAGAGGTGTTGGGACATGCATGCGAGCTCCTATGTTGCGTGGAATTGGACCTTTGTAAATGAGTGGATCAACTAATGCTCAGCTATGCCCTCTCAGCTAGGGAAAAATATGTGGACTTTATGAACCAAGGGTCACAGAGGCCTGGAAAGTATTTGTGTGGGATTGAGTTGAGCTTTGCTTGTCTATCAATGTGTCCAAGTATTTGGTGACTTGTGTACGTTACATGTGGTATCAGAGTAGTATTTCTGACCTTCGATAAAACCTAATTGTATGTGGATTTTGACCTTGGGAAATTTTGTTGGTGGTTCATAAGATGGAGACTTGGAACCGTATACCAAGTTTCTCATATTCCACTTGATGTTTCAAAGTGCATCTGATTCACCAGGCTATAAGGTACGTAACCGGATGATGCGCATAGCCAACAAGCTACCATATCACTATTACAATGGATAATTTTACAGATGAACACATCGAGATTATTGGGATCAAGGAGAATACTTTGTAATTGATACAGACCAGTTGACAACCCTTAAACAAAACCTAAAGAGGATGAAAATTGCAGAAAAGCTAAAGGTTATTCATATATATTGGTTCCAGAGAACAAAGAAGCTCAAATCATTATTGACGGCAAGTCGATTTCTTAGGACAAGTAGGTCTATGATCGAGCAACAAAGATCCTTCATCCTCACCGTGTTGTATTTAGAGATCTTCCACTCCCAAGAATCCAATGATTTCCTTTTGAGTATTGGGTATTGGAGAGTAGCTTAGGAGCACCCTTTTATACTGATCTTTTTATCAGGTAACATTTTTCCAAGGAGGTTTTGGGCGAATACTTTTTGTAAAGGGGTTCAAAGTCAAATATATGTATATATATTTTGAGATGAATAAAGATGAGTGTTTTTCCTAAGAATTTTTCTCTGAGTATTCCTTGAGTAGTTTTGAACTAAGAAGTTAAATGAGCAGTATGTAAGCATAAGTCTTCATAATAAATAAGCCGTGAGAATCTCTAAAATGTTCGTATGTGCTTAGATGCCAATAAATCCAGCTGTGATTACTACCGGAGTATACATCGAGATCAAAGAGAAGAAGCTCTCATTAAAGTAGGCCCAACCACCCTCATTCAATGGAGAAGGTCCAAAACTTGAGTAAGATGCAAAAGTTTGGGTTGAGGCCATGTCAAACTACTTCTCAACTGTTGGAACTACACCCACAAACCAATCCCCAGTGGGCCTAACTGCACACCTTATGATGCTCTTTGCACTCACCAAATCTGAGGGCAAATGGAGGAAGTTACCTGTGTAGCCCTGCGGCGCTGTGCTGAGGCTCCCACCTGCTCTGATACAAGTTGTGAGAGCTGTGCGGTGCGTGGTGTGTGCGCGAAAAAGGAGATGACAACACAAGGTTTTGTGGTGCCCTAGCTCACAATGTATGAGCCACACCTTATTGCTCTATCACTAAAAGAATGAGTATAGAGTGTACACATGTATTAGGGTTAGTGAGTTAGATGGGCGGGCGGCCACTTTGGCCTTTACCCCAACATGGCCTTGGGAGCACTGTTCTTCCCTTGAACCAAAATATCCCAATTTTGCTTATTTCTGTAAGTCAATGTTCCATTGGCACAATGGATACTAGCTGAGTTTGCTGTGAGCCAATCCATTCCCAATATCCCATCATACATTCCTATGGGTAAGGTTCTAAAGAATGCAGAAGTAGGATTTCCCCCCAATTTGAAGTTTAAATTCCCTACAGCATAACGAGATAGAACTTTCTTCCCATTTGCTAATAACTCAACCACTAAAGGTTTGATTTTAATCTGATTCAGGCCCAATTTCCTCAAACATCTAGGGGATAGAAAAGAGAGTGCTACCATAATCAATGAGAAGTTGAAACTCGGTACCTTGATGATTTGCGGGAGTTTGAATCACTGCAAACTGTTGACGAGCCCATGGATTATTAATGGCCGCATGTAAAGTGACCCTTTCATAAGCTTCATTCTCCAGGGTTGGTTCAACAATGGCTTGGGCATGTGCAACCCGGCCTCTTCCTCTTCCTTGGGCTCTGGCTACTCTTCCACGGCCTCTGCCTTGGCCTCCACCACGTCCCCCATTTCGTCCGCCTTGGGGATTCTGCACAGCTCATTCGCTCGGCATTAGGGGCATTGCCAATTGCTACAACCTATCTTGCGAGTCTAGGACATCGATTTTTACTGATAATGGCCTAGCTCATTGCATTCGAAACATCTTACATTTTCCATAGACCGATTCACAACATTTGCTGCTCTTGCTTGCATTCTGGGAGGTTGTCTGAAAAAGGTTTGACGGTTGTTCTGTTTACCTCCAGTATTCACAGTGGCATTCGTCCGTCTTCAATTATTTTGAAGCCTTACTTACAAGTGTCTTAGCACGGATTAGAGCATCGTGCAGAGTTGTAGACCTCATTGCCTCAAGCCTAGTAATAATATTCCTCCAAGGTTGAAGTCTGCCGGACGTAAATCAAAGAATTCATTCATCTTTAAGGCTCTGTGGGCAGGAGGAAGGTATCTCTCTTCTTCACATCTTCCCATTCTTGCACATTCTCGTTAACTCCAGCATCCTTGCAATGCTACTTCCACCACATTTTTGCATCATCGACCAGCTTAAACATGCCCAACATGGCACGATTTCCATCAAAAGTATGAGCTGTGTTAAAATAGTGGTCCATGGATTCGATCCATACCTCAGCGTCTCTCTCAACGTATTTCCCTTCACCCTTGAAGGTAGGATGTTGCATCTACTTGAGGAGAGGCTTCTTCTCCTGAGCTTCCGAATAGAGAGCCATATTCTGATAAAAATGATTTCATCGATTGATACTGTATATTATTTCACTTAAAATTTTTAAATACCATAGAGCAATGAGTCAAGACAAATTTCCATAAAATATCTAACTTATTTATATACAAAATCCAAGCTGAAGCATACTACTTAGCATTACAAATATCTATACATCTTCATCATCCGTAGAAACCTCTGGATGATCATCATTGTATCGATGGAATTTACAAGCCTTTATTTTTCTAAACTTAGGAGGATCTCCTATTGGTTCCAAGATATGATATTAAAAGAGAATCCCTGCACCAGAATTCCTGCATGTAGCATCTCCATCCTTCACGTAGGTAAGGATGTGGTGGTCCTGTTAGAGTATCTAGGACAGACACCATTGATTCACGAAATGCCAAAGAAGAAGACTTCCATGCTGCCAGAAACATAATCTGGAAAATCATAAACTTTGAGAATTCCTCATGGGAATTTTCCTAGGCAAGGAAATTAATTTTTGATTAGAATTTTAACTTGACGAATCAATACACACTTCATATAGAGACACAGAGAAGTAGGCAACTGATCACTTTATTCAAATATTTACAAGCTACCAGACATTTCTGGTTTAGCCTTATACAAAATCTCAAATATATTCATCCTCTACATCAATGTCAGGATGATCATCTATATAACAGTAGTATTCACATGCTTTGACCTTTTTGAATGTAGGAGGATATTTTTTTGGTTCCAACACACGATACACTCTCAGGAGTGCTAGAAGATCTTTGGTAATAGTAGTTGGCATAGCTCTTCTCCCAAAGATAGCAATACGGTCCCGCAATAAAACCGTGAGTACCTACTCATATACCCAGCAATTCAGAGAAACTTCTTTCCCAGCGTTAGTTATCTTTTTAGCCAAATCTGTCGCCCAGAAAGTAAAGATAGGAATAATTTTTAGGCTCTCAGCCCACTTTATTCGACGACGTAAGTCTAGATCAACATGCTCGACCACATTTGCCCTAATGAAAAAATAATATACATCCTGATACCACCAGTTTATATAAAACCATCGGGAAGAAACTGGATCTAACTTGGGTAACACTAAGGAGTTCAAAATGCTCATCATTTTCTCGCAGAACTCAAGTGATGGTGAATCACAGGTTGTCAGGAACATAGTTTGAAATAGGACAAACTTTAGATAAGGGTCCATTTCACCCTGAAATCAATCCAAGAAACCATTTTTCCTTAAGACAGATAACACAATCACTTTATGTATAAATAAATTTTCAATTCAATTTCAATTATGCTTGGTAGCTTTTTGCCTTCCAAGTACCATAATTACATATAGCAGCTACCCGCCACATCAATCTTCAACAGTTACTCACTGTTCCAATATGTAGCAGTTACCCACTATGTTCAAAAACATTGCAGATTTCCATTCATGAAAACAAAGCACTTACTTACTGCAACAACCATAGCAGTTACCTAATGTATTAAGAAAACAGTTTATGAGAATCGAGTAATTTGACCATGCTCTGATACCACCTGTGATGTCCCCAACCCGATTGGTTAGAGAACATTTGATGGATACTAAGATAATCTTGAAATCCAGTGGACGACACTCGGTCCTCGCGTCGATTTTGAAGATACGAGCCAAAGGAGTCTAATCCTAGTTCCATCTAATTTTCTAGCATAGTCTCCTAGAGCCCATATTCGTCTACTTCCCATCTACGCATTTGCTCATGCATCACAGGCACGGGGTCGCAGAGGTACTTCACCTTAATCAAAGATCAACTCGGCTCCCCGAGGCTCAAAGCTGATTTTTGGTTAAGGTGACACCCTTGGTTCAAAGTTGGATCTCGACTCCCCGAGGCGGCGAGATCCGTCTATCCCCCAAGGTGTGGTTACTTACTTCTACTGTTTCCTAGTTATAAATTATTTGTGGAAGCCACGCGACTGATCGCGTCCACCCAACCATAGATAGCTACCGTCAGGGTAGTCTACCTCCCGCTTCCCGTGTTCTAATCCATTTGCGTTATCTAATTACAACCACATTGTTGAACACAGAAAGACAAGTTCCTTAATTATTTTCCAACACTTTGTTTGTTAAACAACCCTTCAATCAGATCCTTTCCAAACAGTGGAATACATTTCTTTCACTTTAACATAGCAACACTTGAATAAAACAATTGTTGTTTATATACATTTCATCCAGAGCCCCACCGATTGAACGTCTTTATTTACAATCACTTGTTGCTTACCCAGCTAACAAGTATGTCAGATTTATCTAGAATATCTGACTCTCGACTCATGCCTGAGTGAGACTCTCGCTCTGGCTAACCACCAGGAGGAGGTACCAAGGAATCATAAATGAGCGTCAGCTTGGTAGGGTTCAACTTTTCACCATCTGTCTTCGTACCTTGGAAAAATAGACAGCTCATCTGCCCACAGTCTAACCGACCCATCTGTGGTACGGTAAATCGGGCTAACCACCCGGCATTGGGCTAACCACCCAGCATCGGCTACCCACCGGCATCGGACTAACCACCCGGCATCGGGCTAACCACCTGGTGTTTCCATAGAGGCCTTCTGCCTTCAACTGATGTCCGTCTAAACACAACCATAAATATAAATGAGCCTTTATCCATCCAAAAACCCATGATTTTTGCCATACAAACTTAACTGGCAAACATATGGAAAACATTCTTTTGAAATAAAATTGAAAACATATGCCGTAGTTTCCGCTTTGACTGAGTCAAGTTCTTTCTCAGTCCATTTTTTCTTTATGGATTTCTAAGGTTAAAACTTGGACTTGCATTTATGCAGTGTTAAATTATTACTGGAATAGTTATTTTAAGGATTAACCTCTGATGTTGCTCGGGCAACCGTCCAAGCATGATTCTCCTCTTCATGCTGCTCCACGGCTGGGGCCTTCCCTTTCTCTTCCGCCAACAACCTTTCGTGCTCCCGGCTCGTCCCAGCTTCATCGGAGTTTTGGGATGCTCGAGCTACTACTTAAAGAAGAAAAAAAATCCTTATTTCTCACTTGCTTTTAAAAAAATCTACTTGATGGTGCCTTGAGGCTAGTGTAACATCAAGTAATGATGGATAATTCTAAACAAAAAAACCATTGGAGGTATGGTCTCCCATTTAATGCCTTCTTTGATGCGGGAATTGAGTTAATTTCTTCCCTAACATCAATTTTTTTTCTTAGAAAAACTTTATCCTTAGGTTTATATGCTTAATTATGTTAATTTTCAGCTTTTTAATGCCTTTTTCCTTAATTTCCTGCATTTTCCCTAGAACTGCCTTAGTTAAATAATTGCTAAAATTCAAGAAAAATTTCTTGTAATTCCATTTTTCCCTTAAGAATTTTATGATGTAAGCACCTTAGCAATGGTAAACTCAATGCATCCCCTAGTTACTTCCCTTGAGGATAGCGCTTCTAAAGGAGAAATTGCAGGGCTCTCCCTCCCCGGGGGCAAACAACTTCTTGCTAAGATGTTTGCAGATGATTCTCTCCTTTTTGTCAAAGCTCAGGCAGATATGTTAAGGAGGACACTTGAAATCGTACAGATGTTTGCCACAGCCTCAGGTTCAAAATGCAACATTGAAAAATCAAGATTGGTATCTCTAACAGAAAGGGAGTCATTCAATCCTGCTGATTGGTCAGGGGAGGTTATTTCAAAGGGGTCAGTATTCCGTCATTTAGGAGCCCCTCTGGGAGTGGATGTCTCCACCAAGCAAAGGTTTCAATGGGTCATGGAAAAGATTCAGACTAAGATGAGAAGATGGGAATGCACACTTCTTCCTTTTCATAGTCGAGTAAAGGTAGTTAACTCCTTTATGATCCCGTACGTATCGTTCTAGTTACCACTCTTGAAGCTACTTAAGTGTAATTGGAAAGATTTTTTGAAACCAATCAAATGATTTCTATGGAAGAACAATTTGAAGACATCCCGCCCATGGCAATGGGGGAAGTGGGAATGGATTGCTAGACCTAAGGAGCAAGGAGGCTTGGGAATTATAAACCCAATAGTGCACGCTGAAGCTATGTGCTCTAAATTTGTCGTCTGCCTTGCAAATCAAAGCCAAGATTGGGCCATCATGCTGTTGGATACACCAATGACAAGATCCTAGCACCTCCTTGGGCCACTTTCAAAATTGGAGAATGTGCAGGGGAGCTGATTTGAAAATGCATCAAGACAGCATCAACGCTAGAATGGGGAGAGGTGGTTCGCTACTGCAAAAACTCTAGCACTCACTGGTCTCCATGGCTCTCCCCCATTGGAGGATGGACTTTGAATGACTTCTGGCGGGAGGTTGCTAGAAAGCTTAATAATAAAGGTCTTACTAAATTGGCTCATGGGATGTCTCCCGATGTTGTTGGAAAGAAGTTGACCTACTAATAGAGCAATTTAGGCTTACGCTCAATGAAAGGCTGCTAATTAATAGGATTTTAGAGTATCTTTACAAATCTCCACAGCCAACATGTACTTCAGAGCTAGATTGGAAAGCTTGGAAGTGGCCCACAGGAGGGAGGTTTGAGCTACCCTGTACTAGGGGACTTATAACAAACTTATGTTTAGGACCTCTCATTAAAATATGGAGGACTAACTGGACAGAGTATAAATGGTCCTGGTGTACAAGCAATATCTGGCTCACAGCTTGGCCTACTCGTATGAAAGTCTTTGTCTGGAAGGTTCTCTGGGGAGCAATTCCAACTGGTAACAAAATTCAACTTAGAGGGATTGGAAGTGCCATTTGTTCAGGATGTAAAGCAACAGTGGAAGATCCCCCACATCTTTTTAAGGAGTGCCCGGCCGCTAGGGGCCTGCCCACGAAACTATGTAAATGGATACACAGAATGTGGAACATACTCTTTTTTCGAAATGACTTGGTTCTGGGTGGCAGAAGGATTCAGAACCCAATCATTCTTACATGCATTCAAGTTGTTCGGTACTGCTATCTTAGCCAGATATGGAAAGTAAGAAACCTATTTCCCTGGTAGCCATGTATTCAAATGTACTTTGAATGTATTTTTGTTCCCTCAAGGTATCTGTAATGCTTGAGGAGCTTTGTAAAGTTTTTGGGGTTTAATTCATTTTACAGCTCACAGTTGTGAGCATGGCCAAAAAATAAATAAATCTAAAATTAACACATCATATTCAAAAACAAGAACAAAAGATTATTTCCACCTATAATATAGCTGATTAATAGGTGTCCAAAATATCATGATACACATGAAAAAGAACCATTAAATATCTCCCCTAATTACTATTCTTAGATTGCCACTTTGGTCTCCATATCTTGAGGCCAACTCCTCAAACGTTTTCAACTCAGCCTGTGAGACATTGTCAATTTTTCCTGCTCCATTTTCTTAGAGAGTGCTTGGGTGATTTGCACCTACCAACCAAATTGAATTATAGTTTCAAACAAATGTAAACTAACAAAATGAAGTGAAAGAAATCCTTTTGTGTACTTATTTATTATTTTAGGCTATCAATCTTCTATCCTTGTGTGGTAAATCTTTCACAAAGTCTTCATAATTGGTCACACAAATATTTGCACAATTTATTATCTCAACTCTCAATGCACTTGTATTCAAACTACATAAAAATCAACATAGATGTCTTGGACTTATAACAATCTAGCAATCATTCTAAGATTTAATTGTTGACGACTTCAAAAAAGTGAGAAGCTCTTACAAGTTTATGCACTGGAGATCTGTAAGCAAAGAAATATCTAGAAGCAAGATTGATAATTGTGCATAGAACTCAACAATGCTTTGATCTTGTATTCTTGAATCTCTCCTTTATTATGTAGTCCAAGCAACCATGCAATGATTACCTTCCCACACATAAAACATTCTACCACACACAAATTTCAGCTCATCCTTTCCCTCGAGATCCTTCTAAAAATCTTTATTCACCTCATGTCAATGGTTATACCACTTTGACATAATGTCATCAGATATCCATGAATCCTCTTTAGAGATACTCCAAAGAGACACAATCAATGCACCCTTTTCGGCCACATATCCCTCCTTCGTTCACAAAGGCTATCTTAAGACCCAAGAGCTCATCTTTCAATCTTGTAACTCTAGCATGGGTAATGGACTTACATAGAGGAAGAATGGGAGGACATGTGAAATAACTTATCATCCTAGTCTTCTACATTATGTCCTCCCCTCTATCTAGGTAGATTTTTTTCTCCTCATCACAATCCTCCAATGAACCAAACTAAGGCTACACAATATAAGGTATGATTCTCATGCTAGCCTCTTGAGGTGCAAGCAAAGTATCCATGTCTTGAGTAACTACTGTAGACTCACCTTTAAGAGACTGACTATTCCCTTCTAATCCATGCTCTTCACCCTCTTGACACGTTGTTCCCTCCACCATGCTAATACGATCAAATTCCTCTCTAGATGTAGAGGAAGACTCCACCTCCACCTTGACTACCACTACTCCTCAAGCTCAGTGGGTTGCAAAAACATTCACAATACCACATCATATGAAAATGCCAGCTAGCCCCCGCCACCCCCCCTGTGGCCTCGCCCCACGGCAGCACACAAGTAGGTTTACAACATCAAATTTAATGGCAAATAGAAGAAGCGGTACTAGGACATCTTAACAACGACATGAAGTTTTACAACATACTAAATATTCAATGGCATTCATGATTATTTACAACATCAAATGACCCATTCATGAGCTATTTGAGAGAGGCTGTGTTGGTGTAGGATCCCTTAAGGAGCCATGAGAGGGCTTTAAAAAAAAATAAAATCCTTTGATATGCTCAGGCATTTCACATCTACTAACTCAAATTTTATTAAAGCCTAAGGGAAGCTACCTCAACATAGCCTCCCTTTGGTAACCCATGCGTGGGTTTTTTCAATCATACAAGGTTCACTTTTGGAGGCTCGCAACAACAAGTTATATACAAATTTCCACTTTAATTCCCACTTCGCCGACTATGGCATCATGATATATATAATTTTCATCTCTTATCCCATTTTGAAATATGCAATTGAGCACCGTAATTACTATCTTTATCTATGACAATAGAAGTACTAGCTACATTAATAGAGAGAGAGAGAGAGAGAGAGAGAGAGAGAGAGAGAGAGAGAGAGAGAGAGAGAGAGGGATTTGTAATTATAAAAAACATCCCTTACATGGGGTGTCTGAGAGAGGTCGTGCCAGTGCACCAACCTCTCGCAGATAGCCTGTGTAAGGGTTTGTCTGTGTGCATGAGAGAGAGAGAGAGAGAGAGAGAGAGAGAGAGAGGCCATGCCAATGCACCAACCTCTCTCAGATAGCCCATGTAAGGGTTTGTCTATGTGCATGAGAGAGAGAGAGAGAGAGAGTGAGAGAGAGAGAGACAGAGAGAGAGAGAGACACTAATTTCTTGTGTGCAATGTGCTCAAGAGAGACATAAAGAGATATTTTCCCCTGTGCCCACACATTGTGTGTGTGTGTGTGTGTGCAATGTGCTCAAGAGAGACATTGATTTCTTGTGTGCAATGTGCTCAAGAGAGACATAAAGAGATATTTTCCCCATAGGCCTTATTCATGATGTTGAACATGATGAAACTTTCACTTTGTACCTATAAGTGTAGAGGATAAAATCGGCAATCCTATCTCTCCCTCATAGTGCTGTTTTTTTTCATGGCCCTGTTACCCATTTTAAAGTGCTATCATCTTGTGAAGTTTTGATGTGATTGAAGCCTAGAATGGTCATTAGATAGCTTTTTTACGCTTCTTTGCACGAATCTTGGTAAAAAGGTCAAACCATGGTGTTTTTGATGTCCATTTAAGTAGCTACTTCATAGATAAGCTGCCCCACATGTGCTTGATGTAGCCATGATGTCACAGTCCCATGCATAGAAGAAAAGATAAAATCGGCGATTTTATCTCTTCCACACAGTGGCCTAATCAAATTTTTCCCAGATATGGCTTATCTGGTCTCATTAGATCTCAATTCTATGTCCCGGCTCAGACGGTTCCTCATTTGGAGTCCAGACGATCCTGTTAGCTCCAATTGGCCAAACCGCTAGCACGTTTCATAAGTGAATTTTTCAACATCCTCGAAACGAGTTGTCCCATTTGTTTGCCTTAGTATGTAGATTCGGTGTTTTCCCCCACCTTGGTGTTCTGAGCTCATTTGCGTGCTGTTTTTAATTTTTGAGTTATTTTAATGAGAAAAATAGTAGAAATAGGAGAAAAACAAAAAATTTTCCCAAATGCTCGCCGAAAAATATCAATAATTACCCAAAAAGTAATCATAATATGACGCACTGAATGGTATCAAAATCCTGCTTATTGGACTTGCTTTGACGTCCAAAATTTGACTTATTTGTTACGAACTAATAGTAAAAATGCTATGTACAATGCTATATACATAAGATGCACACCTAGGTGGTTTGTTAAAAAGATTGCAAAAGCAAACACAAAAACATTAAAGTTGCGCAATGAAAACAAAGCCCATTCTACAGTTAATTTGTTCGTCTTAAAGCTCCTGATTCTAGCATAGGATGCCATCTTCCCCACACCTATTGCAGTGGCCGTCCCAGGTTGTTGATGGTGGAGTAAAATAGACTTATCCTGTGTGCTTACAGCATAGTTACACATCACCGGTTAGGACATATGCCTAAATTTCCCTGTGGTGGCATTAATTTAGTATCTTCTCTCTTCTCTCTCCTCTGGCTCCAATACTTCTCTCTCCTTTCTCTCCTATGCTCTCTATCTCACCCCCATCGCTCCCTTCTTAGCCTCTCTCCTCTCATAGACTCTGCCCTCTCTCCCTAGCCCCCCTCTCCCTAGCCCTTCCTTCCTTGGACAGCAGCACGTAGAGAGAGGGCGGAGAGAGAGAGGGGGGGCACAAGAGAGGGGGTGCACATGAGGAGAGAGTGGGCAAGACATTGGAGACAACAATGATTTTTCTTTTTCATGTTTGAAAAAAAGAATGTTTGAAATCTTTGAAATGATTTTTTTTCAAACTAATTAAATGTTTTTTTCAAACTAATTAAATGTTTTTTCTCTACCATGCAGGCCTGAAAATGGAAGGCTGCCCTTGAGTTTCCTTGAGAAGACCAAAATCAAGGCTGGCCTTCGGGCTAGAAACCAATCATCTCTTTAGCCCTTCGGCTTGCACTTTGGATTCAACGAGGGCCTTCGTGAAACCTAGCTCATACTCTTAGCCCTTCGCCATGCAACCTAAACTTGCATCGGCTTCTAAAGTTCTTTGATTGCTAGACGAGGACCAAAATGGTCGAGTCACAAATTACAATGCAAAACTTGCATCGGCTTCTAAAGTTCTTTGATCACTAGACGAGGACCAAAATGGTCGAGTCACAAATTACAACGCTAAAGCTTTATGCACATGAATACTTGTGTATGTTAATAACTTCAAGATAATGAACAACTTTATGCACATGAATACTTGTGTATGCCATTGCTGCTTGAAGCCTTCAAATTTCAGCACTGTCCAGGACCATTACTAGTTGGAGGAAAGGACTGGACTTCAGGTTGTAGTCACACCAGAGCGGTTATTTTCTCACAAAACCGTCCAAAAGGTAAGGCGATTGCTGCTTCTTTTCTCTCTTTAATAACAGCGGGGTTTTTCTTGTTTTTTTAATTCTATATGCTAAGCTTTTTTTTAAAAAGAACATGCGTCGATGTCTCCTCCTTCTGGGCGGTGCCGTGTGTCAGGCATGTGTCCTTCTTCTTGTCTCTCTCCCGAGTCACTACCTAGGCGCCGAGCGGTGCTTTCTCTCTCTCTCACACTGAATTTCTCTCTGAATGAGCCCTCTCTCTCTCTCGCTCTCTCTATGTGTGTGTGTGCGCGCGCACGATTGTGCGATCTCCAGGACTCTGACCTCTCTATAGGAGGAAGCTATCAGCGAGTCAGCGACGATGGGACGCACGATGAGAGAGAGAGAGAGAGAGAGAGAGAGAGTAATGCATTGGAGGAGACAGTCTGACAGGAGATAGAGCACCCCCTTTAATTGAAACCGGCCTTAAAGGTGAACTCCATCTCTCCTGTGTGAGCCGCGTTGGTGACTTGATTGCTTTCAGTTTTCAGTTCAGTTGCTGTTTTTGCAAAGTCCTCCACTATATATTGTGATTACAGTTGCGTATAGTGGTTTGAGCTTTGTTGGCTGTGGTTCTCTGCTCTGTTCTCCCAAAGCTTCATTTGGTTCGAAAATAACGTGTTTGTGTAAATAGGAATAATTTATTAGGCTATTTCTAACCTCATCATATGTAAGCGCTTAGGGTTAGCTCCTTGTAGAGAAAGGGTGAGTACTAACGTGGATTACTTAGTTTACTCTCTTTTCAACATTTAATGAGTCTATTGCTTTTGATGTTCAGATTCTCTTTCTTGAAGTGATTTGTGACAGCTGGTTTGATGAAGAAAGCAAGAGTGAGTACTTCCTTTAGCTTCTGAAGTCACTGTTATATAATTGTTGCAATGAGGAGTACACATGTAGTGAAGAAGACTTTCTCTTCTAAAGCTCTTGAGGTTCTGCAAGAACCTTTGATGTCTCAAGCCGTTTATTATGGCGCCATTCAATCCACCCCAAAACTCATTGAACCCTTTTCTTACAAGGTGTTTCAGCTCTCTGATTTCTGGAAAAAGGTCAAAGACACCTGTGAGGAACACATTGTTCAACTTCTATCATTGTCTCCGAAACTAAGCGCGATCATGTTGTTGCCACTCCGGTGGTGCACTCGGAACGTGTCTTGGTGTCTTTTTTCTGTGCTATTGTGGCTGAGCCTATTAATCAGATTCTTCTCAACAAGGACTCTTCATGGAGGCTCTCTATGGAGCCAAGTTTAGCTCAAGATGTGATGACTTGGAACAAATCCAAGCCAGATTTCCTTCTCATGAAGATGGATGATCGGAATGCTACCTGTCTGCCTTTTGAGTTCAAGTTGCCCAGAGCACTATCTTGCTACAATGGCTTTACAGCTATCGATTACATAAGCAAGGATGGCCTCTTGTCTTCTGTTAGAATAGTTAATCATGATGGTATTACCCAATTTGAGGTTGCCTTGCGCAAGCAGGTGATGCATTTCATCACCGAGATTAGTGGATGCATGGATCAGCGGGCAACCATGAGAAATTTCATTATTTGGTTCATGATCAAGTAGATGATGATGGAGAAGAGGATCTCTACGCTTCAATTAAGATGGCAACGAGATGAAGAGGTTCTTCTTCAACTTGATGCTCAAGAGAGGCTCATGCTTAAGCAACAATGTTCGCAGAAAACGTTCAAACCTAAAAAGAAACCCTAGTGGATGTTTGTCTTACTAGAGAACATGCAATATGAAACCCTAACGTTGGATTACTTTGGATAATTGAGAGCCTGATGTTGAACAACATGCATCCACCAAACTGGGTGATGAAGTGCATCACGCGCTTGCGCAAGGCAGCCTCAAATTGGGTAATACCATGATGATTAACTATTCTAGATCCATGCATCCACCAATCTGGGTGATGAAGTGCATCACCCGCTTGCGCAAGACAGTCTCAAATTGGGTAATACCATCATGATTAACTATTCTAGCAAGAGAAGGCAAGAGGCCATCTTTGCTTATGTAATCGATAGGTGTAGAGCCATTGTAGCAAGATAGTGCTCTGGGCAACTTGAACTCAAAAGGCAGACAGGTAGCATTCCGATCATCCATCTTCATGAGAAGGAAATCCGGCTTGGATTTGTTCCAAGTCATCACATCTTGAGCTAAACTTGGCTCCATAGAGAGCTTCCGTGGAGAGCTCTTGTTGAGAAGAATCTGATTAATAGGCTCAGCTATAATAGCACAGAAAAAGGACACCAAGGCACGTTCCGAGTGCACCACCGGAGTGGCAACAATATGATCGCGCTTAGTTTCGGAGACAATGATAGAAGTTGAACCAATGTGTTCCTCACAGGTGTCTTTGACCTTTTTCCAGAAATCAGAGAGCTGAAATACCTTGTAGGGAAAGGATTCAATGAGTTTTGGGGTGGATTGAATGGCACCATAATAGACGGCTTGAGACATCAAAGGTTCTTGCAGAACCTCAAGAGCTTTAGTAGAGAAAGTCTTCTTCACTACATGTGTAAGTAGAGAAAGGGGTTTGAACATAAGTGCATCCACCAATCTGGGTGATGAAGTGCATCACCCGCTTGCGCAAGGCAGCCTCAAATTGGGTAATACCATCATGAAATTGGATAAAGGTCGAGTGAAATGGGCATTTCTGGAGGTATAAGGGGTTGCTTGGAGCATCCAATATCCCTAAAGCAGGTTATGTTTTTTTTTTGGAAATTGCTTGGTCTACTTTTATACTCGTTTTCTTGATTTTTGATTGTTTTTTCCTTTCTTCACTTATTAAATGTCTCTAGCAAAGTTTTTCTTGTTATATTTTATAGGTTTTATATTGGGCCACAATAAAATCAATAACAGCATGGAGTGAGCACGTCACTATCACATGGAGGTAGAAGTCACGTACGTTGGACTTCATCAACAAGGACTTTCATAAACCCACTGAAAAGAGTTATGGAGCTATTGGATCCTCTCATCGGAGCTTTAGCTCGTACCTTTCGTCCGATCGACATCACGAAATCATTGACTCTGGTCACCAAAAATTATACATGAGCCGCTTGATAGAAGTGGTGAACAATGGATGATTGGTGGCAGGTGAAGTATCATTGGAAGATCTTAGGAAGGACTTGATCTTTAATTCCATAGAGATCGATGAGTCACATGGTGGTAAGTATGTTATCATTCTGCTTATATGATTATTACTATCTCCTTTGATTATTACTAAATCTTTTTTATGTTTCTTGCAGATGCAATTTTTCATGCCGAAGAGAGTGTTGGCTTGTCAGCTCTCAACTCCAAAGAGGGTACGGAGGCTCTTTCCAAACTCGACAAGTTAGAGGATATCCTCGGCGTGCCTTATGAATCCATGCGATTGATTGTTCGCTTAATGAGTGAGGGTGAGTTTTTTATGTGTTCATGTGATTGCACATGTGTGGTGTCATGGAAAATGCTAATTTGATCTTAACATTATTGTTTTTATTATGCAGCTGCAGAGCTCATTCATAAAGAACGGCAGAAGCAAGATATTATCAAAAATTAGAAAAAATAACTCATGTACTTTTTTGATCTTCCAATGGTATCTTGAAAAATTCGGTTTAGATGAATTTTGTTAAAACCATTCAATTTTCAGCTATGTTTTTCATTATATCATATTTTCTCTTTGTTGATTTTCAATCCAAGGAAATGACAAAAGTGTCTTGCATTATTGAATTTTTTACGTATCTAAGGTCGGTCTTTTCAAAATTGGGAAAATGAAATTTTTTACTAATGGGTATATTTTTAGCTAATGTGCGAGGTCTTTGAAATTGAAGATGATACTAGTTGTAGTTTCTTTTGATTACATGTCTAATTGAGAGTGATCGCTCCTCTCTCAACCGGGGGTTGGAGGGCGGGAGGTAAAATGTCACTCGAATTCTTGATGTTGTAGTCAATAGCACCTGAAAAGCAGGTAGTTGATGGCAAAACGCTGCCAAGAAAGTTAGATTGTTGGAAAAGCTAAGTGTTGCTTTTGTAGCAACCAAAAATAGCCCCCATGCATTTTCCTTACTATTTTTAGAGAGCAGTGCTTTTTAGTGACTGCTTTTAGCAGTGTGCATGAATTGATGGGTTATGCACCATTTGTAAGCATTCAATGTAGAGCTTCTGAGACCCTACGTATGCAGAGGAGGAGGTTGCCTTGTGAAAGGCATCTGTTGTACCAGCACTCTGGTGCTTTTGCTGAATCAAGTAAATAAATATTGCAAGGGGTGCCAGGCCAATGCTTCTTAAAGGGGAACTCCATCTCTCCTGTGTGAGCCGCGTTGGTGACTTGATTGCTTTCAATTTTCAGTTCAGTTGCTGGTTTTGCAAAGTCCTCCACTATATATTGTGATATCATACAGTTGTGTATAGATCATCATCGCGTATCAAGTGTGACTGATGGCCGGTTTGAGCTTTGTTGGCTGTGGTTCTCTGCTCTGCTCTGTTCTCCCAAAGCTTCATTTGCAAGTGACCCTCGATATGAGAGATTTTGCCATTTTTTTGTTGTACAACGGCATTTTTTTTTTGGAAAAACGATCTTTCTATTAGTTAATGAGAAAACGCCATAAGGCTACAAAGCTCACCTCACAAGGAGGGATAAAAAACACACAGTGAACACCTGAGCTCCACCCCCGTGGCTGGCCGCTCTCTGGGAGGGGGCTACCTAGTAGTACATGTGGGAGGTGAGAAGAGCCAAACTGGAGGCCTATAGTGCCAAGTGACATCCTCGCCCCTCGCGATGAGGAAAGGGCCAGGCCGCCAAGTGCGGAGGAAAGCCTTGCGGCGACCTCTCATGCGATCCGAGTCGCCCTGAAGTTTCTCCCAGTGTCCTCTCAAGGTGTGCATGATGTCCACCCAGAGGGCCTGTATGACCTCCGCCGGTGGAGTCGCCTGGCGGTCAATGGCCTCCCTGCATCGGGCTCTCCATATGTGCCAAGCCGTCATGCTGCTGATCATCTCCCATCTGTGCCCGTCCCCCTCCTGGGAGACTGCCGAAGAGAAGTCTGGTGTCGGAACCACCGCCATCGCCCTGTCAGAGACCTGGATGGTCGCACTGCCAGGGACGTCCTCATATCCAAGGGCCGGGCCGCTGTCTGTGGCCCAAGCCACCGCACCCCACGTCACCATCATCTCACCTGGCGAGCCTGCAAAAACCATCCTGAGAGCGCGCTGCCAGACCTGCTGTGCCTGTGGGCAATCCCATAAGCAGTGCCGCTGCGACTCCTGTGCATGGCCGCATCGAGGGCAGGACGCTGGGTGTCTGCCAAAAGCTAGCTAGGCCCCCACAGCCAGTCCTCTATGCGCTGTAAGCCAGAGAAAAAGCGTCACCTTCCGGGGCCGGAAGCTGGCCCAAAGGCGCTGCCAGAAGTCCCTAAGGAAGGCAGGGGAGAGCCCCTGTCGCCGCCAATGCTCGGCCGCCGCCGGGGTGCCCGCTATCCTGTGCCTCTGAATCCGTCGCCCCAGCCTCGCTATGTACTGAAAAAAGGGGATGCTTGGGCTGGTAGGGGCCGAGTAGGGATCTCGCCAAAACCACTCACCTGGATCCCACTGAAGGCGAATAAGAGGCCTGCTGTCCCAAGCCCATAATCTCCAAGAAAAGTCCTCCCCTATCGAGGCCGGTGAGGGGTCTACATGCCACTGTCTCTGATGAAAGCCGACCATCCGCACCCTCTGAAAAATACAACCCTGGAGCTCATCCAAATCTAGTCGTGTCCTCTGAAGCTGGCCACCCTCTCCCACCTCGAAAGTGAGTGGGACGTTTCTCTCTGCTGAGCCGCAGACCGCTAGAAGGATCTCATGCCGAGTAAAGACGCCCATCCACTGTGGAGGTGGAGGGTCCTGTACTGGGGTCCGCCACTCCTGGGGGATGGCCGCCTCAATGTCCTGCCTCATCAACTCTCTGTCCCTCATCCCGCTGAGTCTCCTCTCCTGAGCCTCTAGAGGCAGCTGCTGAAAACATACCCAGTCGTCTAGGGATTGGGCTGGGCCGGAGCTCAACGGGCCCCACGACACGTGAGACCGCGATCCAACCATATGACCACTGGGAAGTCGGATCAAGGGGTTCCAGATCAATGGTTGCCTCAGGCGCTCCTCATCAGTGCCCGGGGGAGTCTGGAAGAGTGACGGCCTCAGATGCGCCCAGGCCCTCAGAAGGCTAGCTGCAAAACGCTCCTCGAAGCCAAGGCCCACTCCTCTGGATCGCTGCTCTGTAAAGATCCACCTGATGCTGGGGGTCCAGGGGCCGCTAAGAGAAGGAGTGCGGCTGAGAATCCTGGAAACAAGAAACTCCTTCCACGGCTCAGCGCCTGGTAGGAGGCCATGAACCACCAACTTGCCAAGCAAAGCTCGGCTTTGGCAAATAGGATCAACAATGCCCAGGCCGCCTCTCTCCCTCGGCTGAGTGATCACAGCCCATGCCACCTTGGCCCTGGCGGGCCGCCCGTCGCCACCGGACCAAAGAAAGTTCCTGATGAGCCTCTGCACCTGGCCAATGCACGCCTGAGAGAAGGCCCAGCAAGAAGTGATGTACCACATGGTAGCAAGCAGAACCTGGTTGGCCACAACCACTCGGCCAGCCAGAGATAAACGAGCGGTACTCCAATACAGAAGCTTCTTCCGAATGCTCAGAAGAAGGGGGGCTATCTGCTGCACCGGAGATATGTCAATGCCCACATAGCATCCCAAATAGCGCACTGTAGTGCCGGGGGGCAGCCACTGAAAACCATCAACTGGCCTCCAAGTCGGGGGGAGCATAGAACTGACCCACAACCCACACGACTTGTGCTAGTTGATCAAAGCGCCCGAAGCTCTGCAAAACCTGTCCATGGCTGAGGCGAAGCGGCGGAGGTTCTCCTCTCCTCCCTGAAGATAGACAGCAGTGTCATCCGCAAACTCCGAGTCTAGGAGCTCCTCCGAAGTGCGGATGGGGAGCCGGAGGCCCCGCAAACCTGTATCCTGTGCCGTCAAAAAAGTGCTCATGGCCTCCGCCACAAAAAGAAAAAGAAAGGGCGCCAAGGGGCACCCCTGCCGCACCGAGCGCGAGAGCTGGAACCTCTCTCTGCGCACGCCCTGTATCAGCACCTGGCTATGAGCCGATGTGTAGAGTGCAGAGACCCCACGGATCCACTGAGAGGGGAAGCCCATCCTCTCCATAGTGCCTTCCAAGAAGGCCCAGTCCACCCGATCATATGCCTTCTCGAAGTCGAGAAGGAGCACTGCCAGATCCTCCTGCCGAAATCTAGCCAAAGCCGTAGCCTCCCAGAAAGAGAAGATGTTATCCAGGATGCTCCTATCCTGGATGAAGCCTGTCTGCGTGGAGTGGATGATGTCCGGAAGGTGAGGCTGAAGCCGCCTGCTGATCGCCTTAGCTAGGACCTTGTAGGCCGTGCCTAGCAAGGTGATCGGTCTCCACTTTCTAATCTCCAGTCTGTCTCCTCCCTCTTTGGGGATCAAGTGAATCAACCCCTCTGCCATGCTGTCCGGCATGTCTCCCGACTCCATAATCTCCTGGAATGCCAATTTGAAACCCCTATGCAAGAGACCCCAGTACCTCTGGAAGAAAGCCACTGAGAGACCGTCCTCTCCTAGGCATTTGCCCCGAGAAAGTGCCTGAAGAGCCTCCTTCAGTTCCGTATCCGAGAAGGGGGAGAGAAGGGAGTGCTGCAAATGGGCCGGCACAACCGGTCTCGTGAAGCTCCAGACTGCCTCCCGAGCCTCTCTCACCCTATCATCTGCTGGCTCAGCAGAGAGCAGATCCCTGTAAAAATCTGTGGCTATCGCCCGAACCCTGGGGGGATCCACCACAACCTGGCCATCAGCCTGCGGAAGACGCCTGAGACCCTCTCGTCTGAAGCGAGGCCCTGTCGCCTCAAAGAAATCTCGAGTCACTCTGTCTCCAGCCGGTGTCCAAAAAGAAGCCCGAGCATGGAATCGGAACTCCACCCTCCTCTCCTCGATGGATCTGATCTCTGTGCGAACTGACTCCATCTGCTCTGAAATCCAAGGGCTCGTAGGATCCCTCTCCTGGAGTCTCTGAAGGGACGCTAGACTCCTCCGCAGGCTTCTCTCCTGCTCTCTGAAGGCCTCCAGACGCTAGACTCCTACGCAGGCTCCTCTCCTGCTCTCTGAAGGCCTCCAGACGGTCCAGGGCAGCCTGTCTGAGCATCCTACTGATCTCCTGCAAGCCCCTGGCAAGATCGCTAGCTGCCGATCCTCTCCTGAACTGCAGCTCCTGCCAGACCTGCTCAACTCTGGTTGCAATCTCGGGCTCCTCTATGAGACAATCTGGAATCCGGACGCTCTGGCCTCGCTTTCCTCTCGTAGGGTCCTCGATCTGGAGAAGCACTGGAAAGTGGTCTGAAAACGAGGAGCCTGCAAGTATGCCCATAGTGCCACCTCTATCACAAGCCCACTCATCAATGTAAAACCTGTCGATGCGGGAAAGGTTAACTCCTGTGGCCCGTCTATCCGAGCACGAGAAAGATAAACTCCCCTGCAACCTGCCAAACTCCGAGAGAGTCCACGGATCCTGGCCTCTCACCTGCAGCACTAGTTCCTCCCAGGCAGCGAGCTCCGGTCCATGAATGGTCTCCTGGCTGCCCCCCATCCTGTCCTCTGCATCCTCCAGCATGTTGCAATCCCCCCCTAGGCACCAATGGTCTGCCATGGGGAGGGACTGCCTAATGGTGCTCCAGAACTCGGCTCTCCCGGTCGCCCCATTAGGGGCGTAGAAGTTGAGGAAGCCAATGCGGTCTTCCCCAACCCGAAGGATGATCCACTGCGCTCGACCCTGGACCAGAGTGCCAGAATCCACAACCTCGGATAGAAGCTGCTCGCTGACTGAGATGCATACTCCACCCTGGTTCCCCTGGGAGCCATATGCCGGTGACCAAAAAGTGTGACTCCTGCCTGGCAAGATCTTCCTGCAGGTGCGGGTACGCCCGGCAGAAAGGTGGTGTTCCTGGATGAAAAGGATATCTATGGGTCCTCCAACGAGAGCCCTCTGGATCTCCTGGCGAAGTTTGCCCCGACCAATGTAGCAGCGATGTCCACCGAGACCCTGGATGTTCCATGAGAGAATCCTCATGGATGAGCTATGGCAAGTGAAGCAGCCGCCAAACTGGCTCACCCCTCTCAGCTGGCCCGGATGATCTGCCCTCCACTCTGAGAGTCTTGGGCGCCGGCTTGGAGGGAGAATAGTCACTGTCTGTCCAGGTGCGGAGTCTCTCCAAAAAGAGGGTGACCTGTCTCTGTGTCCAGCCCCACTCCGCCTTCGCCCTGTCCAGGGCATAGGCGTGAGACCAATCCTCTGCATATATGTATCTAAAGGTAGGCTGCACCCTCAGGGCGGCATGGAGGAGAATCAGTAGCACCGCCTCAACAGAGGTGTGGACCGTGGACCGGATCCGCCCGCCAATCTCCTATACCAAACAAGCTCATCGGGTCTGCAGTAGGTCCGTGAGCCCCAAGTCACTGAAGTGGTGAGAAAACTCCAGTATCTGATCACGCAAAACTTCCTCTACAGAGTTGCAATCCCATGCTGTGTCTGGGGCAACACTGAGAGGAAAAGAGGCGGCCACCATGCTGCTCACCACTGAAGGAGAGCGAGAGGGATGGCACACCACGCAAACTCGCAAGGGCGTGACCAGTGTCTCGAACGGGCCAGCATCTAGCTGGAGGCACCTAAAAAAACCGTAATCCACTGGGAGCCCCATCACTCGCGGGGGCCCCCCAGGGGAGGCTAGAGAGAACTCTGTGGTGGCGGGCGAAGCTAGGATCGCCATCTCCACCGGCCCGGAGTGGCGGTGGAACAACCGCTGGACTGAACTCTGGCCTACCCAGCTGCGCTGCCCCGGGGCAGTGGGTGGTCTGGCGGAGTATCCTGGAGAGGCCGAGGGAGGGATGGGGGCTCGCGAAGAGGAGGGGGGAGAGCAAGGAGAGGATGGAGAGGCATCTGCCAGAGGATGGGTGTCAGGGGGGGCCGCCGGGGGAGGCGGGAGGAGGGGGGCTGGGGGGGGAGAGGGGGGGGTGGAAGGAGTGCTCTCCGGGTGAGGGGAAGAGGAGCCGGGGGTCGCAGAGTGCGGCCCGGGATCCTTAGGAATCTGCTCCATGGAGGGGGCGGGGCCCCCCGCGGGGGGAGGCGGGAGTGGGGTCTCCACGTGGGGGGCTCCACCGGCGGCCTCAACGGGCACTGAGTCTGAATCCTCGTCCATCGGGGTGGGACCTGCTGGCCGCCTATCCCTGACTGGAGCATAAGTGCGGGTAGGTGCCTGGACGCCAGCCGGAGTCGCCTGTCCGCCAGCCTGTCCGCTAGCCTGTGCTGCCTGCTGGCGTCTGCGACGGTCCCTGCGGGCCGGGCGTTTCCGCCGGCGAACCTCCTGCCATCCGCCAGCCTCCTGGGTCTGCGCGGCATCCTCCGCCGGGGCCTGCTCGTCAGATGATGGCGCCTGCTGAGACGAGCCAGGGATGTCCAGTCTCTGAGGTGGATGGCCACCCCTCGGGTCTCCTGCAGGGGGTCCAGAGGCGGCAGAGCGTGAAGGATGAACCCCCTTGCGGGGACAGGCGCGTGCGAGATGGCCCATCTCCCGACAGGTGTAGCACTGGCCGGGGAGGCCCGAATACTCCACGCGCTGTATCAGATGTCCTCCAGAAAGACAAGGGAGGAGGATCGTCTTCGGGAGGGACTCCGGTGACGGAACCACAACACGAATGGCCGGGAGTCCTGTTGCCGGAGCTATCACTGAAGCCGCTGTCTGAGGCGTCTCCACCACCTGCCCGAATGCCTTGCCAATGGATGACAAGAGGGGCAAGTACTCCCTACGGAGTCCAGGAAAGCAGATAGTGATGGGAAAACCTGTCGCGCCTGCTAGCGGGTCAGAAGCGGGGTCGAAACCGTGAGTCCATCGCGCCAGGAACGCCCGGGATGAGCGGAGGGCAATGGGGCTCCGAGCCAGCACCATCTGAGCTGCCTGGGGGGACTCGAAATCCACCTGGTAGTAGCCACGTCCCAAAAAATCGACGCTGACGATCTTGGCAGGCATGCCAACGAGGCTGCCTTGCAGAAGGTCGCGAAGCTCTCTCCGCATCGGACGGCTACCCACTATCTTGCAGACCAAGGAGGAGGCCTCAAGAGCGGATACTGTGGAAACAAACAACTGATGATCTGCAGTTGTGAACTCCAGACGGAGACCGGAATCGGCAGGGGTAGTCGGAGCGGCTTCCATGGAGTCCTCCAGAGGGAAAAGGCCAGAAACCGGGGTCACCAACGGGAGGGACACAGCCCTACGAGGAAACGGAGAGGCGGAAGGTTAGAGGATAGCGGGGGCGGAGCGGGGGGGGGGAGGGGGGAGCTGAGGCGGGGGAGCTAGCGGTGGGGGGAGGGGCGAGACGGAAGGGGAGGAGAGGGAGAAGGCAGGGGGGAAGGGCCGCGCAGCGGAGGAGAGGGCGGGGGGGGAAGAGATGGCGGGGGAGAGAAGCGAGGCGGAGGAGAAAGCGTGGGGGGTAGAGATGGTGGGGGAAGAGGTGGCGGGGGAAGGAAGCGAGGAAGGAGGCGGGGGGGGGGGGGGGGGGGGGGGGAGAGAAGGCGGGGGAGGAGGCGAGGAAGGAGGCGGGGGAGAGATGGCGGGGGAGGATGCGAGGCAGAAGGCGGGGGAGAGATGGCGAGGAAGGGTACGAGGAAGGAGGCGGGGGAGAGGACGGAGGAGAAGGCGGGGGACAGGCGGGGGGGAGAGGGGGGCGCGACGGCGAGAAGCAGCGGGAGGGGGAGAGGCGGAGCTCGCAGGAGCAGATCACGTCGTATTGTATCTTGTGTGATCTTACAGTCATATTACAACGGCATTTTCAGCCCGGTGCTCCCTACTATTGAGTATTTTCTCTCTGAAAGTGTCTCTTCTCTTGCTAATAGTTGGTGTGTTCTGTGTCAGTGACTTGATTGCTTTCAGTTTCAGTTTCCAGTGTAGTTGCTGGTTTTGGACTTGATTGCTTTCAGTTTCAGTTTCAGTTTCCAGTCTAGTTGCTGGTTTTGCGGAGTCTTCTGCTATGTATTGTGATTACAGCTGTCTTCTGCTATGTATTGTGATTACAGCTGTCTATAGATCATCACCACCCATCATTGTCACACTAGCTAGGCAATCTCATATGCTAGGAGGGGAAAAGAGCCAAATAGGTGGCCGGTACTACCAGTGTAGACCGCCAGCCTCGATGAAGAAAGGGTCCTATAAGCTCCGACCAAAAGTCCCTGACGATCTCTACTAGTGGGACAACCCTGACCTCAGACGCGCGAGCGCAACGGGCTCTCCAGACGGACCAGGTTGTCATACTGCTAATCATCTCCCATCGATGTGGTTGCTGATGCTCCCTGTCCCAGATCTGGGTGCTGTAGTCTGGCATAGGTATCACTGAAGTCCTGCCTCTCTGTGACCTGAAAGCTGTGGAATGTGGCTCAGACTCATAACCCATGGCTGGGCCTGTCTTAGTACACCAGGTCAGTGCTCCCCACGTGTAGACCCTCTGCGTGTCGTCGTCAATGCTGGATGTCATCAATCGAAGTACCCCGCCCTATACCTGCTGAGCCGAGGGGTAGTCCCAAATGCAGTGCCGTTGTGTCTCCTGTGCATGACCGTAGCACGGGCACGTTGATGGCAGTCTGCTGTAAGTGAGCCAGACACCAACTACAGACCCTCTGTGTGCCAAGAGCCATATGAACATAGTGATGCATATGGGCCTTTGAATAGCTCCAGATCCTAGCCCAGAACTCGGAGTGGAACACTCTGTCGTTGCCAATGCTCTGCTGCTGTTGGGATACCTCCAAGTATCACCTTATGTATATGGCGCCCAAGCTATGCTGTGTACTGGAAGAAGGGGATCCCTGGATTGTCTGGATCCGGGAAGGGATCCCTCCAGAACCACTCTCCTGGGTCCCATTGAAGTTGAGCTAGCGGTCGGCTCTCCCAAGCCCATAATCTCCATCCCTGGTCCCTCTCAACTGCGGCGCGGTCTGGGTCAATACTACCTGCCGCCGAGCGAGCCTACCACTTGTATCTGCTAGAAGGTGCTATCTCTGCCTCTGTTATGACTCTTCGAAGTCGAACATCCTCTGCCACATCAAAACATATGCATCCTATGATCTTTGAAGAGCCTCGAACTTGAATGAGGATCTTGTGCCTCGTGAAGGTGCCCATCCACTGTGGGGCCCGTGAAGGCGCCCATCCACTGTGGGGCCTTTGGTATGTCAAGTGCAGGGTGAGTTCATGTGTCAAGGATCACTAACTCAATCACATCTGATATGCACCCCTCATCCCTCTCAACCGCTCCTCCTGTGTCTGTATCGGGAGCTACCTAAACTGAAGCCACTTCCCTAGGCTCCTGGCTGGCCCGTGTCCATAGCTTCCTAGGACATGTGTTGCCGTGCTCCCACCATGTGTCCCTGGGGAGTCACGATCTGAGGGCTCCAAATCACTGGTTGTCATGCATACTCCTCAGGCGCCTCTGGTGGTGTCTGAAACAATTTAGGTCCGAGTTGCTCCCAGGCCCTTAGAAGACTGCTAGTATTTAATCTGTCCTCAAACCGTCTGCTCAACCCCACCCATCTCATCTCTCTAAAGATCCATCGAACCCCAGAGTGCCATGGCCTTCCACAAGTCGGAGTCCTCCCATGTATCCTCTGTAGCAGCAATTGCTTCCAGGGCTCATAGCCTGGCATCAAGCCTCTGACAACAAGCTTCCCTAACAATGCCCGACTAACATACCAATAATCCCAAGGCCACCCTGCGAGGTGGGTAAAATTATCACTGGCCATGCAACCTTGGCCCGTGCTGGCCTGCCATCCCCTCCTGACCATAAGAAATCCCGAATCAGGCCTGCACTTGACCCAGACATGATCTAGAAGACACCCAACAAGAGGTGATGTACCACATAGTCGCTTGAAGCACTTGGCTGGCCACCACAATGCGGCTATCCAGGGAGAGACGAGCCATGCTCCAATACAATAGCTTCTTCCTGATGCTCAGAAGAAGCGGTGCAATCTATTGCTCAGAGGTGATGTCAGAGTCCACCTAGCATCCCAAGTATCTCACTATTGTGCCATATGGAATCCACTGAAAGGTAGCACTCGGCTGCCAACTCGGGATGGGTGTAGGTCCTATCCCAAAACCACAAGATTTGTGCCCTTGACAGCAAGCAAAAGCACTCCAAAGCCTGCTGAAAATGGGCAAGGTTGGCTGCACAACCTCTCAAAAAAATAGCATCGTCATCAACAAACTCAGCATCCAGAAGCTCCTCCTCCTGAATAGGCAAACTCAAGCCCTGGAGTCCTACATCCTGCGCTGTCCAGGTAGTAGCTCATGGCCTCAGCTCATGGCCTCATCCAAAAAGGGTTGTAGTCACAGACTAGTGGCCTTAGCCAATATGTTGTAAGCTATACTAAGCAAACTGATAGGCTTCCAGTGACGGATCTCCTCTCTGCCTCCCCGCTCCTTGGAGATCAAGTGTATCAGACCCTCTGACAAACTCTCAGGCATCGCCCCTCTGTCAAGAATCTCCTGAAATACTAAATGCATGCCTATTTCGAGCATCTCCTAGTATCTAATGAAGAAGCCAACTGGAAGTCCATCCTCCCGGGCAGCTGCCACGAGGAAGTGCCATCAGTGATCTCGTGAGCTCCTCACGTGTCAAAGGTGCCACCAATGATGTCCGCATATGCTCTGTCACAACCGATCTCGTGTGGGCCCACACCACCTCCCTACACCCGGCTGCCTCCTCTAATACAGGATCTGCAGTCATCAGGCCCCTTTAAAACCCTATAGCAATCTCTCTCACCTGTATCGGGTCACTAGTAATGGAGCCGTCTGCTTGCCTCAGGCTCCTGGTCCTTGTCCTCGCATGTCTCAGGCCCAAAACCTTAAAAAACTCTGCAGTGACACAGTGTCCAACATGGGTCCAATGAGTTGCTTGTCTGTGAAAGTTGAAATTGTGTCTGCACTCGAGCTCGCTCAGCTCCTGTCTAGCCTGTGCCAATTGGGTCTCTACCCATGCGCTCTCTAGGTGGGCCTCCTACTGTCTCTGAAGGGAGGCAAGTCCCTTCCTCAAGCTCCTCTCAGTCTCTCGGAACTGCTCTACTCGAACCTGAGCCTCCTCTCTAAAGAGCGCACTGATCTCCTGCAGACCTCTCGCTGTAGAGAGCGGAGCTGTCTCTCTGTCCCACGGCAATCCTTTCAAGATCCTCTTCACCGGCTCTACCATACTCTCATCCTCAATCAAACTAGCCGGGATCCGAAGGCCCTGAGATCGTCTCGACTGTCCTGCCGCATCCGTATGTAGTATCACTGGAGCATGTTCTGAAAGGTAGTGCCAGCAAGGATCCCAACCGTCTCTCCTGTGCTGCTCGTCCACCCATCCACATACCATCTGTCAATGTAAGAGAGGTTGGTGCCACCCACCCTCTTGTTTGAGCGTGAGAATGATAGGCTCCCACTGGTGCAATCAAGTGTGTCAACATGCCATGCATTAGACAATTTGTGAGCAAAGTATAACCTCTCCCATGCTGTAAGCTTAGCCCCATGTATCGTTGCTGAACTGCCACCACGTCTGTTCTCAAGGTCCTTAAGCATGTTGAAGTCCCCACCCACACACTAGTGGTCAGCTGGGGGGAGGGAGTCTCCAATCAGTGTCCAAAACTCAGCCCTGCCACTAGCCACATTTGGCGCATATACATTCAAAAAGCCGACTTTGTCCTCTCCAATGTGCATAATCACCCACTGTGCCCTCCCTGGCACTATGATGCCTCTGTCCACAATTGTAGTACATAGTGTCTCCGCAATAGCAATACATACTTCACCCTGGGCACCAGGTGTGTCACATCCTGCTGACCAAAAAGTCTCACTCTGTCTAGGCAACAGCCTGCTGCATCTCCTAGGCCTGTTCTCGCACAAGTGATGCTCCTGAAGCATAAGTATGTCAGTTTGCCCTCCCACAAGAGCTCGCTGCAACTCCTGACGCAGCCTGCCCCTGAATCTCATAAACTGTGGGCCCCTGAGGCCCTACACATTCCAGGAGATCACTCTCATGGTGAAGGCAGGGAGGAGGAGGCCGATGCAATGGCTATATGAGCTACCTTTGAAGGTAGCTTCGAGGGGGAGTAGTTCGTGTCAGCGCATCCTCTATAAGGAGCCCGATGATCAGTCAAAGTTGTGCGGTAAAGGATCCAATAGTAACTCGCCGCAATCTCTGCCAATGACTCACCCACATCATCCTCATGGATGTATACATAAGCTGGTGGGCTCCTGGCATGTGTAATCACATGTAAAATCAAATGCATATCCTCGTCGAGCTCAGAAGGGGGAACCACAGAAAATTTGGCCAGCTGCCAAAAATGCATAAGTAAGTCTATCACATCCAAACTGCCAGTGTGATGGGGAAACTCGACCACCTGGTCGCGATGAACAAAGCATATAGCCCTCTCCTGTGTCCACTTGCTAGGCGTGGTGCCGCATAGTGGAAAGGAGAAGGACGAGGCAGTGTGAAGTGCCTGGAGAGATCGAGCTGCACTAAGTACAACGTGCACTCGAACCCCTGTCGCAACTGTCGGCTCTAGTAGTGCCCCCAAGGCATCAAAGTAGCGTATAAAGTCATATCCAAAAGTACTAGAAGACTGCAAAGCCAGGCCACATGTTTCGGCTGGGATGGTCGAGAATAGTGAGGTATGGATCTGTAGGTCTGGTCTATCTGCAGATCCCAGCTCAAGACTCTTTGAGGCTCTGGCGTGCTCAGGCCTCGCCTTAGCTCGGGGGAGGCAGTCCGAGGGGGGATGATGATGTGACTCCAAGTAAGGGTGGTGATGGGGGTGCCTCTGGGGGGACATTGTGGAAGGGCTAGTCAAAGAAGTCGAAGTGTGAGCACCCAATGGGGGCTCCACGTCTGCTGCATGGGCATCCAAGGGAGAATCCATCATCGGTGTCGCTGTCGTCTCCTCCATCTCCTGTAAGATGTCAAAACTGTTCCCTGTCGGGACCCACTATTGTGTAGGCCTCACTGCAAGAGGCCCTGGCCCCTGTTGCCTGCGCGGAGGCACTCTCTGCCAACCATCCCCCTCTGCCTGGGGGTCCACTAGTGGGTCTGCTATGGAGCCAGGGGGAGGTGTGGCTGCTGCTGTTGGCCCTCTTGCTGGCTGTGGTCTTGGTCTGGTTGCTTGTGGGCGCTCCTAGACCAGGCATGCTGTCATGTGCATCAGCAATGCCATGGACCTTCTCAAGACTAAATCCAGAAGGGGCAAGCAGATAAAGAACATGAACCAGTAGAATATGGACATGGAGCAGGACTTGGAGCAAAGCATGGATCAGAAGGCTGTCGGCTGCATGGAGGCTGACATCAGCATTACCAAAGGGCTGTCGGCTGCAGGACAGAGGGTGCTGGCAGCAGGCGCATCCAAGAGACCTAGTCGGCTGCATTTAATTGATTTTGTGAATTAATAACTGGCCGACCAGCAGTCGGCCAGTTTCCCACATGCTCCAAGGCCTATATAAAGGCCCCCTTGCTCAATGTTCTACTCATTCAATCCCACTAGGGGTTTGGATCCTTAGAGGTCCCATAGGGGACAGATTTTAGGGTTAACCACCTTTTTATGAAGGCAGCCAAGGGCTGCAAGATATGTACCCTTTTTGTACCATAGTATATACTGAATTTCCAGCACTTCTCACTCTCTCTCTCTACTCTCTCTCTACCTGCGTTTTTGCATCAAATGGTGCGTTTTTGCATCAGAAGGTTTCCAAGAGTGTTTAGGGCTGAAAGAAGACTCCCAGAGCTTCCGCGTGTGACATTGGTATCAGAGCATCAGGCTCAGCAAAGCTAAACACTGATTCAGTCCCATATGATGGTGTACAGGTCCAAGGTACAGGAAAGTACACGGATTCGAAGCCCAAGGCAAGAACACAGATTGGGAAGAACTCCCAGGAGGTTGGTTGGTGGTGTTCCACAGTGCCAGATGGGGATGGCAATTCCGTGAGCCAGATAGGTTCTCAGGTAATGGTCCCAAGGGAGGTTGATCCTCCAAGGGTGATGTGAGAGTGCCAGACTCAGTTCCAGGAATGAAGACCAAGACGGTGTTCAGAGTCAGGGCAGGAATGGATTGTGGACTAGAGGAAGACCAGATGCATAGATCTTCATCAGAGACAGAGTGGTTTGGAGAACAGATCGGATTTTCAGGGAAAAAGGTTTGCCAGGGATGGATGATGACAGAGGGACTTCGGGACAGGATTGGGATGATGACAGTCATCCAAGAGCAGGTTGGATTCCCGTCATCAAGTTTAGCAGAGGGGGATGTCATGTGCATCAGTAATGCCATGGACCTTCTCAAGACTAAATCCAGAAGGGGCAAGCAGATAAAGAACATGAACCAGTAGAAGATGGACATGGAGCAGGACTTGGAGCAAAGCATGGATCAGAAGGCTGTCGGCTGCATGGAGGCTGACATCAGCATTACCAAAGGGCTGTTGGCTGCAGGACAGAGGGTGCTGGCAGCAGGCGCATCCAAGAGACCTAGTCGGCTGCATTTAATTGATTTTGTGAATTAATAACTGGCCGACCAGCAGTCGGCCAGTTTCCCACATGCTCCAAGGCCTATATAAAGGCCCCCTTGCTCAATGTTCTACTCATTCAATCCCACTAGGGGTTTGGATCCTTAGAGGTCCCATAGGGGACAGATTTTAGGGTTAACCACCTTTTTATGAAGGCAGCCAAGGGCTGCAAGATATGTACCCTTTTTGTACCATAGTATATACTGAATTTCCAGCACTTCTCACTCTCTCTCTCTACTCTCTCTCTACCTGCGTTTTTGCATCAAATGGTGCGTTTTTGCATCAGAAGGTTTCCAAGAGTGTTTAGGGCTGAAAGAAGACTCCCAGAGCTTCCGTGTGTGACACATGCGCCAGGCATGCGCAAGATGACCCTCTCGCCCACAGATGAAGCACTGGTTTGGCAAACCAGAGTACTCCATGCTCTGAGTGATCCACCCCCCTCCCAGGATAGGAAGGGAGATCTCCTTTGGGAGGTCCGACACATCCGGAATGATGACTCACACCGAAGGGATGCCAACGGCCTTGGCAACCACTGAGGCCGCCGTCCTGGTGTGTCTCCGCTACAGTGCCAAACAATCATCCAATGCGCTTCAAGAATGGCCGAATACTCCTTCCTGAGGCCAGGAAAGCAAATAGAAACCGGGAATCTTGTTGCCTCTGTGAGCGGGTCAAAAGAGGGATTGAAGCCATGGCGCCACGTGCAGAAGTGTGCCCTTGTGGCGCAAATAGTTGGGCTCGGTGCCAGCACACTGGCTGCCATCTCTGCCGATGCGAACTCTATTTGGTAGTATCCCCTACACCAAGGGTTTGTATGTCCACCATCTTCCCTACTTTTGCGAGGAGCTGGCCTTGTAACATATCACAAAGCTCGCCTCTGCTGGGCCTGCTGCCTGCTACCTTGTAGACTAGGGAGAGAGACTATAAATCTCAGTGGCGGGGGTGGGCGAGGACACTTCTGCCATGGAGCTCCTCTGTGGATATGCCAAAGAGTCCTCCTACGTGTTACTGGAGAGGAAGAAGATCCTTCAAGGACTCGAAGCCAGCCCAAGAGAGCGCTGCGGGAGGAGTCCTGAAGGGAAGGGAGGGAGCGTGTCGGTGCTTGGCTACAACGGTCACAAGAGGGCAGAAAAAGCCCTACTATGAAAACGCAGCCAACGAGCCGGCCGGATGGAATGGCAAGGACAGGAGAAGTGAAGGGAGCCCGTGCCAGGAGATGGAGGTGAAGGTGGGCTGACGTGTGCGCTAGCACACAAGGGGAGGGGGCGCGATGCAGAGAAGGGGGCGTAATCACTTTTAGTGGAAGTAGAATCTTCACATCACAAAGCACTAAATTACGAAAAGAAGTGGAGAGTAAATAGTATTACTACTTACAAACTTTGGCTACAAAATGATGGTTGTCTACCCACCCGTGTGCTCCTTACTTATCTCAATGGGAATTTAGATAGACTCTGAACGAAGGATATCTTGCTTACAAGGGCGGTGTTTTCCAGTATGCAACCTGCTTCCCTCTACATACCTCTATTTATTTATGAATATAACGAGAATTGGCAAATAATCAACAATATTATCCTGCACACACATTGCATTCATACACCATATCATCCCGATGAGCTATTACTCTTCCACCACACAATGGTCCTTTGTGTAAGCCTATTGGTCTGTAGTTGGCTTTAGATAATAATCTGATTACTGCCAGTGTCACACTTAAAATCCGTACACAGTGAGACCCCTAGGGCTTGGATAGCATAAGGGCACCTTAGCTTCTTATTCGCTGAGTCAATCTATGGATGTGAACTAGAATGTTCAGAAGTGTATCTGATTGTCGTATTATCTTTATTTTATTTTGTTGTTAATGTCTTCCTGATTCTTCTGGAAAATTAGTTTTCTTTTCATTTGTGCTCCCATGTGCTTTGTTCTGAATAAGTAAGAGTTTTGACCTTCGACGGAAAGAATGAATTATCATAAGTAAGCCAAAGTTACTCAATCTTTTAAGCCAACATGGTTCAATATGTTCACGGTGTCAAAAGAATGTAATGCTCAGATATAACCTTACCCTCCAAGGAAGTTGATGTGACAATTATTGTGTTTCCAGGTACTCTAGCGATCAACAACTGTAATTTCTCATGGCTAAACAATGATAGTAGCTTCAAGGCAGGGGATCAGGCTGTTTTAAGGGTTCTTCTTGTGGATTCCTATAATAATATTATCAGCTCTTCTACAGGGAAAAAGACATTCTATGACTTCAACGTTTTCTCCAACAATAGCCTCAATGAGATCAGTTACGATCAATTCAATATCACGATGGATAGCACCCCTGGGTATGAAAGAATCAGTTTTACTCCCACCATTGTTGGGGATTTCATGCTTCATGTTAGTTACAATGATGTAGAAGCTTCAAATTCTCCGTTCAATTTCACAGTCACTGCAGGTATGGTGTTGTAATGAAATTAGTGCATATTCAGGAGAATTGAAACTGTTGGCGTACATAATGGACATCACTGGAAAAAAGGTTTTGTCAGACATACAACAGACTTATGATGGAAACTCCACATACCAGATCATGAGATTCAACACATCTATTGCTGGTGATTTGGTGCTTCAAGTAGAAAGAGATCATGTATCAATTGCAGGATCCCCATTTCCATTTCATGTGGATCCAGGTACACCTTGAAGCAAACCAGTTTTTTTTTCTAGATATATACTGCTAATAATGCAAGTAGCTTCTGTGAATAAAACTTTATTTAGTAGACAAGCCATCAAACTGATCAAAGTGCTTGAAGAATTGTGCAGGCAGCATTGCCATGACTTGGGAGTTCAAGAATCACAGGTCTTCAAGATCCCGCAATCATAAATTGTTTCGCAAGTTGGGAGAGCATTGTGATGCTCGCTGAGATAAGGGTTTGGTTTCAACAAAGTAAGGCCAAATTATCATGCAAATGATGAGCCTCAGCAATCCTTGGCTAGTGCACAAGATGTTTGGCATTTTTTCACTATAAATCCCACTTCACGAGTTGCAACATCATGAGCTTTTGCAAGGGAGGCACCACATATCTAGCTCGGTGCGGTGGGGGGTTGATCCTAAGACTCACTGAGATCAGTTCACAACACGTTGAATAACAAACCGCCTTTCATTATCATCATTATTTCTGCTGGTAGATGCACAAGTATTTTCCCATTTTTGGTGCACGCAGGTGACGTCTCCTCATTACTACTAGTGACCCCCCGGGCCAGGAGACCATGAAGAGGGACACGGACCCTTTGAAGAATTTCAATGGGAAATGTCAAAGGAGTACTTTATGGACCTTAAAGAGAGACCAAAAATTTGGTATTGGTATGAAAGGGAGATTTTTGACCTCAGCAGGTTGATCCCACAAGAGGAACTCCCCAAGACCATAATGGAGATGGACATGCAGCGCTTAAAATCCAAGATTGAGGAGGACTTTGCCGATTGGGAGTACATGCATCCTGAGCAAGCACGTGGGGGATATTCGGATGTAGCCAAGATGCGCAGTAAAGAGATGCTGTAGAACCAGCCCGAATGGAGAAAAAAGTGGTTCAAAACCAAGGACGGTGCTTTGAAGCTTTACCATCAAAGTCCAAGGGAATTACGAGTGGATCTCACATACTGCCCCACACCACGCAGGTACACATGGGAGGCTTACAAGAAGATCCAAGAGTGCAACCCAAACCTGCTGAATTTTCCCAAGATTGCCAGCCCACAGGATTACGAGGTCATTAATGATGCTTGGATGGCTGAACTTTGTGAGACAACCATTGCTTATTTTGAAGGAGTACCAGAGTTCACCATCCAACTATACTGCAAATTCCTACGGCTTCTGCACACACTGCTCACATGCTTTGAGAAAGAAAAGCGCGAGGATCTCGCGTATTACAAGTACCACTTTGGATCGCAGCAGTTGGCATGGGACCTCCACATCGGCCCATTGCCACAATAGGTACACGGGCTCTATCAACGAGTGCGCTTCATGCGAAGCCACTACATCTGAGCCTTTGAAGAAATTATGCAAAATGGGTTCATCGAAGGTTACACAAGCAGCTGCTTTGGGCTGAGATCTGAGCTTACTGAGATCTTCATACAACGAAGATTAATGGAAGCCCAACTTCGCTTCTTACCGTCGGATTTCATAGATCCAGAAGATATTCAAAGGCAACATGAATTACACCGCAGGCTTCGATGGATCCATGTCCCACAGCAATGCCCATAAATAATCAATGCGCATTTAATGGACCGCTTAGTCCTAATTGGTGCAACACTAAACAGGATTGAAAGAGAAACCAGGGCTACAAGGCAAGGAAGAGGCCGAGCACAACCAACTCGTTCAGCACGCGGACCACCGCCACCACAACCGCCACCACCACCATCAAGACCTTTAATGGGCTTGGGCTGACCAGCGGCCGCAGCCATGGGTTTTCTAGTACCACTACAGGAGCCACAACCAGAAGCACCCACCACCAAAACTTTACAGGTACCCTGCCCACAACGCATGAAGCGGAGGAAGCTCAACGACCAAGCCACCTCAAGCAGAGCCCCGTAGGACCCAGCACCCCAATGAGCGCTCAAGCGTGTTTGCGGACGGCGGACACAGTTTAGACTCGGAGGATTGTTGAGCATCAACAGCAGACACTAAAAGCTACAAGAAAAGCTTAAAGGAAGGCATTTGAAATCACACTTAGATAATTTACAATACAGTTTCTCCTTCCTGAGTTGTCTTAGAACCTCTTTAAGATGATCCTCATGCTTAGCCAAAGTTTTATTGTAAATCAAAATGTCATCTAAGAAAACCACCACACATTTTCGTAATAGATCCCAAAATAAATCATTCATCATCTGTTGGAAAGTTGCTGGTGCATTAGTGAGACCAAAGGGTAGCACTAAAAATTCGTAATGGTCGTCTTAAAAGTAGTTTTAGGAACATCTTCCTCCACAATACGGATCTGATGATAACAGGTTTGCAAATCAAGCTTTGTGAAATACTTAGCTCCTTGCAACCATCAATAAGATCCATCAATAAGATCGTCTGATCTTAATCATCCTTTACATCTCCTATGGTTACCCTCACATTCGGACATGCTGCATAAAGTTCGCCAGATGAATTATTTGCTACCCTAATCATCCATCCATGGTCTGCATCCATTGGCCACTTGCATTTATTGTAGAGGCTCTTGGACATAAGATTAATCTCTGATCCATGGTTAATCAGGGCAATGTTTAGCTCTTCTAGCTCACCTATTTTGATGAGGGTTTCAATTGTAGCTCTTGCCCAATGACTCCTAGAATAGTGGCTTCTAGGAATAGCTTCTTTTTCCTCATCTTCATCCACAAAGCGTACCTATTTTGTCTCTCCAATAGACTGGTTGCAGCCTACAACATTTTCTTTTTCTCCCTTTTGCTGCACCTGTATCCCATGAGCTTTAGAGGTACCTGCTTCACCTTGTGGCAGGATGGATTTAGTCAAAGTCTGTCTTTTCCTTCGAATAATGTCAATTATTTCATCATGGAACTCCCTTTTTGCAATTCCCAGGACTTTGCCCAAGGTAAACTCCACTTTGCTGTTCAAGATCCTGTCCTCCAGTACCTTTTTGAGGTCTGTAGCAGCTTCAATGTCGGACTACAGCTTGTACAATGGGCTTTTTCCCTTGCTCTTTTCTTTTTCCTGCTTTGTCATTACTGAAGCATCCTCCATTGGCACTTCACGTGGATGCGGGTCTCGTGGTGGCGGAGGCTCATGAGAAGGCCTTGGTTCCTTCCTTCCGCTTCCTCTAGTTGTCACAAACCCCTATATTCTAGGGACATGCGGATGCGTGTCAGGCCTAGAAGCATGCGGATGCATGTATGTATTATACCTGGGCATGTGTATGGATCATATGAGTCCAAGGACATGGCAGGACATTTATGGACTTTCGGGCGGTGCCCGTGTGGATTCCGGCCATGCACACATGGTGTGTTATGATGGCAGGCGGAATATTTTTAAGTACAAGAATGATGATAGGTGGTTCTCCAAGTTTACATGTGCACAATGCATAAATGATGCATGCCATAACTTTATTTTACTTTGTGTGACATTGTCTTGCTGCCTGGACAATGCTTGTTATTTTGGCTTGTGAAGTCCGAGGGACCGGGGACGCCTGGGCACCTTGTGGACACGTGTGTGCACTCCTGTTTGGGCCTAAAACTGTGGGCTTATGGGTTTTGCAGGTGGTAAGTGCGTCCACACTCAATTTACAGCTTATTTCATTTACTACTAAAGTTTATTGGTTTGCAGGTCCACACTCATTAATAAGTGGCTGGACAACTTATAATGCGTTCGCATTCGGTTGGACCAAAATTAATGAAGTCCGGACAGCTTATGGCCATTTCTCATTTGGTTGGACCTAAACTTATATAAACAGGACAAATGGAGCACTATGGGCTGGACACCTACCTGGACACCTTATGGGGACACATGTCAGCCTGTATGTGTACCCACCAAGCCCCTTAGGTGGCACTGGAAAAAGGCGCCTCCCTCAAGAGGCCTTTTGGGCTGTTTTATTCATCATTCAACACATTGAAGAGCTGGTTGGAGCTTTGGGAGTTGCTACAGGGCTGGTTGCTTGCTTCCCGGACTCACACAAGCTTGGACAACGATCCCCACACTCTTCTAAAGGGCTGGTTGGTAAATTTCAGACTTGCAATTTCTGGTTATTGCGAGTTTTGGGCTGGTTACAGGTGTCCAAAGTCAACTTGGACAGTACAGGACAGCTCTAGGGACCTCCACAGGGCTGTAGGACCCTTTACAGGTGAAATTCTCGTGATAAAAAGTTGCTGTTTTGGACTGGTTATTGCACAAAACAGGCCAGACAGCAATGGAATATGTGAGCATGGATGTGTCTCAAGGATTCCTGGTATAACAGGTGTTTAGGGCAAGCATTGGGGACACTTGCTCGAGGAGAACACAGGTTTCTGGATCAGTTTCTCGCGTGGAAACAGGGCCTAAAGATCCATTTACATCTTGTGTAGGGCGGAGTACCTGTGAGGATTGTGAAACTCTTGTGCAGGGCGGATGTACCTGTGAAGAGGCTTGTGCAGGGCGGATGTACATGTGTGTAGGGCGGATGTACCTACAAATTCTCTTGTTTGAAATGTATTCATTCATGATGTATTTGGAAGAATCAGGTGCAGGCTGGTGGTGAATCCCCAGGCACCCGTAAACTTGTACTTTGCAGACTCTTTTGGTAATATAACCTAAAGGGGAGGGGCAGCCTATCATCGGCCCCTTTATGTGGTGTACTGTCATTTTCAGCTTTCTGGTTGTAATGCTCAAGTGTTAAGTGCTCAGAATCTTGTTCACATTTATACGATTTCAATACACGCGTCCGCCTTCCCGTTACATTGGTATCAGAGCTCAGTTTTTTCCCTCATTGGAAAACGGTCTGAGGCTTGGAATCATAAGTGGTGACCTGATTTGAGTGTCATGGACAGCCACATTTCTGACAGTGTGGAGAACACACAGGTCCGTGAATTTCATGGTACAAAGGATGCAAGAGATGCTGCATGCAATGTCTATGGAGATGCAGGTACTCATGACACTATGCATTCTGATTTGGAATCTTTGAGGCGTCAAGTGCGACGCTATAGGGCTGAAACCGAAGAGCTTAGGTCATTGAAAAATGACCCGGATGTACAAAAGGTGTTGGTTGCGAAGGCAAAGGCTTCGGTCCATGAAGTCACTTTTGAAGCAATTGCAAAGGAAATGGATGTTGAGAAACCCCGAGAGCTTGCACTTGCATACCTAATGGTCAAGGGTGATGTATACACTGAAGCAGATGGTAGTTTGGCTTTCAAGAAGCCACCCCTCATGGCTGCCCGTGGTGATGCACATGATGCACAACAAGCAGAAAGAGCACAGCAAGTGCCAAATGCTGAAAGGACAAGAGTCCCTGGTGCTAGGCTTGATGCAGGTCAAGAGAAGAGTAAGGATGAGGGATCCTCTACTCATTCCCGCTTTGCTCCAAGAAAACATATCCGTTCTCGTGTTGAGCTTTCCACTCGTTTGGAGAGTGTGGCTCAAGAGAGAACGAAGAGGGATCGTGAATCTTCATCGCGGCATCATCATCATGCAGATGAATAGGATGTACATAGGGATGCATATAGAAGGAAGAAGCCTCGAGAGTTCAAGTCCAGTGACAAGGATGTAAAGTTTGAAAACTTTCAGGGACGGATGGACTCTACCAAAGCACTTGCTTTCATTAGACAGTTTGAGATAGCTTTTTGCAATGAAGACTTTTCGGAAAAGTCTATGCTCAGGCATGTGGGAATGCATCTCAAGGATACGGCAAGTGATTGGTGGCTTGCAAAAATACTTGATGGAAGTGCTGCCCCAACTTGGTCTTTTTTCAAAATTCAGTTTTATGATCAATTCTTACCACCAAACTTTGCAAAGGATGTACGCAAGGAGTGGGATTGGCTGTCCCAAGATGAGGGAGAGTCCGTTGCTTCATACATAGCAAAGTTTTGGAAAGTCCTTCTCAAGGTTACTCCCTTCATGAAGATTGGAGAGGACGAGAAGAAGAGAAAGTTTGAATCGGGGCTCCATCACATTATCCAACAAAGCTTGGGAGTGTACCCAAATAAGAGCATACAAGAGCTTATACACTCAGCCATGATTGCGGAGAACTTGCACATAAAAGCACCCTCAAATAAGCCATTTGCAGGTCAAAACAAGAGCAAATTCAGGGCTGGTTATGACCAGAAAAAGGGTGGACAGCCACCTAAGAATGCTCCCAAAGATAGCCGTGCAAAGGATGACTCCGAAAAGAAGCCGGGGGGTAAACGCCACAATTTTGGACTCTCAAAACAACAATTGGAAGAGTATAGGAAGGCTAGAAAATGCTTTAAGTGTGGCAGTAAAGATAATATATATCCTAAATGCCCATAGAAATCTAAGAATGCTGAGCCTAATGTGGAAAAGCCTCTTGTGAATGTTGTACCCGATGTGCAGGGAAATACAGGGCATGAGCCCAAGAGTAGAGTCATATGCAAGGCTTGGGGCAAATTGAAGGATCAGCCCGCTTTGTTTCTTTTTGATGATGCTTCCACAGATAACTTTATATCCGTACAGATGGCTGCCGCCATAGGTCTCAATGTGGAAGACATGGGAATGCAAATGAATGCAGATGCCGCCTTTGAGGGCAAACATGTTGATGTAACTCCGGTCATTGGTAAGCTCCGTGTACATATACAGGACTACCTCGACCATGAGAGCTTTTTAGTGGCTCCTCTTACAGGTTGTGATGTTTTGTTGGGGATGCCCTGGCATCATCGTTTAGAGCCTATTAAGGCTTACAAAGAGAAGAAAATCAGCTTTGTACATAGAGGTCGTGAGCACTCTATAGATGCTGGTACTACTGGAAGTACCATATCTCTTGTGAGACCGGTACTCATTATTCTAGATTTGCACAAACCTTTTGTGGTGGAATGTGATGCATGTGGGGACTGCATAGGGGCTGTTTTGAACCAAGAAGGACATGCCATTGCCTATGAGAGGAGACGCTTGCAACATGCAGAGCTTCACTTACAGGTTTATGAGAAGGAGTTGTTGGCTGTAATTCATGCCCTTACTATTCGGAAACACTATCTCTTAGGGGCTGATTTTATGGCCAAAACTGATCATCAAAGTTTGAGATACTTTTTAACTCAAAGTAAGCTCTCAGAGAAGCATATGAGATGGGCAAATTTCCTCTCAATGTTTCATTTTCAGATTTTACACACTCCAGGAAAAAAGAATGTGGTGGCAGATGCCTTATCTAGACGACCACAGGTTCATGCTATTACAGTTGCATACCATGAGGACTTATCGGATATGCGTAATACTTATCATCTGGATGAGGATTTTGCACATGTATGGGCTGATTTGCAAGAGGGTATTGCTGTCCCATCTTCTGTCATAAGAGATGGATATCTCATGATGCAAAATCGTATGTGTGGTAAAGAACCTTCGCCATAAGGTTATGGATGAGTGTCATGCTCCTCCATATGGATGAGTGTCATGCTCCTCCATATGCAGGTCATAGAGGCATTTTGGCCACAGCACAAGCTTTGGAGGCATTTCTTTTGGCCACATATTCGCAAGGATATTGAAGCATATGTACGTGAATGTATGGTATGTCAAAAGGTCAAGTTTGACAGACATAAAGCACCTGGATTGCTTCAGCCTTTGCCTATACCAAATGAACCATGGGAAAGCATTGCTATGGATTTCATTATGGATTTGCCAAGGACGCCACAGGGAAATGATGCTATTTGGACCATTATTGACAGGTTTAGCAAGCAGGCATATTTCATTCCCGTGCGCAAGACAATAAAGCCAGATCATATGGCTAGGATGTTTTTGGCACAGATACACCATGGCATGCCTAAATCTATTGTGGGCGATAGAGATCCTAGAACCACAAGCTTATTTTGGCGCGCATTGTTTGACAATATGGGTACAAAGCTGAACTTCTCATCAGCTTACCATCCACAGACAGATGGGCAAAGTGAAATAGCAAATTCAGCCGTCCTCGACTTGCTGAAATCTTATGTATCCGACCGCAAATCGGATTGGGAGAAGTATTTACCACTCGTGGAGTTTGCCTACAACAATACGGTACATACTTCAACGG
The DNA here is from genome assembly GCF_041138505.1 of Cibotium barometz. Taxonomy (NCBI): domain Eukaryota; kingdom Viridiplantae; phylum Streptophyta; class Polypodiopsida; order Cyatheales; family Cibotiaceae; genus Cibotium; species Cibotium barometz. Next base: position 46,585,129 of record NC_141080.1, on the reverse strand, counting down.
GCAAGGCGCCCTTTGAGATTATCTATGGCAAGGTGGTACTACCACCCATCCTTCGTACAAAGAATGAGATTTTTGCAGCAGATGAGTATGTCAGAGACTTGGATACTGCATTTGCACAGGTACGGACAGCCATAGAGAGGTCTCAAACCAAGAATAAAAAGGCAGCTGATAAGCATAGAAGGGATGTACAATTCAAACAAGGTGATTGGGTCTTGCTGAAATTTGAAAAGGCACGCCTTCGGAAGAGGCCAGGGAAAGAGGGAAAGTACCCTAAACTTTCCAACAGGTATTATGGACCTTTTCAGATCTTGGAGAAGATCAATGATGTTGCATTTCGGCTTGTACTCCCAGATCATTGGAACATGCATAATGCTTTTCATGTGAGCCTATTGAGGCCTTATGTGGGACCGACACCGTTTGAGCCGGTTTTGGAAGACCCACCCGAGGTGGATGAGCTGGAAGAGATTCTTCAACCTGAACAGATTGTTTTTCACAAGGAACGAAAGCTTGCGGGAGGCAAACTTGTTCGTAGGTACCTTGTGAAGTTCAAGAATTATTCAGCTTTGGATGCGAAATGGATGGATGAGGCCTACTTCGAGGATTACCCAAATCTTTTGAAGGCCTATCTGGAGGCTTTTCAGTTGCGGTCAACTGATTAGAAGCCGGGGGGATGTCACAAACCCCTATATTCTAGGGACATGCGGATGCGTGTCAGGCCTAGAAGCATGCGGATGCATGTATGTATTATACCTGGGCATGTGTATGGATCATATGAGTGGATGCATATGAGTCCAAGGACATGGCAGGACATTTGTGGACTTTCGGGCGGTGCCCGTGTCGATTCCGGCCATGCACACATGGTGTGTTATGATGGCAGGCGGAATATTTTCAAGTACAAGAATGATGATAGGTGGTTCTCCAAGTTTACATGTGCACAATGCATAAATGATGCATGCCATAACTTTATTTTACTTTGTGTGACATTGTCTTGCTGCCTGGACAATGCTTGTTATTTTGGCTTGTGAAGTCCGAGGGACCGGGGACGCCCGGGCACCTTGTGGACACGTGTGTGCACTCCTGTTTGGGCCTAAAACTGTGGGCTTATGGGTTTTGCAGGTGGTAAGTGCGCCACACTCAATTTACAGCTTATTTCATTTACTACTAAAGTTTATTGGTTTGCAGGTCCACACTCATTAATAAGTGGCTGGACAACTTATAATGCGTTCGCATTTGGTTGGACCAAAATTAATGAAGTCCGGACAGCTTATGGCCATTTCTCATTTGGTTGGACCTAAACTTATACAAACAGGACAAATGGAGCACTATGGGTTGGACACCTACCTGGACACCTTATGGGGACACGTCAGCCTGTATGTGTACCCACCAAGCCCCTTAGGTGGCACTGGAAAAAGGCGCCTCCCTCAAGAGGCCTTTTGGGCTATTTTATTCATCATTCAACACATTGGACAGCTGGTTGGAGCTTTGGGAGTTGCTACAGGGCTGGTTGCTTGCTTCCCGGACTCACACAAGCTTGGACAACGATCCCCACACTCTTCTAAAGGGCTGGTTGGTAAATTTCAGACCTGCAATTTCTGGTTATTGCGAGTTTTGGGCTGGTTACAGGTGTCCAAAGTCAACTTGGACAGTACAGGACAGCTCTAGGGACCTCCACAGGGTTGTAGGACCCTTTACAGGTGGAATTCTCGCGATAGAAAGTTGCTGTTTTGGATTGGTTATTGCACAAAACAGGCCGGATAGCAATGGAATATGTGAGCATGGATGTGTCTCAAGGATTCCTGGTATAACAGGTGTTTAGGGCAAGCATTGGGGACACTTGCTCGCGGAGAACACAGGTTTCTGGATCAGTTTCTCGCGTGGAAACAGGGCCTAAAGATCCATTTACATCTTGTGCAGGGCGGAGTACCTGTGAGGATTGTGAAACTCTTGTGCAGGGCGGATGTACCTGTGAAGAGGCTTGTGCAAGGCGGATGTACCTGTGTGTAGGGCGGATGTACCTACAAATTCTCTTGTTTGAAATGTATTCATTCATGATGTATTTGGAAGAATCAGGTGCAGGTTGGTGGTGAATCCCCAGGCACCCGTAAACTTGTACTTTGCAGACTCTTTTGGTAATATAACCTAAAGGGAGGGGGGTCAGCCTATCATCGGTCCCTTTATGTGGTGTACTGTCATTTTCAGCTTTGTGGTTGTAATGCTCAAGTGTTAAGTGCTCAGAATCTTGTTCACATTTATACGATTCCAATACACGCGTCCGCCTTTCTGTTACACTAGTAACCCCTTTTGATGGTCCTTCATCCCCATTTTTCCTTCTGCGTTTATCTTCCACTTGTGCTTCATTATTCTGGCACCTTGCAATGTAAGCATGAATTGACAGGAAGTCTACTGGATCCTCCCAACCAATTTCAAGGCGTATGCAATCCCCTGCCTCGTATAAGGCCTCCCTGGATACTTCCCCTTTGGTAATCAGCTCTATTGCAGATGGCCAGAGATTCCCTTCATCTTCATCTTTTTCAGATTTTGTCCCCTTATGTGTAGGTTGATTTGCTTTCAGCCCAAAAATAGCTGCTTTGACCATAGAGATAGGATGGCTAGCAGCCATATCTTCCATGAGCTCTTTCATCCTACCCTTTCCAAAATTTGTTCCAAGCGATAGTCCTGTTTCTGTCAAGTGGATTCTACTGTCTTTGAAGAAGACAAGCTCTTTTCTCAGGGCCTCTTTGAAGCTCTCGCAGTCCCTTCTTACATGCTCCGTGTCATCACACCATATGCACCTGTGCACGAACCCTTCTTTACTTTGAGCCCTTTGAACTGGTGCTTACCCTGATGTTTGCCCCTTTTCCTCGAGTCTCAACATTTTCAGCTTCAAGTCCCAAATTCCTTTTATGAGCTCTTCCATTATTTGCCCATTGCCTTTTGGAGCTACAGCAGCAGGTTTTGGTGGTGTCTCAAAGGTGGGAGGGACAGGAGTTACTGTATTCACTACCATGTTGTCCCTTCGGCGTTGCTGTTTTGCCAGCAAGGAGACTGCATCTTCAACATCATTCCATTTATTCTTTAGACCCTGCTCCGTATCCTTGCCTTCGAGCAGTATTTCCAACTTTTCTTGGAGGTCTTTATCCGCTACTTCAGAAATAGTTCCGTTTTTTCCCTGTCCAAAGTTATACGCTCAATCCGTGACAGCTGAGCTTACCGCTTTTCAAATTCCCTTAACACCTTTGTGGCAGAAATCCCATCCTTGGGTTTTGCAACCCACTCCAGGAATGTTCGCTTCGTGACCCTCTCCGAATCCTCCATGAAATAGTCGTCTTTCAGGGCCAGTTTGAACTCTTCCTAGTGTCTACCATGTGCTGTTCGAATTGCCGTTACATGCCCTTGGAGTTCTGGAACCATGGCTAGCCCAAAACTCTTGATCATTTCAGCCTCGGGCACGCGATTCAGCTCCATCTCCTTTTCGTATTCGTGAAGGAATTTGGTAATGTCCTTCTCGTCAAATTGATCTATTTTATTGACCACAGACTGAAGCGCTTTCGTCGTCGACACCTGCCTTCTTTCGGCTGCTTATTACTGTTGCATGTAGAGGGCAAACGCCTGAAACATTTGCATGGTGTTTGCGTCCGGGCGAAACCCTTGTTGTTCCTGTTGCTCGGCCATGATTTCCCTTCTTTCACGATCCCGAAAACGTGACTCTCACCCCAACCGTCTCACGTCCGGTTCACCAAAGATGTCGGGAAGTGTGCAGTTTAGCTGGGAAGGTACGAGACCTCTAGTTGTGAGAGTTCTGTGTGCCCTGATTTATTAAATTAACCTGACTTTGATGCCCGTCTCTTCGGCAGTGCTTCCCAGTTGTGTAGCCAACACTGGTTATGCTTGAAACCTAAGTTCTGTTCACTGAGTGGTATCTAGCTTAGACACAAAGGCTTTGCCTTCTTTGAACCTTGAATCTGTCACTCCATCAGCAGACTAGGCACGTGGACTACTGATTGTGACTTGCATGTCGATTTGACACTTATCTTATTATGGGAGAGCTCTTTGTTTCAATTTACTTGATGCTCTTAGGCACATTCAATTAGGCATTTTTGAAGGGAAACAGTCGGCTAATTACACAGGTCATAGATATGGACAAAATTCCTTGTATCAACAAGCTTATTTTTTAACACTTATCATTGCTTCTTCCATAGTAGATCATGCATAATGATTTTATTCAAGACTTTATGGGTTGCTGATGATCGTGCTATATTTGAAGTAGTTGATACAGGCTTCTTTGACTTTTCTAAACAAGGATGTGGGAATGGGGTTTAAAAGAAGCATAAACCTTTCACTGCATGTGTAGGTGTGTGTATGTGCATATGCATGTGTGTATGTCTATGTGTATGTGTGTACGTACATGCATGTGTATGTGTGTGCGCACATGCATGTGTATGTGTGTATGTGCATGTGCATATGTATGTGCATATACATGTATATATGAATGTGCATATGCATATGCATGTGTGTATATGTATGTATAGGTGTGTATATGTGTGTGTATATGCATTGTGTGTCCGTGTGTATGTATTGTGTGTATATGTGTACGTGTGTAGAGAATACAAGAAAGACGGTAAGGGCATGAAGACTTAGCGGGATAGATTGGAGAGATTGTATCATCGTCATCAATGGAAGAGCGCTTCTCAAGCTTCAACAAGACCTACACATACACACACCTGTTAGGTAAGGAAGATATATATGTGTGTGTGTACAATACCTCTAGATCTAGTGTTTATGTATGTGTGCGTGTGTATGTGTATACAATAGAGTGTATGTGTGTTTCTTTGTGTGTGCGCGTGCGCAGACATGTGAGGGTGAAAAACATGCCAAATAAGGTTCGAGTTTTTATTTTTAATTTTTTCTACAAGGCGCCAGTAATTGCATCGAAAATTGCGTCGAAAAAAAATCTGCAAGAAAAAAAAATGGTAGTCATGTTTATAATCATTTTTAATGTTTTTAGGCCTTTTGAGCTCATTTCTCATGTTAGAATTGTAAGAAAAATGAGTATTTTAGAAGTCAGAAAAAAGTATCTTTTTTTTCCTAAAACTTCGTTCTTATGCAAGTGATATTAATTGACATCAATTATACGTCAATTGACATTAATTAATGTCAATTGACACCAATTGATGTCAATTGATACCAATTAATGTCAATTGATACCAATTAATATCAATTGATGTCAATTGACAACAATTGACATCATTTGGTGTATCGATTGATTCAATTATACGTCAGTTGATTTTAATTGGCATCAATTGATGTTAATTGATTTTATACGTCAGTTGATTTTAATTGGCATCAATTGATGTTAATTAATGTCAATTGGCATCAATTGATACAAATTAATATCAATTGACATCAATTGAAGCCAATTGATTTTAATTGGCATCAATTGATGTCAATTGATACAAATTAATATCAATTGATACAAATTAATATCAATTGACATCAATTGAAGCCAATTGACGTCAATTGGTATCAATTGAAGCCAATTGACGTCAATTGGTATCAATTGGTATCAATTATACACCAATTGATATCAATTAATGTCAATTGAAACTAATTGATGTCAATTGAAACTAATTGATGCCAATTGATACCAAATAACGTCAATTGATATCAATTGAAACCAATTGGCTTCAATTGACACACATCAATTGACATCAGTCGGCACCAATTGACGTCAATCGACACCAATTGATGTCAATTAATGTCAATTCACATCAGTTGATGTTAATTAGTATTAGTTGATGTTAATAATTGATGTCAATTAATATCAATGGAAACCAATTGATGTCAATTGAAGCCAATCGACATCAATTGACATCAATTGGCACCAATTGATGTCAATTGATACCAATTAATGTCAATTGACATCAATTGATGCCAATTGATAAAAACAACAGACATCAATTGGTATCAATTGATGTTAATTGGTATCGATTGATGTTAATTGGTATCAATTGATGTCAATTGATTTCAATGGATGTTAATTGGAACCAATTGATGTCAATTGATGTTAATTGGTACCAATTGATGTCAATTAATATCAATTGAAACCAATTGACATCAATTGATACCAATTGATGTCAATTAATATCAATTGAAACCAATTGACATCAATTGAGACCAATTGATGTCAATTCATACCCATTCTACCCCAATGCTTGAGTTATGTGTTGCCCACTTAGCAAGGAACAAGAAGCTTATCTATTTATCTTCTCTCTATTATCCTATTGCTTATTCCCTTAACCCATATGCTTAAGTGATTAATCCACAATCTACTAGTCATTCGCTAATACATTCATTCACTACTTCAAATGTGATTGGCCAGAAAGTGGGGCTATTCTGGGGGCTAGGTAATTAGTGAAGGGGCAAAATGATTAAGGAAGGAGTCAAAGCTGACAAATTTGCCAAGGAGTGTTGGCCACTTGCAAAATTTGTGATTTTGAGCCTATGTGGATGCTTAGTTAATTGCCACACCATCCTCCACTGCCCAGTCTGCCAAGTGTTCCCAGCTTGCCCGGTCATCATTCCATTGGACGGGGGTGCATCTATTTAGCGAGCCAAGAGCAGCGAGCACAGAGCAGTGAGTTGAAATAAAGTCCTTGTGAAAGTGAGCAAGTAGGAGCATGGTATGATGTTAAGCGAGCATGTAATGTTAAACCACAGTGCAACTCTATAATGAATAGAACAAAGAAGACTAAAAAAGTTCAAAAATGACCGTTGCAAATAAAGCATTTTAAAACCAATGGTGCGGATATAAAAATTCACTATAAAACCATACTACTTGGCTCGCTAAAAAGACATTGAATTAGTCATCGAGCTGCTAATAGAAACAATGCAACCACATGGAAACCACAACGAGAGGGCATAGAAATCAAGCCATTAAAATGCACACCAGTTTTAATAGCCATACCACTGACACGATAATATAATACTCTTTAGAAACCATAACCATAAGATTTAAAATTTTTATAATCCAAATAAAAATTGTCCAACAATCAGCTACATGCTATTGTAAAAAACAATCACAAGGATAACATTCATCAAAACATTACTTCCAATAGCCCCAAAAAAATGATTGTCTCAAATTAAAAAAAGGCTGTCTCTAATGGCATTCTGATGTAGACATGTGATCGTTATAACTGTAAGAGACACAAAGAAAAGAAAATAAGCTTTATCAATAGAAAAACTCTACTAACATATTTATCTTTTCAACATGCATACCTTTGTTGAGTATGGTTCCAATAGGCGATCATAGATCTGCTCGTCCTTGTCTAACATTATGACATTGTGATCCATAAATGCTGCCACTAGCCCAAGAGTTCCAGTGCCAGTAAACAAATCCAAAATTATGTCCCCTAGATGATTGAAGACAGAGACAATGTATTTGCTAAGCCAAGTTTGACCTCTCTGACGACCGCCCCGCTATGATCTGCCCTTTCTCTTCACCAGATCCTCCGCTGCTTCTGGCACTCTTGAAAACTCACACAAACCATTAACCATATGCTATAAAGATCACCAAAAATCATTTTAAATTCTATCTTGATTTGAATGCATACATACATGTCAAAGATAAGATCTTGCTCTACATCAAGATCATCACCTAGTGCCAAATCCCTTAGCTGATCCCCATGCATTACAAAGCTTGTAGCAGGAGCTGTTGAGTGAACAAAAATAGCCAATATTAGACAAGTGACCTACAAGAAAAGACACATTGGTTGTTCATGCATTTTCACCTTAAATGGGACAAAGAAGATTTGCACAAATGATAGCCCCAAAGAGAACAACACCAATACCATCTACCCCATCTTCTTCCCAATAGGTGGAGTACACCTCTATAAGATTGATTGTCAACACAAAGCCACATACTAGTAAGAGGGGGTATCCCATCCAATTGGTGCTCCTCAATTTCAAAAAGCAACCATCGACAAGCCAAAGCCCAAATGATAAAACAACACAGAGAAAGAAGTATGCATGTTTTTTAACAAGGGATATAAAGGCTATGTTGTAGAAAAATCTATAAACGACTCTCTTTTGATGACAAGTGCTAAAAACATTCTGATTTGAAGGCAGATTTTGATTTGAAGATGGATTTTAATTTGTCAATGTAAATCTCAGCAGAGCAGTCAAATTTGTGAGTGTTCATGGTGTTGTGATGCAATGTCAAGGTCGAGTTTGCTTTCTTCTGTAAGGGGGATGAGTGCCAAGAAGATGCCGAGCAGTAGTTACGATGGCAGTTACGATTTCTTGGAAGTTAGATGCTGAATGACAAATCTGAGTTGCAGACAAAATTTGATTTGCAGCAGACAGTCTGATTTGTGGAGAAATTGATTGGCAAACAGCAGAGAAATTGTCAGCAACAACCTGATTTGTAGAAATTGACAGGACAGAAGTCACCATAGCAGCAACAAGAAGTCCAGATTGTGACTATTATTCAACATGCACAACGTTGAAGGGGGTAACTGTTATGGCAAATCTTTCAAGAATGATTAAAGTGTCATCAACTTAAAATATTTCAATCAGTTTAAGCAACCAATTAAATGAACTTTGCGGATCCCGGTATAGCATTCGTGGCTCTCCGTTTAGCCAATTTAATGGGTCTCAGATTGGTGTGGTGCATCTTTCTTGATGGTGGCTGAATATGATTGTTGTATTTTAATGATTGTTGTATTTTAATGATTGTTGTATTTTAATGACGTGATCATAATGGTGGCTGAATATGATTGTTGTATTTTAATGACGTGATCATAATGGGGGGTATAAAGAAGAAGAAGAAGTGTGAGGTTTGCATGAGTCAGAAGCATGAGGTAGAGGATTGTCCATGTGCAATTGATGAGTGCTCAAAGGGATCTAGATGCATGTAAGAAATGGTGTATGGTTGACCTATGCACAAAGTTTCATAAAATTATCCATAAAGTGCATACAGCATTAGCTTGGGAGAAAATGAAGAATGCATTGGGAAGGTTAGATGACTTTGAGGATGTCTTGGAGAGTGCATATAGCTGATCACAAAGGAGACAGGCGAAAGTCATGTTCCAGTAGGAAAAGCATTGGGAAGTTACAAAAAGCATGTGAGAAGTTGAGAGATGCATATGTGGATGAGTTTGAAGGGGAGTCAAGTGATGATGATGACACTTGAAGCAAGAGTAATGCACGAGTTCCTTCGAGAGGGATTGGACCAGGGTCCTTATTGCGTCTTGTCGTGTGTCCCCAGTATCTTCTTCTTTTCTATCTTGAGTTAATTATTAGAAGGTTAAGTGATCTTTTAAATTGACGGGCGAGCTAAGCTTGAAGCACCAGCAAAAAGTCAGTAGTGCAGCAGATTAGTCAGAAATCAGTAGAGCATTATGTTTCAAATGGAAAGTCAGCGGCGGCGGATATGCAAAATTTCAAAGAGGAGGATGTTCTGATGGTGTTTATGCTGATTTTGTTTTATCTTTGCAAGATTCTTTGCCTATCTAGTTTACGGATCAAGGGATTGTGGATCCGATGTCAGCCTGCGGCTCAAGCCACCGAGCTGTGCCAAGTGTTTAAGGGCTGAATATTGGATTATATTTTTTATCTAAAACCTTAGTCTTTTAAATTGTCATAATCGAATGTAGTGTGAAGTGTCCTTTAAAATCTAGTTGGAAGTTAGAAAGTTGTGTGAAGTAGTTTTTGGGGATATATAGTTATTTTGGCGTAGAAGTTCACATGTAATCACTGAGGAAGAAGAATGATGTTCTTAAGCAGTTGGCAGTTTTTTGGCAATTTGCTTGTCAAGTTATTTGTCAGTCGAGTGTTTCCTCTTTGATATACTTCTACAATATGAATTTCTGAGGATGAAATGGAGTTTTCTATTCACAGAGTAACTTGGCATGTGTGAGTTATTTCTGATTATGTTTGAGTGAGAAATTTGTTAGTTCATTTGTCAGAAAGTCTGTGTTTTGTAGAGGGTTGAAGGAAATGTAGTTTACAATAAACAACCACTGGCCAGTGGACCAACTGTGGAAAAGTCCAAACAGCAGAATTTCCTCCTCCTAAAAGCCTTCAACTGGAAATACATTGCTAATTAACTATTTTTGAACTAATTTTCTTTGTTTCAAACCGCTTTTATACCCGTTGTATACTAGTTTCATACCACTTTTATACCGGTTTTATCTCCTTCAAATCGATTTTAGGCTAAGTTGAGGTAGACCTTTTGCACACATTAAAGTCCTAGAGCATTCATTAAAACACGAAAGAGAATAGCACTAGAGAAGGGAATCTGCAACAACTTAGAGCATCAGGGATGAAAAACGAGAGAGAGTTTGTGCCAATGCAGATTCAAGAGCAAGCTAGAACTACAATGCAAGCTGAGCCTCTAGTGCATTGTACTTCAGCTTTTACGTATACAGGTCCGGGATGCAGGCACAAATAGAATGGTGTCAATGGAAGAGTCGAGGACTTTGCAGCCTTACCTTGGCAAGGAAGAGTCATCTCTAATGGAGCCATCTAACAAGAGTCCCATCAATCCATTGATGGAAGATTTTCACACACATACCAAAACATTGACATTCATGGGGCAAACCAAGAAAACTCAGAATATGCTATCCACCATTAGCGGTCAAACCCACAGAAACCAATGTATCCTATCCACCTATTGAGAGGTATTGTGAAGAGTGTTATCTAGAACACCTTCCAAGGCACTGTGAGTTACGATCTAGAGACGACAAAGGGAAAGGTAAAATGTCGTTACAGTACATGGAGGTACTACCATCCCCAAATATGTCAGAACTTGAGAAAGAGAGAATTCCTTTGCGAGTGGTTACACGCACTCAAGCAAAGAAGAACATGCAAATAGAGGTTGATGAGGGGATGAAGAGTCCTACAAAAGAACAAGCGCAAGAGGATACTCCATCCTCGAGTAAACGAAAAAGAAAAAGACCAAGAAGTAGACGAGGCACGAAGTCTATATTGAAAAAGAGTTCCGAGGAATGTGATTCTATTCCAAAAGAGCTAGAAGGAGTCTTGAAACACAAGCAGAGTGCGAAAGAGAAAAACCCAACACAAAAGGATAATACAAATCCAAAAGAACAAGCATCAAAATCTGAGAACGACTTGGGAGGATCGGTTCTTGTCAAAAAGGTGAACGAGGTTCTAGACGCAGCTCTCAAGGCTTACAATAACAGGATTATAGCTCTTACGAAGTTACCAAAGAAGTTGCAAGAGTGTCCAAATCCCCAAGAGGAAAAGATTGGACTGGCAGTGCACCAACAATTGATTAGGGACACACAAACTCTTTTGGAGGGCCACCACCTGCTTATAAATGACAACCAATTGTGCAAAATCCAAGCTTGGAAATGATACACGAAGTCACTTCAAGCATGGAAAAGGGAAGTGAGTCATCTATTATTCCACCTTTGGAAGAAGGTGTGCTTGCTGATAAACCACCAGTGTGACTGAAAATCAGAATCCAGCAACTACTTCTGACTATGGGGATGAGATACCTGAAATGGAGGAAGCGTTGGTTAGTGAGATGTGGGAATCTGTGAGGAAGAATGTGGGGGAGACATCCAATGTCGAATCTCCACCTCTCTCTATGTTAGACTTCACGGGTCGACAGGCCAATGAAATGGACAATGCATCTCTATGAGCAAGCTTCAGTTTCAACACCTAGTAAGCAAACCCTCATGACAATGCCATCATACATAGGTGAATACGAGAATCATTCCCAAGTCATGCGAGTGCCATCGATGAGGAAGTTTCTTCCAAAAAAGAAAGATACGTTGAACTTGCAACAAGCATTGTTGCATTGTTGTCAACACCTGTAATGCGTACCCTTCCATTGACAGACTTTCTAAAAATCAAACCAGAACTTTGGGATGAGGTAGCAGCTTTTATGGGTGGGCAAGAATCAAAAAGTAGGTCCTTGGGACTGAAAGACCTTTTGAACGAGCACTCTAATGTGCATACAAAGCCTACTCCTAATGTGCATACAAAGCCTACTCCTATGCCAATCATCAACAAAGTGGAAAAATACGAGGGTGATGATGGAAATACTACGTTGCCAGTACATATTAACAAAGTGAAATCTGTAGCTATTCTAGATAGCGGGGCAAGGGTTAGTATAGCAAGAAAGCCATATTGAAGGCATGGGGAGCACCAGCTTTAAGGAGAACGAGAATGAATCTACAACTCGCAGATGGAACTCTTGAAAATCCTATGGGACTACTCGAGAATGTCACTATGGAATCTTGTGGTATCAAGTATGAGCATACATTTGCCATAGTTAACTTTGGCAAGAACACAAACTACGAGGTGATTTTGGGAAGACCTTTTATGAGACAATTCAAGATGATTTAGGAATGGGGCTACAACTATTTGTACCTCCGTTAGGAGAGTGCACTCACGAGACTCAATCTCAAGAACCATAAATACAAGGACGTCTCTAAATCATCATTTACGAGTATGAGGATGAGAAGGGAAACTTTTACCAGGTTGTTAAAAAGGCATTCCAAAATGTCGATCCACTAAGCGTAGTGCTGACGTTACCTCGATTTAGTCGTGGGAATGGGAAGCTAACTCTTTTGGATGACTACGGTAATGAATACGAGATGGTACAACTTCCTAAGAGTATTGAGCAGTTTGGGATGGGGGGAAGATCCTTCTTCTATGTCTCCTCCGAGAGCATCACTGGGTGTTCCACCAGGTTTTGACCAAGCAAAGACTCAGGCCACCAACGATGCCCATGCACCAATGTCACCTATCACAAAGGTCGTTAAAGAAAGAGCAAATCAGACTACCAAACACTCGTATATAAAGATCACTCTTGTGTCTGAAAAGACGATTGTGTTTGTCTGAAAAGTCAGAGCATAGTGTCCTATGAAGTTTGGGTGGGTAAGCCGACTCTAACTCCTCTAGAGCCTGAAGACAAAGAATGCATAGGGTGTGTAATCTTGAAAGTCAAAATACAACTACAGTCCATGTATTGTAATTTTCATGTCGCTAACCTTGGTAAGATAGCCGAAGATGCCACTTTGGGATGGTATTGGATGTGTAGAACAGATTACCAAGAGGATGAAAAGGACAACACATACACGAAAAAGGTAAACTCTGTAACCCTTACAAGAAAAAGAAGTACAAAGCAGCCCATATCAATTCTTCAAGAATTCTGATCGCTTTGGGATGTTTCTTCAAAGGCCACAGCAACTCCCATAATGGAAGTAAAACCACCAACAAAGAAGGTCACATTCAAGGAGCCTGTGAGACGACAGTGATGACGATGACTCATGAAGACCATTCAAAGCATGTTAGTGTTGAAGTGGGAAAGATTTATCAACCAACACAAGGATGAGGAAGGGGGGAGTCCAAATCTTCCATGGCCACTCCAACCTACCAAGAAAAAGGCAAAGCCAAGGTGGTATCAACTAGTGTACCTCAAGTTCCACATCAACTCATTGAGGAATCATTCGCAAGTTCTTCATTGGAACCAAAGGCTCACCTGAGAAGAAGTTTCATAATAAGTGGCAAAGTAGAGTTTATCAGCCAAAGTATCCTTCACCAAAAGCCCAACAAAGACGACAACCACGGCAAGTCTTAGTGCCTAAACACATGCTGGAAGCACGAAGACTACGCAAGGGTGATGATCACAAGTGGGTAGAATGGCAAGCAATGGAAAGAGCACATTCAAGCGGCTGGACTTCTACTCAAAGATCATTGGTAGCACAAGGCTACAACCAAGGAAATAGGGAGTTATGGCTACCACATCCAAAGTTCACAACATACAAAGTGCCTTCCCCAATGGATCTTCCAAAGAAACAACAAAGAAGGTAACTACCCATTCATCAACCTGATCGGTACATTCAAGCTTGGATCCCCAAAGAAAGCATATCTCACATATCAGCCAAGGAAAAGAGCTACCATGTATGGATCCTAGCCAAGAGAGAAGAATCACAGGCGTACCAAGAATGGATAGTCCCAAAAGATCTCATTCAAGCGCAAGGCTACGATGAGGGGAAAGCACAAATGTGGCTACCAAAGCTCTTCTTCAAAGCCAATCAAGCCATCAACATTTTCTAGAAAAGAAGCCACGGCAATCAAAGACCACCCAACAATGGAGGCCAGTCACACCGAATCCACCAAGTCTCGGGTCAATCAGACTAGATCCACCAAGCAAGAACTAAGGTGGGTTCTTAAACAAGCCAGAGACATCTTTAAAGTCAAACCCAAAGATGCTACAAAAGTGGGTCCCCTAAGATACCTTAGGTCGCAAGATTAGTCGTGTATTGTTGTGAGTAGATGTTTTGGTTGGGCTTACCAATGGAGGTTTTGTCCACGAGGTTGTAGGCTTCTTTGGTGGCCATATTTGGGTTGCGCCTTCATAGTAACCTTGCGCATAGCGGTTGTCTTTCTTAACCCATCTACGATCTTTAATGCGTGCCTGCCCCATAAGCTTTGTTGAGTAATCTTGGTTGTTTGCATAACAAGCTTATTGAAAATCACCTGTGCTTGTGTGTTGGAGGGCGCTTCGGAGCTGTAGGTGTCTAAGGACACAACTTCCTTGGTACCCATATCTGAGGCCATCCGTCTAACTTTGTTGGTATCCAGTTTTGTTGCTTCCCATGTTGTTTTGTGATGCTCACCCTATTTGTTGATGACTTGTGTAACTTTTTAGTGTTTGTTTTTGGTACTACAATGTCCATTTGTCATCTTTTGTGTTTGATTCCTCTTTGTTGGATTCGTCATCTTCAGAGTCCGTTCCATCATAATAGCAGTCCTCACCCAGGAAGGGTTCAAACATTTCCTTGTCGCCAACTCTGAATTGGATTCCTTCCTTTTACCAAAGAGGTGTTGCGTTCTATGTCCTTTGCCATGGCACTCCTAAGACGACTGGGGTCTTCAATTTCCCTGGCATGATCACATAAAATATATGGCGCACATCAGTGTTATTAATAAAAAACAACATTTCACAGTAACCTTTCGCACCCTTTCGATTGCCAGCAAATGTTAAAACCCTCATCTTCATAGGTGAAAGTGCATGTTTATTCTCAAGAGAATGTTTCATGGCTTATAGAGTTGATATTCGCTCCTGTATCTACAAGCATGTATCACTTGATGCATTCCTCTCCTAGGAGAACAATAATGTATGGGCTTATTGGGTCTAGTTCACCATCCATTGATGTCATCTGGCTAATTTGGATCTTCTTGGATATGATTTGCTATCTCCTCTTTAAAGCTTAAGGGCTCTCTCTTTAGCCTCTACTTGGGCTTCTTGTTTGACTTCCTCCTTGTTTTTGTGCTTTGGCAATGTGAAGCCTTGCCAACATGTCAATTGTGAGGGGTTTGTGAAATTGCTTTAATCTACAGCCACTTATTGAGTTAGCCATTGGCTCTCCATCTAGTGTAGCAAGATGAACTGCTCCACTATTGGATAGGTTATGGATAACATAAGGGCCCATCCCTCTTTTCTTTAGGTTTGACATGTGTTGCTTGAGTGTATAAGTGAGAACAATATCGCCTATTTTAAATTCTTTGTTGATGATGTGAGCATCATGGAATTTTTTGAGCCTTCTCTTCTGTACCTACATGCCCGCTATTGCTCTCAAGTGAAACTCATCCAACTTTTCTAATTCATTAAGCCTATGAGAAAACTCATGGCCCGTCCAGTCTAAGCTCTTAGCTACACATAGAGTTAGAATGAGAAACTCTATGGGTAGGATGACATCTAGACCATACACAAGGTTGAATGGTGTTGTGCCTATGGCCATTTTGAATGCCACTTGATAAGCCCATAATGCAGTGTTTAGCTTTATTTCCCAATCTGTCCTTGAGCTTCCAACAATTTTTGTGAGCACTGTGCATAAAATCTTATTTGTGCTCTTTGCTTGACCATTGCTTGTGGGTGATATGGGGCAGACTTCTTGTGCACTACCATAAACTCATCAAGTAAATAGTGGATTACTTCGTTAAGAAAATGTGTCCCTCTATTGCTCACAATATCAATTGGTAAACTGTATCGTGTAAAAACATATTGATACAGAAAGCATGCCATATTCCGTGCATCTTTTTTTGGCTTGGCTTTTGCCTCTACCCACTTTGTTAGATAATCGGTGGCTACAATAATATATTAATCCCGAGTTCTATGCATTGGTGGGTTTATGAGGCCGACAATTGGTGAAAGCACATGCCCCTACATTGGACATAAAGACATATTATCTCTGCAAATAGGCATCTTTACCCTTTGGCATTTCTCACATTGTTTACCAAACTCTACAGCATCTTAGAAAAGTGTATGTCACCATATTTCACTATCGTATCTATAAAAAAGTGTCCTCATGACAACCCTACATGTGCTTGTTCAAGTACTTTGACGTAATCATCTTCCGTGTGACACACAACCGTAGTTGCTTGTCCTTTCCTCTCTTATAGAGCTGATTTGCAATTAGCTCATAGTCTTTCAATTCAAATTTGATGGCCTTTCTTCGAGCTTGAAATCACTAAAAATTGATAGCAATGTGTAGAGAAACACCTTGTGGGACTAATGCAATCAATTAGAAAGCAATGGCGATTACATAGGAAGCTCCATGAGCTTTGGGAAATGCTTCAAGAAGAGGCCACAAGCTACAACACGTTTCACTTATTGATAATAATAATCCTCCCTAAGTTGTTTTACAAAGTCACTTAAATACTAAGGCTTGTAAATGGGTTGTGGGTTCAAATCTCTTACAAATTGGAAGCCCATGCCCCATTCACATTATGTACATCTCAAATCCACCTTTACAATTAGTATTTAAAGTCTTTTTTGTGAAATAATTCCCGCTTCTTGCTTTATGAGTTCCCGCCTTACGTGGGTCTGCTCTCGTAAATCTTCGTGTAGCTCAGTTTGCCGCTTCCGCAAACACTCCCCCACACCTAAATCGGTGCGTATCCTCAAGCACTGTTAGTTGCTGTAAGGATTTCTTTTGCTTTCATTTAAACTGTAAGCCTTTCCTGAATCTTCTAATGCATTGCTCCAATTCTGCATCTGCCACCAGTACATCTTTCAGCAGCATCTCTATCTCCATGCGCATAAAAGCAACAAATCTGCATGGAGAATAGGTTGCTTTGTACTTCAAAAAACCTTGTATAAAAGGCTTCTTCAAATGTAACCATATAGTGGGATGGCAAGAAGATTACTCTGGCACAGTAGGCTATTTTTAGCAGCAGCACAGCTAGAGAGAGAAAGAGTGGTTGGCTAGCTTGAAGAGCAAGACATCAACATGCGTCTCTATTATGCCCCCTTTTTAGAATACATGAACCACTTTTAGACATGTGTACACCCTGGTTCACACCTTGCAGCCCATCTGCCCATAGCCCCAGCTCAATTGTCTTCCTGTAAGCTATATTTTACACTTTTTAGGCATCTCGGGAGTCTGTTTGACATCCCATAAATCATGTTGAGATCCTGGAAACTTGTCCTTTGCACTTTTGAAGTAGCATTCACCTGTAGACACTTTCATTGCCTGAATGTACTTCCAGCACATCATGGCATTAGCTTATTTTAACATTCTCTCTCTAGAATTATAGTGAGAGAATATCTGTTTTGTACTTTTAAAGGTTTATTCTTTTAATTGACATCAATTAGAGCCAAAAAATACCTTATTGCAATACATTGCCTCATTCATATACTTACCTTAGTATTCTCTCTCTAGATAACTACTTTTTAGAGAGAGAAAACATGTGAAGCTCATCAAAATATAATTTTGATGACATTACCCCGCCCTTAAATCATAGTCGTCCTCGACTATGCTTGTTTTTTAAGGAAGACCGGTAATCCTTCAACATTTTGCTTTGGATCCACTTTTAGCAAATTACACCATTCCACAATAGAGTAGCTCTACCTGCTGGTACTTGGGAGACACAGCTACCGCAAGCGTGTAAAACATATTATAGCCATAACACCATTCTGCAATAGAGTGCTAGTGGTGCTTGAGAGACATAGTCTACTGCAAGCGTGAATTTTTTAGTTAACTAATTCATAAGCTTCAACACCTTCCCGTAGTAGAGTGCTAATCTACTCTGTGCTTGACAGACGAATCCGCCACCACAAGCGTGTTTGACATAAAAACATTGCGTGAACATTCAAACATAGAACATAATAAGACAAAATAGAGAAGAAACCTTTCTTTATTTTACCATATTTTATGCATCGATGTCTTGGGAGGTACTCATCCCATGTAAAGCATTGTAATCATTGACCAAGGTCATAGAATCCTTAAGCTGTGGCTCCATCATCAATTTAGAATCATCAAAAGATTAATTCTTAAACTTAATCAAATACTTACGGTGTGTACCTTACCATTTCATAGAACCTTATCTTTGTGTTTAAGAATAGCTTCAGGTTGCAAAATTTCTTCAAGTTCATCAAATTCAGGGGACTCTTCTTCAAGAGGCTCTGTAGGAGGTGTACCCTTGAAAGGTTTAAGTAGGCTTACATGGAAGACATTATGTATGTGCCAAGAGGCTGGCAACCTTAGCCTATAAGCTGTTTCATTGATGCATTCCTGAATTTGAAAAGGTCCATAGTAGTGACATGCAAGCTTAGCATAATTGCTTTGATGACTTGAGTGCATTCCTTGCTAATCCTTTCCCGTTGTATGCCTTAAATGAGCTTTGGAAAACTTTAGCAAGACCCAGTCATCTTCCTTGAATTCAAGGAAACATCGATGCTTTATCAGCCGCTTGCTTTTGCTTTTGCTTTTGCTTTTGATGCGGTACTTTTATGGCGTCTTTAATCTTCTGAAAAGCCGTTTGAAGATCACACACATATTCATCTGCGAAGATCTTTTGGTGCATCCTCAAGATAGGAGGAACCAACCTTTTATAATCTCAAAAGGAGATTTATCTGTAGAGCTATGCACCGTGTTATTGTATGCATACTCTACCAACGGTAAATATCTTTCCCACTGATTGCATTGATCTACCTCATTTACGTAGCTTTTGAGTAGATCCAAAACAGTGGAGTTGATAATCTCACTTTGCCCATCCGTTTGAGGATAGGTAGAGGAGAAATCCAAACTTGTACCCATGTTTTCAAATAGCCCTTTCCAAAAGAGACTCATCATACGAGGGCCTCTATATGATACTATTGATTTTGGTAAACCACGATACTTGAAGATCTGTGACACAAAGAGGTTAGCCATGTGGTGAGGTTTGATAGTCTTTTTGACAGGTATAAAGTGAACTTGTTTACTAAACCTATCAACTATCATCCAAATACTCGTATTTCCATGTATAGACTTTGGAAGGCCAAAAATAAAGTCCATGGAAATACTCTCCCAAGGAGCATCTGGTATAGGCAAGGATTGAAGTAAACCCACTTGTTTGCCTTTATCATATTTTACCTTTTGGCACATCATGCATTGAGAAACATAAGCTTGAATATCATACTTCATAGATTGCCAGTAAAAATATGTTTCAATCACATGAGTTGTGGCTTGAATGCCTCTATGCCCTGCATAAGGAGAAGCATGAGATTCTTGCATAACCTTCTCTCTCAATGCTTGAGGAACATGGCCTTGAGCCATAGAGACGAAATCCATCTTTTAACTTGAATGGATCTTGTGTCTTCCCAGTGTTCAAAACAAACATAACATTAGCAAAATTAGAATCAATCAGATATGCATCTACCATACTGGTAAGATCATTGTGATATGCTACTGACACCGCATTAGCTTGTGGTCTTCATGAGAGAGCATCTGCCACTAAATTATGCTTAACAGGAATGTGAGCAATATGAAAATGAAATTGCGATAAGAAATTTTCTCATCTCATTTGTTTTTCTGACAGCTTCATTTGAGTCATAAAATACTCGATACTTTGGTGATCCGTCCTTGTGATGAAAGAAGTACCGAGAAGATAGTGCTTCCGAGAATCTAGAGCATGTATTATTGTAAGTAATTCTTTCTCATAGATTCCTACTTCACGTTCTTACTCATATAAACGACGACTTTCATATGCTATAGCATGTCCTTCTCGCAAAAGAACCGCTCCTAAGCAATCACCTCAAGCATCACATTTGACCTCAAATGGCTTTGTGAGATCAGGGAGCTTGAGCAGTGGCTCGAACATTAGCTTTTCTTTGAGTATCAAGAAAGAACTATTCTCTTTAGCTGTCCATTAAAACTTGACCTTTTTCTTAGTCAAATCATGGAGTGGTCTTGCTATGATGGAGAATTTCTCAATAAATCTCCTATAGTAGGAACACATCCCAATGAAGCTCCGGAGTTCATGAAGATTCCTTGGTTGAGACTACTCTTCTATTATCTTCAACTTTTCTGGATCCATACAAATGCCATCTTTTGAGATAATATGGCCTAAATAGCAAATCTCTTGTAAGAAGAACTCACTCTTTTTGCTGTTGACATAGAGCTTGTTATCTCGCAGTTCTTGAAAAACCACCTTGAGATGACTCTTATGGTCCTCTAAGCTCTTGGAGTAGATTATGATATCATCAAAGAATACTCTCGTGTAAGCACGATGCCTACGAAAGATGTGGTCCATCATTCTATTGAATGTGGCCGGTGCATTTGTGAGTCCAAAGGGCATCACAACAAATTCATAAACACCAAAAGTAGTGTGGAACGCAGTCTTATGAATATCTTTCGGTACTATGCGAATATGATGATATCCACTTTTGAGATCTATCCTACTTAAGTAGGAAGAGTCCTGGAGCTTATCAAATAGATCCCCAATCCTTGGAACCGAAAATCAATTCTTTACGATAGTCCGCACACATACGATATGAACCATCCTTCTTTTGCACTAATAACACGAGTGTGAGCAGAAAGGAGATGAACTAGGATGTATCATCCCTTTCTTTAATAGCTCATGAACTTGTGACATAATCTCCTCTTGTTGAGCCAAAGAGACTCGATAAGGTGGCTCACTCAACCAAATGATAAGTGGAACCTTATCCACACACAAAAGTGACTTATATAAAGTTTTTACAAAGTTGTTCATACTTGACCGACAACCGGTCAATTAAGGCTAAACCCTAAAATCACTTGCATTACATCTTGGAACTCACTTGACCACATTTTACTAACCCACTACAATTGTAAGGCAACCCACGACTCATTTATGCATTCCCCTAGCAGCAAGGCATGCTGTAACTACAATTAAATATGCTATTTTTAGCTCGGGCATCCATTGGATAAAGTTAGGTGCTTGAATCGAAGATATTAACATAAGCTTTGCAATGAACAAACCCACATGTCCATCCGACTCTGTATGCTCCACTTATGGCTAAAAATAGTAAATAGCCTAGTTCTGTATGCCGCCGAAACAAACCTTAAAGATGTTTGGAATGAAAGCACTTGTGGTTTTGGCTGGTAAGACGTTTCAAGATTGTTTGTAGAAGCTCTCTTAGGGACCCACTTTCGTAGCATCTTTGGATTTGGCTTTGAAGATGTCTTTGGCTTGTTAACTAAAATCTTCTTAGGAACCCACTTCAGTTTTTGCTTGGTGGATCTGGTCACTGGCCTCCATTGTTGGGTGGTCTTTGATAGCCGTGGCTTCTCTTCTAGAACAAGAAGATGACTTGATTGGCTTTGAAGAAGAGTCTTTGGAATCCACAATTGTGTGTTCCCCTCATAGTAGCCTTGTGCTTGGATGAGATCTTCTGTGACAATCCACCCTCGGTATACCTTTGATTCTTCTTGCTTGGCAAGAATCCAAACTAGGTGGCTCTTTCCCTTAGCTGATATTTGAGATATGCTTTCCTTAGGGATCCAAGTCTGAACATACCAATTAGGTTGACCAATGGGTGGTTGTCTTCTTCTTGGCTTTGAACACCTTTTCTTTTGCCTTTGTTGTTGCGTTCTTTGTTGTCTCCTTTGAGCTTTGGATGTTTAGAAGGTCTGGTGTGGAAGGCACTTTGTACGCTATGAACTCTAGCATTGGCATCCATAATTCCCTATTTCCTTGGTTGTAACCTTGTGCTTCCAATGATCTTTGAGTAGAAATCCATCCGCTTGAATGAGTGCTTTCTATTGCTTGACGTTCTACCCACTTGTGCTCATCATCCTTGCATAGCCTTCATGCTTCCAACATATGTTTTGGCACTAAGACTTGTCGTGGTTGATGTCTTTGTTGGGCTTTTTGTGATGGATATTTTGACTGATAGACTTTACCTTGCCACTTATTATGAGACTCCTTCTTGGGTGAGCCTTTGATCGATGAAGAACTTGTGAATGACTCCTTAATGAGCCGACATGGAACTTGAGATACAATGGTTGATTCCACTTTAGCTTTGCCTTTTTCTTGGTAAGTTGGAGTGTGCATGGAAGATTTAGACTCCCCCTTTCCTTGGCCTTGCAATGGCTCAAAAGCCTTTCCCATATCCACACCAATGTGCTTAGAATGGTCTTCATTAATGATCATCATCACTATCGTCATAGGCTCCTTGAAGGTGACCTTCTTTGTTGTTGGTTTTACTTCTCTTGTGGGAGTTGCCATGGCCGTTGAAAAAGCATCCCGAAGAGATCGGAATTCTTGAATTGATTTGGGTTGCTTTGTACTTCTTTTTCCTGTAAGGGTTATAGAATTTACCTTCACCATGTATTCATTAACCTTTTCGTCCTCTTGGTAAAATGTTCTACACATTCAATACCATCCTAAAGTGGCATCTTCAGCTATCTTACCAGGGTTAACAACATGAAAAGTACAATACATGGACTATAGTTGTATTATGATTTTCAAGATTATAGACCCTATGCATTCTCTATCTTTTGGCTCTAGAGGAGTTAGAGTCGGCTTACCTAATGCTTCCCAAACTTCATAGGACACTATGCTCTGATTCCTTTTAGGATCTATGTTTGCAGACATAAACACAATTGTCTTCTCAGACACAAGAGTGATCTTTATGTGGCCACGACACTGTTGACGGCAAGACATTCCAAATTTTCCTCTCTTCAACGTTATTCTACAAAGAAACATGCCATCTCTCTCGCATCTTGGAAATCCTTCTTATTTCGGGAATTGGTCCATTTCATAATACTCATCAAGAGAGCTATTATCGTTAGAGTTGATATCGTCAGAATCCATATAGACTCTCATCATTTGTATGGGGATAATGTCATAGCCATCTGGGTCACAGAATTGAGTTGCTTTGGCAAAGCACACACATCCAAAGTGGCTAAGACATGGATCCATTCTTGGGGATCTAATAGGTGCTCAAGAAAGGGTAATGGCATATACATATCATCCATTCCACACCTCCTACACTCGGATTCGTCAAGCTAAAAGCTCTTGCTCTGAAAGCACCACATATCGATAGGTCAACTCTATCTTCTGACATGGAATCCTCTGAGTCCTCTAAAGAACCCAAGTCAAACTCTTCAACCGGTGATTTAGAGACATCCCTGTATTTGTGTTCTTGAGATTGACCCTCGTGAGCATGCTCTCCTGACGGAGGTACAAATAGTTGTAGCCCCAGTCCTGGATCATCTTGAATTGTCTCATGAAAGGTCTTCCCAATATCACCTCGTAGTTTGTGTTCTTGCCAAAGTTCACTATGGCGAACGTATGCTTGTACTTGATACCACAAGACTCCATAGTGATGTTCTCTAGTAGTCCCATAAGATTTTCAAGAGTTGCATTTGTGAGTTGTAGATTCATTCTCGTTCTCCTTAAAGCTAGTTCTCCCCATGCCTTCCATATGGCTTTTGTTGCTATACTAACCCCTGCCTTGCTATCTAGAATAGCTACAGATTTCACTTTTTTAATCTGTACTGGCAGCGTAGTATTTTCGTCATCGCCCTTGTATTTACCCACTTTGTTGATAGGCATAGGAGTAGGCTTTGTATGCACATTAGAGTGCTTGTTCAAAAGGTCTTTTAGTCCCAAGGACCTACTTTTTGATTCTTGCCCACTCATAAAAGCGGCTACCTCGTCCCAAAGTTCTGGTTTGATTTTTAGCAAGCCTGTCAACAGAAGCGTACACGTTACACGTGTTGACAACAACACTTGCAAGTTCAATGTATCTTTCTTTTTTGGAAGCAACTTCCTCATCGATGGCACTTGCAGGACTTGGGAATGATTCTCGTACACCTATGTACGATGGCATTGTCCTGAGGGTTTGCTTACTAGGTGTCAAAACCAAAGCTTGCTCATCCTCTGGCAGAGATGCATTGTCCACTTCATTGGCCTATCAACCCGTGAAGTCCAACATAGAAATAGATGGAGATTTGATAGCGGATGTCTCCCCCACATGCTTCCTCATCGATTCCCACATCTCACTAACGACCGCTTCCTCCATTTCAGGTATCTCATCCCCATAGTCAGCCATAGTCGCTGGCTTCTGAGTTTCAGTCTGGTGGTTTATTTGCCAGCACCTGCTCATCCAAGGGTGGAATAACAGATGGCTTGCTTCCCTTTTCCATGCTTGAAGTGACTTCGTGTATCATTTCCAAGTTTGTCTTTTGTGCAATTGGTCACCGTTAATAAGCTAGTGGTGGTGGCCCCTCCAAAAGAGTTTGTGTCTCCCTAATCAATTGTTGGTGCACAGCCAATCCAATCTTTTCCTCTCACGGTTTTGGTACTCTTGCAACTTCTTTGGCAACTCCGTAAGAGCTGTAATCCTACTATTGTAAGTCTTGTGAGCCACATCTAAAACCTCGTTCACTTTCTCAACAAGCACGGATCCTCTCGAGTCCTTCTCAGAATTTGACGCTTGCTCATTCGAACCTAGAGCATCCTTTCGTGATGGGTTTTTCTCCTTTGCATTCTACTTGGGTTTCAAGACTCCTTCTAGCTCTTTCAGAATTGAGTTACCTTCCTCCGAACTTTTCTTCTCAGTAGACTTCTTGCCTCACCTACTTCTTGGTCATTTCCTCTTTTGTTTGCTCAAGGATGGAGTATCCTCTTGGACTTTTTCTTCCGTATGGCTTTTTGTCCCCGTGTCAATCTCTACTTGTGTGTTCTTCTTTTCTTGAGTGTGTGTGACCACTTGTAAAGGAATTCTCTCCTTCTCAGTCTTAGAAGTATTGGGGGAAGGTATAACGTTGACGTATTGCAATGCCATCTTCCCTTTCCCTTTGTCATCTTTTGGTCTTAATGCACAATTCCTTGGAAAGTGTTCCTCAGAACATCCCTCTCAATAGGTGGATATGGTAGGTTGGTCTCCCTAGGTTGGATTACTGGTAGGTCTCTATGCGGACAATCTTTCCTCCAATGGGCTTGTTCAGTGCAAGACTGAACAGGCGCTAATGTCACAAGCCTAAATAGGTAAAACTACCAAAATAGATAACTAGAACGTATTCTCCAAAAATGGTACAAATGGAGTCGGATCAACATGTGGGTTCATTTGTTTGCGAAGATAAAATCTTTATCTTCAATTTGAGCACTCAACCTCATCGATTCGACATACGAGCTAAAGATGGAGAATTTAACGGTAAACGTAGCAAGTGCGGGAATATTTAACGGGAACGCGATGAAGCCCATACCAAAGTGCAATGTAATGTCAAGGAGGAAGTCGGGCTCGTAAGAGTTCCAACATGTATAAATCTAAGCCCATTTCCTGTAATTATCCTATTTTCTAAAGGATGTCCGCCCAAATGTGAAAAGCCTAAGTTATTAGCCCTAGCTTTTGACCTAGGTATATAAGTGAATACTCTTTAGGAATTAGGAGCCCTTTTGGCTTTTTGGTCATTTCTCTAAAGAGCTCTCTAATTTAGCTCTCCTCTACTCTAAGTTAAGCTTCAAGCTTCCATAGCTTAAGCAACCACTTGTATGTAAACTCATATGATTAATGAAGTGGGTTATGGCTTCTCTCTATTCTCTTTCACTCTTGTAATGTTTATGTTTGAGCTATGCATGCCTCTTGCTTAGGGATTAAGTGATTGATGTGTGTGTATTTGCTTGCTTTAAGCTTATTTGATTAGCATTAGTCTTTGATTAGAGTGGTGTGCATTGAGTTGATTAGCATTTGGGTTTACATTGAAGCATTGTGTGCATGAACGGTGTGTGTGAGTGAAGAAATGCTTACCTTTGAATGCTAGTTAGTCTCTCCACTACTTTAATTAGAGTAGGATTAACATTACTTAGTCTCTTAATGCAATTCTAGTCCTTGCTTGAGAGTGAGATTGAGTGATTAGGAGTGAGTGGATTAGCTTCTTCATAGCTAATCAACTCGATTTGTAGGATTGAGTGGTTAGATTGAGCGGCCATTAGGCAACCCATGTGTGGATTGCTAGAGACTCCTTCGCAGTGACAACACGAGGTTTCCTCCATGAGCTAGCCGGGTTAAGGTCTCTGTAGACATTACTTCTTAGGAAGGTTGTTGGGGGAGCCGCTATGCGATCCGGCCTAAACAATGGCGCTACTGCCGGGGAGCGATTCTCCTAAGCTAGTGAGTCACTTGCATTGCATCGGCTACTCCATAGCTCCTTTGGTTGCAAAACCATTGGATTAGTATTAGATTAGGAAAGGGTTTTAGCATTAGGAAAGTTTTTTATTTTGCATTATTGAGTTGAGAGAACTCTAAAACTCTCAAAAACCCATGTTATGCGGTTGAGTCATTTCCGCCCCGAGTAGCTTCAAGCTACCATTAGCTAGTTTTTTCATTTTGTTAGTCATTTTAATTTATGTTTTTTGTCTAATTTTTGTTTTAATTAGTGTTTGATTAGGAATGGGTAGCTAGAAATAGTTAGGCATTGTAAAAAAATCAGCATTTAAGAAAGCATTAAATAAGCATGCATTTAGTAATTAAGTTTTAAATAAGGGTTTGTTAACAAAGGGGGGAATTTCTTCATCCATATCTTGGAAAGGGACCTTGGTAGTCCGATTAGCATATTGTGAGATAAAAACTTTTTCGGTAAGTTTTACTTGCCCATCGAGTTAATCCGTGATGTCCTAATCGTGACGGCCACGAAAAAGAGGCATTCAAGTTAGAACGGGAGAGACATTTCAAACTTTGTGACAAATACTTTGGGAAGGCAAATAGAGATAATTTCTTCATCCATAACTTGGAAAGGTACCTTTGGTAGTCCGATTAGCATATCGCGAGATAAAAACTATTTCGGTAAGTTTTACTTACCCATCGAGTTAATCCGCGATGTCCTAATCGTGACGGCCACAAAAAAGGGACATTCGATCTAAATTGGGAGGAAATTGATCCTATCTGCAAATCTAGCAGTCATTTCACAGTCAAACCTTCACAAAAGCATATCACAGACCCTTGACCACACATTTAGCCAAAAATCAGCTCTCTATTTACTCCATTGACACACTCCGTTGACAGCTCAAAATGGCCCCAAATTTGGTGTGCCGGTAGAGCAAAGGATGGGGAACAACACTGTGTGCTCAGATTTTAATTTTGACTTCAGAATCAGGAGAAAAGTCACTCCATCGATAATGATATGCTGTCATATATATATATATATATATATATATATACACACACACACACACACACACATACATACATATATATATACACACACACACACACACACACACACACACACACACACACATATATATATATATATATATATAATTATATAATAGAATACGATATATATATTATATATTATTTTTAATATCTTATATATAATAAATATATATAATATATATACCATATTATGTGTGAGGGCCACGCCCCAACCTCTCCTCGGGTTGTTCATGGGCGTCCCTCCCGCTTAGGACCAGAATCTCATCAGGACCTCTCTTCCTCGGGTTGTTCATGGGCATCCCTCCCACTTAGGACCAAAATCTCATCAGGACCTCTTCCTAATGATGAAACCAGCCTAAGGAGGTGATTGGTGAGGAATGACTAAACACGCACCATCCTCCCCAATCTTTCCTAGATACAATACGGATATAAATTGGATACTAACTGGCTCCCGCTCTTTCCTGGGACTATTGGCCACTGCGACGACCCCTAGTTTTAGAAAAGGTTCGGGAGATGCGCGGGCCCAACGACCCCCCCGCGCAGCCACCTGCCCTATCGAACGTTTCGTAGATGGCACTATCCAGAGTAGTACTAACTACTAGGAAAGCAACAGAAACAAGAGAAAACAGTGAAACCAGAAGACAGCATACAGCTGTGGGTTTCCTCTTGGATAGTACTATCTACTGGTCGTTCCCACCTTAATTTACTTATGGGTTGCTGATTCCTTTTTCCTTTATAATAGTATTACAATAGTCTAGTTCTTACAAGCAGAACATACTTCTCCAAGACCGAGTCCCTCTCCCTCGGAGGCTGGACTCTCCTGACTCCCCTGTTACGTGGAAAGACAAATTTCCTTAGTTGCTTTTTTTCATAAAAAGATTTGGGGAAGGTCTTAATCTTACTTTAATTCCTTTTTAATTTCCTTTCTGGTACCAGTTCTCGGCGGAGGGAATCTCAGCGGAGGGTGTCTCGGCGGAGAACGTCTTGGCGGAGGAATAGCTCCCGGGCTTCCTACCTTCCCAGACTAGTTCCTTTTTCCCAACCAATGCAAACCGTGTTCATTGAATTAACTCTCCAATTAAGGCGTGAATACCCTTAACTCCACCTTTTTCAACAACTCCCTCAGGGCCCACCTATCGATAGGCTTTACCATCCCTGAGTCTCTCGGATTAGGAATTTCCCTACATCCGGTCGGTCTCTTCCAACATCTCAACAGTCATCTGCTCACACCCGATATGAGCCTCTCCGAGGAATTCCTGGTCCTTCACGACCGGCAGGATTTTCATAAGGTTTGCCTCAGGGTCTGACTCTTTTCGGAGCTATACCCCCTTGGTCTCTGTGGGTCCTCTCCACCCAGCCGGTCAGGGTCACATACTGCCTCACATGGGCTGTCTGGCATGTGTTACCCTCTGTGCTGCCTCACATGGGCTGTCTGGCACAATATTCCCTACACTGCCTTAGGCGGCGATTTGTGAAGTCCCTAGACTTCCTCAGGCATCGAATCTGTCTAGTCAGTGATCACTTATCCAAACAGTTGAAAACAGCTTACTAATCATCCTATGTGATGCAGGGGAGCTACCCATGCTGGTACCAGGGTTCCTTTTCAAATCAGTGCAAAGTCCTATGGTTCGTTGACTTAATCCCTTAGTTCCTAATTCCTTTTTAAACATCAAACAAGGTCTTAGACGACATATTTAAGCTTCAAGTGCAGTGTACGTGCTCGTACGTAAGGCCGTGTCTACCTATTTTGGCCCTACGCCTATACGGCCCATCGGCCCTTCGTCTGTACTCCCGCCCACCACTGTAACTATCAAAAGAAGGTGATTCCTTCCTAGGGCCATTACCCGCCCTTAAAGCATCATCAATAGTAGAGCAGCCTTGATTTTACCATGTCACTTTGAGGTTTCCAGAACTGAGACCTCGTTGATTCGTCGTTACCTGGGTCACCTAGCAGAGTCGCTCAGACATGCTTCTCTTGCTCTGCGAGCAGTCGAAGAACACAACCAAGCCGCCCTTGGTTCATAGCTCAACGCCTTTTTCCCCACGTTGAAGAGGCACCGTCGTCGAGCGTTCCCCTAAGACGAGGATCTAGACTCACCAGTCATCCAAGACTTAGCGATCCCGCCGTAGAGCCAGGAGCGAGACCTTGCTACACTCACTCCTTTCCGTCCTAGATTACACTCTTACGGTCACTCTGTCAATGGTTATACCTTGGTGCAGACCGACCTAGAGGCAACTCCCCAAGAGGTATTCCAAGTGTCCATCAACTTCTCGCCATAACTTTAATTAAAACCCTCGTCCCTAGCAGGTTCCTTTTTACGGGAACTCGCAAAGCAATCGCCAAAAATTTTACTAGCGTCTCCTTTGTACGGAGAGCTAGGGACAACATTTAAACAAGCCTCCGCTCAGCGGGGCGAGGGGAAATACACCATCCCTCATCAATTACGACATAAATTGAAAGTAATTAAAACACTTATGCTGCATTTCACTGTGAATTTATATCATTTCAGAGTCAATACGACTATAATCATCCCTACATTAATAAGCATACACCTAGGAACTTAAACCATTCATTGACCAAAAGATGGCTACCTGTCCCACAGTTTCTGACCCGTACTATTCCCTGCAAAAGAGGTGAAATCACTCTACTTTATGAACATAAAAGTCATTCAATTCAAATAATTTCCTATCACTAGTCTTCCCAAGAAGACAAGCTAAACAACTCTATTCTAAAAGATGGTTTTGACGGGAGGACATACGAGTACTTTCCCGGGGAGTGCTCTCACACCCCATATGAGGTCTCATGAAGTTCTATTGCCGCTCTCTGAAAAGTAGGAGTCAGTAGTTGACCTCGCAGGAGAGGGTCTCGTATCAGGGAAGGAACCAAGTTGATCGTCTTTAATGCAAAAGACCATTCATATGCTCAAAACATACAACCAACCAGTACACCATGACTAACTTTATGCCGACAACTAAGAGTTGATGTAACCAATAACCACAGTGATCAGGTCGTACTCCGACCTCGAACAAGAAGCCATTTCCTGTTTAATCCTTAAGAACCAGTGACCAAGAGGCCATGCCTCCTCAAGAAGAAGAGTACCCACATACCATAAGAAGCAAGTAACCACTTTCTAGCCCTCACTGAGGTACTTGGATCCATAGCTCCCAAAGAGACATGTGTCCCGATTCCATTCTGATCCCCATAAGTATGGTTCAAGTTGCTTATGCCACATTTTTATGTATACAAGAACAAACATGCCATGCCAAATTCTCATTCCTATCCTTTTTATGCATAAAAGCACACCACACATCCCTTCCATCCATACCAGTCATGCAGACATAAAGACGATGAGAGGAGGTTCCCATTCCCTTTTTGATTCAACCCCGTTCCAAAACTCTGTTACAAAGAGAGGGATAGATTGTATTCATAAGAATTTATCTATGATTTTTCCCGAGAATGGAGCTATCAGACTCTATGTTTCAGATTCCATGCATCTCATAGGTCCTGTCCCATTGAGCATCATTCCTAGTCACAAGCAAGAAAGAGAACTCGAACGAACAGATAACTGATCGTCCAAAAGTTGCTCGATGGCAACTATCCTAAGTCAGAGGTGAAACCTCAAAAACATTCATTTTGATAATCCCACAAGTGCTAGGGATTTCGGGAAAAGCTCCACGCTGCTGACAGAGTATTTCCCAAATTCCAAAGACCATGAATGGTTACTTGATAAGAAGTCCTCACTTTATAGTTTGGTCTATAATGTACTCTCTATATTCAACTACCCTAAAGTGACTCATGTCATCAATTTCTACCTCGAAAGAATACCCACAAGCGGTCTCCCTTCCCGCGGTTTGCAATGCTCTCCAAGGACTGCATCCCGAGAAGACAGTCCACTCACATACTGCCTCTAGATAGCCACGTACTCGGTATACATGCCTACTAGAATGCCACTCCGCATAACGTTGTTCTAGAGCCGCCCTAGGTCTGTAATCCCCTCATGGGTTGATTTCCCCTTTACAAGCAAATCCGATCAGGACACATACGGTCAAGAAACGTGTGAAGGTCACAGCCTTTGGATGGGGATCCTCACGTTGCATCCCCATAAAGCAAACCGATGCTTACTCGGCAAGATCGTCTTGTACCCAACCTACCAACAATGCTTCCCAAGAGAGAGAGCTCGAAAAGACGTCATGCCTAAGAACTACACGGCACTTAGCATACAAGATGTTTACTAGAGCGCTGGCCACAAACTTCATTCTGTGCAGATCCTCCAGACCTCGAATCAGCCCCCCACATGGATGCTTGTCAACTTTAGCATGTCTTTCCCAATATTGTTTCTAAGCATTCCCATCTTGCAATCTCAACATGGTTTAGCTCTCCCTCGAGTCTGCAGGATCTTCTTATGCCTATCCTACAATTAATACTCCGAAAAGACCATATCCTAAGAACGTAGCCCATTGCGTCCTTACTGCATCTTTGAGATAGTTCCACACTCAGCCTAAATGCCCAATTCTCGAGCCTTGTCCATCAAAAGGTTGCTCTAAAGTCATTGCCACCTGACAGTAGCGTCAGGGATTTGATGCCTCTTGCCCACGGCATCCCGTTGAGCACTAGTCAAGCATCCATACTTGGCATACATGCCTAGGAGAGCGTGGCCCCATACAAGGTTGTTCTACTGCAACCCTGCCCTGCAATTTAGTCATAGGTTGTCTACACTTGATAGCTACTCCAATCGTGACACCTGATCGTTGCACTTGGAAGGATGGTCTCACGCTAGCTCTCTGGGGAAGGTTTGATTGACAGGATTTCTATCATTTTTCCCTTTGAGCCTCTCCCATCCTTTGATTATCCAGTGCCTTCGACCATAGGGTCTTCCAGTCTTGAATCATCCTCCTTGCTCTGAACGAGGCGTATAAGAATCCATCCCCGGCAAGATAGTCTTTAATGAGTACAAGAGATTCTTGTACTAACCAACCCTGTGCCATACTCACCTCTGGCCTACTCTCTGCTTCATAAAACCTTTTTGAGTTTTCATGAATCTCTTCAAGAAAGAACATCCATCGTGAATGCACAGTGCTAACCCCGACAGCCTTAACTACAAGATGCCCGAGTACATGCACTTTCCATGCAATTGAGTTGAAAGAGCATTAGGGGGAAGGTTCTTTTCTCTAAGAGACACACCGTTTCAGGTGACATACACCTTGCTAGATCAATGGAATCCCTTTGAGGGAGAGGAAGTGAGGTTATGGGTGTTGCTCAAGACAGCATGAGAGGGGGGAGAGAGAGAGAGAGAGAGAGAGGGGAGAGAGAGAGAGAGAGAGAGACATTGGCTTCTATCACAGAGAGAGAGGGAGAGTCGTGGCAGACGACCGACCAGAGAGAGAGAGAGATTGATGCTTCTTGAAAAAAAAAATGATCCAGCCAGCGAGAGAGAGGCTCATTTACGTTCTTTTAAAAAAAAAAAAATTGGCCTTGCCCTCCAAGGCTCACAAAAGAGAGGGGATGGGACATTTGGGTTCCCTCCCACACTTGGGAGGGTACTCTACCTCCCCCACTCCCCTTTTCCTTCATCATTAAGAGGGAGGGGCCTCACCTTTCTTCTCAAAAATCAAACTAAACCAAAAAAGAAGAAGAAAAAAACTAATTGAACTGGTCCCGACAACCTGGTTCGGCGTGCAAGGCCAAACTCGTTCCTGTGCTCCCTCGCATGCTCCCACACTGGGGTGACATCGTCCGCTCCCGCGTCTGCACCCCTCGACCCGGGGACTGGGCCTTTACAAACACCCCAACAAAAAGAAAGAGCTATCCTAAGCTCGACAAAGCCGGGAACTGGGTCCAAATCTTACCCTAGCTTCTAAGGAAGCATCTTCAATAAGGCATCCTTTCTATTGCATCAACATCGCAGAGCAAGCATCCAGCTAGCCGTTCCTCGACTCCACTAGTAAGACCATACGTGAAGAAGATTCATTCTGGCAGTGCAACTTCTATTCAAGGCTCGATTACAAGAGCATCTAAACAATTTCCGCTAAATAGGCTGTCTTAAAACCGAATCCTTTCAGTAAAGCCTTCGTCCTTTCATAGTCTCTTCACTGCAACGGTATTGTAATTCTGCCATAAAAGCTCTAGCTTGATTGTGTATCTGTGAGGGATGAGTCATGTTGAAGTTTAATACCTCCTGGGTAACTAACATGTGAAGTTCAAAATAGAGAGTTTTTTCCCACTATTTATACACATGCCCATGGCATATAAAGGCATCATAGAACCTCCTTTTGTGTTGTGTGTGTGTAAGAGCATCATAGAAGGCCTGTATTTTTTGCCCTTCTTTCTTTCCCGCCTGGGAATTCGAATTGGAAAAATTCATTGGATGCCTGTCCTTGAATGCTTTCACAAGCATCCGGACGTCCGCCAGCATGGAGCTGCGGTGGCAGCCAGGCGGACAGGGAAATCCGGGACGCCACCTCCCCCTCGCCCAAACTGGTGTCCGCATGCAAAAGTCAATCAAATTCAAGTTCAAACCATAGAGATAGGGCAGGAAAACTGAACCCATCACCTCACTGACAAAAGTCATAAACAACTCGTCACTAAACTAGGCATGATTGGTGACAAGCTGACACTATAACAACAGCACTGCCCTTGTTCTCTTCTTCTCTACCCACCCAGGTGGATACACCGTCCATGCGGCGCAGACGTTTGTGAAGCCAGCCTACAAACTCACATATGAAACTTAGTTTGCCAATTTACCCACGCATACAGGTCTTACATGATTTGATTTGTCAATGGACATACCACTCTTTTCCCACCGATATATTAGGAAATGCTCTTTGAAAACTTATTAGTGTGTGCTTGCTTATAAAAATCTATGATCATCAGGGCCTAATTTTCCCTTCAATTTTTAACTACATGCATGTAGATGCCACTATTTTCCAAGTGCATGCCAAAAGCGTGATGTGCATAAATCTCATGTCACGTGAAATAGCTAAAAATGATTGCACAGCGGTCACTAAAAATTTGGGGCGAGGTTTGTCAAGATATAATGAGGTCTCCATATATCCATATGCACATGTACATGACAGTAAATCTGCACAAGTACACGCACTTGCACTTGTGTATTATTACCTATAGTGCATATTATTGGCTCATTATTGTGTTGCATGTATCATACAGTGATACTCCAGCAGTACATACAAGCGCGGCTTACTTTGTATATTTATGAATGACCAATCACTTCTTCTCATCATGCATAGGTGTAGCCTTTGTTCTTGGTAACTTCCTTAAAGGGGTTTGGCTTGTCGGTGGGGAAGATGGGATCAACACCTTGTTTCATGTTGGCCAAGTCACTGTAGCGCTTGATGTAGCCATCCACGTGGTGAGCTTGTTGGATGTTGTGGCCTGGGATGGAGCCCTTGACAGCCCACTCCTGCTGGTAACCATACTTGTCCTTCTGTTTAGGGGAGAGCTTGTCCGGGACGAAAACCATGTCGAGATTGGTGGTGTTGATGTAGTAAATCCAACCAATACGCCTGCATCCAGAGCCAAAAACAAAATATATTTCCGACACACATACAAGCTTGGTATTTTGGATTTCTCAGAATGCCCTTAAATCTCATCAAATCCTTTGCATATCCCTTCGTGTTTTGAAAATTCAAAACTGCAAAAATTAAGAGGCATGTAAAATACGAGCAATTTATAGAGAATTTGATTTAAAATTTTAAGGGATTTTCAAAATACAAGGGCAATTGGATTTTCTGCAAATTAAAACACAGGAAATTTTAGGCAAATTCCCAATATAATTCCCACTTTTGATTAGGGTAACACCATGAGCTTCTACAAGCTGCAGGGGCAAGCCCAATTGCACCTAGCTACGTGTCCTCTACAGGAGCTCATGATGTAGGGAAAAACAAAGGAAAATGAGCTGATATAAGAGGGGAAAAGAAGACCTGTTGTATTTGATGGTTGGGTCCTTGGAATCAACATAAGCGTCCTCCTGGCCATTGCTTTTGTAGACAGCCTTGAGGAAGGCTGCGGGCGTGCGCAGAGACTGTGAGGTGGAGATGTAGCCGGTCTTGAGGAGGTTGAGGCCGCCTTCGACATGAGCGAGCAAGTCGTCCTCCGCATCCACCCCTCCCCTGGCCTTGAAGCCTTCCTTGAAGATTTCTTCAGGTGGCCTGGTGTCCCCCCTGTACACAAACGTGGGCTTGTGCCGATCAAGAGAGGAAGAACCTGCTGCCGCCATTGTTCTAGAAAAGTATCACAGGGAGAAGCTCAATTTCTAATTTCTTTATAGGGGAGAGTAGAAATTTCATTTATAGGGACTTTATTAAAGCAATTGCCACTTGTTTGTAAATCCGAAAAAGAGCAGAGTGATTATCAATTGCCACTTGTCTCTAAATCCAAAAAAGAGGAGAGTGATTATCAATTGCCACTTATCTGTAAATCCAAAAAAGAGCAGAGTGATTATCTATATCTATACTTATATACTATATATTAAAGCAAAAGGAGTCCCAATTGCCACTTGTCTCTAAATCCAAAAAGAGCAAAGTGATTTATCAGTTGCCACGTGTGTGTAAATCCAAAAAGAGCAAAGTGATAATCATTATCTATGTCTATACTTCTATACTATATACGAGCTCGCGTGACCCACCTTCGACGGGTCCCGCTCGCTCTTACGAAGGGCCGTGAAGGTGAGTCACTTGAGCTTGCAAATGTTGAATTTAAACATATGTTGACTTTTTATCCGAAAACTTCTACAGCTACTAATAGAAGTAAATTGTTTGTTTTCAAAATCTCTCTCAAAGCTAGTCTATAGCAATCATTATTTGGCTCTCTCTATATGGTGGCTGAAACAGACCTTCCTCTCTTTATACCAATCTCTTTAGATGGAATGCAAAAAGTTACTTTTAGTAGCAACTTGCCGAGGCCATGAGTGTGAGAAATGGCATTTGTTACTTAATGAGTTTATGAGGGGTATTTCTTTGGGGTCAACTCCCGCATCTAATAGTTGGTTAATTGGTAGTGAAACATGGATCTGATGTCACACGGAGAAGCTCAATTTCTAATTTCTTTATAGGGGAGAGTAGAAATTTCATTTATAGGGACTTTATTAAAGCAATTGCTACTTGTTTGTAAATCAGAAAAAGAGCACAGTGATTATCAATTGCCACTTATCTGTAAATCCAAAAAAGAGTAGAGTGATTATCTATATCTATACTTCTATACTATATATTAAAGCAAAAGGAGTCCCAATTGCCACTTGTCTCTAAATCCAAAAAGAACAAAGCCATTATCATCTTTACTATATATTAAAGCAAAAGGAGTCCCAATTGCCACTTGTCTCTAAATCCAAAAAGAGCAAAGTGATTATCATCTTTACTATATATTAAAGAAAAGGAGTCCCAATTGCCACTTGTCTCTAAATCCAAAAAAAGCAAAGTGATTATCAGTTGTTGCCACGTGTGTCCCAATTGCCACTTGTCTCTAAATCCAAAAAGAGCAAAGTGATTATCATTATCTATGTCTATACTTCTATACTATATACGAGCTCGTGGGACCCGCCGAACTGTAAATCCAAAAAAGAGCAGAGTGATTATCTATATCTATACTTCTATACTATATATTAAAGCAAAAGGAGTCCCAATTGCCACTTGTCTCTAAATCCAAAAAGAGCAAAGCCATTATGATCTTTACTATATATTAAAGCAAAAGGAGTCCCAATTGCCACTTGTCTCTAAATCCAAAAAGAGCAAAGCCATTATGATCTTTACTATATATTAAAGAAAGGAGTCCCAATTGCCACTTGTCTCTAAATCCAAAAAGCGCAAAGTGATTATCAATTGCCACGTGTGTGTAAATCCAAAAAGAGCAAAGTGATTATCATTATCTATGTCTATACTTCTATAGTATATACGAGCTCGTGGGACCCGCCGAATTGTAAATCCAAAAAAAAGCAGTGATTATCTATATCTATACTTCTATACTGTATATTAAAGCAAAAGGAGTCCCAATTGCCACTTGTCTCTAAATCCAAAAAGAGCAAAGCCATTATCATCTAAACTATATATTAAAGAAAAGGAGTCCCAATTGCCACTTGTCTCTAAATCCAAAAAGAGCAAAGCCATTATCATCTAAACTATATATTAAAGAAAAGGAGTCCCAATTGCCACTTGTCTCTAAATCCAAAAAGAGCAAAGTGATATCAGTTGTCACGTGTGTGTAAATCCAAAAAGAGCAAAGTGATATCAGTTGTCACGTGTGTGTAAATCCAAAAAGAGCAAAGTGATATCAGTTGTCACGTGTGTAAATCCAAAAAGAGCAAAGTGATTATCATTATCTATGTCTATACTTCTATACTATATACGAGCTCGCTTAACCCGCCTTAGGCGGGTCGTGCTCGCTCTTACAAAGGGCCGTGAAGGTGAGTCACTTGAGCTTGCAAATGTTGAATTTAAACATATGTTGACTTTTTATCCGAAAACTTCTACAGCTAATAGAAGTAAATTGTTTGTTTTCAAAATCTCTCTCAAAGCTAGTCTATAGCAATCATTATCTGGCTCTCTCTATATGGTGGCTGAAATAGACCTTCCCCTCTTTATACCAATCTCTTTAGATGGAATGCAAAAAGTTACTTTTAGTAGCAACCTGTCGAGGCCATGAGTGTGAGAAATGGCATTTGTTACTTAATGAGTTTATGAGGAAGGGGTATTTCTTTGGGGTCAACTCCCGCATCTAATAGTTGGTTAATTGGTAGGGAAACATGGATCTGATGTCCAACCCATGCCAAAGATCCCAACCCCAATAGCATCCAATAGTTGGTTAATCGGTAGTGAAACATGGATCTAATGTCCTGCCCACGCGAGAGATCCCAACCCCAATAGACCTGCCAAATGGTGAGTAGCGTTGAATTTTGTTGTGACCTAGAAATAAGACATAAGACCTTTGTGGGTCTGATCAAAGGGATCCAAGCACGCCGAATCTCGATAGTCTGCAATCTCTCTCTCTCTCTCTCTCTCTCTCTCACACAGCCGAAAAAAGCACCTAGAGGGGCCTATTGTTGTGGTGCACCTTCGATCTTAAGAAGTCCGGCAAAAACCCTTCCATTGTGTGTAGACAAAGCACCTGGAGCTCTCGAACATAGAAAAAGCACATGCAAGGCAGCTAGTGCAATGGTGAAGCACAATAGGGACACCTTTGTTGTTCAGCAACACTTCGATGGCATAGTTATCTCTCTCTCTCACTCTCCATTCAACATACATAGTGCATCTCCCTTAAAGATAGAAATTAAAATACCAGGAGCTGACTTGATATGGTGCAACACAACTGGGGCCGCCTTCTAGGAACAACACTTCAATGGCAGTGTTCTAGCTAGTATTGGTGGTAGCAGCTCTCTCTCTCTCTCTCTCTCTCTCTCTCTCTCTCTCTCTCTCTCTCTCTCTCTCTCTCTCAAGCTTACCTCTGTTTCTCTCACAGCACGGTGGCAAGGCGATCACACATCTCTCTATCTCTCATAGGAGTAGAGCAAGGAGCCCAATGCACTCTCTCTCTCTCTCTCTCTCTCTCTCTCTCTCTCTCTCTCTCTCTACTACCATCTTTGTCTCACAACGATATAAGCTCTCTCCATGCTCAAAATAGCTTGGAGTTGGTGTGGCCCTATGCTTCCATCTCTCTGTCTCGCAGCAATGTAAGCTGTCTCTATGCTCAAAGTAGCTTGGAGTTGGTGTGGCCATGCGCCTTTTCTATAGCTTCTACTATTTTGCATCCAGCTCTCTCTTGTCTCTATTCTCAAAATAGCTTGGAGTTGGTGTGGCCATGCGCCTTTTCTATAACTTCTAGATACGATTGCAACTCCCACTATTTCTGCATCCAGCTCCCAAAATAGATCTTATGCTTACATAGCTTCCGTTTCGAATCACACTATTTCTCCGTCCCTTGACACGTGTCCATTTTTTGAGAAGAGTTCCTAAAATAGGGTTCACTCGCCTTAAGTATATAGTAAGATAAGATTAAAGCAAAAGGAGTCCCAATTGCCATGTGTCTTTAAATCCCATGTCTAGCAAAAAGGGGATCCTTTTGCTTTAATATTCAGAATAGAATAGATGAAGGCACGCGTACTTAATATAATCTTCTCTCTCCTCTCACCAACACAATTGTCTCTCTCCACCATAGTCCATCGCCTGTTTCTCTCTCCTCCAGAGTCCATCGCATGCATCACGTAGAGCCGTACATGTCCTCTACTCACTTCTGATCTCCTCTCTCCTCCAGCTTGTGAGAAGGAGAGCCTGTGGTGGGAAGGGGCATCATAGTGAGAGAAAGGACAGGACGAGAGAAAGAGAGCCCTGGTGGAAGAGAGAGAGAGAGAGAGAGAGAGAGAGAGAGAGAGAGATGGTATCATCAAAATTCAATTTTGATATGTTAAAAATGATTATGTATCATCAAAATGTAATTTTGATCACACTCAATATCACCTCGTGTGGTCAGAATGAAAATTTGATGCATAAAACATGATTTTCTCTCTCTAGGCTAGAGAGAGAAAATGCTCATAAAGACCACTAAATGAGCTACGATTAAGCAGGAATAGCAATGCCGGGTTTTAGAAGTGTTGAGAGCATTACAGAACATTCATAAGCCGCTAGGAAATTTTCTAAGGGTTTCGACAAGCTCTTACGGGATCAAAACAGCCTAGAAATGACCTGGAAACGGACAATTTATGTGCCGAGAGTAGTACGAAAAGGTGACGAGAAGAAAGAAAAATACCACTATAAAGACAAGAACCATCTTTCTCTTGAAGAGATGGAGCGCTATTGCAAAGAGAATCGATGCTACAAGTGTGGTGAACATGGCCATCCTTATAGATCTTGTTCTTTACGGATGGCTAAGATAGACAAGCCATAAGCATCCTTATAGATCTTGTTCTTTACGGATGGCTAAGATAGACAAGCCATAAGCATCCATTCAAGACAAGAAGAAAGAAGATGATGCATCATGCCCATGTTATGCATGGGACAAGGTACATGACCAAGATTGTCTTATTTTGTTCGATCCAAGCTCCAATCGCAACTCCATCTTGTTCGATCCAAGCTCCAATCGCAACTCCATCTCTAAGGAGTTGGCTAGCAAGTTGGGTATACATGCACATGAAATGGGCCATGCAATTGAAGCTAATGGTGCTTTTGATAGCCCAAGAGTTCCACTCACTCCTTTGATTTGAAAGCTTCGAATTCATATGCAAAGTTATGTTGACCAAGAAGATTTCTTTATTTCTCCTCTTAAGCACCAAGATGTTTTGTTGGGTGTGCCATGGTTTCATTGTATGGCCGCCAATCTCAAATTCCCGATAGGATTATTTCTTTCAAGCATAAAGGTAGAGAAGTTAAGCTAGAAGTTAATGATAAGGGACATACCATCCCTATTGTATCACAGGAATATTTACATGAATCAATAAAGTCTTCCATTTCTGTGTACTTGACTTTTGTCAAAGTACACAGAATCTTTGACTTTTGTCAAAGATTCTTTGCAAGATGCTAATTCTTTATCATGTGAATCTAATGTCTCATCTAAAGAAGAGGAAAATTTAAAGATGTTTCTTGATGAGTATTCAGATTGTTTCACTGACACTATTCGTGTGGAACTCTCCCCCGTTTCGAGCTGCAAAGCTCATAACAGGTCTTTTCTACGATTTTTGCTGCAAAGCTCATAACAGGTCTTTTCTACGATTTTTGCTTATGAGGTGACTTTCTGTAATTTTCGCAGATTTAGAGTTTTTTCTTCATTTCGACCAGTGTTGGGTGGTGGCCGAATGCTATTTAGCATTCTTGTCTACATAGGTTATAGGGTTCAACCTTGACATTACAGGTTTGTTGGTGTTGTAAATTTTCTGCAAGTTGTGCATATTCGCATATTTATCAACATCTACATTCCTATGTTCATCATATGCATGGATAACTTATGTATGTGATATTGTGGGTCCACTTGTTGTACAAACCACCACTGTGGTTGACACTCAGAAATCTTGTGGGGATGTATAAACAATGTGGTAATGTATTATAAGATACATATGCAACCTTTGTGAGGGTCGTGATGGTGAGGTTTTGTGAAGCTGTCTGGTTGCCGGAGTAGAAGCGCATCACTGCGGTGGATTAGGTATTGGATCGATCTCTCGACTAGCCTCACCAAAGACCTCGCATGTCTTGTGCTGCGGGATGACAAATGTATGACATATGTGGTCAGGACAATGTTTGGTGTGCACTTGCTTATTGCCATGCGACATTGTTCAGAGATGTAGTTTTTTCTTTGATATGCCTATCAGTTTATCCGTCAGTGACATTTGATCTGTCAGAGATAGATTGTTTTACCCCTATACAGTCTATCAGTAATACATAATACTTTATGCCTTAGTCTTATGGTTAGAATTTTGTGACAGTTTTCTGATTTTGAGTGTTGATTTACTGCTAGGTTGCTGGCAAAATTCTGTCGAATTTTTTGCGCAGTTGTGGTGAAATAGTCCACTTGTGGCCATGTATTCTTCAGGTGAATGTGAGCTCTTTAATATTAGGAAGTTTGATGGGACAAACTTTAGTTTGTGGAAAGAGAAGATTCAAGATGTTTTGGTTTAGAAGAAGCAGCCGAAACCGATTTCAGGGCCTATCGCTAAACTGGCAGACATGTCAGAGGTAGATTGGATAGAGCTAGATGCGTTGGCAAAGTTAACAATCATATTAAACCTTGTAGAATCAGTATATTTCATTGTGGTGAGTGAAACTACGTCACATAATCTGTGGAAGAAGCTGTGTAGCACATATGAGAAAGAGATTGCCTCAAACAAGGTGTACCTAATGAAGAGGCTATTCGAACTTCAAATGGAGGGTACTTCCATGGCCTCACACCTGAACGAGTTCAACATTATTTTCAGTCAGATACAAGCGTAGAAATTGGACTTCCAGGTTGAAGTCAAGGCAATTTTCCTACTGTGTTCATTGCCTGCATCATGGGATACTTTTCGGACAGCCATTAGTAATTCTACGCCAGATGGGATGCTGACTTTTAACGATGTTGTTGGA
This sequence comes from Cibotium barometz, assembly GCF_041138505.1. NCBI lineage: Eukaryota > Viridiplantae > Streptophyta > Polypodiopsida > Cyatheales > Cibotiaceae > Cibotium > Cibotium barometz. The sequence goes on along the minus strand of NC_141080.1, from coordinate 46,542,633 downwards.
AACCTGCTTGCCGAGGAGATTCGCAGGAAATCCATGGATCAGGGCAGATAAGATCAAGCATTGGTAATGAAAGAGGAAAGAGGCAGAAAACAGTCTTGAGAGAAAAACCAGGACCGTGGCAAATCTCGCAGAGCAAGTCTAGGTCTAAAAAGAACATTGAATGCTATTGCTGCGACAAAACGGGACACGTGAAGAATTATTGCTTCAAGTGGAAGTGTATGCAGAAGAAGAAAAAAGGAAAAGGGGGAGATAAGAAAGATGACAAAGAGAAAGAGAAAGTTGAGGAGGTGAATGCAGTAACGTACAAAGATGATGGCGAAGTGCTCTTCACTTCAAGTCTTCTTGCAAGTTTGCTGGTGGCAGCAAATCACCAATGTGGTCAAGAATGGATTCTTGATTCGGGTCCTCATTTCATGTTACTCCTCACAGGAGATGGTTTCTTGATTCGGGTCCTCATTTCATGTTACTCCTCAGGAGATGGTTTTCTACCTATGACAATAGCAAGCGTGGATCTCTTCACCTTGGGAACGATTATGTTTGCGACATAGTTTCTATTGGCTAGCTGGATGATCTAGGTTATTATACAACCTTTAGCTAGTCCTGGAGGATTCACAAGGGCTCTCTCATCATAGCTCGAGGAGCCAAGTGTGGCACACTTTACCCCATTCATGTTTCTTTTATATGCAACCATATAATTACTATAACCGAGCTACCAAATGCTTCTTTGTGGCATAGCCGATTAGCACATATGTCTTTGAAAGGAATGGAAATGCTATCTCGTTTGGTTTATTTGCAATTTTTAAATTTTAATTTTTTTTTGTTTGTGAGCATTGTATTTATGGTAAACATGCTTGTATATCCTATGGCCTATGGCTAGGAAAGATGATGATTTTCAATGCTTTCAAAAATTTTTAGCTCTTGCTAAGAACATGTCAGGTAAGAAGCTTAAATGTCTCAGAAGTAACAATGGTGGAGAGTATGTCTCACGAATTTAAAAATTTATGTGAAATGCATGGCCTCAAGAGAGAACTCACTGCACTTGGTAATCCTGCACAAAACGGTGTAGCAGAGAGAATGAATAGAACAATAAATGAGAGGGTGCTAAGTATGCTTTCCAATACGGGTCTTACTCATGGGTTTTGGGCTGAAGCTATGGTGACGGCTATACACTTGGTTAACAGGTCACCAAAGTCAACTTTGGATGGTGCAGTTCTTGAGGAGGCTTGGATAGGCAAGAAGCCATCTTATGACCACTTACGTGTGTTTGACTCTGAAGCTTATGTGTATGTTCCCAGAGAGAAACACAATAAGCTAGAGCCAAGGTCTAGAAAATGCATTTTTATGGGCTATCGAGAAAGTGGCAAAATGGGATATCGTCTATGATGGGATCCAAAAGCCAAGAAAATTGTTCGCAGTAGCGATGTTATTTTCAATGAGAAGAAGATGCATAAACAGGTCAAGGAAGTGGAAACTAGGAAGGTGTCATTCCAAGATATCACACCACCTATTATCTTGCCACAAAAGGGCAAATGTCGATTCACCAAGTGTGCAGAGAGAGGGCTCTAACAATGACTACTCTAGTCCACAAGAGGGAAGAACTATTGGTTCACGAGTGTAGAGCCAAATGGTGCCAAGTGACAGAGAGGAGGCTGAAATGCCCACTCAAGAAGAGCCAGTGGTAGTGAGAAGGTCTACTTGTGTCTCTCATCCCCATGAGATATTTGTACCTCGCTTAGATTATGTCATGCTAACCGACTGTGGGGAGCCATCTTGTTGCAAAGAGGCTATGAGCAGAGATGACAAGCTCAAGTGGGAGCAAGCTATGGAGTCAAAGATGGATTCTATTGAGAAGAATCACACTTGGGAGCTAGTTCCTTTACCATAGGGTGAAAGTGGGTCTATAAGTTAAAGGTCACAAGTGGCAATGCGAAACCAAAGTACAAGGCTCGTTTGGTAGCTAAAGGTTTTAAGCAAGAAAAAGGTGTTGATTTTGATGAAATTTTCTCACCTGTTGTGAAGATGACCACTCTTTGCACTGTGCTTGCCTTGGTAGCTAAAGAAGATATGGACCTTGTACAATTGGATGTTAAGACAACTTTCTTGCATGGTGACCTACATGATGAGATCTACATGCAGTAGCTAGGGGGCTTTATACAGAAGGGCAAAGAAAAGCTTGTACGTAAGCTTAAGAAAATCTTGTATGTCTTAAAACAAGCCCCACGTGAATGTCTTAAAACAAGCCCCATGTGAATGTCTTAAAACAAGCCCCATGTGAATGTCTTAAAACAAGCCCCACGTGAATGGTATAACAAGTTTGACGCCTTTATGCAATCTCACAGTTACACACGAAGTGAGACAGATCAGTGCTTGTATACTAAAAGGGCTAAGGATGGCAGCGTTATTGTGTTGATCCTTTATGTGGATGACATGCTTAGCAGGGAGAAATGGTTATGAGATTGATGCCCTTAAGAAAAGGTTAATGGATGCTCTTGGGATGAAAGATTTGGGAGTTGCAAATCATATCCTTGGTATGCACATATTCCGAAATAGACCTAAGAGATTACTCTATCTATCTTAGAAGGATTATCTCTACAAAGTTTTGCAACATTTCAATATGGAGGGGGGAAAGGTAATTAGCACTCCATTGCCTCCATATGTGAAACTTAGTGCAAAGGATAGTCTCAAATCTGATGTGGAAAAGGCTGAAATGGCCAAGGTTCCTTATCCCCATCATGTGTGGCCAGTCTCATGTTGATGTCAGATATAAGTGTGTTTTTAAGTTGAAACGAAAGCCAGATGGCAGTGTTGATCGCTATAAGGCTAGACTTGTTGCAAAGGGTTATGCTCAAGAAAAGGGCATTGATTTTGATGAGACCTTTGCTCCCACTTGTCGTATGACTACCATTCATAGCATTTGTGCATTGGCAACTCATAATGGTTGGAATGTACATCAGTTGGACATAAAGACTGCGTTCTTGAATGGAGATTTGCATGATGAGGTGTATGTATTGCAACCTTGTGGTTTTGTTCAAAGAGGGCAGGAAAACAAAGTGTGCAGGTTGAAAAAGGCTTTATATGGTTTAAAGCAAGCTCCACGAGCTTGGTATGAGAAGATACATGCATATTTGAATGCACATGGGGTTTTCAGAATAGTCCAATAGAAAGCACTTTGTATGTTAAATGTGTGGATGATGTACATCTAATCATTGCTCTCTATGTCGATGACATGCTGCTCACAGGACCAAATGAGAGTCATATTGCTGATTTTAAGGCTGATTTGAATGCCTCTTTTGAGATGTCAGATTTGGGGCATTTGCATCATTATTTGGGGATACAATTTAAGCAGTCTGATGGAGGTATTGCTTTGTGTCAGACAAAGTATATTGAGACATTGTTGCGGAGATTTGGCCTTGAAGACTGCAAGCCTATTGCTACTCCAATGGAGACAGGTTTGAAGTTGAGTCTTCATGATGTTGGAGATCACTTTGATGTCACACTCTCTCAGATAGCTGTTGGTTGCCTCATTTATGTATGCATTACGAGGCCGGACATTCAGTTTGCAGTCTCACAGGTGAGCAGGTTTATGCATAGCCTAGGGTCTCAGCATTGGAAGGCAATTAAACGCATCTTTCGCTACTTGAGTGGCACCATACATCTTGGGTTGTTTTATCCCAATGGGGGGATCGTTTGCCGCCAAATTTACATGCTTTTTTGGACTCAGATTGCGTTGGTTGCTATGACACAAGAGTGTCCACAAGTGGTTTTTGTTTCATGCTTGGTAGCTCATGCATATCTTGGTTGAGTAAGAAGCAACCTACTGTGGCCACTTCTAGTTGTGAAGCTGAGTACAGGGCAGCTTTCATAGCTACAGTTGAGTGTGTGTGGCTCTGACGGCTTATGGCTGACTTGGGTGTTGCCACCTCTATCTACACTAACAGCAGTCAAAGCACATTAGCAGTTGCGAGAAACCTAGTTTTTCATGCTCGCACAAAGCACATTGAGGTGCACTATCACTATGTCAGGGAGAGACTCTCAGCAGGAGAGATCAGCTTGGCCTATGTGCCAACACAGGACAACCTCGCCGATCTTTTCACAAAGGCGCTTCCTCGCGTGAGAAGTTCAAAGCTTTCCATAAAGCTTTGGGCTTGCTCCCCTTTGTGGACTGATCTACTTCGGGCATGGCACTTCCCTATACATAAGTGCCACCTCTCGTTCACACCATCACTCCTAGGGGGGATTTGTTGCCACATATATAGGCAGTGATGTGTGTGAACACACTTAGGACCGTCGGGGCACTTTTTCCCTCTTTCGGAGGTTTTATCCCCCGTCTTGTATATATGCCCATCCTTCTAGGGCTAACTCATCTTTTGTACATTGACACAATCTAATACACTGTGTGTTGTGTGCATTCTTGCTTCTTCTTCTCCAAGTTTTGTGTGCTTTCTTGCAACCCTAATTCCAACACATGCAACCTAATCTTAATATGCGCCAAAGATGATGGATTAGGATCTTGCATGAGTATGACTTCAATATTATTTTTATAGACCTGGGAAAGAGAATGTCATTGCTGATGCATTAATCTGGAAGAGCTTTATAGGGGCAATATCAGTTCTAGACAACTCCATTATTAGTCAACTTTGAGAGTCAGATCTTTTGGACCTCGACTAGCTTTAGCTCTTGGACTTAGTTAGAAACGATGGGCAGAATGGACCCATGAGAATCTTACTAGGAATTATGCATTTGATGGGGATCTCTTATTTTATACGCAACGCTTGTGTGTGCTTAAGGGTACAGGTATAAGGAAGTGAATTTTGTTCAAGGCTCATGATAGCTTCTCTTCAAGGCACCCAGGATATGTAAAGACTTTCAATGTTGTAAGGAAGAGCTACTTCTAAACACGTATAAAGAGAGACATCCTTCACTATGTCAAGAGTTGTTTAATCTACCAAAAGATCAAGGCTGAAGGTTAGATTGCCAGGTAAATTGGAACCTTGAGACATTCCTGAGATGATGTGGGAGTGCATAAGCATATACTTTATTATTGGGCTACCTATGGTACAAGGAGGCTACAACTCTATCATGGTGATAATCAACCTGCTAACTAAGAAAACTCACCTTATCCCTGTAAAGATGACCTATATAGCGATCAACATTGCCAAATTGTTCATTAAAGAGATTTACACCCAAGACAATTGGAGATTTTGGAGTCTCATGTTGATCAACACTCTTGCCATTTGCTAGCGAAAGAAGCTCAAAAAGAGTTCCTTTTCCATTATCGTACAAATTGAGATTTGCTTTCCCAGGGCCGTGCGGTAGAAGTTGGAGCTTGTCCACAAGCATGTATTCTTGTAATTGGGATTGTCCATTGTGTATTGATTTTTGCAGTGCTTGTATTCTTGTAATTGGGATTGTCCATTGTGTATTGATTTTTGCAGTGCTTTTTCGGTCAAAGTCTCCTTTGTAGCCTGAGAAATAGCACTTGTGGTTGCTACTTCTTTGGGTCTAGGTGGATTGTCCATGGAATGAAATCTTGGTGGACTTTCTTCATTTTTTGGGTCTTCAATAGCACATAAAACTGGTGGGATTGAATCCAGGTGGTATTTCATTATGTTCAATTCTAGGTGGGCTTCCCCCCTTCCTAGGGATTTCTATAGCTTGAGAAGGTGGAGGTGGGATTTGCGTCAGCGGACCAAATCCAGATGGAATTCCCTTAGGTTCAATTCTAGGTGGGCTTCCCACCTTCCTAGGCTCTTCTATATCATGCCAAGGAGATAGCGGCAACATCTTATACACATTTCCACACTCATCAATGTAAGTTTTAGCCCAGTCTTCGGATCAACTTGGCATTCCACTCTAGGTTCTTCAGGAGGTTCTATATATTTGTCAGCCCTTTTGATCAGATTGAAGACTTTGTTTTGCTCATTCTCATATTTGTCAGCCCTTTTGATCAAATTGAAGACTCTTTTCTTCTCATTCTCTTATCACAAATATTTGTAATATTTGTGATAAGATTTAAGGCTTGTTGACTTGTGTTAGTAGTGACATGATGGTCATTTGCTTGAGAATCATGTTGGTTTTTAGGTGAAGAGTTCTTGAACTCGTACTAGCACCAATGGGAGGTTGATTGTTTGCAATCAAACTACCTCTTGCATGGTTCTCTCTTTTTGGTTCATTCTCATGGGTTGTGCTACTCGTACTAGCACCAATGGGAGGTTGATTGTTTGCAATCAAACTACCTCTTGCATGGTTCTCTCTTTTTGGTTCATTCTCATGGGTTGTGCTACTCACGTTGCTTGGGGCTACTGTGACTTCTCGTTCACTCTTCCTAGGATCTCTATAAAGAATCAAAGCTTGGCCAGTCCTAAGGTCTATGCAGGATAAGCAAGGGCACCAACCCTTGGCTTCTTCAATGGACATATGCCATGGAGGGATGGGCCTATAGAGATTTTCACAAACATCTTGGTACACAATGCTTTTGCTCACTTGTTCCTCAAGCATCCTCAACAATGGTCTTACATTCAAGGGCCAAGATAAAACATTTCAAATGTAATTCCCAACATAGTTTTAAACCATTTTCTATTACCATCCAAAGATGGTATGGGATGAATAATGGTAGCATCTATGGACTTGAGCACACACTGGTTTCAATGGGTTTAATTTCCCGAGCCAAGGAAAGTGTTTGATCATCAGAATGGACAAGAGTTACCTCCTTAAGCTCGTGATTCTTGATAGGATAGTAGTGAGCATGGTTGATTCTCCAGTATCTTTCACCTTGTTGGTCACCCAAGTTTACGACGTCCATTTTCTTTTCGACATGACCAGATGCATCATTATGAGTTCTCTCGTGATGATTGCACCCTGCACAATCTACATAAAAGTATTGAGCATTGTTGATGTGACCACCAAAGCATAGCACTTTTGAAGGTGATGCACACTCTTGCAACTTTGGACTTGATTCTCCAAGAACCTTAATGAGATGCTCAGGCTAGTAATTTTGGGTGGCACTAAAGGAGTTTCAAAATGGGCACTTGGAAAAATGAAGGAAGGAATTTAGCATGTAAGGCAGCAAGGGGTCGAAATCCTCACTAACGAAGAGGGGAAGGGAGTTGCAGCTTCTACGTGACTTGCCCACTCTTATCAATCGACCTTCCAAGGACCTCCTCAATTTCATGGTACGCATGCATGCTTGTCACATATACTTTTTTATGGAGCGTTAGGGTATGTTTTTGTGTGCTGTTAGATTAGCATAAGATTTTCTTTTTTTACTTTGCCACATATTATGAGACTCCTTCTCACGTGAGCCTTTGGTTGCCGACGATGAAGAACTTGCAACTCTCATCATGCATATGGGGACAATGTCATAGCCATCTGGGTCATAGAATTGAGTTGGCTTTGGTAAAGCACATCCATCCAAAGTGGCTAAGGTGTGGATCCATTCTTGGGGATCTAATAGGTGCTTAGGAAAGGGTAATGGTATATACATGTCATTCATTACACCACACCTCTCACACTCAGATCCGTTGAGCTGAAAGCTCTTACTAGAAGCACCGCATATCCATAAGTCAACTCTATCTTCCGACATGGAATCCTTTGAATCCTCTATAGAACTTGAGTTGAACTCTTCCACTGGTGGTTTGGAGATGTCTCTGTAGTTGTGGTTCTTGAGATTGACCCTCATGATCGTGCTCTCCTGACAGAGGTACAAAATAGTTGTAGCCCTAATCCAGAATCATCTTGAATTGCCTCATGAAAGGTATTTCCAAAATCACCTCGTAGTTTGTGTTCCTGTCAAAGTTCATTATGGCAAACGTATGCTCATACTTGATACCACAAGATTCCACAGCTATATGCTCTAGTCGACCCATAGGATTTTCAAGAGTTCCGTCTGCTAGTTGTAGATTCATTCTCGCTCTCCTTAGAGAGCTGGTGCTCCCCATGCTTTCCATATGGCTTTTGTTGATATACTAACCCTTGGCCCGCTATCTAGAATAGCTATAGATTTAATCTACACAAGCAGCATAGTATTTCCCTCGTCACCCTCATATTTTCCCACTTTGTTGTTGATTGGCACATGAGTCAGCTTTGTATGCACATCAGAGTGCTCATTCAAAAGATATTTTAGTCCTAAGGACCTACTTTTTGTTTCTTGCCCACTCATAAAAGCTGCTACCTTGTCCCAAAGTTCTGGTTTGTTGACCTTTAGCAAGTATGTCAGTAGAAGAGTACATGTTATAGGTGTTGACAATAGTGCTTGTAAGTTCAATGTATCTTTCTTTTTTGAAAGAAGCTTCCTCACCGATGTCACTCGCATGACTTGGGAATGATTCTCGTATTCACCTATGTACAATGGCATTGTCCTAAGGGTTGCGTACCAGGTGTTGAAACCAAAGCTTGCTCATCCTCCGGTAGAGATGCAACAATGAAGTCCAACATGGAAAGAGGTGGAGATTTAACAGTAGATGTCTCCTTCACATGCTTCCTCACCGATTCCCACATCTCACCAATCGACGCTTCCTCCATTTTGGGTATCTCATCCCCATAGTCAGCCGTCGTCGCTAGCTTCTGAGTTTCAGCCACCACTGGTGGTTTGTTTGCAAGTACTTGCTCATCCAAGGTGGAATAATAGATGGCTCACTTCCCTTTTCCATGCCCGAAGTGACTTCATGTATCGTTTCCAAGATTGGCTTTTGCGCAACTGGTCACTGTTGATAAGCCGGTGGTGGCCCCTCCAAAATGGTTTGTGTGTCCCTAATCAACTGTTGATGGACTGCCAGTCCAATCTTTTCCTCTCGGGGATTAGGATACTCTTGGAGTTTCTTTGAAAAATCTGTAAGAGCTATGATTCTACTATTGTAAGCCTGGAGAGCTGCATCTAAAACCTCGTTCACTTTCTCAATGAGAACTAATCCTCCTGAGTCCTTCTTAGATTTTTAGGCTTGCTCCTTTGGGCCTAGATCATCCTTTCATGCTGGGTTTTTATCCTTTGCATTCTGCTTGGATTTCAAGACTCCTTCTAGCTCTTTTGGAATAGAGTCAACTTCCTCGAAATCAGACTTCTTGCCTTGTCTACTTCTTGGTCTTTTCCTCTTTTGTCTACTTGAGGATGGAACATCCTCTTGTTCTTCCTCGAAATCAGACTTCTTGCCTTGTCTACTTCTTGGTCTTTTCCTCTTTTGTCTACTTGAGGATGGAACATCCTCTTGTTCTTTCTCTTTCATAGGGCTTTTCGTCCCCTCATCAATCTCTGTCTGCACATTCTTCTTTGCTTGAGTACGTGTGACCACTCGCAAAGGAATTCTCTCCTTCTCAGTCTCAGATGTATTCGGGGATGGCACTACCTCAATGTAATGTAATGGCATTTTGCCTTTCCCTTTGTCATCTCTTCATCATAACTCACAGTGCCTTGGAAGTGTTCTAGATAACACTCTTCACAGTACCTCTCAATAGGTGGATATGGTACATTGGTCTCCCTAGGTTGGATTACTGGGTCTCTATGCGGACAATCTTTCCTCCAATGGTCCCCTGCATTCTAGGCAAGGACCCATTTGCGCTTTTGTATCTGCAGGTTCTATGATTGATACTTGCCCCCTATGAGGACAGTCCTTCATCTAATGGGCTCCTCCGCATTCCATGCAAGGACCCACTTTGGTCAATTTCATTTTTTTGTGAGCATTTTATTATTTACACTCGCTTTTCATAAGCATCAATGTTTTGGCCTATGTATGAAAACCTTCCGTCAAAGGATTGGTGGGACTCTCATAAGATGGCTCTGTTAGGGATGGCTCTTCCTTAACAAGGAAAGGCTGAAGAGTCCTTGACTCTCCCCCTAACATGACTCTATTGCATTTGCTGAATCTTCCACACACTTGTCATAAGAATTGAGTCTATACAGCCCACGAAACAAGGTGCCAGATACAATAATCGTATCACCAGAAGTCAAATCATGAATAGTACATCTGTCATCCACAAATTTGACTACAAGTCCAAGTCTAGCAAGCGCAGAGACAGACAATAGATTCTTCTTTATCCCTGGTACATATAAAGCATCTAAAAGCGTGAAAGCACTGCCATTTGCAAAGTAGTAAGCATAATTTTACCAACACCCTTCACTGGGTAAGAAGCATTATTGGCACATGTGACAGTATTCCCATTAGGGACAGCCTCAAGACAAGTGAACATATCACGATGCTAGGTAATGTGCTTTGTAGCACCACTGTCAAAATACCATACATCAGAGTCAACAGAAACTGCCAAACATGCATCATGTATAGATGGGTCATACTGGCAATACACGCTAAATGCCCATTCTGTATCCTACACAGTATTTGCAGAATCTGCAATTGTAGAAGCATCCGCTATTGTGGCTGCATTTGACTTTTTATTCTTTGCCTCTTTAGCCTTTAACTTAGGGCAATTCTTAATGACATGATCTGTTGCCTTAAAATAGTTGCACCTGATCTTTTTCTTGCCTTTATCAAGAGCCTTCTCAGACCTATTGTTGCTACCTGTGGAAGGAGAAGAAGTTGCAGACCTAATAATAGGAGAAGAAACAGTGGAAGGGGCTACCTTACCACTTTTTCTCTGCTGGGCAGCAACAAATGCCTGATCAACTGCACGCTGCCTAGCCCTGTTTTGCCTGGACTGCACTTCTTGCAAGAGCTTGTTGACTAAAGTATCATACTTGACAACATCAGGTCTGCCCTCAGTAACAAGTCTCCATGTGGAAGCAAAAGTATGATATGACTCAGGTAAAGCATCAAGAAGAGTCTGCACAAGAGAATGATCAGGAATAATCTCACCTGTAGAAATCAATTGTTTCTTGAGATCTTTAATCTCAGCAAGAAAAACATTCATGTCATCATCTTCCTGCATAATCTTCGATTCTAGCTCTTTACGTAGGTAAGAGATTTTTGCCTCATTACGACCTGCATACAAACCAGCTAGAATATCCCAAGCCTGTTTTGCAGTTTTAGCTGAACGAATATGTGGAGTGATGTTACGTTTGACAGAAAGTGCAATCAAGGCATGAGTCTGTGCATCTTTACCATCCCAACGAGCTTGTTCAGCAGTGGGTAAAACAGCAGAGCAGAGCAGAGCAGTAGAGCTGCTAGAGCTTGCAACATCCTCAAGAGATCCTACATCCACAGAACCTGTATGTTCAGCAGTGGGTAAAACAGCAGCAGAGCAGCAGAGCAGTAGAGCTGCTAGAACCTACAACATCCTCAACAGATCCTACATCCACAGAACCTAGATGTACCTCCATACCCTGCACAATGTTCCACACTCCTTTTGCAACCAAAACATGCTGCATCATGTATGCCCAAAGTGGGTAGTTGCTGTCTCCATCCAATTTGTCACATCAGCCAGACAACATGCGAAATACATCATTGCTATTATCAGCCATGGCCACTGACTGAAACTGATGCAAAAGCTATCTGTAATGAAGCAAAGACTAAACAGAAAACAACTCGTGCTATGTAGCACGTCCCATAATAGAATACGTATGTCTATTTTGCAGAAAATTACACTGTCAAAATTTCTCAATCGGAGAACGTGAGTCGAAGGGTGCTAGCGGTGTAGCCCTGGGAGCCGATGCGTGCTCTGATACCAATTGTTAGAATTAGGGTTGCAGGAAAGCACACAAAGCTTGGAGAAGAAGAAGCAAGAATGTACACAACACACAGTGTATTAGATTGTGTCAATGTACAAAAGATGAGTTAGCCCTAGAAGGATGGGCATATATACAAGCTGGGGAAAAAAACCTCCTAAAGAGGGAAAAAGTGCCCCGACGGTCCTAAGTGTGTTCACACATAGCATGAAGATCCATTTCAAACTTTTATGGTCAGTCTCACAAGCTTGAATCTGTTACTAAGAAGATAGTGCATCCACAAGTCTTGAGCATGTGAATGACCATGAGAAGCTCAAGGTCATGTGTTACATAGTTTGATTCATAAGTCTTTAGTTTTCACGATGTAAAGGCAACTGGTCTCCCTTCTTAGACAAGGATTCCTCCTAAGGCTAGTCCACTTGCATCTATGACAACCTCAAACTCTTTCATGAAGTCTGGAAGTTTGAGACCCAGGGTCGTTGTCACAATCCTTTTAAGCTCATCAAAGCTTGCTTAAAGTTCACCTCCCCAATCGATCCTTATTCCCTTCTTGAGCAGCCCTGTTAAGGGGACTGCTTTAATTGCATAATCTCTTATAAAAGTCCTATACTACCCAGTGATTCCAAGGAATCCATGCAATCTGCTTAAATTCTTGGGAATCGACCACTCTACAATATCCTTGACCTTGGCCAGGACAATAGATATTCCATCATCTAAGATGATAGAACCAAGATACTCGATCTGAAGTAAAAAGAATCTACATTTGATCTTCTTGGTGTAGAGCTTATTTTCATGCAAGAGTTGGAGAACCTTGCGTACATGCTCTTCATGCTCTTCTACTTTCTTAGAGTAGACCAATATGTCATCTAAAAATACTAGGACAAAATCATCAAGGTAAGGCCTAAAAATGTCCTGCGTTAAGGGTTGCAAGTGCATTGATTAGACCAAAGGACATTACCGTGAATTTGTAGTGTCCATACTGAGTGTGTTGAAAGCTGTCTTGGGAATATCGGAGTCCTTGACTCTTATATGGTAATATCCGGTCGATCTTCGTGAATACTTTAGACCACCGTGTAGCCTATCCAGCAACTCATCAATTCTGGGGATAGGGTACTTATTATTAATGGTCACATGATTGAGTCCTCAGTAGTCGATACAGAGTCGAAGAGTTTTTTCCTTCTTCTTGTAGAATAAGATGGGTGCTCAACATGGAGAATTACTTGGACGATGAATGTAGACCTATTCCAAGAGCTGGTAGAGTTGGTCCTTTAGCTCGATTTCTTCTGGTAGGGACATCTTATAAGGCCTCTTGTTCACCAGTTCACTTCCGAGAAGCACTTCTATGTCGTGGTCAATCTCCCTTTTTGGTGGTAGGTTTTTAATCACTTCCTAGAAGCACTTCTATGTCGTGGTCAATCTCCCTTTTTGGTGGTAGGTTTTTAAGGTCCTCGGGAAAGACATCACAATACTCCTAGAAGCACTTCTATGTCGTGGTCAATCTCCCTTTTTGGTGGTAGGTTTTTAAGGTCCTCGGGAAAGACATCACAATACTCCTAGAGCCACATTGGTTCGGATGTGTTGTCAGGTTCTTCAACCTTATTGAGTTTGATAATACATATTTGCTATCTTGAACAGGGTTCCTTTAGCATCCTCTTTGCTTTGCATAACTGAGCCTTCGGCCTTCTTATGCTTCTCTCTACTAAAGTATCATGACCTTGGTCATCCTTGAAGGAAAATGTTCCCTAGGCGTAATGGATGCTTGCTTGATGATCTACGAGCTAATCCATCCCCAGGATTTTGTCCTAAATCCCCACGAGTAAGATCCTAAAATAAGCTAATGTAAGTTTTCCCCCTAGATTAAACTCATGGTACCCACCAAGTGTCTAGACACCGCCTCTTTTCTGTTAGCCAATTCGACTTTCATGGGTCCCATTGGCAACTCGTTTAACTTTAGCTTCCTTAAACATTTAGATGACAAAAAAGAATGAGTACTTCCAAAATTAATCAAAAGCTCAAATGACACACCTTGATGGTCCACAAGAGTCTCGATCACCACGTACTGGTTTTGTGCTTGGGTTGTTTATGGCCACATGGAACCTTCCTCTTTTGTTGGCCTCATTAGAGTCGGTCCTGCATTGGTGGCATAGGCTTGGCCACCTCAACTAGTACCATGAGCCCTTACCACTCTACCTCTTCCTTGCTCATGCCCTCGAGCATGGTTTGGATTAATAGGGCCTCATTTTTGCCTTGGGCCTCCTTGGAATTGAGGATTTGCTCCTGCTGCTATTGTAGCTCTCTTCCTTAGCCTTGGGTAGTTATTCTGGTAGTGCCCTCTTTTGTGGCACTCAAAAAATTCAACATGGGCTAGGGACCTTTCCGTCATGTTGGCCACGTAAACTCTCGGTGTGGGGTGAGAGTTTGTTGGAGTGTGGAGGTCTGCGTAGCCTACTCATGGAGGCTGCGAGGTTGGTAAGGCCCTTGGCATTGGTTTTCCCTTTTGTGTTCCAATTGTTTTACTAGTGGCTTTGCTCGGATCAAGGCATCTTGAATTGAGGTTGGTCTCATTGCTTCGAGATGTGTGTCCAAGAAGAGACTATTGAGACCTTGGCAAAGCCAAGAAATCTACTGCTTAATGGTCAGATGAGGAGCATACTTGCTTAACGTTACAAATTTTGAGTAGCCAGAAGCCTACATTGAGACTACGGTCATAACCCATGGCATACAAGCACAATTGTCTTTGCTTAGCATTATCTACCACTTTGTCTCACTTTGACTAGAATTAGCTTGCTTCTTTTAGCACTCTTTAAAATTTTAACCGGCCCACATGACCATGTTGCCTCTTTTAGGCAAGTTCTAAGGGCGGAACGAGTTTCGGACTCTCACACACAAATAAAGGGATTTGGCTTAACTCTCAGGGGAAAAGCATTGTCATGGTTTCAGACTTTGGAGCCACGGATAAAAATGACTTTCCAAAGGTTAGAAACAAACTTTATTACAGCCTTTTCCAGAGATGGGTCCAAAGCATAGCACAATCATGCTCATAAATGTTTTTAAGCAAAAAGAGAATGAATCGATGAGGTACTATGTGAATAGGCTAAAGCAATACGTCGTTTTGCGAGATGCCTAGCTAGATGAGATTGATCTCACTCTTTTTAACAAGCTTGCAAAACAAAACATTGCATGCTCATTTATACGTAAAGAGACATAAACATTTCAATGAGTGTTGCATAGATGCGATGGACTTTGAGGATAACATGAATATATCCAATGACTCAAGTCAAGATGATGAGTCTAATGGTGCTGAGTAGGGAGCGAGCTTCAAGTGCCACCACTGTAACAAAGTTCAATCCAGAGCAGATTTCCGACATTGTTGTGAGGAGGATGGGACAATTGTATCATCTTACCACACCAGAGTCAAGGGACATACCTATGAACAAGTGGTGTGATCTATGTCAGTGGAATTTCACACACACGACATAAGAGTGCCACAATATTGTGAGAATGTTGCAAGAGCAAGCTTTGGCAAGTTCTTCATAGCAACATAGGGCAACAGTGATGAATAGTGAGAGAGCTTTTGTGCTACCACCCACAGATTGAAGATCAAGCTAGACCAACAATGCAAGAAGATGAGCCTCTATTAGTGCATGGTACTACATCTGCAGTTTCAGATGCAAAACTATGGCATGCTCATTTTGGTCATCTAAACTTTGCTAGTTTGCTGCGTTTGTTGTAGAAATTTGATATGGTTGCTTCATTGCCCCCTCTTGAGGCACCATTGAAACATGTTTGTGAAGGCTGTATTTTGGGCAAAATGCAGCGTTCTACGTTTCCAAAGGATGGTTCTGTGCGGGCCGCTTGCAAATTGCAACTTGTACATAGTGATGTATGTGGGCCTATGCAAACTCCGTCATTTGGTAAACACTTGTACTTCGTGACTTTCATTGATGATTACTCAAGGCATGCATGGGTATATCCACTGAAGGTAAAGTACAAAGTGTTTTTGTGCTTCAAACAGTTTTTGCTTATGGTTGAAAATGTATCCAATCGTACTGTGGGCACTCTCCGTTCTGATCGAGGGGGGGAGTACATGTCTAAAGAGTTTGATGCATTTCTGGCTAGTCGTGGGATAAAACACCAATGTACAGTGCCGTATACCCCTCAGCAAAATGGTGTTACTGAGAGGAAAAACACGTCACTTATGGAGATGGCACGATGTATGGTCAAGAGCCAAGCTTTGCCACATGCGTTTTGGCTTGAGGCTGTCATGTGTGCTACATATGTACTCAACAGGTGTCCCACTAAGGCCTTGCAGTCTGTTACTCCATACAAAACTTGGCATGGCAGGAAACCTTCTAGTGGTCACTTGCGTGTCTTTGGTTGCTTGGCCTATGCTTTAGTGCCTGTGCAACAACGTAGAAAATTGGATGATAAGGCTGTCAAATGCATTTTTGTTGGTTACAGTGTTGAGAGTAAGGGTTACAGATTGTATCATCCCCGCAGTCAAAGCGTATCTTGATTAGTCGAGATGTTGTTTTTGTGGAAGATGCTGTACAGCCTTTGTTATCATGTACCAAAGAGACAGGTGTGAGCTCACGAGATGTATTTGATACGTTGTTGCCTCTGTTTATAGGTGGGAATTCAAATGTAAGTCCTAATGAGGCAAATATTCAGCCTATGCAGATTTCAAACGACATCATAGATCACCCTATTTCTGATGCAGATTTACAGGATGTAATTTATGAGGATAGGGCTGAAAATGAGCAGGCTAGAGGTATGCCTAAATGGCTGGTGCAAACCTTGTGTGATAGTAAAATTGATGCACCTATTTCTAGTCGTCTCGTTCAGGTTTTTAACATGCCTCTTATGCATTAGATTGTTATACTTTGGCTGTGTCTAGTATGTGTGAAGAGAAAGAACCTCTTTCATTTGATGAGGTACAAAAATAAAAAAATTGGTTGGCTACAATGCAAAGTGAATATGATGCTATAATGAAGAATGGTACATGGTCTTTGTGTGATTTGCCTATTGGTAAAAAGGTCATCGGATGTAAGTGAGTTTTTAAGTTGAAACGAAAGCCAGATGGCAGTGTTGATCGCTATAAGGCTAGACTTGTTGCAAAGGGTTATGCTCAAGAAAAGGGCATTGATTTTGATCAGACCTTTGCTCCCACTTGTCGTATGACTACCATTTGTAGCATTTGTGCATTGGCAGCTCGTAATGGTTAGAATGTACATCAGTTGGACATAAAGACTGCGTTCTTGAATGGAGATTTGCATGACGAGATGTATGTGTTTGTTCAAAGAGGGCAGGAAAACAAAGTGTGCAGGTTGAAAAAGGCTTTATATAGTTTAAAGCAAGCTCCACGAGCTTGGTATGAAAAGATACATGCATATTTGAATGCACATGGTTTTCAGAATAGTCCAACAGAAAGCACTTTGTATGTTAAACATGTGGATGATGTACATCTAATCATTGCTCTCTATGTCGATGACATGCTACTCATAGGACCAAATGAGAGTCATATTGTTGATTTTAAGGCTGATTTGAATGCCTCTTTTGAGATGTTAGATTTGGGGCATTTGCATCATTATTTGGGGATACAATTTAAGCAGTGTGATGGAGGTATTCCTTTGTGTTAGACAAAGTATATTGAGACATTGTTGCGGAGATTTGGCCTTGAAGACTGCAAGCCTATTGCTACTCCAATGGAGACAAATTTGAAGTTGAGTCTTCATGATGCTGGAGATCACTTTGATGTCACACTCTCTCAGATAGCTGTTGGTTGCCTCATTTATGTATGCATTACGAGGCCAGACATTCAGTTTGCAGTCTCACAGGTGAGCAGGTTTATGCATAGCCCAGGGTCTCAGCATTGGAAGGCAGTTAAACACATCTTTTGCTACTTGAGTGGCACCATACATCTTGGTTGTTTTATCCCAAGGGGGGATAGTTGCCGCTAGATTTACATGCTTTTTCGGACTCAGATTGCGCTGGTTGCTATGACACAAGAGTGTCCACAAGTGGTTTTTGTTTCATGCTCGGTAGTTTGCATATCTTGGTTGAGCAAGAAGAAACCTACTATGGCCACTTCTAGTTGTGAAGCTACCACCTCTATCTACACTGACAGTCAGAGCGCATTGGCAGTTTGCGAGAAACCCAGTTTTTCATGCTCGCACAAAGCACATTGAGGTGCATTATTACTATGTCAGGGAGAGACTCTCAGCAGGAGAGATCACCTTGGCCTATGTGCCAACACAAGACAACCTCGCCGATCTTTTCACAAAGGCGCTTCCTCGTGAGAAGTTCGAAGCTTTCCGCAAAGCTTTGGGCTTGCTCCCCTTTGTGGACTGATCTACTTCGGGCATGGCACTTCCCTATACACAAGTGCCGCCTCTACCTGCCGCCTGCTTTGGCTTATCGTTGTGTTGAGCTCTAACTCCTTGTTTTATGCTAATGCTAGAACTTCTTCATAGGTTTTGGGATTTAGATTCCGAATGGAGTACTTAATGAAGCTATCTAAATTGTGAATGAATGCGAGAAGCTTCTCTTTGTCTGAAGTACCAATCTACTGAGTTAGAGTGAGAAGCTTGTTTGAATAAGACACCACTGGCAGCATACCTTTCTGTGTCAATGCGGCAAACTCATCCTCCAGATCGATGAGAAATTGAGGTAAGAAGCGTTGCTTGACGACATCAGAGATAAATGTGTTCCAATCATACTGCGGGGCAACTTTGTTGAGGGATTTGTATGAAGTTTCCACCATGGGACCGCCTCGCTTGTGACATGAGGGGATGCCAAGTGTACCTTGTCCTATAGGTCCATGAGCTTGGCCAATGGAAAATGGTCCACAAACTGATAGAAGAACTACTTGACTATTATGTGGTCACATTTGCTACCGTCATATTTGGTGAAATTTGTGAACCAAGAAATGACCTGCTGTACTGCTAGAAGTACTTGGCTCTTTAATGACTACCATGAGCTCTCTGAGATTTCCTGCTTTCGAAGTCTACGCTCTTGGCACCATGCCTTCTCAAACTTATCCAACATTTGTTGTATCAGGTTCGTTTCTACCATTGTATGGTAGGAACTCCTACCGTCATCCTCCACATCGGAGTTGGCCTCATCCGAGACACCTCCTTAATCCCCTCTACTATAGGAGACAACAACAACCTGTTTAGGGGTGGGGTCTACTATTCTTGATCCTCCAAACTTGTAGGGCTATCACGTGCATCTCGTGGATATCCATTTGTTATTGTATTTGTGTTTGGATGGTACTGATCTGTGTTTGTAATGCGTTAAATTGAGCTACAATACGGACTTCTAATGCTTGATTGGTCGCCTGCTGCATGGTGGTCATGATCTCTTCAAGGGTGGTCATCCCGAGAAAGATTGTTGTAAAAGACTAATGAAAAAGAATTCATGTTGTTGAATGTGGAAGAAACTGCTAGCGAAGATGTCCCGATGTAAGCTCAGCTTCCTGCTAGGTCCAATTGCTCAACTTGCCGAGTGAAAGTTAACCCCTTTGGGTGAAGTGGTGAAGACGACCCGATGCGTGATGTTGTAAGGCTGGGAGTGTCTTTTGATTGATGAAACAGTTACTAGTCTTGGGAAGGAAGCGTTGGAGGAACAAGAGGCCACCAAAATTCAAAATGCTCTGATACCAATGTAACACACCGCTAGTGCTACTACTTCCTGCTCACAGGCGGGTGCCCACTTTTGGAAATAATTGTAAGAGATGCAATGAAAAATGTAAAGTGCTTTGATGTGCGGTGTGCTTGACTATGAAAGAAAATAGAGAAGAAAACACAGTAGAAGACTCGAAGAGAGATGTACATGGTAACCCGGGGGATACCTAACCTACAACTTCTTGATTATGTATGCTTTACATTGCTTGTAGATTTCTGCGAGATTTTGGAAAATGCTAATGCGTTTTGGATGAAATCTGCGGGTGCACGGAGCGCGGGCTACTAAGAGTGTGTGTGCATTGCTTCTTCACATGAGGGTGATGGAGAGAAAAGGCCCAATAGGCTAAGGTGCCCTTTTATATGCTCTAAATCAATGTCGTCGACTCAAAATTGTTTGTCCTCCAATAAAGTGATTTAATGTTTTTAGCCTATGATTTTTATGCACTTTTAATGGTTTTTGAAAATGCTCTAACTTGCTCGTTCGGACTATGTTTTTAGCCTATGATTTTTATGCACTTTTATGCACTTTTAATGGTTTTTGAAAATGCTCTAACTTGCTCGTTCGGACTATGAATTGAGTTCTGAAACTTGTGGCCAAGGTAGTTAGGTACGTAAGGTACGATACGTTAGGTACAGGTATGGTGCCCTTTTATATGCTCTAAATCAATGTCGTCGACTCAAAATTGTTTGTCCTCCAATAAAGTGATTTAATGTTTTTAGCCTATGATTTTTATGCACTTTTAATGGTTTTTGAAAATGCTCTAACTTGCTCGTTCGGACTATGAATTGAGTTCTGAAACTTGTGGTCAAGGTAGTTAGGTACGTAAGGTACGATACGTTAGGTACAGGTATGGTGCGTGTATTGTCCATCGACCTTCGGAGCTCAATCCTGAGCTCAACAACTCAGAAGCAGTAGTCAAATTACAACATTAGAAACTACCCACTATCGGTTGAAACCAATAGTCTCAAGGACAATCCTACTAGGGGATCAACTTGCTCACATGAGCATGAAATCCTAGTCAGAAGAAACAACTGTCATCTAGAAAACTCTAAAGTGGCAATGCTACCCGTACCCAAGTTAAGCAATAATGCTACCAATACTAAAGGTAAGTAACAACTATCCTTAAGAGTTATCCCTAACAAAAATATATGTCATTTGACTATCATGCTTTAATATGGATGTCCTCTACTCTTGGGAAAAACCCAATCCTCAGGAAAAACTTTGAATCTACTACTCAAGTTTGAACCAAAGGAACATAGCAGTAGTCGCTTTCCACACTGGGAAAGATAAAATCTTCTTTCCAAACTAGGAAAGATCATAAAACATGTACTTCCTAACCCAAAAGTGAAGTCAAACCAAACATTCCAAACTCAAAAAGTTAAAAAATCTACTTTTCACACTTGAAAAGATAACTCTAACTCTTCTGATTTGGAAAGCCCAAATAATCTAACCTTCCTAAACTCGAAAAGTTTTAGAATCTACTTTTCACTCTTGTAAAGCTAACTCTTGACTCTCCTAACTTGGAAAGCCCAAACAATACCTTGGATTTTGGGACGTACTTTCCCAACAGACATAACTACAACATAAGCTAGCATCTATTGCTATCTGTACCAAGAGGACAACGTTTATCCCTCCAAAAGATGGAATAACCTCGTGTTTGTAAGTGCAAAATCTACAAAAAATCTAACCCTATAGCATGAGATGCATTATGGCATCCCATAGTACCATAACACACTACATACCCCATGCTATGATCACCTACAAACACCAATCTATGGATCTATTGCAAGCTATCATACACAGAATAAGTGCCAATGGCTGAAGGATCACCATAAACTCAAAGAACTACTCAAACTAATTGAGACTAGGGACCATAACTTGGTCCAAGGGAACAGACAACGTCTATATGCATACATAGATAAATAAGAACTTCACTGACTAGTGTCCTAATCAAAACATCTGTCTAAACCCATCAAATCGTGGAAACTAAACTTGTTTCCCAAGCTACACTCTCACGAATTAGTCTCTGAACAACAATGGTTAAAAATTTGGCATGTACACTCATAATAGGTTACATCTCTATGTGCACTTATGCTACGGATATAAAATAGGACAAACATCATAATTTTAATTACAATAAAGCTTAAAAATTACATACTATAGGAAGTCTCATAACAATGTTATCTTGCAAAGTTAATTTCCACTCTGCAATATTAGTCTCGATGTGTCCAAAACATAAAATTCCTATAGGTAGCATCTGAGTGTGGTCAACTATTCCTTATCCTACACATACTCGATAGGTATGGCCCATTAAACCGAACTAACGATGGTCATTTTAAATAACTTGGCAAATCTATCGCCATGTAATGCCATGACGTACTCTCGTGTATGTGTGTGTGACAAGTTCTTGGAGTAATAACTCCTATGTGTACCTCAAAACAAACTTGTGTGTTTTCATGACAAGATGTAGCACATCGCTTTTACTCTTAATCCCTATCTAGCATGTTTCCTGCATGTGAATCCGGACACATACCTCATAACATGCTTATCCAAATCTGAGAAATAACAAGCACATGTATCCAAAACTCACAAGTAAAATGCAAATTCATGTACACATCTTGGATATCTCAGAGAGAGAGGAATTAGAGGAGAATTCATGGAAAGGCCTCACATGCTTGTGCTTCTGTAGGACCCCCTAGGCTATCTAACAACCCCACGAGTGCTTGTCCTTGATCACCGGTTGTGCACACACACTAAAGAGAAAAAGCATCACTTTTTTGCCTTTTTTTAAAACCCTCTGTCTGTAAACTTAGCTTTTTTTAACTCTCTCTCTCTCTCTCTCTCTCTCTCTCTAAACTTTGCTTTTTTTTAAACTTACTTTCTTGAGAAAGATCATGCAACTTTCTACAGAGAGTAGATTTTTTTTTCAAAATTTTAGTTTTTGAGTTTTCGAAGTTTTTTCTCTTGGTAGAAGCCCAAAAAAAAATAGTAGATGCTTTTTTTTCCTTGTGTACACCAATTCAGCCAGCCCCACGAAGATGTGTTCCTGCTGAAAACAAGCCCCTCTATAGCTGCCAAATCTGTCCCCCCTTTCATTCCTTCTCTATCACCACCACTTTCCCATGTGGGAGGCCCTTTGGCCACCTTTCCATGGGCTAGAAATAGCACCGCAGAGAACAAGAAAAGATCTCACCTGCATCTTCCTTCTCGCAATCTCAAAGTTGCTCTGAGACCACTATCATAACCCCAGATCTCCCTGAGATGCAAACCTACAAAATAGCCATGAAAGTTGAAACAAGTACATATAGCCAAGTGAAAGTAAACAAGTGAGAGGTCTGGGTGCAAGCACACTCAACCATGATAGTCGTCGTGAGCAAGGTTCACAAACTATGGCTATCCCCACCGAGCCCGGGCTAAGAGATCTTGGTACCCTCCTTCATCTAAAGCTCAAATAGCCTCTTCATTTAGGTACACTTTATTCGAGGCAATCTCTTAGGTACTACACAGCTTCTTCCACAGATTAAATGGCGTGGTCTTGTTCACCACTGTGAAGTACACTGATTTTGCGAGGTGTAACCTGATCATTGACTTTGCCAACGCATCCAATTCTACCCAATCTGCCTCTGACATGTCAGCAGAGCAGGTTTAGCGGTAGGCGCTGAAATAGGCTTCAGCTGCTTCTTTTGAACCAACACATCTTGAATCAGCTCTTTCCACAAACTGAAGTTTGTACCATCAAACTTCCTGATGTTGAAGAGCTCGTGTTCACCTGAAGAAGACATGGCCACAACTGCACAAAAAAATCTGACAGAATTTAGGCAGCAACCTGGCAGTAAAATAACACCCAAAATCATAAAACTGTCATAAAATCTAACCCAAAAATTAAGGCATAAAACTGTGTAATGCTGATAGACATGTATAGGGCAAAATAGGCTATCTCTAACGCATTAACTATGACAGAAAACTGACAGGCATATCATAATGGTTGCATCTCTGACACAATGCCACACGGCAGAAAGCAAATGCACACCAAAACTATCCTGACCACAAATATCATACATCTGTCATCCCGCAGCATAAAGCATGCGAGGTCTTTGGTGAGGCTAGTCGAGGGATCGCTCCAATACCTGTATCACCGATCTCGGACATGAGAGACCCCTAGCTCAACAAAACCTCACTAACGACCCTCCCAAAAAGGTTGCATATATTTGCCATAATACACCATAACCACAATGTTCATACATCTCCACAATAAATCTAACTATGAACCACAGCAGTGGTTTGTCCAACAAATGGACCCACAATGTCAAATACATCAATTGTTCATGCATATACTAAACATAAGTGCAGATGTCAAGAAATCTGCAAATGTGCACACCCCCTATAGAAACCTGCAGCACCACACTGAATGGGCAATGTCGAAGGGGAAACCTGCAACCTGTGTAGACAAGAATGCTAATATAGCGTTCGGTCATCGAACACTGGTCGAATCGATAAAAAATCCCAAATATGCAAAAATTGCAGAAAATCGACTTGTAGCAGAAACCACCGAAATGGCCTATTTTGAGCTTTACATCTCCGAATGGAGGCCGATACAAGCTCAAACTGCAAAAATAATAGCGGGAAAGCCCTACACGTCTATTTGTACACCTTACAATTCTCTTTGCACGCACCAAATCTGAGGGCACACTGAGAAAGTTACCTGTGCAGCCTTGCGACGCTATGCTGAGGCTCACACCTCCTCTGATACCAATTGTGAGAGCTGGAGATGAAGACACAAGGTTTTGTGGTGCCCTAGCTCACAATGTATGAGCCACACCTTATTGCTCTATCACTAAAAGAATGAGTATAGAGTGTACACATGCATTAGGATTAGTGAGTTAGATGGGCGGCCGGCCACTTTGGCCTTTACCCCAACAATTACATGTCCTAAAATGTTGACTTTCAGCCCTGGGGGCGAGTAAGAGATCGAAGTTTCTAACCATGTCAAATTTGAGGTTTAAGTAATGGATTATGTTCATCTATGTTAGGTGAGTATGCTCAATGAGTTTCGTGACATTTGGGAAACATTTTCTCATTGAAAATTTGTGTGTATGCAAGTAGGAAAGAGTACCGTGTGTATGCATATTGGCTTGATTCTTTGGTCATTTGGTTATGTGATGCTTTCACTGTGTTGATTATAGACCTCGTAGTGTTTGACAAACCTACGACGCCTCCATGCACTAATCGAGTCGCTTTCCCAGGTATTGACAAGTTGTTAGTGTCCGAAAAAGCTGTGTTATGATGACATCCAGTTGCAATGTGCCATTAACATTGGCGCCGTTGAGACGGGGAATGAGTTCCTAGATTAGCGGGTCTTCATATCTTATCACTGTCAAAGGTTCCTCTAATTTCAATTATAGTACTTTACTTTCATGTTAGATTAGGTGAGAGGTTGGAGTGGGACTTCAAGGCTCTCGGGGTAGCTGGATAGTGGGACTCTCGACGCGAGGACCTCATAGGGATAGACAAGGTTAGTGTGTGGGACTTGCTATTCCTTTCTAGACTTGACGTTAAAACATTGCATTAGGATTTAGGCCTTTGTGAGCTCTTTGGAGCATTCATTTCGTATTGTACTCGTTCTATTTTGTTTGTCTTTTAGTCCTTTCATTCATTCAACCTTTATTTCTGCATTAGTAGGTTAGGTAGGTAACACCAATCCCATAAAAACTGAGAAGAACCATAAATTTGGAGTTTTGACCATAAAACAAGGAAAGCATTCTTGTGATGCATTTTGCTTGTTTGAGTGAGCTAAAAACAATTCAGAGTGATTGTGGCATGATAGAACAACTTATTTTTGCATGATTAAGCTATGGTAGAGAGTTGGACTTGACGATGTCAATTGGCACCAATTGATGTTAATTCACATTGATTGATGTCAATTACATGTCAATTGATGTTAATTCACATTGATTGAGATCAATTACATGTCAATTGATTGAGATCAATTACATGTCAATTGATGTCAATTGGCATTGATTGTACATCAATTGATATCACTTGATCTCAATTGATCTCAATTGGCATCAATTGATGCCAATTAATATCAATTAATGTCAATTATACATGAATTGAGATTAATTAGCATCAATTGATTTCTATTGATTTCTATTCATGTTAAATATATGTCAATTGATAATAAATGGCATCAATTGATGTCAATTAATGTCAATTTATACCAATTGATGCCAATTGACAGTAGTTGACCTATAATTGACAATTAATGTCAATTATACCAACTGCTGTCAATTGACAGCAGTTGACCTATAATTGACAATTAATGTCAATTATACCAACTGCTGTCAATTGACAGCAGTTGACCTATAATTGACATCAATCGATGCTAATTGATACCAATTAATGTCAATTGAAGCAAATTGATATTAATTGGCATCATTTATGTCAATTATATATCAATTGATGACTTCAATTGACACCAATTGATGCCAATTAATATCAACTAACGTATAATTGATGACTTCAATTGACACCAATTGATGCCAATTAATATCAACTAACGTATAATCGACATCAATCGATGTCAATTGACACCAAATGATATCAATTCACATCAATTGATGTCAATTATACGTCAACTGATGCTAATTGGTATCAATTGATGTCACTTATACATCAACTGATGCTAATTGGTATCAATTGATGTCAATTGACATCGATTATACATCAATTGAAACCAATTGATGTATACATCTATTATACATCAATTAATGCTAATTGGTATCAATTAATGTTAATTGGTATCAATTGATGTCAATTGACATCGATTATACATCAATTGAAACCAATTGATGTATACATCCATTATACATCAATTGGCATCAATTGATACCAATTGATATTAATTGGCATCAATTGAGGTCAATTAATGTTAATTACTTTATACATCAATTGAAACCAATTGATGTATACATCCATTATACATCAATTGGCATCAATTGATACCAATTGATATTAATTGGCATGAATTGAGGTCAATTAATGTTAATTACTACCAATTGACGTTAATTGCTAATTATAAATCAATTGGTAGCAATTATATGTCAATTGATGTTAATTGGCATCAATTGATTTCAATTATACGTAAATTGATTTCAATTGATTTCAATTATACGTAAATTGATTTCAATTATACGTCAATTGATTTCAATTATACATCAATTGATTTCAATTATACGTAAATTGCTATTTATTGGCATCAATTCATGCCAACTAATGTTAATTGATACCAATTGAAGCTGATTGACATCAATTGATGTCAATTATATATCAATCGATGTCAATTGACACCAATTAATGTCAATTTACACCAATTGATATCAATTCACATTGATTGATGTCAATTATACATCAATTGATAATAATTGCCAAT
This sequence comes from Cibotium barometz, assembly GCF_041138505.1. Taxonomy (NCBI): domain Eukaryota; kingdom Viridiplantae; phylum Streptophyta; class Polypodiopsida; order Cyatheales; family Cibotiaceae; genus Cibotium; species Cibotium barometz. The sequence continues at coordinate 46,515,910 of NC_141080.1, read as the reverse complement.
GCTTAGAATTCACTAGGGTAAGGCAGAATCGTGACTTTTTGATATCTAAATCAATGGGACTTTACAAGGAGGAGGAAGGGACATAGGGCCTTGTGTTTGCAAAGTTTGGTTACCATCAGAAACTCAAAAGTTGAGACGAGACCTTACCTTAGTGAATTTTTGTGAGATAGTGCCAATGTGTAAAATTCATCAGAGTAGGGTAAAATCTTACCTTTTTGATATCAAAAATCAACTAGAATTTGTAAGATGAAGGGAGGTACATAGGACATTATATATGCAAAGTTTCATCACCATCCAATACCAAGACGGTATGTCTAAATGCCTAATGCATATGCCTAAAGCGTTATGCCTAAATGCCTAATTCATATGCGTAAATGCCTTATAATGCATATCCCTGAAGCGTTATGGTAAAAACACTATGACTAAAAATACTATATATAAGCATTTACCTAAAACACTATGCAAAAATGCTATGACTAAAAATGATATGCATACGTGTATACCTAAAACACTATACAAACATGCTATGAGTAAAAATGTTGTGTATAAGTGTCATGCCTAAATGCTATGCATATATGCCTAAACTCTACACATAATCACTATGCCTCAAACACTATGCCTAAGTGCTATGCATAAGAACTATGCATGTATATCTAAACTCTATGCATGTATATCTAAACTCTATGCATAAGCGCTATGCCTCAAGTGCTAATGCATGTGCGCTAATGCCTAAAATGTTGTGCATAAACGCTATGCCTAAAACATTGTCCTAAAGCCCAAAATGTAACATGTGTATGCCCAAAACACTAAAGCATGCAAACATAATTGAAAATGGCATGCAAACATAAGCAT